>NC_056728.1:1255023860-1255711360 GCF_019279795.1 Protopterus annectens
TCGTGTATATATAGGTAGTATTTTAGTTTTTTCTTCATTGAATATTAAACCAGAAATACTTTTAAAATTCATCATTTTATCAAATAGAGACTGCATAGAAGAATTAGATCCTGCTGATGTAATTAGAATATCATCTGCAAAAAATAGAATTTTAGATGATGTATTTCCATCTATTTCAAATCCCTCTATGTCAGTACTGTTTCTGATCAGATTAGCCCAAGGCTCCATTATTAAAGTGAATAATAGTGGAGAGAGTGGACACCCTTGTTTTGTACCTTTAAAAATGGGTATTTTTTGTGAGACATATGTTCCTACCTTAATATAAGCCGATGTTCCTTTGTATAGATGTTCAATTAGATTTACAAATGCATCTGAGAAGTTTGTGCACTTCAGTAAGGTAAACAGGTATTCCCAACTTACTGAATCAAATGCTGAACTTATATCAAGACTAATAAGTGTTAAATCTTTCTTTTTCCTATTTGCAAAATCAATTAATGTTAGAGTTCTCCTTATATTATCAAAAGTATTTCTATTTACAATGAAGCCTGTCTGATCTATATCTATAATGCCAGGGATGATTGTCTTCAATCTATCAGCAAAAATACTCATAAACATTTTATAATCAACATTAAGTAATGAGATGGGTCGATATGAAGTACATCTAGTTGGATCTTTATTAGGTTTAAAAATTGGCGAAATAAATGTATATTGCCAAGATGGGGGGGGGGGGGTTATTAGCTCATTTTGGGCCAAAATAAAAACCTTATGTATTAATGAGTATGTACTTTTAGAAAGGATTTTACATATCTCTGGTATAATACCATCATTACCTGGTGCTTTGTTTGATTTAAGCATGTTTATTTGTGTAACAACCTCTGTATATGAAATACTTTTATCCAATAGTTTAATCTGTTGTTTATTAAGCTTTTTATTCATGTTTGTGGTTATAAATTCCTTTATTTTATCTTTAGGTTCCATGCTAATGTTGTTATGATTAATTTTGTGAAAGTGATTTCTAAATTCATCTAGTATTTCTGGTAGACTAGAAACATTCTTCTTTTTCCTTAGAGAAAAGATTTCTTTGATATGATTTTGTTTATTCAACCTTTTTGTTTTATTTTTAAGTCTATGTAAGTATTTGGGGCTTATTGAGTAAGACAAAAACTTGTATTTCTCTAAAGTTATTTTAACTTTATGAGTTAAAATGTCTTTTTATTTCTCATTTAGTTTGTTTATTTCTTCAATGACTTTCTTATCCATAATATTTTCTTTATTATTATGTTTATAAGAGTCTAGTTTACTTTGAATATCTAACAATTCCTTATCCCAAGATTTCCTTTTATTATTATACCATCTGATAGTTTGTCCATATAGATATGATTTTAAAGCATCCCAAACATAAACAATGGAGACTTCAGGAGTATTATTTATGTCTAGAAAATGTTGTACTTCTGAAAGTATATATTCTTTATAGTCTTTTAGTTGAGTTAAGTATGCTGGTATCCTTTTGATCTGAACATTGTGAGTATTTTTTATCATGAACTCAAACACAATTGAATTATGATCAGATATAGGACATGAAATGATTTTAGAGTTAATTAATTCTGTTACCATCTGGTTAGAAATAAAGACTCTATCTATTTTTGAATAAGTTTTGTATCTGTTAGAAAAAAGGTGTATGGTAATGATTTTGAGTCTATCTGATTATTAATATCATTTAAATGATAAGAATTAGCAAAACCCTTTAAATGTTTTGCATTAGATGTAATTTTCCTTTTTCCTATAGTGGTAGTGTCACTTTCATGTAGTATACAATTAAAATCACCAGCTAAAATAATATCTCTTATAGAGAATGATATGATCTTATCAAGATGGTATTTTACTGTATTAATACCAATTCCAGGTATCCAATATACATTGATTAATGTGTAAGTCTTCCCATTAATTTGTATTGTAACCATACAAAACATTCCTTTATCATCTTGATAAGACTTAATAGTTTTAGGAATGGGCATACTTTTATTCCATAAAATAGCCACTCCTCTTTTTTTCTGAGTGTGCTCTGAACTAACCAATACTGTATATTTGTTTGTGGCTAGTTTATCAATATCTTTCTTCAAGAGATGTGTTTCTTGAAGGAAGACTAAGTTGGCCTTATGTAAATTAATGTATCTTATTAGGCTTGCCCTTTTACACGGATTATTCAGTCCATTAATGTTTAAAGAAATTCCTTTTAGAGAAGTCATTTGGCATTTTTAAAACATAAAAAACTTATGATCAAAATAACAATTAACAAAATAAATAATGTTATACCTCCTCCTTTAGGTGTACCTTTAAATATAGCTGTGTTTATTGAATCTCTTATGGGATTTTGTATAAGATTCAATTTTGTTTGTAGTGACAATGAGCTTACAAAATGTATTGTGGATGTCAGAACTATATACATAAAACAGTGAACAAGAGAAAATAATGTAAGGATTAAACCTTGCACCCAGCCTGGAGTTAAAAACTCCAACTTAGAGTAGCACATACTACTCAAGTTAACCCCCTACCCTAAGCAGCAGTACCTCAGCTACCACCTTATCAATTTAATACTAGTTATATTTAACTTAAATTAACAACTTTCAATTAGATTATCTGGTAAGACAAAACTACACATTTGATAAAACATCATCATATAAACTAAGAGAAACTTTTTTAAAAACTATTCATACTATTATATACATCTATTTAATATAATACATTTATATTCAAATAGCATTCAAATAAGCTTGATATTAGGAACCAAGAAGAGAGAGAGAAATAAAAGACATGAGAGAGAGAGAGAGTGAAAGAGAGAAAAAAAAAAAAAAAAAAAAAGGAGGGCATATTTACATATTAATTTATTCAAAGTTTGTAAAAATAAGTTCTAATGTTCATTTAAATCGATAGCTTTGGCTAATATGGTTCAGACATTACATATATTAAGATGTATCTATTTTCTGTCATGTAAATGCAGTTAACAGCTTCCAAAAGACTTTAAATTACTTGTATCAGAGCTTTTTCTCATACTTATTATTGTCAGTAGAATAAAATATTATATTTATAGAAATTGTTATAAATCATACTGCATAGTTATGTAAATTCTCAGAAACACTTGCATTATTGTGAAGAAAGCCATCTGTAATTTGTATATCTAAACTGCTGCTTTAAAATATATCACATGACAACTTCTTCCAGAATAGAGTCATAAAGTTATTTATGCTTGTCAATCAGATAAATCAAATGAATTATAGCAATGTATATGTTTAAATCATAAGTTTTTAACATACTTTAATATGCTGCAGTCAAGTAAACTTTCAAAAACACTTGTATAAATGTTTCACTTTCTATGCCTTCTAAAATATCACATTTGCTTACTATGAGAAACTGCATAATTTAAAATCATTATAACTTACATATTTTATAAATTATAACATAAATAATTAAGTAATTATATAAAATAACTCACATTTAAATGTTAAAGAGTTCATTTTCCATCACAGAGTCGCATTTGCAGCAGTTCTACTTCCTGGTAGAGTGTTCTTCATGAATCTGCGATGTGTCAGTGTGAATTCTGGGGTCAAAGTTCAAATTGACTGCTTTCAGCTTCTCTGCGTGAATTCTGAGTGTTGAAGCTTTTAAAACAACTCGAGGACACTGTTCACGAGGTAACCCATATCCCAAATTGTCTCCCTTAACATTTTGGCGGGAATTTTGTTAAAAACAAGTGACTGACATTCATTTAGCAGTATAAATGAAGCTAAACATAAAACCTTCGCGAAGTATTTTACAAGTTATTACAGCCTCAATGAAAGTGAAACTAAGCCCAAAGTTATTAATATGTAATAGAACTCAATATTTTTGCCCCAATTCAATTTTTATACAAATCTTATTATTTACTGTACCTGTATGATCAAAAGCATGTCTATATATTAATATGAAAGAGAATAAAGAGAAAGAACAGAGAAAAGAAAAAAAGAGAGTAGAAAATAAAAGAGAGCAAAAGCAGAGATAAAAAAATGTAAAAGGAAGCTATAAAAAGTATTTACAATGGAATATTACTTGCTGCTTATATTAATAAAGATGGAAATGAAATATACTATTTACTATTACTTAGTTCTAATTATTATTAATTAAAACATGACAGATTATTTGTAAAGAAGCATAAGCAATATAATCAAGGAAGTATAATTAGCAATAGCATTTAAACAACATATAAACTTTTTTACAAGTAATAAATAAGTTATTATTCCATTTATCATATTTTCATTACACTTCTCTCCCTGCCCTCCCCCACCCCTTACCCAGTGCATAATCTAAATAGAATGTCATTGTTTAAAATAAAGAAAAGAAGAAAAGAAAAAAAAGAAAAAAAATGTATCAAGTTACTAACCTTAATTCTCTTTATCAGAAAGAGAAACATATTGAATGATAGCTTGTTATTAGTTCCTCAGATATTTTGACTGATTATGAAACAAAACAGTTCTTTGCACACAGAAAATAACTTTGATTAAATCTTATTCAGAATATTTGTGGCTTTCTGAAAATGCAGTAACTATATTTAAAAAGATTAATAATGAAAAAAAATAAAGAGTGAGAAAAAAAGAAAAAAACATAGAACATGTCATTTGTTTTTTAGTCTCTTCTTCTTCTCTGAAGTCTTCCATGAAGTTTCAGTTGCCAACCTCTTTAATGAAGGACTAGCCCATTCCATTTCCTCTATTTTATCCAAAATCTTATTTTTTTTGATAAACAACAATGCAGTGTCTAAGTCATCAAACACTTTAGGACCATCAGGAAGGAAGATTTTTAGCTTGGCAGGAAACAGAAGGTAGGTTTTAAACTGTGCTTTTTTAAGCTCCCTTATTAGTGGCAGAAAAACTTTTCTTTTGGTTATTACTAAGGAAGAATAGTCATTGTCAAAATGCACAGTTGTCTCATTAATTTTAACAGGAGCTTTAGCCCAAGCAGATTTAAGAACCATCTCTTTATCAAAAGATGATAGAAATCTAACTATAACTGATCTAGGATACTTTTTGTTAGAGTTAGTATTAGCTATAGATCTATGGGCACTTTCGATACCAAAAGAGAATGCCTCTGGTAAGTCTAAAGTTTTAGGGAGCCATGTTGTTAAAAAAAAAGTAATATTGTTACCTTCAATATTTTCTGGCAGTCCAAAAATCCTAATGTTATTGCGCCTAGATCTATTTTCCAGGTCATCAAGCTTTGTTTGTAGATGTGTATTTTGTTTCAGCAAAAACTCAATGTTGATTTCCTCTTCTTGGATTCTATTTTCTATGTCATTTACAGTCTCTTCTATGCCTGTAATCTGGTTCTTCTGTTGTTGCAAATCTATATGTAACAAGTCTATTTGTTTTGTAGTTTTTTCTATGAAGGTATCAATTTTAGTATCCAGTTTATCCATCTTAGCAGTAAGTTGCTGGATTGTAGATATCAGAGACTGAAGTTCTTTCTTGATGCTGGGGTCTTGAGAATTTGTCTTACTGGAACTCATTTCAAACAGAGAAACTGACAGGAAAATTTCCAAGGTGATTTCTGACAGGAATATTATTAAAATTTTCTTTCTTTTTTAGATATAGTTCAAGAAATAGATAAAACAAACATATTTAGAAAGAAAATTACTTCATAAATTAATTTTTTTAAGTAATTATTTCCTGTCAGTGCAGTGAAATTGGTGGAGCTGAAGAAATCTGCTGCTATCCTGTGTTCATCCTTGGCCACGCCCCCCATAATATACATTTTCTGAAGGATTTGAAGTCAACTCAAATGTATGTCATTATTTAGTGACTTCAATCCTGAGATCATTCCAGTGATTTGCCAGGAAAAAAGAGGAACAGGCCAAAAATATGAGCCAAAAATCTGGACCTTATATATATATATATATATATATATATATATATATATATATATATATATATACATATATATATGTATACCTGGGCCAAAAATACATCAAACTCTTTTAAGCATGTTTAGGTAGAAAAGTCATGAGGAAATAAATCCGAAAGGCTTGAGTAGAGTATGCCCTTCCATTACTAGCCTCCATACCCCCAAAAGCTCCAAAAACACATCGAAGGAAGCTGTCTGTCACTTTTTTAACAATATTGGCATAACTTAAGTGTGACATCCCCACTCTGGGCAAGTAATCAAGGAGCCTCAGTCCTCATCACTGACACTGGAGAGGGATGTTCACTTGGAATACAAATGGATACACTCAGTATTTCCAGATGCAGACCCCTCTGCATCAAGCAAAATGTTCCTTAGCACACAGGGAACACACTCAGCCCAGGGTCTGGGTTTCTGTCTTTGTCTCTCCCCAGGCTCCCCACTGGCACAGCTGCAGAGTTAAGTCTCAGCCGAGTGCCCAAGCCAATTCCTCCACCACTCTCTCTGTGAAACCAGTGCCTCGTGTCTCTGCTCCAAGAAGATCACACACACACACACACACACACATACACACACACACACACACACACACACACACACACACACACACACACACACACACACACACACACAATGTGAAATTTGATTTCATCACAGACACACACACACACACACACACACACACACACACACACACACACACACACACACACACACACACCTGGGAAAGGCTGGCACAGATTAACATAGTGTCTCTCCTTCTGCTCAGACTATAAGGTAGTTATCACTGCCACCAGGCACTACAAAGCCAGCTACCTAAGGCTCGTGCACGGGTACCCAATTATACTGAGTAAAATTAATTTTAATACAAATAGCAATGTTGAACAAAATGCCAAGCTTTCAGGAGTGGCCAGAGTTATCACCAAATAAATATATGCAAATACTCTCAAAACTTAAATATTTTCTAAAAGGACCAGCCACAATGAGAAGTTTAAATATATTTAATAATAAAATAATGTGAACATACTAAATATCGATTTACAGTAAACACCAGAATTTCAAACACAGCAAATATTAAAAATAAATGGAAAGATTCACACAGTTAATGAAAAACAATACTTAACTATTCTCACTGTACTTTCCTAACTGATTTAGAGAATTACTGTCCCTGGTCTCTTACTAGTGCAAGGCAAGATGAAGTGGGTGAGTGGTCCTTGTTGTCAGATCCAATACTGAATACTGAGAGCAATCTCCTACTAATATCTAAATATTATTTCTGGTTTACAGAATGACATCACATACATCAGGACATCTGACTCTGTTTCCCACACTATCCCCCATCACTAAAAGGTGCTAGGATTTTAGCATCCACATGTAAATAATACACACACAAGAGCATTGCTTAGATCTGGTGCAGCTGCTGGAAGTCATAAAACCATTTTAACACTTCTACTCCTCCTACAGAGCTACTAAGCTAGACTTCTCACAGACATTTCGCCTCTGACTTCATTCAAAACTGTGAGGTAACATCTTTATGGCCTAAGCCCAGTAGTTTAATTTTCTTACTACTTTTGAAGTTTGGGATTAACTTTTTCTCTTCCCGTATCCTCTGTCAAAACATACACATTTAATGCAGTTACAATAATACATGTACATTTCTTTCCAGCAGGGCACACTGTTGATACAGTGTTTCACAAGCAACTTTACAAATATATTTTTAAACACAAGCATCTGTACAAATAAGTTTTGTACACAGATGACATACATTTTTTACAAAATTCCAGTTAGCTGTGCTGGCATATGTTACAAATCTACTGCCATACTTCTCCTGGCATGGCTGGCAGTACCTCCTATATTCACATTAAGATTTCACAGTAACAGTATAAACTAATCCTAAAGAATACAAACTGCAGAGCCTGGCATTTTCCAGTTTCCCTCCTGCACCAATTCATCACCTTCACATCCCTGTTTACTCCCTGCCAGCTTTTCTCAGTCACATCTGTCACCCTGCTATAGGAACTCTATAAACTAGTATACATAACAGACTCTTATCATGTACAAAACTTAAAAGTATCCTCTCTCTCTCGCTTCAACTGTAAGCTTGGATTCCCTATAAATTTGGTAAATATTACATGTGTACACAGACTATATTTTATTCCTAACTGTCTGTATGAAACCTATTGTTTGCTCTGTGCTAAGATATCAGCAAAACACAACTGACCCGATATACTAGAGACCAAGTTCAATGCCAATAAAAAGACAATAAACAAATGAGAGAATAAAAACAATACACACAGTTTTTTATCAGCATTAAACTTGGTCTCCAGTACATTAGCTTAGTACTCAAAATTATTAACATTTGAACTACAGTCTTTTATGGTGCATCCAAATATTCCAGAAATGTCCAGTCTATTTCAAATGTTGTTGTCATGTTTCCTGTCTCTCCTACTCCTCCTACACTGATGACCTACAAATGTCTGCACCTAAAAAGTCTGTTTGGAATAGAACAAAGTCATAAAATCTATCCACCTTTCCCTGTAAGATAAATGATGAATTCTTAGATTTGCTTGGTAAATGTTTTTGTATCCTTTCTAGCCTCTTAATAGCTGTTATATTGTAAAGCAGAGCTGGCATATTGTATTTCAAGTCTAGTTAATGTAACAAACATAACATGAATCAACACTTCTCACATCTACTACTAATGGAATGAAGAATATCCTTAATGACATCCCACTAGTAGATCCACCACACTTTCATTATCTGTCACATCTAACAATGGTACCACTATTTCCCCAGATAATCACACCAAACTGCTAGGGGTGATCATAGACAACAATCTCAAATTTGACCTACAGGTCAACAAAACCATACAGACCATCAATAATTTTTAACCCCACTGGCTAGGACTGCAATCGCCTGATCACACCTACTCTCTACTCTTTTATATGCCTTGCCTGTACTCTCAAACCTCAACAAATCCAAACTAGGCAAGCTGTCCCATAGCTACAACCGTATTGCCAGATTCGCCACTGGCTCCACCTATAGAACCCACCACTGCCAGAACCTTAAACAACTAGAGTGGCTAGAACTGCCCAGCTTAATTCAATTCAATCAAATCTTAATAGCGCACAAAATCTTGTACCACCCCGAGGATACCCCCTCACTTAAAAATATTATTAAGCTATATAGCAACCTAAAATCCCTATGGTCAGCCGATAAACTACTGGTCCAAACCCACAAAGCTAATAACTCTGCTGGTGAATCCCTGTTTGCCAACTTCATTGGCAAAACCTGGAATTCATTGCCAAACTATATAACCCTACAATCCTCCAAAAGTCTCTTCAAAAAAAACCTCAAACAGTATCTCAAAGTGAATTGGCTATGCCCATGTACCAACCCTGATTAAGTTATAAACTAAAAGCATATTCTGCAGTTTTATCATAACTTGTAACTACATCGCCAAGCTCTGCTTCCAATCTGATGTCTCTTACTTTTAATTGCCTGTCCATGAGAATTGTGAGTCCCTACTAGGGAACACTACTAACCGATTGTATACAATAACTTTGTTTTTATAATTGTTTGCTAACTTCAGTGTAATCTGTGTAAGTTTGTCTATGTGGAGCTTTTCTCACCGGGCCTCCGCTGAAAATGGACATGTATCCAGTCGGACTATCCCGATCAACAAATGTAAAATAAAAATAAATAAATAAATGGTATAACATTTCCATGATGGCATAACTTTTCCCCCCATAACTGTATTAACATGGGTTTCAATTCTTGGATCGTCACCTTTATAATCCCAAGGTCTTTATCAAAAATGGTCTTATTAATGATGTCCTGATGGATAGTACAGAGGTATTTGCTATTCTCTCAACCAAAATGTAGGGAGTTATATTATTTTTTTTAAATAATAACAGTCCATTCATAAAGGAGAGTTGCATAATGTTTCAGAATATTCTGTTCATTCATATCTCTCATATTATGACCTGCATACTTGTTTATGCAAAGTACATCTGATGATGGAAATGTAGTCATAAACAGACAGAATACGGATAGACCATAGAATGGAGCCCTGAAGAACCCTGACATTAATAATCTTCTCATATAAAAAGGTGTTCTGAGCCCTAACCTTAAATGTACTATCAGGCGAGCAATGCAGATTCCAGTTTATAATGTATTTGTTAATTTGTAGTGACTCCATTAACTACCAAGACTTTGTCACAAGACACAGCTGCAAAAGCCTTTATAAGATTAAAATATAGAACATCATCCTGAATATGTAACTCATCCATATAAACAATATTTATGCAATAATTGACCAAATTACTTAAACTGGCTCTACCAGACATAAATCCATATTTTCTGATATCATGTAGCTGTCTGTAAGAGTTGGAACTTGGAAAGCAGTTACAATATCATTCTTTGATAGTGCAGTAGTTGTTAGGTATGCCTGACTTACCCTGTTTGGTGCTAGGAATGACAAACACTACCTTCCACATTTCTGGAGACATGCATATGATTTCTGGAGACATGCATATGATGATTTCTGGAGACATGCATATGATGATTTCTGGAGACATGCATATGATGATTTCTGGAGACATACATATGATTTCTGGAGACATGCATATGATGATTTCTGGAGACATGCATATGATGATTTCTGGAGACATGCATATGAGTTCTGGAGACATGCATATGATTTCTGGAGACATGCATATGATGATTTCTGGAGACATGCATATGATTTCTGGAGACATGCATATGATGTGCAGCATGACTTTCTGGTATTAAATGATTACAAATGCATTAAGTAGCATCTTCTGGTTTAACTTGACTTCACTATTTAAATGTTGGGACTGGTTGGTTTAATCATTCCTGCTAATGAAGTTTTTTGTGAAATCATTCTGTTTCTTTAAGTAACACTTCTGCTGGTATTGCAAAAAAAAAACATTTTCTTTCTGACATGAATATTGGAAGGTTGTTCTACCACATCTGGCCAGGATTTATTGAAAAGCAGACATAGTTATTTGCAGAAAAAAATGTAACTCTCTCATATGTTAAACAAGGCCAAAGCATTTAAATTCCCCAACATCTAAAAACACCATAGCATCCCATACACAAAAGATAGCTCTTGACATTAATACACACTTTGCCGGTGTTACAGCTAAAATACAAACACTTCAATCCCTTCAAGTCATTTCCATCATCTGCAAAAATACTATCTAAAATAAAAAGCTAAAAACATCAAGCCATGTGGAGACCCAGACTTAGATGGAAGAATCTGAATTCCTACATGTGTGAAATGCTTTTGTTACCATGCCCATTTACCACATTAACAGTAACTTCCTGTCTGCTGGCTCATTCCCTGACATTTGAAAAGTCATCCATTTGTATTCTCATAACAGAAATGCCAGAACTAGCCTGCCCCTGCACTAAAGTCTATTGCCCATACTATTGACCTTATCCGGATTACTTAAAAATCCATATCCATTCAGTTAACAAATTAGCTACAACAAATCAAACAAATGGTCCAAACCAGCATGCCTCACAAAGGTCCCAGCATTACCATTATCCTGTTTTTCTTTCTGGACAGAATTAATAACAATGAGGAATTAGGCTGTCTAGAGGGAATTATATTTGCTGACCTGCCTAATGTGTTTACCCCAGTCTGCCATAACAATTTATTTCAAAGCATTTTGATCTGAGTAGCACTAGCCTTTACTGGTGTCAGATGCATCTTACTGGTCATGGTATATGGGTGCACTTCATTTTCTGCATCCCCTTCACCATGGTCCTAACTATTATTGTTTAGGAAGACTTTGTACCAGGCTTGCTGTTCACTAAAATATATCTGAAAAACATATCTAGCCACAGCTCTTGTGGAGTTAAAAACTTTTAATACAAACGCAAAGATATACAGGTAAAAATCAAGTTGCTTGATTTAGCCCTTTCTTCCTGCTAACATCTGGGGCTTCTTTAGAATCATTGTTATCTGGATTTTTACGATCTTCAGGATGTTTTCTGGTATCTGTTTTGCCAGTTTGTTTGGTTCTTACTAAAATATATCTCACATACTAACTACTGGCAACTACTTCTTCTAAGCTTATGACCTAATGCTTTTCTAATCCTCTTTAAAATAACATTGCCAAAGACTTCTGTTTTTAACCCTATACCCATAATGCAGGTAGCAAACTTCATAGGATTGAGAATAAGCCATATCAAACTATAAAGTATATAAGGGACCAAGTTTATGCTACTGGATATCCAGAAACAGCTGTCTTGGAAAGGCATTACTACTCATATACCCTACACTGCGCAAAGCACAGGATCCATCTCTCATTTTAGATACCTGGGACTCCATCTGGTACCCATTCTGGAGAGCATTAGAGTGAGTCCCAAAATATGGAGACTGAATGGCCAAAAGAAATTATTTATATATCAAGTCTGACATGGTGCCATTTCTCAGAATATTTCCTTTTCCATAAGGTATAATGATATCGGATTTTGGTATATATAAGTTCAGTTGGGGGGAGAGCTTACCCCATAGCAATCATCCTCATCAGCATCATCAGTCCCCTTTTTTCCCATTTTTATACATGGGGTCAGGGTATCGTGTTAACTGTCGCCAACTTTCTCGATTTAGTGCCACACTCATGCCTGACTGTCGCAGATCTTCTTTCACATAATCCATCCACTTCTTTGTTGGATGTCCTCACTTCCTCTTACCTTCTTCCTGTCTGTCCCAAATCTTCCTCACTAGATTGTCATCTGCTTTTCTACACATGCGCCGAATCCACTGTAATCTGTTCTCTTTGATCTTCATGCAATTGGAGCTACTTTGGCTTCTGCTCTTATATCCTCATTTATTTGTCTGTCCCACAGTGTGCATCCTACCACCTTTCTCAAGCACTTCATACCCATCACCTCTAGCTTCTTCAACTGTTCTGCCTTTACTGCCCAGGTTTCAGTACCATACAGTAGTACTGGTCATACCACTGTCTTTTACACTGCACTTTTCAGCTTCTTTGGCACTCTTATGTCATAGACTACACCTGATACTCTAGGTCAGTTGGCTGCAGCCCCTCTGATTCTAGCATTGACCTCTTCATTCAGACTACCCTTCTCCTCAACTACCCCTCCCAGATACGTGAAGCTGTTTACCTGTTCCACTATCTTCCCTTCTATCTCTATTCTCAGCTTCTTCTGATTTCCCCAATTTGCTGCCATTACCACCATCTTACCTGTGCTTAGTTTCATCCCATGTGCCTTCAGATTTGCATTCCATTCTCCTATCCTTTGCTGAGGTTCTAGCTCAGAGTCTGCCTGTACTGCCACATCATCTGCATATAGTAGCTTTGTTGCTCCATCCCCTCCAACCTGTTTGCTAATGTAGTCTATCACCAGTATGAACAGCAGTGGGCTCAGAGCTGAATCCTGATGTACACCCACTTCCACTGGGAACCCCTCTGTGAGGCTGAACACTGTTCGTACTTGAGTCATTGGGTCCTTGTACATAGCCTGCACTAATTCTACCAATGTTTCTGGGACTTCAAACCACCACAGTACTGCCCAGATCAGCTTTCTTGGGACCTTGTCATATGCTTTCTCCAAGTCTAGGAATGCCCAGTTGAACTCTCTCCTCATCTCTAGCTTCTTCTCAAGTATCTGTCTCAATGCAAACATTGAGTCAATTGTGCTGCATCCTGATCTGAATCCAAACTGCTCATCTCCCATCTTACATTCTACTACTCTGCATATCCGTTTATCAATCACCCTCTCCAGAACTTTCATGCAATGTGATAGGAGTTTGATGCCTCTGTACTGCACACAGTTGTGGATGTCCCCTTTGTTCTTGTACATTGGCATGAGTATGCTTATTCTCCAGTCATCTGGGATACACCTTTCTCTTCACACTGCTATTAGTACCCTCAGGAGCCATTTCTCCCCTGTCTCACCCAGCATCTTTATCATATCTGCTGTGACCTCATCTGAGCCTGCTGCTTTCCCTGACTTCATTTTCCTTAGTGCTGTTCTTACTTCTTCTAGGGTGGGCTCCTCTTCTTCTCTCATTGTAGGCTATTTCTGGGACAGTAGAGCTTCTGTGGGATTCTGTGCCCCATAGCAAAAAGAAGTTTAAAGAAAAAGAGTGATTTTTGAGATTTGCTGTTCTGTGTGTCCGGTCTCTTTTTTTTAGGCTTGTTGGCACTTGGCATTTTGAGTGCCAACATTTCAGTAGAAAAACATACATTTGATATGCAGCAACAACTCTATGTGCATCCATCCCTTTCATTCAGAATATATAGTAATAGACATAGATCTCAACCTCTTAGCACAAAAAATCTGGACAAATCCAAAAGTAATGGGGGAACAAAGCCCAAAAATTGGGACAAATTTTAAATATTGCTCTTATAAACTTAGGAAGTTGCTAGAATAAAAGCTATTGTGTTACCATACATTTTCTGAAGGATATGAATCTGAAACTGAAATGCCTGTTATGTAGTGAATTCACACCTCATTGATTTGCCACAAAAATCCAGAAAACCACAAGTTTTATGAGGAACAGACCAAAAATATGAGGAAAAAATCTGGACCTTCTGGGAAAATCTGGACAGCTGAGAGGTATGGTAATAGAACAACATTCAAATTCCAAGCCTACGGAAACCAAGAAACTGCTGGCAAATTCCATATCAACTTTTTTAATTTCTTATAATAATTATCAGTAACTGGTTCAAACATCCATAAACTCCAAACATGCCTAAACAGAGGTTTTGGGTATTTGTGTATATCATGCAAATTAAAACATTACTGCATCTTCTTCTCTAAATCAACACAATGTATATACCTTGTCTATCACTCATTCGTTAGTCATATCTACAAATGTCAATATCTTACCACTTCCCACCACTCTCTGATAAAATAAAACCCATAAAGCACCCAAAATCACTACACAGCTTGATTGTTGCTCATTCAGTAGTATGAATGCCATTCCCAATCCCCATTATTAATTTTTGCATCCAAAATATTTTTCATAGCTGCTCTAAAACTGCATATCACAAAAATGTACTATCAAGTTTACTTTGTCATTCTTTAAAATAACTTTTAGATCTTACCTATCCAGTCAACTAGCCTCTGCTTCATTCTCTCCTAAGGTTCAGTAATTTTATGAACTATTCTATCCATACTGACACTTTGAATAAAAGTGATCATCACTATACATAGGTCCTTTTGTGACCTTTATTCAAAAATATGTCATTCTTACTGAGTTAAGCAGCTATAACTGGTAACAGCAAGCTCTCCGTATATCTGTGTATGTTTGTCTTGGTAAACAGTTAAATCATTTGTCTTTGCCAGTATGTTAAGTTCACTAAATAAATTGTTAATATATACTTTTTTATAATCACACTTTATGTTACTTTATTTACTTTGCAACATATCTAATATGGTTAATGACTAATACGGAAATTGACTGGATACTCACCAACTCCCCTCACCACTACCACAACCCCACTACCCTACCAGACCAACTTAGCGACCACCTGCCTGCCTCAGTCCTTAGATACACTATCCTACCCCCCCCCCCCAAATCCCACCTTTAAAGAGATTGCTGATTTTTTTAATATAGTCCAGTTCAACTCTATTCTATCCACCACTGACCGGTCCATCCATAAACAAATCTCTCTCAGTGACACAGTTACTACGTTCAATAGCATCTTCCTGAATACCCTGAACTCCCTTCTCCCTTTAGGAAGGTTAGAATAAAACCCAATGATGTTCTCTGGCTCTCAAAAGAAACTAAGTCCCTTATGCTAAAAAGAGATAGAGCTTGGAAAGTCTGGATCAAAACAAAGGAATTACCTTTGCTTCATAATTATAGACACCTCAAAAATCTTACAAAAAAACAAACCAATAATGACAAAAAAGTCCTTTTATTACTCTGCCAAATTCAATAACAAATCCAACCCTCACAAGTTCTGGTATACTATTAACAAAATTCTCTCTCCAGGCTGCCCCTCAGCTCCCTGCCCCTACCCAAATACATCTCCTCTGGAAACTGCTACTCTTCACTGAACACTTTATTGAAACCATTCAGACAGTCATACTATCCAACTGTAACACAACTTCTCTGCCTACCCCTCCCAATACTTCTAACAAACAACTATTCTTTTTACATCCGGTTTCTACTTCCTACATCAGATCTCTTCTTCACAAACTCAAACCCTGCTCTTCCTCCACTGACAATCTACCTCCTAACTTCCTCAAACTTGCTGCTGACTCCATTGCCTATCCAGTATCTATACTATTCAATAGATATATTCAGGAATCCACCATCCCTACCCTATGGAAATCCTTTTTCACTATTCCCATGCATAAAGGTAGAAACTCTACAGACCCATCTAACTACCCACCTGTAGCTATTCTATCTCCCCTGCTAAGATTCTCGAAAAATGTATCCACTCACAACTAATCAACTACCTCCTCCAGCATAACCTCCTTACTCTCACTCAACATGGTTTCCATCCCAACCACAGCACAACTACTGCCCTCTTATCCTTTACACATACCATTGCAGAGGCTCTAGACAATAACAAACTCATATCATGTTTCTTCCTTGACCTTTCCAAAGCCTTTGATACAGTCTCCCATCCCCTACTGCTATCTAAACTTGCAGATCTCAATCTATCTTCCTGGTTCTCCAGTTATTTATCCTGCAGGCAGCAATCTGTTAAATGTCTCTTTTCCAGTTCTCCATTCATACCTGTCCCAACCGGGGTACCACAAGGTTCCATCCTGGGTCCCCTCCTATTTAATGTCTTTACCAATGATCTCTATACTTCTTGTAAACAATCCTCCCTCATCCAATATGCAGATGACTCGACTCTCATCTCCATCTCAGACAATATCTCCAATCTCCACACTCTTACTCAACAAGCCTTCCTATCAATTGAACAGTGGTTGTCCAGGAATTTACTCATTCTAAAGCCTAAAAAGACCAAACTCTTATTATTTTTCCTCCGATCTCTCTCTCTCTCTCACCTCAAATCCACCTTTACTATTACTTCATCTAATAACTTCGTTATCCAACCTGAAGCTCAAACTGAACTCCTTGGGGTCATCATAGATGAGGAACTCAAATTCAACTTGCACATCCTCCAAAGCATAAAAAAGACTTACCAGAAACTTGGTTTACTGTATCGCAACAAAAAATGTCTAACTACAAATGCCAGACTCTCCCTTTCACAAGCTCTTCTCCTCCCCTCCCTTCTATATGCTGCCCCAGTACTCACCAATATCCAAATACTACTTTAAACAAACTCCAACAAACTTACCACAAGATAGCTAGATTTATCACAAACTCTCCATATAATACACATCACTGCCTTGCCCTAAATACTCTCCACTGGTTAGAATTCCCCCATCTTCTACTGCTGTCACAACTTCAAATGTTATACTTCATTCTTTACAAACCTTCATCCTGCCCTGCTGTCTCTTCCTTCATCTCTATCTACACTCCTCCATGGACTCTCCGTACCTCTAATCAGCAACTACTACAAATCTACCAACCCAAAAAAATAGCTGTCAAACTCCTGTATAAACACTCTGTCGCCCAAGCCTGGAGCAAACTCCCAAGAGACATTTGTTCCATCATTCACCCATCCCACTTTAAAGAAAAACTCAAACTCCATCTACTCAACTCCAAAATATGTCCTTGTCAAGCCCCTACTTAAGCCCCCCACAACCCTACTATATACCTTTTCAGTCCCTCCACATACAGCTAAGTACTCCACTACTGTGGATACTTATTAAACTCTACAATCAATACTGTTGGACTTGACTCTTTTTGTAAATAAGTAAATATATATTTTTAGTCTGTAAAAATATTGATATGTATATATCACATGTTTGCATTTCTGCTTTGTCTCTCTAATGTTCTTGTATAACTGATTTTGACCATATTTTTGACTCAAATCTTTGATTCTCTGTAAACTGTTTTGTGGGTTTTTTTGGAGCTTTTCTCCTCGGGTCTCCACTGAAAATGGGCCACAAGCCCAGCTGGACCAACCCAGTTAACAAATGTCAATAAACAAATAAAATAAATAAATAATGATGAAAGAAGACCCAAGTGCCTATGCTAGGTTTTGTTTTGTAAATGAGCAGAGAATGCAAAAAAATTATGTTTCCTATATGGAGACACAGACAGACGAGAATACAGCATGTGGAAATGTGCATCAATTCAACTCAGTCCTGGTCAAGGTACAAGGGCACATTAAATTTCCCTCGAATAATACACACATATATAACCAAACAGCACTACAATACATCCTTCAGTCAAAGCTCAGATGAACTGCAATGCCAACTATGAGTTACAATGGCAAAGGCCTCCATCAATACTTAGGAGCAGAGCTCTACAGAAGTGTAGTTCAACAAGGGCTTGAATCTAAGATTTCCAGATCAACCAGTTCCTTTGTTTTAGCACTACACTACTGAAGCAGCTGAGACTTAGCAAACAAGCTGAATCATCTTTCTTTTACTCACATGCGAATCACACAAAAAGCAAATGAGAACTGAGCAGGGACAGTGG
Organism: Protopterus annectens; assembly: GCF_019279795.1. NCBI lineage: Eukaryota > Metazoa > Chordata > Ceratodontiformes > Protopteridae > Protopterus > Protopterus annectens. Next base: position 1,255,042,372 of record NC_056728.1, read on the forward strand.
CGTATCACCTCAGCTAATCCAGGTTTAAGGTGCAGGAGCATATTAACATTCTGCAGTGCAATGCATTTAAGTAAACAAAGACAGAGTGCTACAACATGCACATTACTAATACTACATACCAGAACACCGATGAGGCTTTTGCCTTCATGGCTATAAGTTGATATGGCATCTCACTTGAACCCTGGCCAATGGGCATTTTTAAAATAGCAGCAGGTGCTAGCATATTATCACATAAACATTGTTCATCTTCCAACTAATTACAAATTGTAGGGTGTTTAGTTTACAACCATCTTTATTAACCAACAAAAAAGAAGACAAGAACGAAAGTCGTGTATTTTGTATCTCATTTCCCAAAGGTATATAATCATTTGGCACGTAAGAAGTCATAAATTTCACCTCCCATAAAGAAAATAAGATAAATGGAATGTACATTATACATGTTGTGTATACATCACATTAGTCCTACATGTGGTGTGGCACTCTTATTCTTATGAGTGACAGTGTGTGATCCTTAGACATCACACCATGAGCCATTGAACAAAGTACAGTAAGGCATAAGGATCTTGTGGTTTACTGAGTGATCCTGTACTATCCAGCACCAGAAAATGTCAATGAGCATTCTGTTATGACAGCCAGGGATATTCCTTCTTTAAATCAAGCTTTTTGATGGTCTACATAGCACCTGGGTCAAAGGTGCATCGCAGTCTTATGGTATACAACAGGACGTTGGGGCCACAGGAAGATAACAGCTCCTTTTCCTTAGTACTCCGATTAAAACCCACCACAACAGGCACTGATACACTCCCAGCTGAAGATGTTGTAAGCTATTCAGTATCCATATTAATCAACAGACCATTTCAAGATAACTACATTCCAGCTATGTGCAAAACATCTTATGTCCTGCCCTTATACACTCTGTAAAGCTATGAAACTACACCAATTGCTGGACTTCACCCCCTCTCAGAAGTCTTAGAAAAATGCATCACACTCAACTGCTGCAACACCTTACAGGTAACAGTATTGTCTCTCCTACCAAACATGGTCCTAGAACAAATCTCAGCATAATAACTACCTATCTGGATTTTGGCAATATGATCAACCTTTAAAGAAACAGTGGCAGAATAGTTTTATTAGTATTCCTGCATCTGTCAAAGGCTTTTGACACTGTCTCACATGACAAACTGCTTCAAAAACAACAGTGTATATGTCTCTCACACTCCAGCCTCCAGTTGTTCAACAGATATTTAACCACCAAACTAAAAAGTGTTAATCTGCTCTATCTTAATTCCTTTCTTCCAGTCACTGTTGGGATGCATTATGGATCCATCATAAGTGACCACCACAAAGCCTCCATGCATGTATCCCCCATTCAGTGCACAGATTCTGCTAACCCCTAAAAAAGCAAACTCCTTCTCCTTATCCCTATATTTTACTTGGACACAAATCTGGGTTTCAAATTCAATTCCTCAAAAAACTTGCAGATTCAGTGGATTACACATACAAAGCTACTAGGTGCTTCTTTAGATAAACACCTAAAATTTGATCTGTATATACAAGAAATAATCAAAAAGATAGATCAAAAACTTGTTTATTTATTTATTTATTTGCATTTTGTTTACTGGGAAATTCCACTGGGCCACAGAGAACCCATTTTCAGTGGAGGCCCAGGGAGAAAAGCTCCACAATACAACATTTTAATAGTTTAAATTACACGATTTGAGTTGCAGGACAAAATTTATACAAATTGCATATTAAAAAAGTAATAGTATAAACTGTACAGACAAGAGAAAATTATAGAATTGCACAAAATACATAGTAAAAACCAGTAATGGTATAATTTGTACAGTCAAAGTTTCAGGTAAGGGTTTACTTTAATAATTTTCTTTGATGTCTTTTTAGATAAGTGTTATATGACCACGTGAAATAGGGTAGTTAAGAAGTGGTACAGCGTGTGTAATCTAGGGGGCTTAGTGCAGGTGCATGTCCAGTTTGAAAATAGGTGATTGTCTAGGGAGGTTTTAAAAGAAGTAAGGTTTTCAGTTGTTCTAATTAGTAGAGGCAGAGCACTCCAGTTTTTGGCCAGCTAGCAAGAGTAAAGAAGCTGGCCGGGTTTGGGATTAGGTTTGTGAACCTGCAGGAGTTTTTGATCCGTCGATCTAAGTGGCCTTTTTGGGTAGAACATTATGCCAAATAAAATAGTACCCCACTAATCCTAGGAGAAAAACTACAGCACCTGCCTATCTACTGCCAACACTACTTTATGCCTCCACTGTACTTGTGGATCACCATGCCAGCCAAATGTCCGAGCGGCAATGATGATACAAAAAAAATTGCCAGGTTTGCCTGCAACATCCCTTACAAGGCCCATCACTGCACTGCCATCAAAATTCTCAGCTGGGTAGAAAGTACAGTTGTGTACCTACCATAAATGTAGATGTTCGAGTGTGTTCACTGTTGCAGTCATTACTCTTGGGTTATCCTGCTGGCAGGCTACCCTCAGTCGGCCAGAATTCCAAAGTCTAGGTTCGGCGTCGGTTGCTGTCGCCTCTTCCCTGACGTCAGTGCACCAGGGGTATAAAAGAAGCAGCAGACACCATTTTCTTCAGTTTTTCTTGCCCCAGATGTCAGGTGCCCCCAAATTGTTAGGCTGAAAAATATGCCAATAAAAATGCATGCACAAAAATAACATTTCCTTCATCTACAAGCAAATACACCAAATAGGTTGTATAGGATAGAGAAGTGCAGATAAGTCCCAGCAAAGAAATGGGGGGTAGTGGATGGGTAACCTGGACTGCAACAGTGAATACACTCGAACATCTACATTTATGGTAGGTACACAACTGTACTATGTTCATCATGTTTCACTGTTGTAGTCATTACTCTTGGGTTGAATCCCAAAGCTGAGGAAGGGCGGCTGGGCTAAATAGGGTTAGGAGAGGCTATGAGGCCCTGCAGAACTGCAGTGGCAAAGCCTGCTCTGGACTTAGAGTAAAGAGGTAAGTGGTAGTGCTTTGTGAAGGTGTGCACTGAACTCCAAGTTGCAGCCTCTAATATATTTTTGGTTGGTACTCCTCTGAGGAAGGCTGCTGAAGTGGCTGCTGCTCTAGTGGAATGAGGCCTAATGCCCTTAGGCACTGATTTGCCATGTTGAAAATAGCAGAAACAGATGCAATGGCCTATCCATTTAGAAATAGTCTGTTTTGAGATAGCCTTTCCTTGTGATCCTGCAGCATATGACACTAAAAGTTGCTCAGGCTTTCTGAAAGCTTTAGTTCTGTCCAAGTAGAAGCGTAACTGCCTGTGTATGACCAAAGAATGCAGAATTTTTTCACCCTTGTTCTGTGGATTAGGATAAAAGGTAGGCAAGTGAATGGTTTGGTTAAGGGCCACATTGGACACCACCTTAGGCATAAATGTAGGGTTTGTCCTCAGAGAAACCCTATCTGGATGAAAAATGAAGAAAGGTTCCACAGCCATGAGTGCTTGTAACTCCGAAACTTGCCTTGCAGAGGTTATTGCTAGGAGCAGAGCTGTTTTCCAGGATAAGAATTTTATATCTGCTGTTGATGCTGGCTTGAAAGGAGGCAGTGTGAGTTTTTCCAAACCATAACTGAGGTTCCAGGCCGGAATTGGTGCTCTTCTTGGAGGTCTAATGTTTTTGGCCCCTCTGAGGTACTGCCTTATTAAAGGATGAGAAAAGATAGGTGGTTCCATATTGTAATGGGCTGAAATGGCAGAGGCATGAATTTTAATTGATGAGAAAGAAAGGCCTTTGTTCAGCATCTCAGTTAGGTATTGTAAAATCTGAGGGATATTTGGCACACACGTGTCACTGCCTTGTTCCTGGTTCCAAGCACAGAATCTCTTCCATTTTTCTGCATAAGATTTTCTGGTACTGGGCCACCTGGCCTCCAAGATAACATCCATAACAGCTTTTGAAAGAGGAGTGTTCTGAATGGCTACATTATCCGCCATGCTGCCAGATTTAAGGTCCTGAGTTGGCTGTGCAGGATCTGATTGTTTTGTTGGGTCAGTAAGTGAGAAGTCTGAGGCAATATCCATGCTGAACCTTGAGACAAGCTCTTTAGGATTAGGTACCAGTGCTGGCATGGCCAGTCTGGTGCAATCAGTATCATTTTTGGCTTCTCTTGTCTGACCTTTAGGAGTACCCTGGGAAGGAGAGGCCGTGGGGGAAAAGCATATACCGTTAGATTTTTCCAGCTGAAGGATAGGGCGTCCACTTTCCATGCTTGCTTGTGATAAATCCTTATGCAAAATCTCTGCAATTGGCAGTTGTGAGGGGAGGCAAATAGATCTATGTCTGGGCATCCCCATTTCCTTATTATCATGCTGAAGACTTGTGGATCCAGTTGCCATTCGTGGGGATCCATGAGGTTTCTGCTTAGTTCGTCTGCCATAGTATTTGTTTTTCCTGGCAGGAATTGTGCTTGCAGGTGAACTTGAAAAGCCAATGCTGTGTCCCATAAGGTCATTGCTTGTCAGCAGAGGGGGTAGGAATCTGTACCTCCCTGCTTGTTTATGTACCACATGACTGTAGTGTTGTCTGTCTTTATCAGTAACTGTCCTGGATGAAGCAGGTCCTTGAAAGCTGTCAGGGCATTTTGAACAGCTAGCATATTTTTTTGATTGATGTGAAGACGCATGTGGTTTGCAGGCCATGTGCCCTGAATACATTTTCCTGCCATATGGGCCCCCCAGGCATAATCTGATGCATCCGTTGTCAGTGTCTGTCTGGCTGTGGGTAATCTGAATGGCAGACCTTTGTTGTGGTGACAGGCTTCTGCCCACCATTGAAACTCCTGTTGCAGGCAGGGAATGAGTGCAATTACCATCTCCAGGCTGTGGCAATGCTGAGTCCAAACACTTTTTAGATACCACTGTAGTTTCCTCATATGCAGTCTGGCATATGGAATTAGTAGAATGCAAGATGCCATGAAACCCAAGGCCTGCAGGATTTTCCTTGCAGATAAGTGGGTTTTTGTTGCCAATTTCTTGAAGTAAGTAGTCAGTTGCTTTTGTTTGTCTGGCGTGAGATAAGCCATCTGGGCAGTTGTATTTAAGCTTGCACCCAGGAATATTATCTCTTGAGAGGGCACTAGTTTTGATTTATTTTCGTTTACTGTGTACCCTAGGCCAATTAGTAATCTTTTTACAAATACCAGATGCTTCAGAAGAATGTCTTTGTTCTCTGCTTGAGTTAGGCAGTCGTCCAAGTAGGGATATATTTGAAATCCTTTTTGTCTGCAAAACGCAATTACTGGTGTCAGGCATTTTGTGAAGACCCTGGGCACAGTAGATAAGCCAAAGAGCAGTGCAGAGAATTGGTAATGCATTGAGCCAGCTATGAATCTGAGGTATCTACTGCAAGATTGTTTGATTGGGACATGCAGGTATGCCTCTTTTAGGTCCAAAGTTACGAGCCAAGCCTTCTTGCCCAGCATGGGCAGTAGCTGCTGTAGAGTCAACATCTTGAATTTTGGAACTTCCAGAAATGTATTTAGTATACACAGGTCCAGTATTGGTCTCCAGGTTTTGTCCTTTCTGGGTACTAGAAAGAGTCTGGAGTAAAATCCTTGCCCCTGCTCTTGTTGTGGTACTTGCTGAATGGCCCTTATGTCCATGAGGGCTGTAATTTGTTTTTGTGCCTCTGCCCATTGATTGTGTGGCAGGTCTGGCATGCCTTTTGACCTTGGTAGGGTGTGAAAATGTAGCCTGTAGCCTTGGGACACTATGTTCAGGACCCACTTGTCTTGGGTAACCATTTGCCAATTTGATGAAAAAAGTGCTAGTTTTCCCCCTAAGGGGGCTGCCAAATGAAAAGTGCTTCGATCTGGTACAGGAAAGTCATTGGGACTGTTTCATGTAAGGTTGTGATTTGTTTTCTCTGCTTTTGGAGGTAGCAGCACCCCATTGTTTAGGCCTGTATGAGCCTTGGGGCTAAGATCTGCTTCTGGGATGCCTGTATCTGCCTCTTTGTGGTCTGTCTGACACTGGAAAGGACCAATTTTTAGAGGGCCAGTTCCTGCTAAACCTGGGTGGCTGTACCTGTAAGAAATCCTTGACTGTCTGCATGGATTTTGCTTTATCCGCCATTTTTTTCAACACCTCTTCTGCTTTAGTACCAAACAAAGTATCATGCCGTAATGGTGCATCCAATAATTTTGCTTTAACATGATCAGGCAGATTCTGTTCTTTTAACCAAGCATGCCTCCTAATAACAGAACCTGTAACAGCGGCCCTGCAAGAGGCCTCCAGTGAATCATAACCACATTGCAAAGTATGCTTTCCCACTTGTTCAGCTGCATGCAATAAATCCTGCAATTGCTTGTTCTCTGAACATTCAGTATTTGTCAACATTTTCTGTTTAAGCAGTGACATTAAATATTGCTGATATTTAAGCATATGAAACTGACAATTTAAAGCCCTTACAGCCAGGGTAGCAGAAGTGTAGACTTTTTTCCCCCATCTGTCTAGAGCCCTAGAATCCCTATCAGAGGGGACAGGGTTTTTTGCAGTGGAAGCTTTAACCCCTTTGGGACCCTGAGATATAGTTTCTGGGTCAGCAGTGGGGTTTTTATATAGGAATGTATGAGAATCCAGGACCCTGTAGTATCTGTCTGGCTTAGCAGGTGCAGGGGGTAAAGAGTCAGGGGACAGGCCGGAGTCTGAAAATACATCATCTATAATGTCCAGAACAGGTGGAATAGCAAGGGGTCTGTGTTGAGGAAGTAGCAGAAAGTCTCTGAGCCTTTTCTTAGATTCAGAATAATCTTGGCTCTCCCAGTGGAAATGCTCCATCATGGTATGCAGGGTTTCCCCAAAAGAATAATCCTCAGGAGGAGAGGCTGAAGGAATGAATTCTTCAGCATCAGAATCCTCATAGGGAAGCATGGAGTAATCCTGTTCAGAAGAGGAATCAGAGGAAATAGAAACCTGATCAGAAGAATCATACTCTGTCTCTTGCCTAGGCCTCTTATCAGGAGGGGGATGGGAGCCCCTGATCAAACTAATTAGGTCTTCGGTCATTTTGAGCATCTGTTTTTTAGGCATGGAAGTCTGAGAAGGAGAATGCTGCACTTGTTTCTTTGTCTTTAGAGCTGCTTTAGTCTTTGTCTTTGAAGCTGAAGATGGCTTAATATATAGTTGAGTAGGTCTGAAGACACCCTCAGAAGCCGATGCCTGCTCAGCGGCTCCGGACCCATCTGAGGGAATGATTTCCGAGTGTCCAATACCTTGAGTTTCCAGAGGCCCAGTTGGCTCCATGTGGGAGTCGGAAGCGGACTGTGGTTCTGAGGTAGCGGGCGCCAGGGGCTGCGAAAGCACCTCACTGAGAACCGGCGAACCGGCGACTGGCCTAATAGAGGCTTTGTAGTCGGTTTTGGACCTCGGATGCCTATCCTTTTCCTTGTCCTTGCGTTTTTTGTAAACTCCGGTTGTCGGCTGGTCCGACGGCATAATATAATTAAATCTTCGGCCAAAGTAATGAAATGCAAAATTGAACTGACGCTTGATAGTGCGTTGGTTAAATCTAGCACAAAACTGACAGCTAGCAACATTGTGATCAGGGCCTAGGCAAGGAATACAGTAAGAGTGAAAATCCTTATGAGGTATTTGCTTCCCACAAGAAATACAATTGTTAACTTTTTCTGACATTGGTCTGGAGCAAGAAAAAAATTTCCCCAACGGTGTACTTAGCTTTAATGAAGACTTCGGTTCTGAAATTCGGATTTGAAAATCTCAGGAGTCGGCCGACCGGCACTTGCGAACTGCTTTTGCTTCGGGCACCGCGCAGCAAGAAAGACTGAAGAAAATGGTGTCAGCTGCATTGTTTATATCCCTGGCACACTGACGTCAGGGAAGAGGTGACAGCAACCGACGCAGGACCTAGACTTTGGAATTCTGGCCGACTGAGGGTAGCCTGCCAGCAGGATAACCCAAGAGTAATGACTGCAACAGTGAAACACGATGAACATCTACCTTATTACTTGAGCTATTCACAACTAGTTGCATCCCACAATTCCACATAAACCTAACAGTTGCCCTTGCCTGAAAAGTATCCTTCATACCCACCTATCTCTAGGAAACTATGCTTAAACAGAGCCTTATTATCCACTCAGAGAGTCAGTAACTCAGCAGAGGAAGATCTTAATTCCATTCATATTCCTAAACTATGGAACTCACTACTCCTATCGCTAAGTCTCAATAACAACCTGTCCACTTTTAAATACCAACTAAAAGACCATCTCATGGACTCCTGGCTATGACTCTTTCTCCTCACTGGGTTAACTGTAAAAAAATTGACCCTTTCCCTTAGCACCACTTTCCTACATCACTTTTGGCCCCCAGAATATTTGGTCCTTTGTAATAAACAATGAAGATTCCTTGATCAACAAAAGCAACTAAATAATAATAAATAAGTAAATAAATCTTTTTTGTTGGAGGAATGCATACTTCCAGCAGGGACCTGCTGTTCCTAATAGCACTTCCTAATTTCCTGTGTCCTCCATGTTACTGTTCTGCTCATTCTACACAGTACCTTATTTTATTTGTTTTATTTTACCATTGTTTACCTGGTTTGTTTACCTGGTTTTAGTAAAAAAAAAACCTTTTCAGCAGAGGCTCAAGGAGAAAAGCTAGAACATATTTTAAACGTTTTTAAAGAGGTACTCAGTAATATATGTAAACAGACACTAAAAATGTACATTAACAATTATACATACATTTCCTAATTATATTATATAAAAGTAGTTGCAACTATTGCAATATAAAAGATACTCATGCATTAGCAAATGTTGAACATTGAACATTTAAAGAGGTGTATCAGTGGATTTGTCTAACAGATAATATATCATGTAATCAGTGCTTAGAAACTGAACGAAATGGAGGTGAGGAAAAGAACTAATTAGGATAGAAAATGCTAATATTGTAGTTAGGAGCTGGGTGTAAGCTGATTCAGGGACAATTATGTATATGGCTATCATGAGGTTTATATTAGAAGTGTAAAGATGGGAGGTGAGCAGGATCACAAAACAATGTATACAGCTGAGAGTTGGTAGTAGGTATATTCAAGTATTGGTGAAGACGGGTTGTGGGGCATAGGATTCTGAATGAAAAGAAATGGTTTGATGATATGGTAAGCTGAAGATAATAGTAGCGTTCGTCCTGGAGACATACAGAAGCAGCTCCATTGATTTGATATGTAAAGTTTTAGCTGTGTTTTAAACAAGTTTGCACTCTTAATGAATTTCACTGGGGGTGGGATGTGGTTCCATAGTTTAGCTACACTATTTGAATACAGAGCGTCACTTGCAGTATTAGATGATTTGGTTATAATGTTTAGTGATGTTTCTCTGGAGTATAAAATTCTTTTGGGGGAGTAGTGTTGTATTAAGGTGTTGAGGTCTTGGTAGGGATTACTATAGTGTGTGAGATGTAATACGTCCCAGTGACCTGATGCAAAGTGTGCTAGCTGTACAAATAGCCCTGTATAAGAATTACACCCAAACAGGCAGGTTACTGAAGTCATAATATAGCCATTGGCTTATACAGTCTGAAGGAATCACTGTGGTGTACCTTATGTAAATCTAAACATTCTAATTTTATATGTTCCAACCATATACTCAGGAGTTCACCGAGACTCAACAATGGGATCTCTTCTAATCACCCTTTTTGTCAAATCTTTGCACCTTGATACTGAATGTACAACACCCTCACAGACACATAAAAAGTAGTTAAAAGAACTGTGAGTGCAATGGTAAACTTTAAAAAGTGAAGTTGATTCCAGCAAATATCTATTTCTATCATAAACACAAAAAAGTCCTTCTGCAAGGGAGCAATCCTCTGCCATTCCACCATTTGCTGGGCTATTCCTCCATTCCCCTGTTTCTTTAATAATACTAACCTGATGATCACACAACCTTGGGGGGGGGGGGGGTAAGAGGAACATTTCCTTACCCAACAAGAATGAGAAATCTCAATAAAAATTAAGCCACAGTGTTTGAGTAAGCAGATTGTCCTGCAGAAATTCAGCAAATCTGACCCAAATAAACAGATGTTGATTTAAGTCTTGTATAACCACTTAATCTATGCATTTATGACCTCCTGATCACCAAGTCTTGCAGACATACCTCTAGATAATGTATGTATCATTTTCATGTTATCCCCCTTACTATAAAATGGTTTGATGAGAAATCCTATTTCAAAGCAGGTTTGATGCATATCTGAATTGTAGGCATTAATTTAGACAATATCAGTCATATTCTGCTTGTTTAAGCTGTGTCAGCAAAACACAGTAACTTGAGAGCAAACAGTATGCCTCAGTACACCCTTAACCTTAAGAGAGGGAAAGATTGTACTCATTAAGTGACCATGCTTTCTCTTTCCACACTTTTGGTACAGGGAATACATTGCCTGCCTAAATATATTGTGGTGCTAATCTACAAAGCTTTAGCTGTAAATTAGTGATTGTAGTTGAGGGGTAACAACTGAAAATGATACATAGTAAATGTCACTTAGCGTTGTGGCAGAATAGTATGGGAACAAAAGTGTAAAATGTTACTTTCTGGCAACACTCCTGCTTGAGGTACTGTGTAAGAGGAGGGTATTATCCAAAATACTATAACTTAAACAGAGAAAATCAGATTTTTGCTCCCATCTTTATAAAGCATGTTAGCTGTGTTCACTTCTGAGAACTACTAGTACATTTCATGTAAGTCACCATGAACAATCTGTTTGCAACTTTGGTACAGGGGATATGCTATCTGCTAACATACACAATGCCCCTAATCTAAAAACCTTTAGGATTAAATTACTTCTGCATCTTATTTTGCCATTTATGTCTATTTTCAGCATCTTAATGCATAACTCTCAATTGTCTGGAATTTCAGAGAATATTCAACTTTTTACCTTATAGTTTTGGTCTGCTCCTCCTATAAATTAGTGGTTTTCTCGCAAATCACTGAGCATTGATGTCATTAAATAATGATGAATATTTGAGTTTCAGAGTTCATCCATCCATCCACAACACTTTTTCCCATTTTTGCTTATGGGGTCGGGGGCATCACTTCAAATGTGATGATCATCTAGAGCCAAGGTTTACACCGCAGTGTGGCTAGCCTTGTGAAGGAGTTTTAGACTTCATATCTTTCAGAAAATGCATTGCTAATGCAAAAATATGTCATTCCAGCAACTTCATAAGCTTAAAAGAGCAATATTTAAAATATGCACCCGATTTTGGGACTTTGTCCCCCAATTATTTTTGCCTCTGTCAAGATTTCATGCTGTAAGAGGTCAGGAGGTATGTCTTCTAGGGGTATGTCTTTCAGTCACTCGAGACAGGCATTCTTACACAGTGACTGCATTTCCATCTTTCTGTCACCTATACAACCTTTTACATCCATCCATTAGGTCTTCTCGTCCTTGTTGTTTTGATTTGTGCATGCATAATCCAACAATTTACTATGGCAACAAGTAAAACACAGGACTCAGGCATGCCCTCCCTAAAACATGCCTCCTATAGCAATGTTCCTTTGATACTCAATCTTGCTAATTGACACATTACCAGCCAGCTGTCAGCAGTCACTGACTGGATGGTGGCACTGCTTTAGGCAAGGCAGCTACAAACTTTAATGTGGTTTTCCAGCCAAAATGGGTGAGGAGGTCAGTTTAAAGCTGTATCAGAAAGTTATGTTACAGTAATAAACTAGGGTGCTTTAATTGTTGGCCTTTAAGCTTGATTATTCCTTACTTTCTTCTACAGACAAACCTTGGCAATATAGCATTGACCTAGCATGTGGAAATCTTCAACATGTAGACATAGGATCAGATTTTGTTAAAACATTAACTAAAAACTGAAAAAGCTCATTTGGGTTAATGGTATATCAGCAGTTCTTCAAAAATGAAAGTACCACTATTACAATTTGTGCCAAAATATAATTATTTTCTTTTGATCCATACCTCAGTTTTCCTTTAGTTTTTAAAAACAATTTTGCCTCTTCTACTCAGTTTAAAACATTGTAGGTGGAATGAAAGAAGGGAAGTCACTATAATGCAGTCTCATTTTCAGAACAAAGCCAATTAAATGGACACTGAGATGTTTTCAAATCACAGTTTTGAATTCAGATCTGCCTAACGTCATGGAAATATCTGTTTAGAAAATAAACTATGTTGCAGAGGCAGAGGACACATAATGGTGTGTAAAATATCAATTCTTACTGAGTAATTGACCTCATATACTTAGAGATTCTTGGTAGTTATTGGAAAGAGTGGTTATTACCCCTTATTGTCATTATGTAATTTTTATTTTTATTACCCTGGTAAATTCCCATGGAAGATGCTCAGGAAGGCATGCTCCCAAGATGCTCACAATACCTCAAGGAATTCCCCTCAGCCATCAGGAGCAGTGTCTACAATGTGAAATCCTTCACAATTGCAGTGCTCCTTATTATATTCCTGACACAGTATCAAGCTGCACTCTGAAGAAACCACATTCCTCCCTATTTTTATCTGCAGTCTCATGCTTCCTGTCATTAGCCAGAACTCATGACTGTAAGTAAGGAAGAAGACATAGACTGGCCAATAAATGTACAGCATTAATCTATGAACAGTCTTCACTTTACAAATACAGCCCAGTACCAAACCAGCAGTACTAAAGGCCCTGTACTCACTTCCTTGTCAGCACCCTAATATTCCTATGAGAAAAGCAGCAGTTCTGTAGGCACTGTACTCACTCCCTTGTCAACACCCTAATACTCCTATGAGAAAACCAGCAGTACTATAGACACTGTACAAACTCCCTTGTCAACACCCTAATACTCCTACTATAAAACTAGCAATACTGTAGGTGCTGTTCTCACTCCCTTGTCAACACACTAATACTCCTACCTTCACCCATGAACAAGACTCCAAGATATTTAAATTCCTGCACCTGAGGTAGTTTTCATTCCCATGCTTGCAGAAAGTAATCCACTTTTTTCCGGTAGACAACCCTGATTTCTCAATTAAAGATGCTGAGTTTCCCCCCATTTGTTTCACACTCAATTGCAAACCACTCCAGTGCATGCTAGAGATCATGGTGACCTGTGAATAAGACAGCAACATCATCTGCAAGCCACAGATGAGTAACAATTACTTTCCCAGGCTAGATTCTCTCAAGACCTTGGTTATTCCCTTATATCCTTTCCGTGTAAATTACAAAACGAAGGTGAGATAATATGCCCCCTTGTTAGACTCACAAACTCACCTTGAATAAATGTGATTTTAACAGACAGAATATAGAAATTATTCATCTTCCTCAATTATGACATGCAGCAGTGATCACGGGGCCAACTACTACACACTTTGCCTAAGACATTCCAGGGTACAAGGCTATATACCTTTTCCATAGCCACAAAATGCATACAGACAGTACTGGAAACTTCCATTATCCTTGATCTGTTACTCCGTGGCCAGAACAGAATATACATTACTCCCCTTCAGCTGGAGGCCCAACTATGCAGTATTTTATAAACAAGGTATGGATGACTCAGTTTAATACTTGCTGATAACAGAAGTAAGGTCTGTGATGCAAAATCGTCATTCTCTAAAGGAATAAATCAGTATAGTTTGCATGGTGTTTACTTGAAACACATATTCATATTAACTTATGCATTCTGTCATATTTATTACGAGATAATGGATGTGTTCATTAACAGATAAACTCAGTGTGTCCCAGCGAAGGAAATAAAGAAAAAATATGAAAATATAGACCATCATGATTTATACTAAGAAGACTGGACCTAAAATGTTTTACTTGATATCAAAATATGGAGAAAATAACACCTTAAATCAACTGAGAAACAAGATTGAGTCCCAAATTCAAAATTTATTATAACAAAACAATTACTGATTAAGCGTTTTCAACCTAATTCGGATGAAGACATTTTAGACTGAAAGCACTAAATCGGTAATTGTTTTGCTATAATATTTTTTTTAAATTTTGAACTCTGTCTTGCTTCTCTTTGGATTTAAGATGATATTTTTCTACATTTTGATCTTTTACACCTTGTGGAGGAATTGCCTATTTCCAAAACTTTGATATCAAAATATACTGGTGACATTACCTTAGTAACAGGTTGTAGAGCATCAGTGCAATTACTTTTTTTCTTCAAAACAATAAAAAACAATTACAAGAGGAAAATGCATGTAATGTTGTATAACACTTGTTGTTGTGTCTTTCAGCTTTTCCCGGTTAGGGGTTGCCACAGCGGAACTCCAGTCCGCTAATGATTGGTAGTTGATTTTTACGTGCCGAGTTACCAGCCCTGATGCACAACATTCAACGAAGGTACGCCCATTCACACATGTCTCCACGCAGAAGACGCTCTAGCTGAGAATTGAACCGGACAGCGTCTTACTGTGAGGCGACAACGCTACCGCAGCACCACCACCGCACTGCACTGACTGTTTTCCTGTATTGATGGACTGAAGAAAAACTGTATATCTAAGGTTTATATTCTGTATGATTTCGCAACATATATTTATGCCATTCTATTATGATTTGATGTTATACTGTTAATGCAACAAATTCCACAGATCAAACAACCAAAACAGTTACCAAAGAACTTTAAAACTACATTTAGCAGCACATTTTTAAGTATGACAGTTCAATAGTTTTGAGTCATATAATGATTTTTCTTTTAGAAATAACAGTCATTATATACCTTATAAGTGCCTTGGAAAGTGAAATTGTAATGATATCTTTATGTGGGTTTTAAAACCAAAGTAAACACAAAAAGTGTACTGCTTTGCTGTTCTGTTCCCTAGAATCACATGCAAACACTCAAAATAATATTTTTAACCATGTAAAAATAAGGAGCAAGATTTTTATTGTGTATATTTGGCTATTACATTCCACTTTTATAATTCAGTGTGCCTTGCTACAGATGCAAATAATTAATACTTCTGTTTCAAAATCAGTCTGCTCCTAGCTGATACTTATTATGCAGTAATACATCATTCATCACTTCACATAAACTAATACCTCATTCAGTGACAGATTGCTAATGCATTTGCAGCACAGCTTTCCTCAATACAGGTCTGGTCAACCTGTAATATTACTGATAAACTTAAATAGCAAAGCAATGCTTCCTGAGTGAAACAATTGTGATTTAAAGCAACAATGTTTTGGTCATTACATACCAAGAAATTGTAATAATATCATTTGACTAGAATTGAGCAATATTTCTAGTAATACCATGTTAATAGCATACAACATGATTTTTAATAGAATATGATAGCTTGAGTTCTAATTGGATTTGCACTTAATATCAATACCAAAAACATCAGGGGAAGCATTTTTATTTAATCCTGTTCTATGTGCTTTTAAAGTGCATTGGCTTTTACTGTTTTAATATTGTCTTACTGTGCCAGCATTTTGTGCATTTGGGAAACTTTCTGGCATTTTTTTCTACTGATAGTAGGACATGTCTGCTCTTCTGGGCACTTTGTTTGCTCCAGGCATACTTTATAGTTATTTTTCTGACTGGCTGTGACTTTTAAGTGTTGCTTTAAATTGTGCTGTGTAGCAGGACTAGCTGCATTCCTAGCTACACACTGTTACTGGATTTACTACTTCTAACCAGATTTGTCCTTGCTGCTACAGAAGTGTTGCACTGAATATATACAATTGTTTAGTTTTAAACATTTTATAAATGCCATGTAAATTTTCCCTATATTCATCTTGGTCCTTCACCTAGTTTGAATGATTGCTAAAAGCTGCTACTGGTAACACCTCTGGCTCTAAACTACATTGATTTGCATGCCACCACTGTTGCTTATTTACAGGAACTCTTTGTTGTTTGCAGCTCAGATGAGCAGCCTTGCACTCTGTTGCACTTATTTCTTTATAAAATGTTTTGTTACCCACATGTCAGTTACTCATATTGATGCCCGTGTTAGAACAGCTCCTTACTGCTCTCAGATCAGTTCGCAGCCATCATCCACAACTGTTGATATTTCGCTTTCCCTTTGTAGTTAGGCTTGTCATTGACAACAACTATTTTTGGCTCATCCAAGCATGTGGTAACAGAGTATATTAAATACTAGAAGTAATTTTTATGTGACAACTGGGCCTTTTGACACTTTGAAGTATGCGTTTTGTAATATTTCAATCAATGCCCTTATTCTATAGGTGGCAATTAATCCCTGAAGTGTGTGGTGTGTGACACATGATTCACCCACCAATTGTACTATTCTAGACTATAATGTGTAATGTTTACTTGTTCTACTACTAGTTCAATCTTCATTCAGTCATTATGATATGGAATGTGTTCTTCTCTTCCTTCTGTAATTATACATTTCATTAAACTCTAATCGTGTACTTGCGCTCAGATCTTGCTGTGTTTAATTTATACTTCCTATTCAGCCTTGATACTATGATTATTATTCTTAATCTCTGTGCTGTCCTGGGCTGTAGCACACTTCTACTCTTGAATTAGACTGAATTATATAATGTCTTCGCTCTAAGTTCAAGCAGTTGTCGCATCAGCGTTACTGCATCTGTGTTTCATGTAGTGCAGCTACTCTACATCATGCTTAATCTCCTAACATGCCTTCTCTGCCTACTCACTAAATTGGTTCACTATAGCATTCCTGCTCTCAGCAATTTGACCTGAAGCCCTGCCTGCTACTACCCTTCTGTTACCAGGCCTATTGCACTGTTTGTTGAACTGCTTGTCTTGGAGTTGCAGTAGTTTGTCGGTGAATGATGTAGTTACATTCTCTAGGTTAATTAGAATATGAATGTCAAATATGAGGCACAGTGAGTGACATAAAGTACCTTAAGTTACTTTAGGTCATTTAGTAATGATGAAATCTTGTTCCGAGATTTGGGTTTGAAGTTTGTTAGTCTAGGTCAGAGTAGCAGTTTGCCTGTAGTTAAGGACAATGCAATGGGGCAGTTGTCATTAAAGGAGGATGAAGTATGTTAATGTTGTTGATTATATTTATGAAGTTTGTGATTAAAATGTCAAGGTGGGAGTGGTAACCTGCATTAGATTTGGTCTGACTCATTGTTTACCCATTTGAGTCAGTCCATTGACAGAGAATAGGCCACGTCTTTTGCTACGAAGGATATAGGAGATTTATGTTGAATCCTACGATTAGTACTTTGTGTTTGGTTGATCTATTGGACTGTAAGCTTTATTGTAAGAGTTCTTTGGAATTTGGTAGGTCTGCTGGGGAAGTCAGTGGTAGGCAGTGATTAATGCCTTCTGCTGTGCATTCTTACTGCTAGCCAGTTGGTGTTGTGGTCATTAATGGAATTGTTTTTGTCGTAGAAAGGTCAAACCTAAGCTGTATGTGATCAGAAGTAGTGATCTTCCATCTACTCTGGACCCAGAATGAGTGCCTTGATCTATCATTCTGTTACAGTGAATATGCCTGCATTTGTGGAGTCGAGGAAGCTTTCTATTTGTTCGGATTTATTTGAAGGCTGTCAGCTTTGATTATTGAAGTTGATATGCTTGTATGGTTTAGATGGGAATTTTGTGGTTCTAAAGTTGTTGAGAGCTGAGGGTGACCTGGACTGCATTCAGTGTAGAAGTAGTGCATATTTTATGCCTGCCTGCTTGCATGCTGTTGTGGCCAAGTTGCACTTAATGCATTGTTTAGTGATTCCTATTTGTGTATCTTTTTATAATTTAATTTCATTTGTTTACTACCAGTGATGTGACTTGAGAGACCATATCAATGATTGCCATCGAATGTTACATTTTTAGATTTAAAGGTAATTGTATTTGTAGGCAGAAGAGCAGATCCAAGCTTTGTATCCTCATCCACTGTCTATACTAAACTTGTACGAAAGAAAAAAATCAGATACCATTCAATAGATAAGGAATCTGTTGTCATCCATTTGGCACTGACAAATGTTTGTTTATGCAGCTTGTTAGATACACCCACAAAGAAAGCCATTACACTGTAGAAGCTGAATGTCAGCTATGAGGCACACTGAGTGACATTAAACTAAATCCTTTGCATACTGTGTGCAGACTGGAACCCAAATGATAAACAGGGCTGATGACACTGGCTGTTAATCTTCCTTTCTGCTCATATTTTAATAAAATTTCTTTAATAATGCAAGCAAAGGTTCTCAAACAGTTCAGTCATAAGTGAAATTTACCAAGGCGTTTCCTTAATATGTAAATCATATATTATACTTTAAAGTACTAGCGCCTGTCAGTTTGCAAAAGGACTTTTTCAACAAAAAATTGCACTGGACAAAAATGGGTGTGCGTGTATCTACTGTAATGAAGTCATTTCACTGAAAACATAGTCCTTCGTGTCTTCTTTTTAAATACAATGCAATGGGTTTCCATGCACGTCCTGAAATTAGTATGACAGAAAATGAACAAGACAAAAATAATACGGTATTTAATGAACCACATTTTCTGACAAGTTGTCCTGTGTCTATGAGAGATTCTGCACTAATTTATCTAATTTGGGTTTGCATTTCAAATGATCACTAAACAGTCTGATTTAGAACACCTCCAGGCTAGTTGCTCAGCATAATGCATCCGAGATTATCCAAGTGCAACTAACTCTGGGCAAGACCGCAATCCAAATTGTAGCTTGCTACAGATCCCCCACCATACCACAGGATTCCCACTCCTCATTTCTTGATACACTGGAAAATATTATTGTACAACCTAACACCCTAATAATGGGCGATTTGAACTATCCCACCATTAACTGAGAAAACCACTCATGTACCAACTCTTTTGCTCAACGTTTTTTGAATTCATAAATTCCAACGCCTTGGATCAACTTATCCACACTCCACCAGAGGCAACAATATACTAGACCTGATCATTACCAACACGGGCAACTGGTGTTCCACACCAGGGGTCAATTCCTCGTTGGTCAGATCCGACCACAAGCTAATCACCCTACACATCCACATCCCGCCCCCAACCCCCATTAGGGAAACCACCATACAAAATTTCTCCAAAGCCAACTTCATGCATCTTAAGACAGAAGTAGAAAACTTCACGACACCCATGCGGACAGACAATAGAGGTACGACTGCTGAATCCTACACAAATGCACTTTATAAGCACTTACACGAGTGCATGGATCGTGGAATCCCTAACAGAACCAAGATGCTATCCTTCAAAAAAAGGAAGCTAATCTGGTGGTCCCCTGCCATAAACAAACTCTACAACAGAAGAAAGAAACTGTTGCAAAAAAGTGTAATATCCCATGATTGGAGGAACTCCCTTGTCAGTCTCAGTAAAAAGCTGAGATCCCTCATAAAATCCTTCAAAGCTAGTTACGAAAACAAAATCGCCACTGATACTAAAGACAACCATAAAGCATTTTATAGCTATGGCAAGAATCTCAATGTCAACACTCAGATCTGCTCTGAGTTACAGCACAATGGCACTAAATATACAGAACCAACTGATATTGCCAACATCCTGGCAGATAGGTTCAGTGCTAACTTTACCCTCCTCTCACCCCCTAAAGGGCCCATCTCTATACCGGAAGAATGCAAAGTTCCTGTAATCACGGCTGCACAAGTAAAACCACACTCTCCAAAGCCAAGAACACAGCATCTATGGCACCTGACAGCATCCCAGGCTGCGTTCTACATGAACTACAGAATGAACTGGCACCCCACCTAAGTACCATGTTCAGTCATAGCCTCACCTCAGACTTTGTGCCCACTGAATGGCACACAGTGACGGCTATCCCACTCCACAAAGGGGGAGCCACTGCTGACCCCGGGAACTACTGCCCCATTAGCCTGATGAGGCTGGTTCTCAAGGCTATGGAGCGTATTATCATGGAACTTATAAACAATGACATTGGTAATCTCCAGACTCTGGACCCCACCCAGTTCAGGGTTGTCAAAGGAAGATCATGTCTCCTAAACCTGATAGACTTCTTTGAAGCTGTCACCAAAGCTGTAAATGAGGGAAAGGTGGTTCACACAGCCTATCTATATCTTGTCAAGGCTTTCAACACCATCCCCTACTCTGGAATTATAGATAAACTAGGTATAAATCCCTATGCCACAAGATGGGTTGTCAACTGGCTCACTGACAGAACCCACACTGTGAAAGTAGCGACTCCAAATCTGACTTCAGACCAGTGACAAGTGGAGTACCACAAGGTTCAGTCCTGGGTCCTCTCCTGTTTGGTATCTACTTCTCAGAAGTACAGGCTAACACAGAAGGTCTTTGGCTAATGAAGTTCGCAGATGACTGAAAACTAGGAGCCAAACTCCTAATGATGTGGAGATCCTACAAAATGGCCTCAGTGAGACAGATGCCTGGTGTCAAAGCCATGGCTTCAAGTGCATTGTCATCACTTTTGGTAAAAACTCTGTACCCATGAACTACCACAGAGGCAGTAGTCTACTTAACACCAAAAGTGTGATAAGAAACCTTGGGACACAGGTGGACAGTAGTCTCTCTTTTGATAATCACAATACCACAGTAGTAAGGAAATCCATCTACATGGCACACCTCATCACAAAAGGTTTCTTATCTAGGAAAAAAGAGGTCATTGTTTCCCTCCACTCGTCACTCATTAGACCCATTATAGAGTACAATGCTCCTTTTGGTATGTACCTCACAAGACATCTACAACAACTAGAAAGGTGGCAGAAATACCTCACAAAGAGGATTACCGGCCTCAAACAGATGCCCTATGCGGACTGTCTCAAAAACCTCCGGCTTTACTCCATCGCATATTACCTACTCACAGGTAATCTCTGCCTAACATACAAAGCTATGTCAAACCCAGAGCTGTTGGACATGCTACACTTAAAGAAATCCCAATCCCTCTGAGCTACACATTCTAGGGACCTAAACCTTGTCACCAGAATAAACAGAACATGCAGGAGTGATAGATTCCTGTCCCAGAGACTTCCCATACTCTGGAACAAACTACCTATGTATATCAAACAAAGCTCCTCATTAGCACTGTTCAAGAAAAATCTTGATGATTGGATGGGAAATAGGAAATTCACCCCAGGGAACACTTCTGCGGCTCTGCTCGACAGGGGCACAGGAAAATAATTTTATTGGGTGGCGAAAGCCAGGGTACATTTGGCTAGACTTATATAGGCCCTAGGGCCAATAGCCTAGTACCTACCTATGAACTAGTGAACATACAGTATATAATATGGTCTTGTTAAACATTGCAGTGTAAATAAGTGGTGGAATTTAACACCTTGCATGCTATGAAAGTAACTATACATAGTGTGAAAGGGAGCTGTGATTCATAGTTGTCTTTATCCACCATAACGCAGCAAGGTCCTACGAGCTGCCCTCTAGAGTGAAACAATGTTAACAGGCGAATTGGGAGCTTGGCCTACAATAATGATGTCCCTGTGCTTTCAGGAGCATGAGCACCACCTTGCAAGGAACCTTAAACAGCATTCCTTGTAGCGCATATTATGCAAGTTTTGTGCAGGGCAGAGCTCCAAAGGTGTAAGTGTGCAGAGCAATCTTTTCTTGCATAGCTGTGCATTTCAGTGATAGGAATCTTCACAAAGAGAAGCAGAGCCAGTTCATCTTTCACAGATCACTGATGTGGGTAAGTCATAGTAAGAAGGAATGGATGTAGCTGTATGTTGGTGTGTCACTATGTGTTATGAGTATTGGTGCAGTGTATGAATGCGTCACGTGATGCCAGTACATGAATATCTAATGCATGTACATACATTTGTACGAAGTGTGTGTTTATTACTGATGTCACTGTACTTGTGTGCTCTTCTTCGTGCTTAAGGCACCCCACTCAGATCTGTTTTAGCTGTTTAGTAGAGCAGGGTCATAGTTATGCAAATTCCCAGGTAATGGGATGTCACCATTGTGGGAATATGCATGACTATGAATCACTTAATGGTACAACAGTATACCGCCTCACATTTGTGTAGAACAAGCTGTACTGTTGCACCGTTTTCTATGAATTATAAGGTAAATGCTGAATGGGTATAGAAACAATCCTCTGAATTTCAGGATATTTATCTGACATTTTAAAACTCATAGAATCTTGTTATGTCCTACTGTTACCAGAGTGTGGGTCTACAATTAAATCCAGTAACATTTAAAGAACTACAACTCATATTCATATTCTAGGGCTTGTAACTTTTATTAGCATTGCTAGAAAACTTTGAAGCAGTTATCCTTGTGCATAGGAATATACTGGAACTGTTAAAAAATTGTTCATGTTTATACACTTTAGACAAGCATGGAAAGAAAGCTATTTTAATGAAGCATGATAGTAACCGATAGTCAAATATTCAATGGTTAGAAGCTCCAAAAAAAAACACACTTTTGACTATGAAAATTTCCTGTCTCACATGAAATTGTTATGATTTTTTTTTCTTAAAACGGGTCAGCCAAAGTACTAAGTTTAACGTGTCAAATAACTTCCTGTTCTGTAAAAAGAAAAAGAAAAGTGTTTATATTTGTATTAGAAGACCTAGCTTTTGTTTTTGTATTACCACTCACTGCACAACCCCTCACTCTTTTTTAATATAAATAAGTGTACACCACACCCACATACACACACACACACACACACACACACACACACACACACACACACACACACACACACACACACACACACACACACACACACAGCACATATGCATGCTCCTGGCGACTTCTCTTCCTTATCTACAAAGGAAACTGCTTGTTATAATTAAAAAAAGAACACAGAGTTGTTATCAGAGAATGTTATGGCTAACATTTGTGGAGATTGATTGCTGTGTCTAGATACTAAGTCCAAGGAACTGCAGAATGCTGTTTGGAGAAGATTAAACATGAACTAAGGCACTTTCTTTAGATCCACTTTGACTACATATTATAATACATTTACAAATTATATATTATGATACATGTACGAATAATATTATGTATCTTTTCTATATCTATATATTTCTATATCTTTTGTATATTTTCTAGAGCCCAGACTAAAGGTTAATGCTATATTAATGGATCTGTAAGAACCCAGTCTGACTACCTTGGTGTATGAGGATGTGTTGTAACTCTTTGATGCGTTATAACAGAACCCATTTTAGACATGCCTGAAGATAAGTCAGTCTTCAAGAGAAAGATGGTAAAAAGCTGAAAAGACATTTTACTGACTCAAATGTATTTTCTGTATTTCCTGCCTCTCATATAATAGATGCAGTTCAGTTTTAAGAAGTGACAGAGGAAACTCAGTTTAACTATTTGAGGTAATTTGTTGTGCTTTATTAACATTCAGTTCACATTCTTATAAGGTAGCTATGTATAAATGCAGGTGCATGCACAGACACACACACACACACACACACACACACACACACACACACACACACACACACACACACACACACACACACACACACACGTGCTTATGCACATGCACTTGTATACTCACAAACTTGAACACCTTTCTTCTGCCACATATTAGTTGTAAGTAACACAACTTAAATTTGAAGGAGAGGTAATGATTATACCTTGGAACCTGAAGTATAGCTCCAATAGAAAATGCTGAACAAGATAAGGATGAATGCAAAGAAAGTATCTTAGCTCCATTCTAAGCTGCATCTACTTATGAAGTGGTGTGCACCCTTTCTGGCTTTTATTTTTCTGTTTTAGGACTGGAACTGTAGAGATGCAAGATAAGACATTCCAGTAAAAGAAGGACAATGATGCTGTTTTCCAGAAAACAAATGCTGACCCTGCTTTCATCTGTTATGAGAAAGGCACAAACTAACAAACACTCCTCCTGAGAATTTCACCAGAGACGTTTCACTGCCAGTGGCATTATAGGATATACAGGTGAATCTGCATTTTCGTCCTCTGTGTCATGCAGCACACTAACATCTTAGCGGGCACACAGACTCACTTCTGAATGGTTTCCATGATACGCAAGAAGCTTTCCTTTCATACGTGCCAGGCTGTTTCCTTGGCAATCATGTCACACAAATAGAACAAACCTTAATTAATGACTAATCTGAGGAATGCCAGATCAGCAAAGCACTATTACCCCCTCATATATTGTGTTGCATTAGCCTATGTTGTGTCCATTTTCTTACAATCAATTACTGCAGGTACAGAAAAATATGTTATTTTTTACTTTTTTAGTTTCATAGAGAGGCTAAAGCATCATTAGCAGCTCAAACATTTAATTACTGTAAATATGAATATATGAATAAGTCAGTAAATGATTTAACATCATTTTTAATTTAGTATGAAAACTGATTTTTTTATTGTAAATTGCAAAAGAAAGCCCTACATAAATATACCATTTGCACTATGCATGCTCTAAAATAAATCATTTTTTGTATAGTTAATGTTCAAGGACACTTAATTAGAAAGTACATAAGTATTTCAAAATTTCAGTTATCCCTCATTACCTCCACTGCCTTGCACTATCCATTCCCTAAGGCCATGAGTACCTTGAAAGCTTATGGAAATTAGGCTGAGTTTAGAACTAATAACAATAAAAATGATAATAAAGTCTTGATCAAAGAGAACTTGTACAGTTATTTCATGGTTTTCATAACTTGTGCTTTGCACTTTAGATTATACTGGGATAATAAGAGTATTAAAAAATTACAGAATATTTATTTATTTAACCAGGAAAGTCCAACTTGGAACAAGCCAATTTTCAGCAGAGGCCATGGGTGAAATGCTCCAGGTGTATGTCTGTGTAACATGGGAGGAAACTGGAGCACACCCACATGAACGCAGAGAGGACATGCAGACACCGCACAGAAGGCTCCCAGTCAAAAATCAAACCAGAGAACCTCTTGCTGGGAGGTGACAATGCTACCACTGCACCATCCATATTAGTGTTAATCAAGACAAAAATCTTACTGATCTATTTCAGGAGTGTGTTTTCTGAAACACAAGCATTTGTATGGTTAATGAAGTCAGTGTTTAGAATACTCTCATTAAATTCTGTGAAACAGCAGAAAACAAAGCAGTACCAAATACTTTGCATAGGTATACCAGCAGAGAAACTCCATTGATACTAATGTTGTCCTAGAAGTAGATTTACTCCTTCACTTCCCCCCACCTTTGCATACTGAACCAGTTAACATCAGCTGTTCAGTGTTACTCCAGCTGCTTTAATCATTTCAGTAAAGGCCATACCCACAGTCCTCCTGTCTAAACTTATGAATAAGCCGGCAGAAAAAGACCTCATCTGTCAATAATGTGTCATGTTCTTGGCTGTGTTAGTAAAATGAGTGAGTTTTTATGGCAAAATGCATTTAATGATATTCAAATAGTAGAGAAAGCAATGACTGAAATAATTACTGGGTTGCTGTCATAATTTTAGACATTGCACCACAGAGTGCCTTGATCTGTAATGGTTTTGCATCACAGGCATCACACTGTGCTTGGTGTGACTGCTCTGGTAATAGTGATCTGCCCATAAGAGTGTGCATGGAGTCGTCACGCCTCCAACGATAAGGTGCATTTGATTACTGAAACCTATGGATGCCAATGATATGAAGCAGCTCTGGCACTCATGATACTATGCACAGGAATGCAATGTTCCAAACCTATGCGCAATCTGTTCCTAACAGCAATGGTAGACCACCGTGTAATGTGCAGAGCTGGAGCTGCTTTAACTTTATATGAAATAAAGAAACACACCCACTGCCTTCTTACACACCCATGCTCAACCCCTCAGTACAAATGCAGTCAGTGACACTAGGATGGCCTAGCCTTCCATGTCAGTTCCCCCAGTTTTAGGACACTGGTGGGGTCCACAACCATGCAGCAATGATGTTGTTTTCTTTTATTTTTACAAAACTACTCAGCTTCTGGCAGAGTAAATGTATAATCCTGCAGGCTAAGGCATTCAAACTATGATACCACCCCACTTCTTAGTACCCATTTCTTCAATGCTTTGCCACATTAGGTCAGTGGTGGTAATCCACTGTATTGCTGTTAGCTCTTGTGATGATGAGGCTGCTGATGATAGTAGCAATAGTTCTTTTTTATCTGCTTTTCTTATTACATGTGCTTGTCCCTACTGAGTGTCCAACATCTGAAATGAAGAAAAAATCCTTCAACATAATTTTCCTGAATTACAAAACCTAAATAAATAAACAAAATCAATAAATAATACATTATATATGATAAATAAATGTATAAGGCTTGACATAATGGCTAAGGCATCTACTTTATATATAGATGCAAGGCACAGGGGTTGATTCTGAACTCTGGTTATTGGCTAGGCTTGTAATAGTCTGCAGACTGATATCTTAGTATTTAAATATGAGCTATTTATATGATAAAGAAGGCCTATCTGATAGATTAGAGAGAAGATCCTGGAAAGTTAGGCACCACTGCCAGGGCTGAATATGAGTCATGACATAAGGTAACTTTAAATAAAGATTCACAAAGCAATATTCAGCTCAATGACAGTGAACCTTGGGAAATACTTTCTGTTTTTGCACTGGCTAACCAGGTAAGCACAATGTAAAAACAATAAAACAAAGGTTACAGTAGAAAAGTCTGAACTGTAAAACTTTTATTCGTGAGCGCTTTCGTCCATCCAAATCAAATGAACTTCTTCAGATAAATTTAAAAGCCTTCCACCCCTCCCTTTATAGTCATTTCAAGTCACATGACAAATTTGCTTTTCCAAACAGAATTAAATATATATTATGAATAAATTTGTATCTAAAATATACATAATATTACCACTAAGATGATAAAACCAACCTGCACATAAATAAATATATTATTTTAAAATATATTTAAAAAACTGTGTGTTATAAACATATTAATGTGTCAAATTTCTTAATTTAAATAAACAAGCAGTAGAATGTTGGTCATTTAAACCTGGAAAGCAATAGGCATCTTACATCAATTGTCACCATAATTCCTGTCTTTCAAGTAGTAGATTCACCGGGCCCCCTCTGGAACCCCCAGTTACCTGTTCATTAACCCTAAATTTAAAATGATATTCTGGTTTATCTTGTACATATCTTGCCAGGGCATTTCTTTCCTTTTATTTATACTATAGATATGTTCGTAGACCTGTTCTCTTATTTTTCGATCGGTCTTACCAACATAAAACCCAGTGAACAATTGGCATTTACCTAGGCAGACCACACTCTTCAAGTTACAATCAAATTTATTTGGAATGATAAACCATGTATTCCCAACCATGTAGTCTCTCCTTATATCTATACATTTACAATAAGGACATGCCTCACATCAGGAAAGCAGAATGACCTACAGACCCTTTTCAGGGACAATCCAGGCCCAATGGGTAACAAAAAATAAAATAAAACTGATATACAACACTTATGAATATTGACTGAAATAAACCAGCAAATTTACTGTAACACAGCACAATCATGATACAGGGAAGTGACTTTAAGGAAAGTAGGCAAAGAAATATTAGTATTTGGAAAGATGGTAAAACTAAGGTGCTATGGGTAATGGAGCAGTATGGAAGTAGTTATGAAACTCATTTTGGTAATCATCACAGTATTTGAGAGAAGTAATGCAAGTGTGTTAGTAGTTGCAGAGAAATACTATAAAAATCATAACTTGGTGTATGGAAGAAAAGTACAGTTTTGTACCTACCATAAATGTAGATGTTCGAAGATCCACATTGCTGCAGTCCTAACACTTGGGTAGTCCGCTGTCCCAGTCGGCCCGAATACCAAAGTATAAGGCTGACGTCGGTCAAGGCGCATTTGACTGACATCAGAACGTCAGGGTACAAATGCGCATGACCGACGTCATATCCTCAGTCTTTTCTTGCCCCAGATGTCAGAAGACCCTAAAAAGATAAGGCCAAAACCAAAAAACACCAAAACACTCCTGTGCCTAAAATATGTACAATATATACAAATGTACAAAAAATAGAACCCCACCCACACAACCACCCCTAAACACAGAGGGGAAGGAGGGAGGGAAAATTGGACTGCAGCAATGTGGATCTTCGAACATCTACATTTATGGTAGGTACAAAACTGTACTATGTTCTTCATCTCACATTGCTGCTGTCCTAACACTTGGGTAGAATCCCAAAGCAGAGGTAAGGGAGGATGGCTAAGCTATAATGAAGCAGGAGCTGCCAAAATGCCCTGCAACACAGCAGTGGCAAAACCAGCCCTGGACTTAGAATAGAGAGGAAGGTGGTAATGCTTGGAGAAAGTATGCACTGAACTCCAAGTAGCTGCCTCCAAAATATCCTTAGTTGCCACCCCCCTTAGGAATGCTGTTGAAGTGGCAGTAGCCCTAGTGGAATGAGGCCTAATCCCAGCTGGAATCTCTTTGCCATGATGGGAGTAACAGAATGCAATGCAAAACCCAATCCACTTAGAAATAGTTTGTTTTGACACAGGCTTGCCCTGAGAGCTCAAAGCAAAAGAAACAAACAACTGCTGAGACTGCCTAAAATCCCTAGTCCTGCTTAAATAATAACGCAACTGCCTGTGTACATCTAAAGTGTGCAAAATCTTTTCCCCTATTTTGGGGATCTGCATAAAAAGTAGGCAAATGAATAGTTTGGTTTAAAGCCACACTAGAAACCACCTTAGGCATAAATGAAGGATTAGTACGTAATGATACCCTATCCTTATGAAAAATCAAAAAAGACTCCACCGCCATAAGGGCCTGCAATTCAGAAACCCTTCTTGCAGAAGTAATGGCAAACAAAAAAGCAGTCTTCCATGACAAGTATTTCAACTCAGCAGTAGCCTTGAGGCTCAAAAGGTTGTAGAGTAAGTTTCTCCAACACAAAATTGAGGTCCCAAGCAGGAGTAGGAGCTCTTCGTGGGGGTCTTATATTCTTTGCCCCTCTAAGAAATTGCTTGAACAAAGGATGAGAAAACAATGGTGGGTCACAATCATAGTGAGCTGAAATTGCTGCAGCATGAATCTTAATGGAAGAGAAAGACAAACCTTTGTCCAATAGCTCAGTAAGATATTGAAGAGCCACACTCAAATTAGGCTCAGAAACATCCAAATCCTTTGCTGCACACCAAAATAAAAATCTCTTCCATTTTTCTGCATACACCTTACGTGTACTAGGTCTTCTGGCTTCCGTAATCACATTCAAAACTTGTTGAGGAAGTTGAGACCTGCTGTGGTTCAAAAGAGAATATGCCAGGCTGTTAGATGAAGAGAGTGAAGCTTGACATTGAGTAGATGACCGTCCCTCTGAGACAACAGGTGTGGAATCAAAGGTAAAGGCCATGGAGGCTTTCTTACCAGATTCCTCAGTAATGGGTACCAGTGTTGCCGAGGCCAATCTGGAGCTATCAAAATCATCCTTGGCTTGTCTTGTCTGACCTTTAGGAGTACCTTTGGGAGGAGAGGCAGAGGTGGAAAGGCATACACATGAAGATTTTCCCAACTGAACGAAAGAGCATCCACTTTCCAAGCTGTGTGATGATAACTTTTCGTGCAAAACTTTGGCAGCTGATGGTTTAGTGGAGAAGCGAACAGATCTATGTCTGGAGTTCCCCATGACACTGTCAATTTTTGAAATGCATGAAGATCCAGTTTCCACTCGTGGGGATCCATGATTTGCCTGCTTAACACATCTGCTAAGGAGTTCTGTGCTCCTGGCAGAAACCTTGCTTGAAGAGTAAGCTGCAAGCTGAGCGCAGTCTCCCACAAAATCATTGCTTGCCTGCATAGAGGATAAGAATGTATTCCCCCTTGCTTGTTGATGTACCACATGACAGTTGTGTTGTCTGTTAGAATCAACACCTGCCCTGGAAGAAGTAACTCCTTGAAAGCCTTCAATGCAAACTGGACTGCTAACATCTCCTTCATGTTGATATGTAGATGCTGTAGTCTGGCAGGCCACTTGCCTTGTATCCACTTTCCATTCAGATGAGCTCCCCAAGCTATGTCTGAGGCATCTGTCGTTAGAATCTGACTCGCCTCTGGCCGGGTCACAGAGAGTCCCTTGTTTAGGTGACATTCCTGAGCCCACCACAAAAATTCCTTTTGAGTGCAAGGTATTATTTGAATGACAGTGTCCAGATCCTGGCAGTGCTGTGTCCATACATTTTTGAGATACCATTGTAGCTTCCTCATATGCAGTTTGGCATTGGGAAGCACCAGAATACAAGATGCCATGAACCCTAATGCTTGAAGGACTGTCCTTGCAGTCAGCACGGACTGATGAGATAGTTGATGGAAGTAAAGGGATAGACTCTTTTGTTTGTCCGGGGTTAAAAAGGCCATCTGGGCTGCTGTATTCAGTCTCACACCCAGAAAGCACATGTCTTGAGAGGGTACTAGACTGGACTTTATTTCGTTCACAGAATACCCCAGGCATCTTAGCACTGCTATCACATAATCCAGATGCTGAAGAAGCTCGTCCTTTTCTTGAGCCAGAATCAGACAGTCGTCCAAGTAAGGATAGATTTGTATTCCTTTTAGCCTGAAAAAAGCTACAACTGGAGCCAGAACTTTTGTGAATACTCTGGGCGCAGTAGATAAGCCAAAGGGCAATGCAGAGAACTGATAATGGGAATTTCCAGCTCGGAAACGCAGATACTTCCTGCAACTGAGTCTGATAGGCACATGAAGGTAAGCCTCCTTGAGATCTAAAGTTACCATCCAGTGATCTTTGCCCAGCAGAGGTAAAAGCTGTTGTAACGTCAACATTTTGAACTTGGGAATGTCCAAATAAGTGTTGAGGATAGACAAATCCAAAATTGGTCTCCACGTGTTCCCCTTTTTTGGTACTAGGAACAGGCGAGAATAAAATCCTAGGCCCCTTTCTGGCACAGGAACCGGCTGAATGGCCCCTATCTGGAGCAACAGAGAAATTTGCTTGTGAGCCTCTTTTCTTTGTAGAGGAGGAATGTCTGGCATGCCTTTGAAAGGAGGCAAGGTATGGAAATAAAACCTGTAACCGTGGTGAATGATATCCAATACCCATCTGTCTTGGGTAATAACACTCCAGTTTTCTTTGAAAAGTGCCAGCCTTCCTCCCAAAGGTGCTGCCAGACGAGAAGGCTCTGGCAGCAGAAAAGGCAAGTCATTGGGTCTGCTTACGAAAGGACTGACCCCTGCCCTCACCAGAAGACTGGGCAGGCGAACTGCCTGCTCTAGGCCTAAAAGAACCTTGAGCTCTGCCCCTACCACGTCTAGATCTACCCCTAGACTGAGAATCATAAGAAGGATAAGTCCACCCCTTAGTAGGCCAATTTCTACTAAACCTTGGAGGCTGAACCTGCAAAAAATCTTTAACAGTCTGCATAGACTTAGCCTTGTCCTCCATTTTCTTTAAAACTGCGTCCACAGGCGCACCAAATAACACATCAGATTGTAAAGGAGCATCTAAAATCCTTGTCTTTACATGTTCAGCTAAATTCTGATCCTTGAGCCAGGCGTGCCTGCGAAGAACAGAACCAGTGGCTGCCACCCTCGAAGAGGCCTGTACAGCATCAAAACCACATTGCAAGGAATGCTTACCCACTTGTTCAGAAACATGAACTAAATCCTGCAACTCTTTACACTCAATACCTTCCGCCAGAGCATCTACCTTAGACTTCAATTGTGAAAGGAGATAATTTTGGTATTTCAACATGTGAAACTGGCAATTCAAAGCCCTCATGGCTAAAGTGGAAGAAGTATACACCTTTTTCCCCCATCTATCCAAAGCCCTTGCCTCTTTATCAGAAGGAACAGGATTTTTAACAACAGAAGCCTTAACACCTTTAGGGCCCTGAGAAACAGTTTCTGGGTCTGCCCTGGGACTCTTAAAAGATACTTATGAGCTTCAGGCACCCTATAATACCTGTCCGGTTTAACTGGGGCAGGAGGCAAAGAATCAGGGTTCAGGGAAGCCTCTGCAAAAACATCCTCTACCACATCCAGAACAGGAGGTATAGCTAAAGGCCTATGCTGGGGTAGAAACAAAAATTCCCTAAGCCTTTTCCTAGAATCAGAGAAATCTTGACCTTCCCATTTAAAATGCTCCCTCATGGAATGAAGGGTCTCTGAAAAGAAAAATCCTCAGGAGGAGAAGCCGAAGGTGTAGAGTCATCTACATCAGAATCAGAATAAGGAGGATACTCCTGCAAGTCTTCAGCCGAAGACTCAGAAGCCTCCGAACACTGCTCAAAACTTTCAAGCTCAGGTTCCACCCTAGGCCTCTTATCAGGGGGGGGGTAAAGAACCTCTAATCATAGTAATCAAATCTTCTGCCATTTTAAGCATATGTTTCTTAGGCAGAGAACCTGAAGAACTAGGGGAGACCCCCACTGAAGTTAACCCTGGCCTACCTCTAGAAGGAGCCTTGGAAACAGAAGGCGAGGGCCTAACCACCTTAGGAAGGGAGGGAGAACAGCTACCTGAGAAGCCCCTTCAGCCTGGCCTACCTCCTGAGAGGACACATCTTGTAACAGTAAAGTCTCACCCTGAGAATCCAAAGGAACTTCTGGTAGAACCACCGGCTCCACCGAGCCCTCTAAAGAACCGACGTCCGGGACAAACGGTTCTTCCACCCTAGGCTTCGCTGCTTTGTCCTTGCGTTTTTTAGACGAAGCGGGCGTCGGAGCATCCGACGGCATGTTGTAATTACAACGCTTCCCAAAAACTAACCTGGCACAATCTAATCTTCTCTTAATAGTGCGTTTGTTAAATCTAGCACAAGAGCGACAGCCAACAACGTCGTGCTCAGGCCCTAAGCAAGGTATACACAATGTATGGTAATCTCTATGAGGTATCTGTTTCCCACAAGAAATACAGTTATTCACTTTTTCTGACATCCGGTTAAATACTGAGGCAAGAAAAAACCAAAATATTCCCCAACGGGGTACTTAGCCAACTTTGATTCGGTCTGAAACTCCGACTTCAGAAAATTTCAGAACGCCAACCTGCACTCGCAATACTGCTTCTGCATCGGACCATGCGGCAAAAAAGACTGAGGATATGACGTCGGTCATGCGCATTTGTACCCTGACGTTCTGATGTCAGTCAAATGCGCCTTGACTGACGTCAGCCTTATACTTTGGTATTCGGGCCGACTGGGACAGCGGACTACCCAAGTGTTAGGACTGCAGCAATGTGAGATGAAGAACATCAACACTGGACACTTTGATTCAGAAGTTTTTGAAAGATTTTCTGATGAACTATAATGCTGTACAAGCTTTAACAGTTTATAGGTTCACAGGTAAGTACTAGGCTAGCTGGTATCATGGGCCATTTTAAACCTAGCCAATTTCTCTTTTGGTGTTTGAGCTAACCCATCCCTTTCGGAGTTAGATTTTCCTTACCCACTCCACGATCGATAGTTATATAGTATCCCTAGTGAGAATAACTATGATCGTACCATAGATAATTTGAGGGGACATGTGTGGGATAAAACATTTAGGAGCTGCCTCTGACCATAAGTAGTACAGGTGGCAGACCTGGGGTAAACTTATATTACCCATTCATAGATAAAAGTTGTGGTTGAATATGTGTTTTATGGGGATGTGAATCTTGCCAATGTATTTTTTAGGAATAGCTAATTTATCATAGATTTTTTTCTAATGGTACTTAGGGTGGAAGGAGTCTGCTTTCAATTTTATTTTGAAGTAGGTGGCTTTACAGTTAGACCTATCAAGTGACAAAAATGTGCAAGGGCTGGTGTAAGATGCTCCTATCTTAATAAGGGCAAAATTCACTATATTGCTCTTCATAGTGGGTAGACTGGCTAATTGTTCCAGGTAATTTGTATTGACAAAGTCCAGGAATGTATGTGCTTGTGCTCTGCTACAGATTGATAGTTTAGATTGCCCTGGAAAATGGCATTGGGTTTAATACTAAGTGATACCAGTACTTGTAGATAGACATTGTAGCTTTCTTGGATCTGCTAGCAGATAGGTTTGGAGAAAATTTCACTCCCTTATCCCCTTCTTAACTTACAACAAGCCCTCCCCCAAACTTCCCCACTACCTTACATATCTGAAGAGCAGGTCCTCAAAGCCCATTCCAAGGCAAAAAACACAGTCTCTATGGAATCAGCTGATATCCCAGGCTGTCTTCTAAACAGACTAAAACATGAACTAGCATCACCACCAAGTACCCTTTTCAATCATAGCCTAACCACGGGCTTTTTCCTGTGGAACAGAGAACAGCTACAGTTATTCATCTCCAGAAAGGTGGCCTAGCAAAACCCGGGGAATTACAGACCCATAAGACTGACCAGCTTCATCTGTAAGGCCATGGAAGGTATCATTATGGACCTCATAAATACAATGGTGCAGCTGGAGTTTGTGCTGCCCACGGCTGTCTTTGAGTTTGCTGCCCCTCCCCTCTCATAAAATCATGGTCAAATGGGGTCTCCCTCATATGCAGTCCCCCCCCCTGCAGCCATTCCAGTGTCCCATTACTTGGCTGTTTCTTCCCATTTACTCTAAACACTAATGTGCATACTGCTTTATGTTTTACTTCTACAATGATTATTTGGATTTCATTTAAAGCTTTTATTTTAAATTTTATAGCACAAACACTGAAAGACATCTGCTAAACAAAGCAATACATTCTCACAATGAAAACAGACTTAGCATTAAAACTTCTCTGCCCTTGAAACTCACATTCATTGAAACAGCACTGAAATCTACAGTCAAAGAAAATGCATCTGGCCACTGGTGGATAAAGATTACCTTTGGGCTGTTTTCAAATCATAGGCCCCTTGCACACATATCTAGGACCATGCAAACATACATGTGTTCTTTGATTCATCATCCTGATTGTATTAAATTATATTCCTTGTATAATACAGCACACTTGTTACACTGTGTTTTTAATTTTTTGTTTTGAACATTTTTCCAGTAAGCAATGAAACAAAATTTGTAAACCAATAATGGCAAAACTGCCCAATTTAGAACATTTCCATCATAAAACTCTACTCAAACTTCTGTCATTACAATCCACCAATATCAGTAAATATGCATAATCTCTGCAGAAATAAAAGTCATCTAAACAATTCTACATTAAAGGGATCTGTAACTAATGAAGAGATTGCTGCTAGCAAACAACTTTATATTTCATTGTTTCATCTACAAATAAAGTGCCCGTTGCCCTTGAAGAAGAGATTGTCTATGGTACATTAAAAAATGATAAGCTACTAATATTGCAATAGGAAATGGATGGCAAACTGATAACAGGTTCATAGTTACTAGGTACCTCTTCCAAAGGCGGACATTCACAGGATTGCAGCATCCACTCAGAGTACAATATCAGCAATCCATCTGTATACTGTGGGAGTAGCACTCACAGACTTCTGCACCAAAAGCAAGTATACTACCTGTTGTGCTACTGACAATGTGAACAGACTTGGCATGAGCAGCATGGAACTTCTCTTCCCCTGAAGCTCTCAGCTCCTTGTAAAATCCACTTGACACTCAATTAATCTCTCAACTTTGCAGCACAAGAAATCTGGAAAAAGCCAAAATGTATGGGGGGAACAAAGGCCCATAACCAGGGACACATTTTAAACACTGCTTGTATAACCTTAGAAAGTTGCTAGAATAAACTGTTTTGTGTTACCATGTGATTCCTGAAAGATATGAAGACTGAAACATAAGGGCTATCATTATTTAATGATTTCAGTTCTCACTGATTTGACAGAAAACTACAAATTTTAAGAGGAATGGACCAAAAGTATGAGCCCAATATTCTGTGAAAATCTGGACAGTTAAGCGCTATGGACTCAACTCTGTGAATCACAAGTGGTGGTATGGGTAGAAAATTCAGACTCTTGTTTCTTGTACCTAAGGTACAGGGTTTGAGCCTGAGTAACACTAACCACCAGGTATACCTAACTGGGACATTTAACACACACACACACACACACACACACACACACACACACACACACACACACACACACACACACACACACACAGGAACCCCTTCCCACAAGAATGGCAAAACATACACAAACTGACAGCAACCCCTTCCCATAAGAATGACAAAACACACACACACACACACACACTGGCAGTAACCCCTTCCCACAAGAATTTCAAAACACACACACTGGCAGCAACCCCTTCCCATAAGAATGGCAAAACACACACACACACACACACACACACACACACACACACACACACACACACACACACACACACACACACACACACACACACACACTGGCTGCAATAAGAAAATATGATCAGCAAAAACCCTTGGCACACTTGCAGCAATATGATTAGCAAAACCACTGGGGCAGCAACAACCACCCATCCCATAAGAATGGCAAAAATGAATTAACTCTGGCAGCAAAATACAATAAAGTTAACTTGTGCAGCAATAACTCTCCTTACCTGGAAGCAGTAGCAACAACAAATGGGATCGGGCAGCATATGTGAAAAGCTGTACCTGTACTGCATTTTAAAATTGCATGGGCAGACAGAAACGTATAGATGTACAGGGCCATTCTAAAGAAGCAGGAACGCACAGACATATGGGACCATTTTAAAGAATCAGGAATGCACACACAGATGTATGGGACTGTAAAAACTTTTTTTTAATTAACACTAGTAAAGTAAATGTGACAGTCGTACACACAGTCCCAAAAGTGCCGCCCGGGGTGGACCTCCTCTCTTGCCACCCCAGCTACGTCACTGCATAAATAAAGATATAGATGACCTCCAAACCCTGAATCCCACCCAATTTGGCTTCATGAAGGGCAGATCCTGCCTGTTAAAACTGGTGGATTTCTTTGAAATTGTGACCAAGGCCATTGATGAGGGCAAATCTGTGCAAACAGCATACCTCGACTTGGCTAAGGCTTTCAATGCAATCCCACATTCAGGCATTATCGATAAACTTTTCAAACTGAATGTAAACCTCTTTGTTGTAAGATGAGCTGCCATCTGGCTCACCAACCAGATACACACTATCAATGTGGGTGACTCCACTTCAACCAGCAGACCTGTTACCAGTGGGGTGCCACAGGGGTCAGTGCTGGCCCCCCTACTGTTTGGTATATACTTCTCAGAAGTTCAGGTCAAAACTAAGTGTTGTAGCTGACCAAGTCTGAATCCCCAAATGATGTCAGTATACTCCAGGAGGATCTCACACAGACCAATGACTGGTGTACTAGTCACAGTCTAAAACTGAATGCAAAGAAATTCATCATCATTCCCTTTGGCACAAGCAATGTCCCTTCACACTATCAAATCAGCAACAATACCCTACGTATCGATGAAGTGGTAAGGGATCTGGGATCACAGGTTGACTTCGATCTTAACATCGACCACCATGTGTCTACAGTAGTAAGGAAAGCTTTGCAAATAGCAAACTTGATTAGTAAAGGTATCACCTCAAGAGTAAAAGAGGTTATAACCCCCCCTATATTTAGCACTTATCTGGCACATAATTGAGCATAATGCCCCATTCGGCATGCATAGTATGAAGCACATGCAGTGATTAAAGAGACCTCAGAGGTATCTACCAAAGAAGATCAAGGGCCTCCAACATATGCCTTACACAGACTGACTAAAATCCCTGTCACTGTACTCTGTATTGTATAGACTTCTTAGGGGAGACTTATGCCTGGCCTAAAGAGCAATCCCAAACCCAAACTTAATGAACTTATTGCATATCCGTAGATCAAATGGTTCTAGGGTTACCCATTTCAGGGACTTAAATATGGCCTGTGATTTAAATAGGACCTGTGGGAGAGACAGATTTATCTCCCAGTGACTGGCACATCTTTGGAACAGGCTACCAATTCATGTGAAACAAAGCACCTCTATGACACTGTTCAAGAGGAAACTGGAGGAGTGGATGGGGCACCATAAATTCTTACTGGGAATACCACCCACATTTCCCCTGGACATGGGCAGTCATCACTAAATGCAATCTTGGGTACTGACTAACATTTCTATGGTATTGCATTGGGTTGAAATGGCTAGGCTTAAAATGATGTCTGGGTCAATTGCCTAATAATGTCCTATGATCCTATGACAGAGGGAGATCTATAGCTAGCTAATATATGGTATGGGACTTTCATGATGTTTTTGGCCACAAAGAAGCTCTAAGGCCTCATGGGTCTTACCAGCCTTGATGTAAGTAACTTCTGTATGAAGACTGAGGCACTTCCATGTTTTCTCCTTCCTGCACATTAGCTGGTCAAAGAATTTGGAAGGCATTATAGCCTTGCACAGCTGGAGTGTCCACTGTTTAAAATCATGTCTCAGTCACTACTCAACACCTATGTCATCCAGGCTGACGAGGGCTTATACTGAGTTGAGCTTCTTGTTTAGGGCCCTGGCATTGATTAGTAATGCATTGATATTGTCCTTTACTTCATTCATTGCGTTGGTAGGTTTATTAGGTTAGCATTGCCTAAAAGGCACTATGGGAGTAAGGAAATGACTTTGCCAATAATTAAAACACTAGAGAAGACAGATGTAGGCCATCCCTGGTGTTGTAGCATGGTTTGGCAATCATATCCTCCCAGGTTGACAAATACTGGAACCCCCCCCCCCCTCCTTCAAATGACACCAAAACTTAGCTAATTATTGAAGGCAATTATTTTGTGGTCATATTGTGGCATCATCCTTGGAAAAGGTAGAATACTGCACAATGCTAAGCTCATAGCTGCCTGGGACACATAGTCTGAGAGCTCCTTCATGTCTCCCCTCATATAGTCCAGGGAGGAACACCTCAAGTCATTGACAGCAGCATGACATTTACCAGAGTAATATTGATTCCTGTTGTCCTTGCTTACCCTGGTAAGAACCACATCTGTATGTCTTACATTGGAGGCACCTGTAACAAAAATGTTTGCATGGGTCCATGCTTGCCTTACTGGCTTAGCATCCATGACTGTGGGACCCCTTGTGTTATGTGAGGGGGTAGGCTTAACTTGATGAGTCTGCTTTGTACCTGTGTTGTGTTTTGGAGGTCTTTGAAGTTTCAGCAAGCTAATCATTAGAACCTCAGCTTATAATGGATTATGATTATTCTGATGGCTTTGGAGACGTGTGATGTGTGGTGTACTGCTGATGATTTTAGTGTCTGAGTTTACTGCGAGCCAGATTTTTTGTGCATCTCTCATACACTGTGTCATTCTGTTTGAATAGTAGATCATCAGACAGCAAGAGACAATTCTTTCAAAATACCTATCTCAATCAGGCTGGCTACAGAAGTCGTGGTGAAGTGCTAGTACATGGTTTCCACAGGAATGACTCAGGGGGAGCAAGGGTGACTATAACTGCTTGGAGTTTTCAGTTTGTTTAGGATACTGTTTGAGTGTACTTACTGCTAAGGTGTGGAGAAATGACAAGTTATTTCGTCAGGGTTGATTTTAGCTTAAGGTATGTTTATTTGTGCTTGGCTCAGACCTGTCTTTCTAAGGTTGTATAGATTGTACAGGTCACTTAAGGGGAAAAAAGCTCTAGTGCAGACAACCCACTATATAGTGAGTACAATGATGAAGCTGCACAAGTGCATCTCAGCTCAATGTTTTTTCTTCCCTTTTTGATGAAAAGCTCATTTCACACAGTTCTGGGTTTTCTACACTTTTCAGAGTCTTGAATAACAGACCCTGGGTAGGTGCACCTCTGTGCTGGTTACACCAGATTAGCTACACATGCAACTAATCGAATAAAGCCAGTTGTGGAGCTCTGTAACTTTGGAACCTGTAGCAAGCCATAGTTCGCTAAGTCCTAAGACTGAGCTATAGGTCAAAATCCCTAGTAGGTTTGAATTTTAGAACCTTTAGATTTTATAGCAGGGGCAGGGAAAAACTGTAATAATATACATTCAGTAGGGATTGGCAGGGAGAGCAATACTTAATGTATCAGTTGGGGTGAGGCAGACACAAGAACAGAGGAAAAACAGTAACAATGTAACAAACAGAATGGTCCTGGAATGTTACTTTAAGCAGGCAAATGACAAGCAAAATATAAGACTCTAGTAGCAAATCTGGAATGTAAACAGCTTTAGAAGCACAAATCATGCAACAAAAATTAGAATACTGCCACTACTGCAATCCAAGCTACAGACTAATTTACCAGTAATATCGCTTATGGAAAAATGCAGCAATAAATGATTAAATGAGTCTCAGATCCTACCATAGTTCACAATTCTCCCACAATTGCACATTAAACTACAAAACTAATGTTCCAGACTGAGTTTAAAATACAAACAGCTAACTTTTACAAGTAATCATCGAAAAACTCATCAGCTTGAATGTAAACCCATACATCACAAGATGGGTTGCAAACTGGCTAAGTGACAGAACCCACAGGGTCAGAGTTGCTGGAGCCATGTCAGACTCAAAGCCTGTCACAAGTGGTGTCCCACAGGGCTCAGTCCTGGGTCCACTCTTGTTCGGCATCTACTTTTCTGAAGTACAAGCAAACACAGGAGGGTTATGGCTGACAAAGTTTGCAGATGACTGCAAACTGGACGCCATAGTCGAAAACACATCTGACACAGATATCCTTCAGAAGGGCCTCACAGAAACGGATAACTGGTGCCAGAGCCATGGCCTAAAGTTAAATGCCAAGAAATGCATAGTCATACCCTTTGGGAAAAACAAGGTTACCCCTAGCTACCATATAGGTGGCAATCCACTGAGCACAGAAGAAGTCATCAGGGATCTGGGGACCCAGGTTGACAGTAGCCTTTCGTTTGACACTCATGTTGCTAAAGTAGTTAGGAAAACCTTCTACATTGCCCACCTGATCATGAAGGGATTCACATCTAGATCAAGGGAGGTCATCGTCCCCTGTACTCATCACTCATTAGACCTATGATTGAGTACAATGCCCCATTCGAATGTATCTGACCCGACACCTGCAGCAGCTGGAAAGGCCCCAAAAGTTCCTCACCAAAAGGATAAAGGGTCTCAAAAATATGTCTTATGCTGCCCGACTGAAAGAACTCCAGCTCTATTCAGTCTCATACCGCTTGCTCAGAGGTGACCTGTGCCTGACATATAAGGCCATGTCAAACCCTGATTTGATGAATATGCTTCACCTCATAAATCTAGATCCCTCAGAACCACAAGGGCGGGAGACTTAAACCTTGACACGGTTATTAATAGAACATGCTGGAGGGACAGATTCATCACCCAGAGACTCCCTATGGTGTGGAACAAAATCCCGGTACATGTGAGGCAGAGCACCTCACTGGCCTTGTTCAAGAGGAATCTTGACCAATGGATGGGGGATCGCAGATATACCCCAGGGATTACTTCGGTGTCACTGCTTGACAGAGGCACAGCAAAATAATAGGCATAGTTTTATTCAAACTAAAGGGGTGGTGAAAGCCAAATAACTATGGGCTAGGCTTATAAATGCCCTTGGGCAGACAGCCTAGTATGAACCTATGAACCTATAATTCTACTTATGTAAGTAGAAGTGCAGTATGATGTCAAAATACTGCTGAAATCTTGAGGTAATTCACATTTCTCCAATCACTGCAAATGAAGCTATAAAAGTAAGTTACATGAACAAGTTAAAAGATGCATCCAGATAATGTTTTTGGTTAAAACACGGAAACAATAAGCAGCCTCAACAGATCCTTGATCTTTTTCTGTCAGCAAAACATATGCCTGTCATGTTGAGGAAGACTGAAAAATAGGAGCGTTTCTTACCAGAATGTCTTATTAAATGTATCAAGACAATAATTAGGAATCTGGCATGTTTTCCAACAGAAGTAACCACAAAAACAGATGGGGTGGACTCAGGTAAGAGGGCTGCCACTTCATTTATACAAAACCATTTAATTACATATTATTGACAGAAAGGTTAATGAGATAGATATGAATAACTATATGATGAGCCAAGACACATGTTAAGGAAAACAAGGGGAAAATGAACAAAAATACCTTAATATGGTATATTAGGGGATAATAAAAGGTAG
The DNA here is from genome assembly GCF_019279795.1 of Protopterus annectens. NCBI lineage: Eukaryota > Metazoa > Chordata > Ceratodontiformes > Protopteridae > Protopterus > Protopterus annectens. The sequence continues at coordinate 1,255,084,260 of NC_056728.1, forward strand.
GGATAAAAACTGTAGAACCAGAAAGGTCACTATTACCTCTGCAGAAGTACAAATCACTACAGCTAAGCTAAGGCAGTTAGGTTGATGACATTTTACTCACTGGGAGGGGGGTAAATGCTAAACTACATAGTGTGAAAGTAGAACTAGATAGGAAAGGGCAAGGGAATCTGCAGATTGTTTCACAACAGAAAATCTCTAGACAACCCAAGGCACTCGAAATGGGTAAAATTACATAGATGAAGTGGAAACTGTTTATGAGTATAGAAAAAGCATTGTTGCTACTGGTGGACAGAAAATGATTCTCCAGCAGGTAACTATGTCAAACTCAGGAGCATATATTTTTTGGAATCTGAACAGTGTTCACTTTTAACTGTGTGGTCCTATTAATAAACTGCAGTATTTTCAGCAACCTTATAGACATTTAATTTATGCAGTGTGCATGTTTATGCTCAGAAATGCTCTTTCTGTTATGCTGTTTAGTCTAGAACATAACAGAAAGTGCACTTCTGATTGATCGCCAATTTTTGTACTGTATCAAAATCTGCACTTTTCTGTATCCAAACACAGACTGTACCAGCACTGACAGAAAAAGGCCAGATATTTACAGTGATGGTACACCATCAATCAGCTATGCCATATCCTGACACAAAGGCAGATGTCAGCTCACTGAAACCGACGTGCAAACGAATGAGAATTATACCATCACTATAGATATGATCAGAAATGCTTGTTTAAAAGCTTTACTGCTTCACTTAGACAGTTAACACATGTATATAATGGCATTTTGCCAGGGGAGGAGGATGATAAATATTTAGAAACAAAACAAAAGATGACAACTTATTTTCACCCCCTAAAAATATCCAGTAAATAAGTTTGTGTATGGGATAGTAGTTCAAAGGCAAATAAACATAACAAAGTTGCTACTTTGATTTATTGACCCTAATAAAGAGATAAAGGCCAAATTAATAAAAGCTGCAATGTAACAAACTTAAGAGGAAAAGACTCATGGATCCTTAGATGACATTACAAAAGTCATTAAATCATGGCAGGCATTAGATGTTTTACAGCTGCAAGAACAGAGCCAAAAGTACCTAAAACCATTAATGTTGCAACTGTCACCATGTCATCTCATTCCAAGACACAGAAAATAATGTCTTTTAATACTAGTCAGGAAACTCCTTAGAGTAACATGCCACTGTATGTCATAAGTCTGGAACACAGTTCCTTTATAGTCAGGAAATGCTTGGGTATAGGTAAAACGTGCTGTTAATGACAAAATGAATCACATTGTTATTTACACACTAAAAATAAACAGCTTCTACTGACCTTGAATGATTTACCTTCACATCAACAGTATAAAATGCATAATGTTGTCCACCAGACACTTACAAATGACAATTTCAGTAATAAAGACTCAGAAATACAAACGGTCTTATGTTTTATATTTTTGCCTCAATAAGAAGGAATGGCAAAGTTTCAAGGTTTACCAATGTCAGTATTAACTGACTCTAATGACAATGTTTTGGGCTACTGTTTCCAAAAGATATACTTTACACTTCAAATAAATTAATACTTCTCCTAACTCCATGAATCATCTTTCTTTATGTGGTAGTTTCCAGTGCCTGATTTCTGTAAGAAGAAACCAATGCTACAGTAGAATTATTATCATATTATTATATTATTATTATAGAATTATTTGTAGTTAAAGGCAGTGGCAAATCTCTTTTAAATTTCAGAGTGGAGCTCAAACAAGAGTTATAAAATTGCTGAGTGTTCTTTCCACTAATAAATTGTTACTTCTTATAAGAACATCGAGAACTATTTCAAAGTATTGCCAAATTAAAACTTTTTACCATGAATTCCCATGTTAACCCAGATGTGCAATGATTATGTGAACTTTATGGATGGGTACTATTTCGTTGCACAACCAGAAGATGCTATTACTGAGCCTGTTACTTGTACATCTCATTAGATCTCTCCAGTTGTCATACTATCAAAATCAAAACATCCTGACTGATCATTACGAGGCTAACATTACCACAGGCAGATAATGTCATGTAAAACTCTCAGTAGATGACATTATTATGTAATAAGTGGAGCTACAGTATTTTCTAAATTAGACTGAAATGTAAGATAATATAATTTGAAACTGCATCCTGGATGTCATTAAATTACTGCTTTTATAATATTAGACTAAGAATTACAACTAGTTAGGCCTCGTGATTAAATCCGGTGCAGAAGTGTTACAGAATGTAACATTGCAGACCTTGAGAGGGTACAAGGTACTAAAACGTTTAACAATAACATTATACATTATGCTGATATGGTACTCCAGCAATCAGACATGTGGACTGTCATTAAATAAAACTATGTTTGAATTTAATGAGTCAAGATTAGAGTTGCAAGTATTTATATTTACTAATGATGGTGACCCCATTTCTAACAGAGTTGCTTTCATTGTAAGTGACCACTTACACAGAGAGCAGGCTGACAGCAACTGTTTTAGAATATAGCCCCCATAGTAAGCCTGTTTATAGACAGGCCTTACACTGGATTAAGTCACTTACATCGAGAACAAGTCTTTTGGAATCAGGGCAGACTTACAAAGAGAGCAACTTTTTAGGAATCTGGCTTGGTGTTATACAGGCCATAAAAAAATAAATTACATTATTTGCTCCAATAACATACTTGCTAATGTCACATACTAAGAAACATGAAATGGAAACCAAACGCAATAAACATAACTCTCAATTTCTTTGTCCAATAATTCTGTGCAACAATGATGGTACAAGGCCTAATGTCACGGACAGTTTTTTAAATATTACTCTAATTTACTTAAAGAGTTAAAAAATAACATGCTCTATACTGATGTATATTTTTGAATGATAAGTATGAAAAACTAATGTCTTGGCATTGCTGACTGTAATCCTCAGTGATTTATTATAAATTCACATTTTATGACATGGCAAAAATATTAGACAAAATTAAGGAAATTCTGCAAATGTCTGCACAGCTGAGAAGTATACTAAGTTAACTCTATACAAGTTAAATCACCGACTTACTGCCGAAACTAGTGTATATTTTGATCCAGAAAAAGAAAACAAAATGGTATTCTTGTGTAAAACCGTGGATCCAAGAAAAGCGCATTTGCAAATGTCAGACATTCCTTTGCAGATAAAAAGAACTTGAAAGGATATACTTTCAAACTGAGAAGGAAGCTTTGGTTATTGTCTGGTGCTCGCACATCTCCCCTTACATCTGTATAGATACCTACTAGCTCTTGTAAAAGACCTCATACCAGTTGAGATTATTTGAAATAACCCTAGATTCAAACCAGCAGACAAAACTGAGGGATGAGAACTCCAGCCACAGACATGCAAATTTACAACTCAGCACCAAAACAGCAAAATCCTGCTGATTTCATGCCAAGACATCTTGTACCAACATTATCTCAGGATCTCTGCAAAAAATGTTGATGAAGAATTTGTATGTTAATTGGTTGTTAGTTGTAATTCACTTGCTTAAGCTCTGGCTGCTCATGGACCACCATCCTTCAACCCTGTGCTCACATTCCAGACAAATGACATGGGATTCTGCTCAAACATATATTCTTCTTCAAGCAAAAAGGAATCCATGTAAATATAATAACCATGGGGAGTGAGTGGGAGAAGCTGGGAGCTTTGGGATTAGGGTTAGGGAGTGAATTTTGGGAGTAGGCTTATGGAGTGGCTTGAAGTTTTAGAGGTAGGGGTAGGATTAGAGAGTGAGAGATGGCATTAGAGTTAGGGAGTATCCAGAAGTTTTCTGATTAACACTGGGGATGAAGGTTTGGAATTAGGGCTAGGGAATGACTAGGAGTTTCTGTTTAGGGAGAGGTGTATGATTAGCGCTAGGATGTGATTAGTACATTTGGGTTTAGGGAGGGAGGTTCAAAATTAGGGTTAGGGAGTTATATGGATTTTTAGGACTTTTAGGATTAGTCAGCTCAGTTTGGGATTAGTGTTAGGGTCACTGGGAGATTTAGGTTTAGGAGATGAGGTTTGGGATTAGAGTTAGGGAGGGAGGGAGACTTGCAGGATTAAAGTTAGGTTTCTGGTCAGGCATACACTTGTAGCAGGATCAAGCTGCTTATAAATCAGGAACTTGCTGTTACATTTAACTAGCAGTAAGCAGGGGGAGCCATGAGCTAATTGCACACAAAGACCTGTGGTAGATCCTTGTTAATTTATTTGTTCATTTTGGAATGCCCAAAGCACTCAGCTTGAAACAACGTCTAGAGGACGAGTCAGAATACCGTGACTACTGTTAGACCAATAACTGACACCATAAACAGCAATGAATACCGTGACTACTGTTAGACCAATAACTGACACCATAAACAGCAAAATACCACATGCTTCTGCCATAAGAGATCCCCCTGATAAAATGGTGTAGTGTCTCTGATGGAAACTTTATTTTAAAAGGTCTATGTACTCCTATGCTAATATCACTTCACAGTAAAGTTATTAGACCTGCATCATTAAGGACATCAAGATACACTGATAACAAAGTCATACAGCAAGAAAAAAAGTGTGATTTCCTGGAAAAAAGATACCTTCAATTTCTGGTAAATAACTATTGTGCATGTCAAGTCAATACTCCAGATAGAACTAATGAACTATTAAATATATGATTTCTAATTCTCACTCTGTTCTGAATTGAGTACTGACTTTTATGGACCCTTATCTTCAGGTACGTACTGTCTTGTTATGGTGAATATTGTGCTATGTAATATAACCAGATGTATAGTTTTATCAATACAACTGCACTGATATCAGTCTTAAATAAAGTACTTTCAATTTTATTTTTGGTATTACACAATAACAGATAATGGACCTCCATCAGGTAAAAAAACAGTATTATGATTTCATAAACTGCATGGAATTTAATAAAGCTATTATGGGCACCATTCAGTGAATTTGAAGAGTGATTAATTTAGGCAATGAATAAAATTAGTAACCAAAATGTGTAGTGAATGCTAAAAATTGGCAGCTAACACACTTTACATTTCCTTTGGCTGGGTCTTCATTGTCCTATGTGGAGTTAGCGGGTTTATATTACATATTCGAAGTTTCAAAACTTCGAACCTCATATGTTTGACAACATATGAGTGAAGCTTGAAACATTGAAAATATAAAAAAATAAATTAAAAAAAAAACTTACCTCAACACTCTGAGAAGGGGGGCAAGCCCCCCTGCACCCCCCACACTCCCCTACTTAAATATACCAACTCTGAGCTCGCACTTCAGTGCAGAAAAGGGAAATTTTTCCATTCTGTGCCTTACGGAGCTGTTGCTTTTCACCTTCGAAATTTTTAAAGTTCGATCATATGGTGTTGATCATATGAAATTCAAACTTTAAAAAGTTTGAATAATTAATAGGGACCTGGAGTTAGTTGCCAGTTTTTAACATTCACTACACATTTTGGTTACCAGTTGTCAATTTAGTGACACTTTTTACAATGAATAAAATCCTCAGATTTACTACCACCAAGCATTTATTCTGGAAACAATATCTTAATGGTTTCTAAGGGCAAACAGAGCTACTCCTTACCCTTGGCATTCACCCACTAAAATACTTCTTAAGACTACATTCAATGGAAAGATATCAACAATTGCTCACAAGTTACCCATTTTTCTACTACAAAACTTCTGACCAGTATCACCCAGGCTAAGGATAACATGCAGGGGTATGCTGACTTTAAGGACTTTGTGTCTTCTAAACAGTTGAGGTATAAGAAATATTCCTCTCAGCTCCAAGGCATAGAAGGAGGCATCCCTGACTATGATCCAGATGCTCTGAGTTTAGCAGTGGTCAAGCCTTGGAGTTGCCAGGTGGAGATAGGTGGGAAGGAGTGGAAAGAGTTGGCTCACCCATTCCAGATGGGTAAGGTTTGTACTTGTGATCTACAAATCTCCTGGTGTTGATGGTAGTGTTGTAATCATGCACCAAACAGCCAATGAATGCTGCTGGAGACATGGAGCTAAATGCTTTTATGTGTGCTGATGCATATGACATCAAGAAATTTCACCCAGTTAAGACATAATAAAAAAAAAAATTCTCTGGCATATTAAACCAGTGTATGTGATGCTGTTGGGTTGCTCCGCTCTGCATGTCCACTTCCCTTTCCCAACCCACTGATGGTTCTGTTGGTCCCAGCCTGGGCATTACATGGAACAATTAAGTAATGATGTAACACTTACCAAGTAACAAATGTAAGAAGGCACAATGAAAACTATGATGTGACTAGAAACTTGCCAATAGTACCTTACCATGCAAGAGGGTTCTTAACACTGACTTTATTGTTAATGTATTTCATTATGATAGCATTACTTTTCCAAACTATCACAGACAAGTGATGCTCTGCAAATATTTTGCCTCTGGAACATCCACACACCAACATTTCTTTCACTCTGAACAGACTATTTTTTTAAAACCATGTTTTAGAATGTTTTGGTGTTTTAACTTGCTAATTTTTATTTTGTTAGGCACCCATGAATAATATGGCTGCTTGACGGGGAACACATTCACTCAGCCATACAATTGAAAAAGAGATTGCAAACTTTGTGGACATGTATAGTTTATACATTATTTTTATTTGACAGTTACAATTGTCTGGCGTGCTTATTTGAAAAAAGGGGGTTGGAATGTGATGTAAATTACAGCACTTAGCTTCTTTGTTCTTACTGTTACTACTAAGAGCTGGCTATATGAAGTTATATTTTCAGTATAAAAGTTATAGAAAATACATGACTGGCATTTTAGCTGAGTGAAGTCTCTCTGTGAGTTTGCAATACCTCAGTGAGCTAGCGAGCTAGCCTTGCTTATTGGAAAGTCACTACACATGTCTTTTGGTTGTTGTTGTTTCCTAGCTTCTGTGTAGCAAATGGACAGACTCATTTTCTGCAGTAGCTGCTGTTATGCCAGTCTACATTCTCAGATATGAAACAAATGTTTTTAAGTTTCCTCAGTAGACTCTTTGAATTTGCGTTTATAAACCGCAGTGTATCTGCACCATTATACATTGTTTTACAGAACCTAGTGACCCATTTCTTATTTTACAAAGATCTTGTACTTAAATGTAAAGCATAAATGTGAGATATGACTTTTGAGAGCCACCAATTTCATTTATGTTGTCTCAAAGTGTGCAGCTCTATATATCAAAACACAAAAGTTCATTTTATGTATATCTATATATATATATATATATATATATATATATATATATATATATATGTTTACTACCAATAAGTCGAAAGTTAAAATAAAATGTGTACGTATTAGTGAAATGTTTCGCCGAACATACACATTCCGTATGTACCTAATGTCGAAAACAGCTGTTAATTGTCGAAAATGTCGCTCGCGACATTTTTGACAATCAACAGCACTCCCACCCTTCTCTTAACTCCCTACCTAACTAGCCTAAACTCCACTCCACTCTAAAGCCCCCCACACCCCCCAACTTAATATTCCAACTCCGAGATCGCACTACAGTGAGGAAAGGGATGTATTTCCCTAACCGCACTGTACCACGATCCTCTTACATGAGCGAACGTTATAATTGCGAATGCACAGTCCATTCACAATAATAATGTTCGCTCACATAACCTGCCGAACTATGAAGAATTCAAACATATGGTGTTCGAATACTTCATAGCCGTGATAGTAAACCATATATATATATATATATATAGATATATATATATATATATATATATAAATATATAAATATATATACATACATACATACATATATGGGTCTACCTTTCTTTGTCGATAGCTAATACCGGTTCACCGAATCAGTAATAAAAACAAATAAATGACACACTACACAGGCAGTTTTGCAGGGGGACAAGCCCCACTGCACACCCCCATGTGAGGGGCTAAGCCCCCCACACCCCCGTTACTTTATATATACTAACTCCAAGATTGCACTACAGTGGGTATATATATATATATATATATATATATATATATATATATATATGTGTGTGTGTGTGTGTGTATGTATGTATGTATATATAAACAGCACATTACAAGCACAGTTTAAAAATGGTCACAAGAAAATTACATTTAAATAATGCAGCAGATAGTTGTCCTGGTCCACTTCAATAAACACACAACACCGGATGATATTTGACGACCTTTATTACACTTCCATAAACACTATTGGTAATCAGTAGTTTAATCAATAGTTATTAATTTCCACCAAAACATGACACAGGTGATAACATCCATGAAAGAAAACATAAAATAAATAACCATAAGGGCAGCGTAACTGCTCACCCTTGAATAAGCAGCATCCCCCAATTGCTCACTTATCCTTGCACTAACAAAGCAGTGTACCACTCACCTTCAATTTATTGAATTACACCAATCAAATAAGCAGCTCTGCTTGCTTATTAACTTATCCAGCAGAGCAATTGCTTACTTTCCTTCCCAACTTATTGAATTGCACATCCAACACCAGAGGGGGAACAGAAGAGGGCAAGCCTGCCCCCTTCTCTGCCCACCAGCCTGACCAGGCTGTTCCGCCCTCCCTCCGACCAACTTCCAGCAATCTAACCCCCAGTAAGGCAGTAGGTCAAACATCATTCTGTGTACCCATCCTCCCTAACCAAACTGTATCAAAGTCATTACCACCTAATCCTATACATGAATGTAATTCCCCTATTAGAGCTCTTTTACATTCCATGTAATAAAATGCTTCCATCACACCCACTACCCATTATTAACCATAAGCCACTTAAATCACCATCATGGCTGATAACAGTATGACCTCAAAAACACCACCATCATGGCCAGTAGCAGTATGACCCCAAAAACACCACCAACAATAGACCTAGCCAGGCAAAACTAACCAACACAATATACTAACAAACTAGATAATTCCAGTTACTACCAGGTCACACAATTTCCGTGACACACTATTACAGACTGGAATATAGTGAAGCAACCCAGCCCAATCTATTCCAAAACTGCAGTAACTCAAAGCTAAATCCTCTCATCAAAACCCCCCATTCTAGCTCACAAGCCTAACTTATGCAATGCAACCCACTAAACCCCTACCCCTGATGTCTGCAATAATATCTGACCCATTACAAGAAGACCCCACTACCCATAAAACAGTGTAACAGTCATCCTTGATGCTCCCCACACAAAATCAAACCAAAACAAGATGTTACCTTGCAACTGCAGGAAGAAAACACAACAAACCACCAACTCCACCTTCAGCTGCACTGCTGGCAACCCATGGCCTCCTTTCATACTGCCCCATCAGCCAAAAACCTTCCTCAGCTTCTTCTCAAACCTGTCAAGTCCACATTCTTCAGTCCCCTAAATACCAACTCTGCATGTCCCAATCAGCACTCCGAGTGATCTGTAAAAGAAAAGACTGTAAATACTCCACACATGCATAAACCAGTTTCTTAATGACCAATATACACCACAAAGGGCATGTCTCATTTATCAACTGCATAAAATGCAGACACTAGCAGATGCAAAACACCCCTCAAAAATTAAATGTCCTACCAAAGATCCCATAAGTTCATCTCTTAACTCCTCTAGCATAACCAGTTTTTTAATGACCAATATACACCACCAAGGGCATACCACATTTATCAACTGCATAAAATGCAGACACTAGCAGATGCAAACCACCCCTGAAAATTAAATGTCCTACCAAAGATCACATACATTTTTCTCTTAACTCCCCTAGCAATGGTACAACAGATACTCCTGTGAAACAAAACAAGGTCTTATTTTATAACTAAAAGTATCACTCTTCTAACAACGCAGAAGGTCTCAATGAAATTATTGACTAGACAAAGAAAATTAAAATCCATCCACAAACTTGCTGTATCATTTGGTGTACCCGTCCACTGTAGATCAGACCAAAATGGATCCCCGTCAACCAAAAACCCTGTCCTTTAATTAACAAAGACACCAGTTCACTAAACGGTTAAAATAATCCAACAATCCTTCCTGCCATCCAACCACCAAACCAGCCCTCCAACTTATACACCCCAACCCAACACCTCTGGCCACAATTGTAGAAAATGTAAATCCCAATGAACCCTCTTTACAATGCACTGCCCAACCCTTCCCTTAACCATAGAGGGAAACCCGATCACATACTTCCTTCTGACCAGCAACACCCCCCCCCCCCCCAGATGCCACATCCAATCAAATTAACACTGGCCACTGAGCAACTCCTCTGCTTAACCTTTCCCCAAAAAGATCAACCCAACTATCATTCCCCCAACATCCAACCCATAAACCATATCGTTAGTCCACTCCCCTTATGGACAATTCCAAACTCCCCTAAACAACCCCATCTATCCCCTCTACTCTGCCCTTAACTCACCTCAGCCTCACTTGCCTCCATACTGCGCCCTACTGCAACAAGCCTAACATAGTTTAATGAGCACCTAACAGTAATTCACTTGTGCACTTCTTGTAAAACCACAATTCAAACATCCTGAAAAAAAATTGTAGAGTGAAAGTATACTCCTTTCACCCAAGTCCCCTATGAAGTAGGTCCTGAAAACTCACCTATGATGTGTGGCCAAGAACTCCTCCAAAATATTATCCCTGAAGGGTAAAGCTGGATGGATAACTGTAAATGCACTCTAAGAATTCCACCCACTTCTGAGAAGCCTAACTGCATACTTACAAAAGTAGTATTACCTGATGCCTCATTACTCACCACTCTAGAGGCTAAAAATTCCCTCTAACCTGATCTCTGAATTCCAACTTCTCCAGACCAGTGACTGCTGCTTACTCCACAGACTGCCTTCTGTCACCTCATCATAACCATTCGGGTGACTTCCACAGCAGAGCCACTTTCACCTCTCACACCCACTTCCTTCGGCTACCATCTTCTGCCCACTCTGCGCTTCCCCACCTGCAAAAGAGAGGAAAATGTAAATTCTCAGCAGAAACGTAAGCAACACTTCTCAATAACAACATTACGCACTACCAGGGGCCTACCTCGTTCCTCACTGCACAGCCGCTACACTAGCCCACACCCCTTCCCCAAGAGAGTGCAACCTTGGCAGCTTCACCCCATACCTTGCTCTATAAGCATCTGTAACCCAGCCAGCACACCATAATGACCAGGTAAGATGCCTGAAACAACAAGTGAAATACCACCAAGAACATGCCCATACCATGCTGGTGCACTGCATACCAAAAATTATCATTTAGAGTCATAGCGGCGCCTGTTTACTGAATCATTGTTTCCTAAAATACCACCCTAACATACCCATCCACACACCTACATTGCATCCTGAGCATATATAAAAGGCATTGTTCTGAAAAGTACTGTGTTCTGTGGACTCTAAGACCCCCCCCCCCAAATGACCGTAACCAATGATGGAATGAAGTCCTTCACCCTCTGTATATGAGCAAACTTATCCTATACCCATCCCCTGCTGTCTGGATTAAGTTTGCTATCAGGTCTTGGGACTCACTCTGTAGAACCCTGCAGACTTTGTAAACTGTCCCCCCGGGAAACTGAAAACACATTCCTGGTTTGACCCATGTTTCTGACGCAAACAAGGGTAGAATGTAAATGGTTTATCTCCCAAGCCCATGCTTACACTTGATCATCCCATGGGTGGACACCCTGCTTTATAACAAGATCTTGTCTGAACTACAGCTTAGGAGTGAATATCCCATGGAAGATAAAAAAAGAAAACACACAATCTGATAACTTGTCACTTGAAAAGTATTTCTCCAGCCATCTCTCTAGCATGAGTGATGTACTAATCTACCTCCCGGTATAGGAAATGTGGACATAGCCAAAGCCATGGAGAAAAAAGACCATAAAAAGGGGACAAATTCCACAGATTGCACTCGGAACCACAAGCTGCCAAAACAACCTTCCCTGAGGAATGTTAAGTCTCAAACAGAAGTGGGCACCATTATCCACTAACCTCAATCCTCAATGATCCGTCAACAATGACCAAATTCATTGGCAATAGTCCAAAAACTTGAGGCAAGATTCCGAAACCTGTGAAAACCTGGAAAGCTGAACGGCATGATGACAGACCGCAGAAAATCGTAATTTCCACGATCATCCCACCCTCTATGCTTCGCTCCTTTTAGATTTCCACTTCTCCTATTAAGTACAACCCCGACCAAATTCTGGACCTTCTAAAGAGTCCATAAATTTGCACAGTATGTACTCAAACTGCACCACGATTCAGCAGTTATGTTCATGTATGGCAATGGGCTGTTACTTGCAGCGCTTCCAGTCTAAGCATTCCCAGCAACTGCTGCTTATTCAAGTGCTCCATAATTAACAAGGATAGGAACAAATTGTAGCACTCTGAAACTCAGAGCAATACTAAATATTTATTTTTTTTTTGCTAGCAAACTTTCGAATCAAGTATTGAAATGTGAATTAACAAAAAGGGGTATTTGCGGTAACAAGCTTCTCCGGAACATATGTAGTTGAGTGCAATTGTGTGCCAGTGTTTAAAGACTGCAAAGGACTTTCAAACCATAGTATTCGCCACAGTGACCACCACCGTAATGGTGTAACGGTCCCATGCTCCCCACAACTTGCTCCCTACCCTGACAGCAAACAAGCATCGGCTCCACCTAGCCCGCAAAAGGCGGCACGGCCCATGAAACCCTAAACCACCAACGAATATGTGGAATTGCTGGCTGAACGGCTCACCGCCTGAAACACCCGCAGTTAAATGCTCACAGAATGAACATGGCAATCTTTTATGTCCACTTAATCCAAAAAGGGAATATGTCAACACAAATGAAATGCTAATAATAAAGAAATTACAAGTACAAATCACAAGTGCATTACTTGCATCTGTATTTAAACAAAATAGCTTAATAGGTTTAGAAGATGCAGTCTGGTAAGACCAGCTTCAGAATTATATGTTCAAGAATACTACAGTCACAGACAGTTTTGCATTTGAACCTCACTTTTGTATATAAACAGATGAACAGTCATTCCTCAGAGAAAGAAGGTAATGTCACTTATAAAATGCCCATTGTCCAGGATTAATACTGCGATAACTTTTATTGCACTGTGATAACTTTATTGCAAACCCTTGTTGACAATAATTCAAAGTGTTAAAACAAAAGAAACTCAGTATTACACCTTGTTTATGCAAGCATCACCCGCTCCCACAACCATGATGATCAGTGACGAGGCAAATGGAGGACACCCAGCGAAAACTGGATGGTCAAGGACATGCCTGATCCACCCTTCACCACCCTCACATGCAGTGTCCATTATTCCCTTTTTCTTTTCTTCTTCCTCTTCAAGTGCTGATGCTGCACAACGCATGGGTGGTATCAACCCCCCCCACTAAACTTGGAGCCCACAAAACGGCCCTGTAAAAAAGAGATATCCTCAAATGTTGCCCTAAATAGCTAGACCAACTCACAAGTTAATAAATCAGAAACACTTATTTATTTATACATTTATTTACCGGGAAATTCCAAATGGCTATAGGTTCCTTTTCAGTGGAGGCCCGGGGAGAAAAGCTCCACAAAACAGAAACACATTCTCTTGCTTACCGACTTAGCAACCCGATGAGCACTAACAACCATTTTATCACCACATGCTTGCAAGCAACAAAATGCAAGCATCGTTATCCCCAATAGTAAATCTTAACTCTTGAAAATATGAACTTTAAACTCCCTCTCTAAACTCAACCACCAACCAGATCTGATGAGCAGTCACCCACAAGTCTAAATTACAACTACTACTCTTAAATGTCTGTGACTACACTGAGACGTAACAGCCTAAATATATGTAAATATAATATAGCTATATATCTACTACTTACATATACTATACTACATATACAAACCACCTGCCACTAACCCGGAACCTGAGGCCACTTGCCCTTCAGGAACACCCACAGGTCATCTCAGATGTACACTTGCCTTAGCAAGTTCATGCCAAAATGTGACTCCTACCTAAGTTACACTTGACAAAACCCTCTAAGGCCCTCCCTACCCTTACCTCATTTCCTCCTAAACGTCCCTCCATCCCATTTCACCCTATCCCTCCTTATTCACTTAATTCCAGCTACTCTATGTATCTACCCCACTTGAAGAAGTCACAGGACAAATTGGCCTGTTCCAAACCTAATTTAAGCAATAATCCACGAATGTGTGTTGGTATATTAGGATTTACCCACAGTTGGTGTGGTTTGATCATGAGGGTGAAGCCTGAGTGAATAAACAAGGTCAGCCCTGGGTAAATCCTGATATACAAACAAACAGGAGTGGATTATTGCATTTATACAATGACATTATTTAATAAAGAAATTGCTTCCCTTAACTTAAATAGTGTCTCTGTACAATGGCACTTCAGCCCTCTTCTGCTTTGTCTTCTGTAGGCTAATGTGGTGTACGTGCATATGGGACTTGGGTTCTCATGCTTGCACAGTACATCAGTTCAATGCAGAAGAAGAAGCAACAGAGAAAAAAGAGAATCTGCATTGCTGTTTTTTATTTTTAATGTTTAAAAAGTCAGGATTTTATTATGGACAGTGGAGAAATAGAAGGAAAATCAGGTATGTTTCTGTTTCTTTAGTTTTGCAGAACATGCCTGATTTTTCTCGTATTTTGGTGTTCCCCAATATATGCCAATAGAAGGTTTGGCCACTTAATGATACTTCTTCTCTAGTGGTATGTACTCAATTTAAAATAGGCATGCTGGTTGGGCTGCCCAATCTATATGCTCGTTTTTGAACAGAAATGAGCTGCCATTGTATAATCAATAATGCACCTCTTTCGGTGAACCTGTTTCCAGAAGAATGAATCAACATGGTGATGGATGACTTTACAAAATGCTCCATCTTAAAAGACAAACTCACAGTATATGCTCCTGGATAATACAACTCAGGTGAGTCCCTCACTGGGGAACTAACGCACTGGAAGCTCAGGAGGATAAACAATGATGGGGTTACCTGTTGATGTGGAACTCACTGCTGTACCAGGTAAAACCAAGCTTTCTATCCAGATGGACCCCTACAAACATTATCTAGTGTACCTATGAAAACACAGCTTGAAATGGAGAAACAGCATGTCTTTGCATGTGTTACCAAACAGACTGATATCCTCCCCCTCCAGGGAATATAATTAAGAAAGGAGGAAGATTGGTATCAAAATGCTACCTCGAGTACATTAACATGTGCACATCTGGTTCTACATGTCTGTGTGATGAGTTCAAGTGGCAAAGAGCATTTTAAACTTTTTACATAGTTATAGCTATATTTTTGCAATTATGTGTGTATGTGTATATATATATATATATATATATATATATATATATATATATATATATATATATTGCTTCTTGTACATTAAAGAGAGAATTATTTTTTCCAAAGTAAATAAGAGGAAACAAGCTCCCACCTAAGACATGGTAGATATGAATACAATGCAAATACAAAGATCAGGTTCAGAATACTGCAGTGATATTACATCCAGTAACATCAGCAAAAAGCTGGTTAAGAGTACAAGCAGCAAACATGGATCAGATGGTTCTCACTTGTCATTGTCTTTTGTGTACCCTAAATGTTCTATATGATAAACAAAGTAACATCATACCACGATGTTCACTGTTTGACAAGAGAAAGGATGAGCTATGCAACATTTTACATTGTCTATAACTACTACATGAAAAAGGAGATAATCCAATATTGTAAAAAAAAACAGATAACATTATTGGTGAAAACATTAAGTCTAGGTAAAAGTGACACTTTTCAGTTAAACAGAGCTATCATTAACAGGATATGGGGGAATTTAAGCTCTACCAAGAAAATACATGGATCATCTTATCACGTTTAAAATTATAACTCTGGTTAATATTTTGTATTCACCTGCTTAACCATGGTGTTTGACCTGCTTTCATGCAATACTTTCTGCTTGCAGTAACTACCTACAGTAAGCTGCTGAAGTTATACACATGTAAATTGACTACAAACCAAGGCAAACTGACCCTTCAAGGCACTATTTTAATGTGACCATTACTTTTTATGAATACATAATAGTAACACTACAGCAATTAACATAACTTTTGTTACCTTGTAACATGATACCTCAATATGATTTCCAATGATCTAGCTAGTAAAACACAATAAACCCCAAAGATACATTTCCAAACAAAGGAGAACACTTCAGATATAGCATTTTCCTTTTTTTATGGTTTTCAAAAAAGATCAGTGCAAATGCAATATAATTTCTAACAAATGTAGGACAACAGGGAGTCACTAAGCATACATTAAGCATGAATTGCAGCCTATCAACCAGCATGGATACCGGATGTCAATGTATTAACCATTAAGCATGGAAATGTATTATTCAATCTCATTGGGTTATTTTTAGCCTGGCTAGATTTTACATTTGTTACAGTTATAGACAATAAGAACATTGCAAAAGTCTGCATTTCTTCTGCAATAAAGCAGACAAGGTGATATATTTTATATGTTTATGAAGGATTTAATGATGAGATTTCTGACCAAATGTGTTATACTGTATTTTTGCTTCTATAACTCTTCATAGCATATGGGGCGGCTCATCCTGTTGGAATGCAGGACTGCAGCCCTCCCAGCTGAAAATGAAAAACATAAACAGAAAAAAGAAAATATACTGGAAAATAAAAAAAATAACATGAAAAGACTCCTGGAACAGACTCTGCGCATGTGTGCAAGCATTCCCAGAACTCACACGCATGCATGCAGAATCCGGACAGTGCAGGGGGAGTGTTACTCATCTGCAGACACAGTTAGTAACACACTCCCTACACTGATTCAATACCCGTATTCCATGGCTCTCCCTCAGCAACACGCCATGATTAATATGCATGGTGCACTGCTGAGAGGGAACCATGTACATGGACATGGTAACAGTCCGTGTAGGCTCTATACAGTGCCTACACAGATTTTATTAAATCCTGGGGTGTCCATTTCCATTGTTTTGTTCTGAAATGCTGTTTCAGTTATGGCATACATCTACAGAGCATGTGGCTAATTTGCATTAGCTGATCCCCAAAATAACCCAGTTGCATGCAGTGTTATCCAGCAAGACCACTATAGCATTAACTTCCAATCCTTCATACCAGTGAAACAATATAATGATCTTCAAATTGAACATAACTGAGCAATCCTGCTAGAAACAGGATTGTAGTGCATGGAGCATGGTAATTACACTCTATTTGAAAAAAGACAAATCAGTTAAGTGCTACTATAATGCAAATCTCAGTCTTAACAAATGTTAAGCATCCGCCACTTAATTTGTTAAGGTCAGGTTTTGTGATGTGTAGTAATATCTACCAGTACTGCCCAGCAAAAGACAGTGACAGAATAAAAAATAAATTTTGTTTTTGCCTGCTGTCCATACCAATAAGGTGTCCCTTCCTACTATAAACATACAAAGTAGCTAAAATAACAGGATGTGTCTTCACCTACTTGAAGGATATGAAGTCTGAAACTCAAATGTATGACATTATTTAGTGACTTCAACCCTCAGTGATTTGTCCAAAAAACCTAAGATATTATGTGGAACAGACCAAACATATGAGGGGAAAAAAATGGACATTCTGCAAAAATATGGACATTTGAAAGGCATGGCAAAGTGAGTGTAAACATTAAGGGACTGTGTTACACTGCCTTTTTGACAGCATTTGGTAAGTGATTTATTGTTTTGAAAGCCGGCAAAATACTTGGCTTTTTTTTTCTTGTAAATAGTAGTACATGGAGTAATTAAAACTCCATGCATTGCAAAACAATTATGACTGGATCTCCAATCATTACCCTTTAATTATGTGTTCTCAATATGAGTGCCAGGATTCACCTCTCAAGCTTCATTCTTGAGGTGAGTTTCTTGCCATCAATGTCTTGAACACATAATAAACAGGTTATGATAGGGGACCCAATTATAATTCTCTACATTTAGTACATTGTGTTTTTAATATCTCCCAAAACCTTTGTCATAAATGAAGAAGCACACAGGTGTAAATATTATAAATAAGGTAATGATAAGGTGCGAAAGGAAGATATGGTAACAAAAACAAAAATGGAAAGGAATTGAAGCTAATCTCTGAGGGTGATCGAATAATGTTACCTGTTTGCATCTCTGATATCTGGAAGCAGTCTGTTGTAGTCTGACTCCATAAGAGAAATCTACGGATCTCAATAACTACAGACTGATCAGTCTTATAAGCATACTTTGCAAGATGATGGAAAAAAAAACATGTTTTCAATGACCTAGTGCTATATAGTCTTGTTTAAGGCAGATCTTGTACTCTTAACCTCTTATAAATTTTCAAGTGTGTGTGATTGCTGTTCCAGATGAAAGTATTTCAGTCCATTCAGTTTAATTCAATCTGGCTGAAGTGAAGGATACTAGACCCCATGATGGAATCACATATAAATTCAGGGTTGGTAAATCAAGCCATAACAAAACTGGGTCCACAACTGGCTACATGGCCATATGCAGCAGATTAGAATAGGAGGCATCCTGTTTTCACTAATCCTTGTCACCCGTGAAATCTCTTAGTGGTAATATCATTTTCTGGCATCTTTTTCATATATGTCAAAACTGACTCCAATGTCTATCTTACCAAATATGCAGATGATGGCTAACTTGGGGACATTTTCCTAAACTTGCCAACAGTGTCTCTCCCCCCAAATGGTACTTAACATTAAACATAAACAGAAACAACATTGTATTCAGTGTAAATAAACACACCGGCACTTGACGTAACCGCACAACCAGATTTAAATACCACTGATGGACAACAGATCAAAGTTGACCAAACAGTACAAAACCTTGGCATCCTTGTAGGCAATAGCCTTTTAACTGATACCACTATAGCTGCTGCCATCTGCAAAACATATAGGGTTGTCCACCTGATCTCCCATAGGGTTGAAAGCCATGCATGGGAATTATGTCACCTTGTGTTCACCTCTTTTCAGATCAGTTAAAAAATAATACTATACCTTGTTCTGCAACCTTCTCATATACCATTGATGCATCTGGACAAGGTACAACAATGTCTTACAATGAAAATCAAAGGGATCTGAGGCTTGTTTTATGGCCCAAGACTACATGACATTATCTTTCATGTTTTTATCTTATCACCTTTCAAGGGAGACCTATGCCTAACATACATGGATTAAAAGATCCCTTATTGTTTAAAACACATATCCTCCCAATGACTGAAACACAACAGGACGATTTGCCTCAATAAGGTCGCTGGCCTGAATAAAAATTAATATCCACTATACAAAAAGTGAGACAACTTCAAATCTGTAAAACCCAAACCTTTGCAAAAATCATCCCGTCAGTTAAGCTTAATACATCAATCTACACCTTCAAGTAGAAACTAAATAAGCAGAAGAGAACCTGTAAGTTCCAGCAAGGGATTCAGTGCATCAGACTCACTGACAGGCAACAGGGCAAGTATTAATCGATCAAACTTATAAATCCTTGAACCTGAAGGTAAACAAGCAATTTTGGGAAAGCAAAAAAGAAGGCCAATGGTACAACAAAATGCATGTGTAGAGCCATCATGAACAGAAAACAAGTAAATAAAGTTATCCTTTTTAGGTATGGGTAATGCAGTTCCAGAATATTATTTGCTTTTTTAACATCTCTTATTTCAAGCATATAGACAAAATGTATAGCTTAGAAGAAATGCAGTCTAATCCAGGATCCAATTAGGACATGTTAAAATACATAATCTTGATGAAAGGAGACTGAGACCAGAGTAACTTTTAAGTATCTCAGAAAACATCCAAATAGACATCATCTTTCAAAGAGAAATACGAAAATAGAAAGACAATATCTGAATATGTAAGGTAGAAAACTCATGAGAAGTGAAAGGTATTATTTTCACAGAAAGGGTGGTGGATGACAGCATCAGCCATATGGCTAACAGAATGAAAAAATATTGACAAATTTCCAAATGTGAAGAACAGACAAAACAGAATTCTTGAGTTGTGACAAAAACATACATACATTTAAATATTTAAGTCATGGGCAAAAATGACATTTTAGCCTGTCAGTATACCAAAACAATCATTCCCATAAGTGTCCAGGTTATTCTTAAAAATACCTAGTGATTGCTTCATATTTTAGACCACCCTTAAATGTTTCCCCATTTTGCAGATGCGGACACATTAGTACTTTTGTTTCGTTCCCAAAAGCACTCAAACCAAATCTTTCTATTTACTCATTTTATTAGTAGTCTAAATGCCAACTTGAATTTGTATGTCTAATTTTTATTCCCTTAAGCCTTAAAAAGTTGTGCAATAATTTTAATAAGCTGTTGCCACTATGATACCTTCCTCAATGCTGGGTACAAGTTGTTAATCAAGTAGTAATCAGTCCAGCTAGATATACCCCTAGCAGGGGGAAATAGATGTGTAGGCTTATATTTTGTTTTTCACTAGGGGGCTCACAAAAAAAAAAAAAAAGTTGTTTCATTTCCTGTGCTATCTGCAGCTCTTGATTCTAGAGCCACCTGAGGGGATTTTGTCTAACTGTATATTTTCTTGTACACTACATTCTCCACCAATAATAATTCCTTAATGCATCTAAGAAAAACATTATTATTCCTGGTTTGCGCTATAGAAGTTACCAATCAACAGGCATCCTGCATTCATGGAAACCATGTTTAAATACAACCTTCTTGTGGTGTGCCTTCAGGAAGCATTACTAATACCAGTTTCACACTTTTCATTGCTGTTTCCAGTTTCCTCTTCATTTTTGCTTGGTTATTGCCTTTATTCAAATGATACAGTGTTATATGCTAGTGTTTGGAAATCATGTTTTCATACCTATACAAAGAGATCTGATGTTTAATTTGCATTACCAGGTACCTAAACAAGCTATTATGTCCTCAAGATTGAAACAAAAAAGAGCATAGAGGTGGTCTCCGAGTCAGTTATGAAGCTGTACAGGGTAGTCTGAATTCCTGGATTTCCATTGTTTATATTTTTAAATAGAATTCACAAAACACATTTAAAAGCTCAAACAGTATAATCTGATCTAGATCCAAAAAGCTACCATAGTCAAAGCATACCATCTACCTACACAGGCTATTCTCATTTTGTAGACGAGAAATTAAGCTTAACAATTGCATATAATCATAAACATTAACCAAACCGAGTCTTTCAGACACCAAATAAAACCTCCACATATTCGCATTTTATGATAAAATACATGAATAATATGTGGAGAGACACTTACCCCTCCAGTGTAAAAAGAGAGAAGCAGAAAACTTCATCCTTGAACAAAGTCACCGTTCAAAGCTGTACATTGTCTGTCATTTTCTTTTTCACAGATATTGATCTTTTGGTTGGCAGTTCCAATAGGATAAAAGTCCCTCCCCCTTTCCACTTCTCTTATGAATTCATCCAGCTGGGCAAGTAGTTAAAATCTATTATAGGTAGGCATCTGGAACTTCAGAGATCTTTGTGTTGCTTCTGCATAGCTGGGTTTATTTTTCGTTAAACTTCTTCAATAGACCCCTTTTTCCTTCTTCACTTCTAAGATTCTAGATTGGGTCCCTTGACATTAATGGTTCTTCCATTTTGATTTTCCAACATCTGGTAAGCTCTGAACAATGTTAAGAGTTTCAACTGAGCAGAGAAGGGTTCGACTTCTCAGACCTTGCACATCCAAATAAGAGTCAGCTTCTGAGTACTACTGAAAAGTATATTGCTGACCCCCTTTGGACACTTGTAGAGCAGTTGGAAATTTGAGGTGGACATAGAAACCTCTCTTCTTTTACTTTCTGAGGACCAGGATGAATTCCTTTCACTTATTAAACAGGTTCATTCTGTAAACTGGAGCAAACTTTACCATTGAGCTGGATATTGTTATTATCTTAACTGTCCTTTCCTTTCATATGACTGCTTTCAAGACAGATAACAGCTTCTGAAAGCCACCTGTGATCACCACAAGTGGTAAAAAACAGCCACGATAATGTATTTCAAATTGTTGCTAGAAAGCTGAAGTTTTCTTTCAGAAATTAAAATGAAAGATATGTCTGGAATATCAAACTGCACCCTTAAATATATGCATGCCTGCTGTTTCCTGAAGCATCCAAATAAAGTGACCATTACTGTGGCTTGCTTGGGTGTGGGCGGTTATACCAGAGCATAGTGTCTGAAAGCTCCAAGTTGAAATGCATTTAAAATTATCATTTTATTCTCTTTTTCAGGCACAAACCAGATAGCTCTGTGTGCAAGTGCAAATACATTACTGTCACCAATATTTTACCATTTTTGGAAGTTACACATAAGAAGTGATTTCCAGGTGTGTGTAGGGGCAGGCAGCGTATAGAAGCAGAGGGCAATTCATATATATCAATTCATAACTCACAGTTCCTCTATTGCTAACATGTCATACTATATTACATTATAAGCTACCTTTCCCTTTCTAATATTTTCATAGGTAACTTGCCTCGTTTTCATTAACTTAATTGCTAGAAATCATAGCCAATATTACAGTGTCATTTGCAAAGTTCTATCGCTCCCTGCTATATACAGGCCTGCGTCTGTTTCTAATGAATGAGCAACACTATACCCTGTGCAAGCTGTGCACATTGCCCTGTTTTCTAATTGATGTTAAGCTATTGCAAAACTTTTTTTCATGTATATACACTTACCTATATTTTGTAGTCCTTCTGATATCATGCAACTGTATAGTGTATTCCAAAAACAAATGACCAGGTGGCAGATTGACTCGAAGAATAAGATTTATTGAAAATAGTTTAACATGTTCATCTATTTTAAAAACATAAACATCTTCAGAACCATAAAAAAACAAGCAAACAAAGCAAGAACATTTAAAACCCTTAGCTTGTACACACCCACACTTAAAAAACATATCAATTATAATATAGCTAAAGCCTGCCAAAAAGTTTAAAGGTACAGCCTAAAAAAAGAAAAGAAAAGGGGGTGATAGGACAGTGGGGAATTGGGGGCAAGCAGGGGGAAAAACATACTGAAAGGAAGGTAGGGATGTGCAGGACAGGTGTAGGAAAGGACCATAGCTATCCATTTCTTGTACAGCAACAGCTGTGCATTTCTACAGATTTTGTACAAGATTTTGGACCCTCAAACTTGAGAGAGGTCGGTGAGGACAACATAAATGTGTTGTCAAATCAATTGGACCTTAATTAGTTATGGCCAGTGGACACATGTGAATTGGAGAGGTATGTATGGGGCGATATTTTTTTTTGTGGGATAGGTGCCCATTTTTTTATTAAGGAGAGAGTGGAATGTTGGGGAACAGATGGTAGGTACATGTGGGGGGGTAAGCTGGTTATGAGAAGTTGCATTTGCAGACAGACAAGACAGCATACAGGGGCGGTGTGTGACACGAGGGGGGGGGTAAACACCTTGGATGGGGAGGGTGTTGTGGAATCAGAGATGCATGTGCCTCCAGATGGGAGCAGTGTGAATGAGATCCCCACCCATAGCAGTCAGCACTGCTCCTTCACTGCCCAAAAGGTGGCTGTACTGGAGGCTCTGCACTTGGGCCAGCAGGCCCCACCATGTTGTCCAGCCTGCCCTCAATCCGGCACTAGCGACTTTCATAACTTCTATAAACAATCCTGTGCACCATGGCCAGTAGTTGATCCTGGGTGACACCCACTCTGCCCCCACTCCCAGGGGAGGATGGGCCCCATCCTCTGATGCAGTTCCACCAGAAGGTGATGCAGGGCCAGCAGAGGGGGCACCACCGCCTTGGGTCCCAGATGAGGTGGTACCCAGTATCATGGCAGGCTGACATAGGGTAGGTGGATCAGCAGGAACTGGCCTACCCAGATGTGCTGTGGGTATGCAGGTAAACCAATAATCATAGGTGAGTTATGAACAAAACCATTGTTAGTAATAACAACATGACAAAACATTGGAAATCACCCTGTTACAGTTTAATGCATATTATATGAAACACAACAATAAATAACACAGGAGTCAGAATATTTACAGCATGCCAGTAACAGTTACAGCATAAGGCCAACAGAATAGGTAATTCAACAAGATATGTTAATATGCAGCCAAAGCAGTACATAACAATAATAAAACACATGGCCCAAAATAAAGTTTATGGAACAACATATGTTAACAGTAAACCATAGCTAATATATACCAATAATAAATATATGAAGATAAGGGGTGGGGAGAGAGAGAAATACAGTCCATTAATACCATCATGGGCTATATAGTTGACAACAGTAATGCTATCTACTCTACAGGTCTGTCCTTTCTTTATGGGTAAATGTGCCCTATGGCTGGTGTACCATGTACATAACTCTCAAGCTATTCGCATGGGGCATTAGTTGCCAAGCAGTAATACCTGCAGATACACAACTACAAAGAACACTTGCACATCAAGAGGAACTCTATAACTACCAAGGGGTACTGTGGGCAGATGTACTATTACTTTGCTATTGACATATAATCATATCGATGATATATCTGTGACAGAGGGATTATGCAACAGTAATTGCATTCCATGACAGTATGACACTTGAGAGACATGCATGTGTTCAGTACAGAGAGTACACAACTATCATGCCTTGCTTGGCAGTTATGGGGATAGTACCTATTAGTAGTGACTGCAGGGGACATGTGCATCACATGTAGCAATTGACTTTATCAACCTTTACAAGACACTCCAGGAATACAGCCATACCTTCATTACACATTTTATTTCTCTTATTTTATTATATTTTGTTAGTATTGACCCTGTGTCCTTTATTGTCTGTATTAATAACACATTCATGGTAATGATTTTAACAGTCTGTGACATCTGAACAAACAATTATTTACACATACTAGGAGCTATCTCACCTATTTACCTATGTTCCTGTGGAGAGAATGATGTCTGTAATTACACATTTTATTCCATACCTCTCCCTGTACTTGTTTTTGCAGTACGTCCGGCCTATTGCCCCATATGTGTGCTCTGTTCCTCACAGAGTTGTGGTTTTCCAGTACTATACTGTAAAATACAGGCACTGCAGTGTTGTAACTACTGAGACATTTAAGTGATGGCCTTTACATCCGAAAGCTAATCTGGCCTGTTGCAACCTGCTGTTATACTCGCCACCTTCTAGTTTACTCAGACCATGTATAATTTCTGTCTGTAGGTTTGGCCCTCTGTTCCCCCCATTTTTTCTGGCATTGTCCAGTTGCCTTGCGGCATTATGACGGTCTGTGGGACTCCTACCATACGAGTAACTCACATGCAATAGTTGTAGATGCTGCTAGCGTCGAACCATCAACAGCATCACCCATGCTAATGTCCTTAGCCCAGTGAGCCACAACAGCCACAAGAAAGTGAGATTTAATTCCTCACACTATCAACAGCAGACAGACATACACTTTGGAAAACAGAATATGTAGCCAGGTTCTTTGGGACAGCTCTGGAATTGTGTGGTCTGCTGATATATCCTTGCAAACATACTGTTACTGTGGTTGTATGGGAACAGTGATGTGTTGGGGGTAGGGGACTCTGGCATTGACAATTGTGCATCTGTCCTATGACACCACTGTTTGGCATTTCCCTTGCATACTGCAGTGGGTTTTTCAGCCATGTGATCTAATGCATATTATGGGGCACTCAGTATTGGACAGAGTACTTGTTGTCCCACATAGCTGTTAGTTATCTGTAAGTAGCCCAGTAGCCCACTCTATTCCCTTGCATGCATGCAGCAGGTCCATACATATGCTACCATAGTCTAATACACACTACATTTGTTGTAAAGGAGAGTGACTCACCTTGTGAATGCAGAAGTTGAGATACTCTGTCTGATGCACACAGTATGCAGCCAATAGATGGTAAGGTACAGGTTGTGTGGTGTGGCTGGCATCCTTTTTACTATGTATGTGAGTTTGGGTAAGGTGTCGGTCCCTAGGACCCTAGGTTGTCAGTGCTTGTGCT
This sequence comes from Protopterus annectens, assembly GCF_019279795.1. Lineage (NCBI taxonomy): Eukaryota > Metazoa > Chordata > Ceratodontiformes > Protopteridae > Protopterus > Protopterus annectens. The sequence continues at coordinate 1,255,110,252 of NC_056728.1, forward strand.
ATGCATTAATTCATCCTTTGCCAAGGCCAGGGCATACTGGGCATGTCTATGTATACTTACAGGGACAGCCTTAGGGGGCTCCTCCTCCGAGTCCCACTGTGGGTGTGGCTGTGGGGACCTAGGCACTGGTGGGGGGGGTCTGTGTCTCCCTTCCCTGTGATGATCCTGCTGCAGCTGTTTCCAAAGGATCATATTGTGTAGCATGGCACATACTGTGAACATCTGTGCACATGTGGTTGGAGAGTGCTGCAAGGTTCCACTTGATATACCCTGGCAATGGAACCTTGACTTGAGCAGCCCAAACACATGCTCTATAATGTTCCTAGTTTGTGTGTGCACCTCATTATGGCATTCTTTGGCAGGTGTGTGTGCATTTCTGATGGGTGTCATCATCCACAGTTCCAGCATCCCCAGTAGATGGCTGTGTGGGATGCTCCCCTGGCAAACATCGGGTACAACTGTGATGCATGCCAGATATGGGAGTCATGATAACTGCTAGGACTGCCAGCACACACATTCATGATAATGCCCTGTGCATTGCACATGACCTGGCAGTTGATGGAGTGATACCCCTTGCAGTTGGTGTAGACTCTACCCTCATCACCAGGCAGTGATTTTATGTATACATGGGTGCAGTCTATGGCACCCAGTACCTAATGGTAGTGTGCTATATGGTAGAAGAGACGCATACTGCTGGCCCTTTCCTTGGGGATGCGGGGTAAATAAATGGGCTCACTGGCATGTGTTTGCATGGCAGCCAGGAACTGGTGGAGTACCCTGGATGCTGATGACCGTGAGACCCCCATCATTCCCCTAATTGATCTTTGAAAAGTAACTGTAGCTAGTATTCTAAGGGCTACACATACCTTTGTTTCCACTGGGATGGGCTCCCCTTTGTTGAATCTGGGTCTGAGTGGAGGGTGGCAGAGGTCAGTGAGTTATTGTAGTATGTCCCTGTCCAGCCTGTAGTGCTCTGCAATCTCCAGCTCATGTAGCTTCTGGAAGGTTGCCCTGAACACTCTTCACCATTTCTGTCTAGGTTTATTAGCAGCAGCAGCAGCACTGACTTCAGCATCTAACACACACAGATGTAGCAGAGTTGCAGCAATCCCTAGCATTCTCTCAGTAAAAATTCCAAAGTCTGTACTCCAATGGTGTAGAGTATGGGGCAAAATCAGATTGTAGGGTGTATGCATATTTTATAGCACTCTACTGCAGATGCAGCCTGTGTGATTGGCTAACTATGATGCATTCCACCTGTCAAGTACATAATTGAGGGGTTTGAATGGCCCATTTTAAGTGGAACAGAGGTCATAATTTATTTACACATGATTGGCTTTCTCAGGCAATTTTTTTTAACTACCTTCCCTGCTAAGCACTGTGGCACGGCGCACACACCCTCACCACTGGTATAAACAATGCTCAGCAGTCTAGACACACCTCCATGGATGGGCATGCTCAGCACAGTGGCAAGCCATGCAAACACACTCAAACCAACTAAAATACGCTCCCCGCAGCTAAACAAAGCTTCGCAGCACTGGACACCCCCCTGCTTAGCTGAGCAGCGCACCGCACAAACTGGCACCGCTGAGCTCCAATGTGCTTAAAAAGATAGTGACACACCCCCTTTTGATGTCAGCTAGCTCTACTGTGGACACCAACACAGTTCTGGGGCTACATGGATTTTATCTGTGGGCACAGAAGCCCATTTTTGCTATTCAGTAACCCCAGCTCATTCGCATACAGATCAGTGCACACAATCTGGATACTACACTATTCCAGGGCTTGCCTCCTTAGCAACCACATATATCTACCATTGTACATACTCCATGCAAAGCCCTGTAATGCATTATTGTCACATATTTATTATTTTACGTTTTTACCAATCATTAGTGGACCGGAGTTCCGCTGTGGCGACTCCTGACCGGGAAAAGCCGAAAGACACAAACACTTTTAAATATTTTTTATTGCATAACGGTATGTTTGCGCACTGCTGCACACCGCACAAACATAATATGGGTATTAAAAACAAATATTTATTTTACATTATTTCTCATTACATTTTGGACATACAGGGCATAGTTTTGCACAAATCTTTGTCTGCTATGCTTCTAACTGGGCTTTTACAGCCCCTGTGCACTTTTTAATTTCTTGTACACAGAAATTTTCCATGTACACTTTGAATATCAACATGAACATGGGGTCTGCAGGACTGTCTATCTGCTTGCTGGATCTGCAGTCACCTGCTTATGAGGTGATTTGCATATGCCTTGGACACTTCCATATTCACACACTCGTGCACGCCCTTCAGCTCCATTTACTGGATTGAATTCCCCCTACAGTCTTTTTATGGTTATACCCATCACTGCCTATTGTAAATTTTGGGCCATTAGCACTGTAGCAAGCATGTACTGCAAGACTTTGTGTATGTATGTCTGTGTGTGTTTGTCTGTGTACATGTTTAGGATCATAAGTGGGACCGTATGGTTTTTTTTTTTTGTGTGTGTGTGTGTGTGTGTGTGTGTGCGGGCGCGTGTGTGTGTGTGTGTGCGGGCACGTGTGTGTGTGCGTGTGCGGGCGCATATGTGTGTGTGTGTGTGTGTGTGTGTGTGTGTGTGGGCGCATGTGTGTGTGTGTGTGTGTGTGTGTGTGTGTGTGTGTGTGTGTGTGTGTGTGTGTGTGTGTGTGTGTGTGTGTGTGTGTGTGTGTGTGTGTGTGTGTGTGTGTGTGTGTGTGTGTGTGTGTGTGTGTGTGTGTGTGTGTGTGTGTGTGTGTGTGTGTGTGTGTGTGTGTGTGTGTGTGTGTGTGTGTGTGTGTGTGTGTGTGTGTGTGTGTGTGTGTGTGTGTGTGTGTGTGTGTGTGTGTGTGTGTGTGTGTGTGTGTGTGTGTGTGTGTGTGTGAGTGTGTGTGTGTGTGTGTGTGTGTGTGTGTGTGTGTGTGTGTGTGTGTGTGTGTGTGTGTGTGTGTGTGTGTGTGTGTGCGCGCGCGCGCGCGTGTGCTTGTGTGCATGTGTATGGCAGTGTGCCTATCCTGGAGTCTGTATGAATGTGTACAAGTGGTGGAGTATGCATATGAGTGAGTGAGTGACTGAGTGTATGTCTGTGTATTTGTGCCTGTCTCTGTAGGTGCATGTGCTGGGGAATACTTTACCAGTGTACTGATGCTGCTAGAATCTAGCAGCCTGTACATTAACTGCTTGATTCACAGACATGAAAATAAGTTGCTAATGAGCTTTGCTCATTGTGACCTTTTTCAGTGGGTCTGTGAATCTTTCATTATTGACACAGCACTACTAGAGCAGAACAACAAAGCGCTAGAAGTGTTATGATTATATTTTCTCTGAATACCCCTTTTGACTTTCCATTCCCTATATCTTGCATGTCTCTACCCACTTCTGAAATGTTCTTATTTGACGTACAACTGCTACTCTGTAAAAATGAAAACATATGCTCTTACATACGTAAGATGGTATAGGCTTATTTATAAAGTTTCATGTACATTTATCAGCTTAAGAGAGAACCTTTATACACCCTTTTGTGACTTGTAAACTGCTACTGTTGTTAGTAAGATTAATAAAATGAAACATCACATACATCTCAGGACCTACCAAGTACAAATTAATTTAAAATAAAGAAAAAACCTTAAGTAACTATATCCTCTCTACAAACATTACATTACCTGTATTAGACCTGCACTCTAGAGAGAAATCCATCCATAATCATTATAGAAAATGTGTTACTTTCTCAAATTTCTACTGCTTTCCCTTAAGATCACAGTAAACGCATAGTAAATGATAAACATACATTAGCTGATAAAAATGGTCAGTTAAAGAATACTGTGAGTACTTACACTAAATTTCCAGACAGAAATATACTGTATGTTAAAAACATGTACACCAGATATTATGCTGCTACAAAATGAAAATATTGTGTACTATAACATAGATTCAAAAATGCATAGGTCTAATATACAAATTCTAGACCAACAAATATGGCATATCAAATGAAAAACATATGTATAAATGCTCTAGACAGGTGGGCTAACAACTGTTGTAGGTAGATGTACACCCTACATAGACTGCAGTTTGTGTTGATAATGGGATGGATGATTAATGATTAGTAGTGTAGCATGGATTAGTATGACAGCCATGTTTGGAAGGGTAGCAACAAATGTACAAAAAATATAGGTTTGAAGCTTTTTTAAGACAGATAAATACTTTTGCAGGAAACAAGTGGGCAGATAAGTAAGAAGCAAGACAAAAAAAAGGTAATGTACCAGTAGAAACCTTGGTACATGCATGGATGAATATTAGGATACAGTTTAGGTACACAGGTAAACTGTGCCTAGCTATAGTTATTTAAATAGTATTTGCATCAGTCTGTACTTTAATAATGGTTTGCTTTTGTGTCTTACTCCCATGGTACATTGCATGCAAAGCAGGAGCAAGTGTCATCTGATGTCTAAGAAAAAAAAAAAAAAACAGTCCGGAAAAATGCTTATAACATATTTAGCATTTGCTGCTAGCTTCTGACTAGATGCTTCCTTATTGAGAGAAAACAGATTTCCTGGTAAACATTTATGCAAACAACAGAGCAATAGACCTGCTTCATTATGTTGAATTTCTGATAAATCTGGTATGTTTACATTTCAGCACACAAAATATATGCAGATACTCACAGTTCTGAGTACAGGATGTGAAGGTTGCCCAAGTTGTCGATGTAGTTTGCTGGACTTAACCATGGCAGAACTAATAGCAGCAAAGTCTTCATAGCCATGATGGATATCCACACTCTAAATCAGGATTAAGTCCATTTCCATCTCCCATTAAAAAATTATTTTGTAAAAAGAATTCAGCTGCCCTTTTTTCCAAGGACTCTGCTCATTTCAGACTAAGGGGTAGTGCATTTTGCATTCTGATTTAATTCCCATAAATTAAACTACACTGAACATCATGGACTTGTTAAGAAGATTACATGATCTGCCTGTCAGATGAGTGGATGACAAGGGTTTAGAATCATCACAGGCTTGTTAGATAGTGACTTATGCTGAGAAGAGGAGGACGTTGGACTTACCGCACCACCCCCTACAGCATAGAGTGCATGTGTGTATGCGTTTTGTACGTGTGTGTGTGAGTGTCTACATGTGAGCATTTTGGTTTATTTCTGGGTCTTGTCTGCGTCAGCAGAAAGGTGTTGCCATGTTTTATGAAAAGGAGACTCACGTCTTCATCTGCGATACTGAGAGTTGAAGGGAAGACCTAATGAGCAGGTTAGGTAATGCCCACTAATTAAACAGAGAGGCACAATATGAGCAGATAAAAGAGATTTGTACTACCCTGCTGGACTCGCCATCAGAAGTCCATTGAATGCATTTCACAGCAGGTGTCATCAGTTCTATGCCATGCTCCTGCAAACAAGAATTATTCACATTGAAGACTGCACTCATCAAGCACATTATGGGAATGACTGCTCCAGCTTTTTGATCTGTCATGCTTGCGTAAGCATGCATGACTCTAGCTTTTAACTGGAAATGATTCTGGCAGCTAGATTCCAAACACTAGCAGCAGTAACCATTTCACTGATGGTAGAGCTTTAGTGTGCTGTTTAATGTTCAGTAGTGTGATGCAAATGATTAGCACCAGACATTATCAAACTGGTAAAGCACATTATAACTGGATGAACAAATAATGACTAAAAACCTGTTGTTTTGATGTACAACATTCAGCCTTCATTTTGCATACTGCTTTGCACTGGACACTGAAACTGCAGACTGTACTGCTGTTTGTGGTTTGTAACCCCGTGGGTTGTTCTAGCAAAATAAGTCTTTTGTTCAGTGCTTTCATAAAAATGAATCAATTGACAAATAATTCAATCCATAAATAAATAATATCAGGAACATCTGCATTTTTCTCAGTGAAAGTAAAAGGGTAGTCATCATTTTACAGTGGTTAACCAATTAAAAACTTGGGTCTACTTCTTTGTATTATTTTAATATGTATGCAGTTCAAAAATGCATTAACCTTCAACAAAGCAAGGCAGGGCTGTGGTGTTTTGAGATAAAACCCTGACTACAACTCAAATTATCCCAGTTGCAGTCAGCATCCTGGAGGCCGCAGGAGTTGGCCAGGGCATGGTGGGTGTAAGGGGGCTTGACGCTGGCTCTTCCTCCTATAAGGGGCATGTGAAAGTGTGGGCACACTAATGGAATGAGAAGTGATAGGCACTACACCACGTGCCTACCAGTCATCAGGGAAGGCGTTAGAAACACAAGGAAGATCTCCTGATCCCCTGCAGGATGATGGTCTGTGATCTCTGATGCTAATCTCCCATGCATGGTGTCGATACATGATGGTAAGTGAAGGGAATAAATAGGGTCTCGGTAGCCTTGAAGATATGGGGGGGGGTGAAAACAGTGTAAAAACTCTAACAAAAACATTATGCAGCTCAATCTCAATCTCTCTTTGGCTTGGATCAACTTTGAGCTTACCGTTTCTACTTTACTTACGTCTTAAGTTCAGGCAACATCAGTTTTCTCCAGGTGCTTATAATATGAGACAAGTATGTTAAGTAAAAAAAATGTGCAGGAAGGAAAGACTTAATAAGTAACAACAACTGTTAGGGGAATGCGTTCCAGGTACATTGCTAGCTAGATGAGCTATGGAATGGGACACATCCAGGAGTACTAGATGAGCTATGGAATGGGACACATCCAGGAGTACTAGATGAGCTATGGAATGGGACACATCCAGGAGTACTAGATGAGCTATGGAATGGGACACATCCAGGAGTAGTAGATGAGCTATGGAATGGGACACATCCAGGAGTAGTAGATGAGCTATGGAATGGGACACATCCAGGAGTACTAGATGAGCTATGGAATGGGACACATCCAGGAGTACTAGATGAGCTATGGAATGGGACACATCCAGGAGTACTAGATGAGCTATGGAATGGGACACATCCAGGAGTAGTAGATGAGCTATGGAATGGGACACATCCAGGAGTAGTAGATGAGCTATGGAATGGGACACATCCAGGAGTACTAGATGAGCTATGGAATGGGACACATCCAGGAGTACTAGATGAGCTATGGAATGGGACACATCCAGGAGTACTAGATGAGCTATGGAATGGGACACATCCAGGAGTACTAGATGAGCTATGGAATGGGACACATCCAGGAGTACCTTTTGATTTCCCATTCAGCAGGACTCTAGTTCCATTTAACAGTTTGTGCTGCTATTAAGACAGACTGTTCCAGCACTTGATGGACATTTTTTAAATGGGGCTGCTGCTGTTTACCTAATGACGTGTTCCTCCATGGCACCTCCATTCTCTGTTAATATAACTGGCTACTGTGTCAGGACAATGTCCAGGGGAAAAACATCAGCTTAAACAGAGTGTTTGGTGAGTTTCACAGTAAAGGCAATGGGTTGATTATATCTCTGTGCAGTTAGTTTTAGTAACATTGTTGAACAGAGCTTAGTCCACTAATCATAATTTTCCTTAGTTATAGCAGAAATCCCAAAGAATGGATGTGCTGCATCCTTTTCTGTGAGTTGATTTAACATATCCTTCATCATCTCTGGCCTTAAAATCTGTCAGGATCATAGAGTCTCACTTTTTTCTGGTAAACAAGTAGGCTATAGATAAAATGGAATGCCTTGAATGATGCTAAAATCTGAACTATGTGTTCATTGTGGTATATTCCCCATTATACACTCAAATTATTATTGTATTAGATGACAAATATTCCTTGGCAGTGCGTTTCGTGTATTTCTTTTATTAGTACTGATGGGATAAGGTTTTTAACTAAGTTTCTAAAACAGATAAGTGAACCTTTGTTGCTGTTCACTTGCTAGGGTTTTGGTTAAATTGTCCCATCTCAAATGTTTAATAGGTTCATAGGTAATTAATAGGCTAGCTGCCTTTGTGGGTCATTTTAAGCTTAGACAGTTTCCCCTTTTGTGCTCAAACTAACCTATCCCATTTGGTTATAGACTGGCCTTACCTATCCCATGGTTGATAATTATATATTACCCATAATGAGAATAACTGGGATCATACCATAGAGGGGGACCCATGCATGGAATAAAGCATTTAGGAGCTGTATCTGTCCATCAGTAGTACAGGGGGCAGTCTTGGGGTAAATTTTCTGTTTCACATCTATGTATCTAAGTTAATCTTGGAAACAGACAGGGGTAAACTCTGTTTTATGTGGATGGGGACTGTGTTCCATAGAAGCAGTTTACTCTATGAAATACACCTATTCCTCTAAACCATTCTGTTGATGTTACAAAAGAGGTTTAGATCCCCATGCTGAGTATTTTTTATGCTATTTGACTTGCTGATGTGCAGTAAATCCATGCATACTGGTTCAGAGGATGCCTTGTATGCCAGACACAGGCCACTTCTTAGCAGTCTGTGAGTCGGTCCACGTAAGACATGTTGTTTAGGCCTTGTATCCTTTTAGTAAGATATCTCTGTAGGCATTCCAGTTGTTGCATATGTCTGGACAGATACATGCCAAAGGTGGCATTATATTCAATGACTGACCTGATAAGGCTGAGTAAAGGGGGACCATGACATCCCCTAGATCTATACACAGTACCTTTGTTTATAAGCTGTGCAATATAGACGTTCTTTCTTAAAACAATAGACACATGCTGGTCAAACATTATGTCACTGTCCATATAAGTTTCCAAATCCTGAACAAGTAGGTTAGCCCTTAGAGCTTATTGTCAATCTGGGGAAGAATGTTACTGGAAATGTTAGCGCAGTTAACACAACTACAACTGGATTTTTATATGGGGAAGGGGGGAATGGCAGGACACGGCCTTAAATCTCAGCACTGACTGGTTTTATAGTGGTGCATGTCAGTACTAATCTAATGCCAAACAGAATGGTTGGTCACTCTTTTAGCAATTGATGCAACTCCAACCTATCCAGAATAAAGTCTATTCCTGTATCCTATGTTTCTCAGCAACTTCATGTGGGTACCTTGTAAATTGTTCTACTTGGGGAAAAAAAGCTTTTTGGAGTCATTATTAGGGAATGGGTCATACTGCAATGTTCATTCTGTACAAAATTCAGACATATAATAAACAAATGGTGTCCTTCTCACCTTTAAATTTTACTGTCAGACTAAGCACAGTAAAAATGAACATGCCACCTGGGTTGCTTTATAAGTTAGCTGATTTTCCATAATTTTTATTTTATTTTATTTTTTTACTGGATGCATGTGTCCCGTTTTAAGGATGATCCAAGAGCATGATTTGGTTAAGTAACTTGCTCAGTCACATAGTAGGCAAATGAAGGCTGAAGGAATCAAACTGTGGACTTCAGGAAACAGCCTTAATCATCTATGCTAACTGCCTTGTATTAGGTTCTTACAGTTGAGTGGATGATACCAAGTTTTCTGAGGCAAGGTGTGGTTTCACTTAGACAGCCTACTGCATTAAGGACATCATGGCCAAGGGGGGTCTAAACTTTCTGACCTGTCATGGTAGCATATAGGTAAAACCACAAATCCAAATATGAAACCAAGTAATCCTACTACCAGTGAAGGACAGATTGACTACCATGAAGTACAAAACACCAGAATGACCACCACGAAGTACAAAGTAGGTTTATTCAGGTTGAGCACTTTCTTCCCTAATCAAGGGACTTCTTCAGAACAATACAGTAACAACACCCACCCACATATATACCCCACCCCAATTAAACAATTCCATTCTAATTAAACTAATTATAAAACTAATTGTAAAAGGGCAATTCAAACTTGAAAATGAATGAATCACAAGTAAAATGAACATATATAAAGTTAAAGCCTTCATTGCTAAAAAATCATGAACAAAATACAAAACTAGCAAAAATGTGTATATATAACTCTTGACTTAAAAAAGGGGATAGATTTAACTTCTATCCTAAAATGTTATGCAGTTTTAAAACATTAGAAATACAAATCATTTATTTATACCTGGATGCTGAGATGCATTTAAAAACAATTGCCACTGTAATTCCAAAATATCTAAATGTACATCCAGGGTTCGGCCCTGCGCATCCTTTAATAACTGCTGGACCACCAAAAATTTTAACTAGTGCCCACCACACTCCTGCAAATGCCTGTAAAGGGCACTGATGATTCTTTTGTTTTTAATGTCCCCCAAATGTTCTCCAGTTCTAGCCTTGAATTTTCTGCAAGTTTTGCCTATATAAAACATAGGACAATCTTGATATTTGGCCATGTAAATCACATTACTGCTATTGCAGTTGTAATGCCCATGGATATTAATCACCCTTCCATTTAACTTGAAATTTTCCTTGGTTTCAATAATGAATAGGCAATATAAGCATGTGTTACATTTGTAATTCCCAACTTTTCTATTACATGTATAATTGTCCATTCTTCTTTCTAAAATATTTTTAAGGGACCTGTCTTTTCTAAAAACAAATCTGGGGGCTTTACACACTTTTTGTGCAATGTTTGCATCAAACCGCAAGATGTCCCAATTATTTTTAACAATGTCAGCGATTATATTTGCCTCACTATTGTACAAAACAATCAGACTCGTACCACTTTGGAATTTCTCTACTGGTGTTGACCTGCCTCAGGGTCCACAGCCTCTATTCCCCAAGATAGGCCTAAACATTCCAATGTCACATTTGTGTTTAACCTCAGAACTAATGTCACTTAACAAACCATTTGAATACCCTCTCTGTCTAAACATATGTGTAATAAATTCCAATTAATTGAAAAAATACTCATACAGACTAACCATTCCGGCAGCACGCACCATTTGTCCCTTGACAACAGATTTCTTTGGATGGTGCGGGTGCCAGCTGGTATAGTACAGATAAGATTTAGAAAACATTGGTTTTCTATAAATCCTGGTTACAAACCTTTTGTTCAACTGATCCATCTGCAGGTCAACATCCAAATATTTAATTTTTACCCTGTTGCATTCGTGAGTAAATTTCAAAAAGGATACTGTTTCATTTATAAACAGCAAAAATTCTTTTAACCTGACCTCGGTTCCCTTCTAGATCAGGAAAAGGTCATCCAAAAACCTAGTATAATGGACTATTTCTGATGCAAAGGAACTTTTCATCACATGTTCCTGTTCCCAAAATGACATAACTAGGTTCAAAAAAATGGGGGCACAAGCTGCCCCCATTGCTACACGTTTGATCTGTTTGTGGTATTGTCCTTCAAAATAAAGGTAGTTACTCTTAAGAAGTACCTCCATCAAAGTAACAAACTTATTCACTTTATCCTGATCAAAAATGTTGGTCTTGTTGAGCTGCTGTTCTAACCAGGCCAATCCCTCGTCGTGGGGTATTATTGAAAAAAGATTGCATACGTCAGTCATAACCATAATTAAATCAGGAGTAATCTCTATCTCGTTAAGTTCCTTTGCATCAGAAATAGTCCATTATACTAGGTTTTTGGATGACCTTTTCCTGATCTGGAAGGGAACCGAGGTCAGGTTAAAAGAATTCTTGCTGTTTATAAATGAAACAGTATCCTTTTTGAAATTTACTCACGGATACGACAGGATAAAAAATAAATATTTGGATGTTGACCTGCAGATGGATCTGTTGAAGAAAAGGTTTGTAACCAGGATTTATAGAAAACCAACGTTTTCTAACTATCTGGACTATACCAGCTGGCACCCGCACTGTCAAAAGAAATCTGTTGTCAAGGGACAAATAGTGTGTGCTGCCAGAATGGTTAGCCTGTATGAGTAGTTTTTAAATTAATTGGAATTTATTACACATATGTTTAGACAGAGAGGGTATCCAAATGGTTTGCTAAGTGACATTAGTTCTGAGGTTAAACACAAATTCGACATTGGAATGTTTAGGCCCATCTTGGGGGATAAAGGCTGTGGAACCTGGGGTAGGTCAACACCAGTAGAGAAATTCCAAAGTGGTATGAGTTTGATTATTACATACAATAGTGAGGCAAATATAATCGCTGACATTGTTAAAAATAATTGGGACATCGTACAGTTTGATGCAAATATTGCCAAAAAGTGAGTAAAGCCCCCAGATTTGTTTTTTAAAAGACAGGCCCCTTAAAAATATTTTAGAAAGAAGAATGGACAATTATACACGTAATAGAAAAGTTGGGAATTACAAATGTAACACATGCTTACATTGCCTATTCATTATTGAAACTGGGGAAAATTTCAAGTTAAATGGGAGGGTGATTTATATCCATGGGCATTACAACTGTAACAGTAGCAATGTGATTTACATGGCCAAATGTCAAGATTGTCCTATATTTTATATAGGCAAAACTTGAAGAAAATTCAAGGTTAGAATTGGAGAACATTTGGGGGATATTAAAAACAAAAGATTCACCAGTGCCCATCACAGGCATTTGCAGGAGTGTGGTGGGCACAAGTTCAAATTCTTGGTGGTCCAGCAGTTATTAAAGGCTGCACAGGGCCGAACCCTGGATGTACATTTAGTTATTTTGGAATTGCAATGGCAATTGTTTTTAACTGCATCTCAGCATCCAGGTATAAATTAGATGATTAGTATGTCTAGTGTTTTAAAATTGCATAACATTTTAGGACAGAAGTTAAATCTATCCCCTTTTTTAAGTCAAGAGTTACATATACACATTTTTGCTAGTTTTGTATTTTGTTCATGATTTTTTAGCAATGAAGGCTTTAACTTTATATATGTTCATTTTACTTGTTATTTATTCATTTTCAAGTTCGAATTGACCTTTTACAATTAGTTTTATAATTAGTTTAATTAGAATGGAATTGTTTAACTGGGGGGGGTATATATGTGGCTGGGTGTTGTTACTGTATTGTTCTGAAGAAGTCCCTTGATTAGGGAAAAAAGCACTCAACCTGAATAAACCTGCTTTGTACTTCGTGGTGGTCATTCTGGTATTTTGTACTTCATGGTGGTCAATCTGTCCTTCACTGGTAGTAGCATATAGGTAACCATATATGATCTTGACTTAGACAGACAGAATGGACTGGAAATTTACATGGCTCAACATGAATAAGCACTATATAGAAGAACAGCCAGAACAGCACCCAATGTACTATTATTATAATGGATGATCATGAATCGATCCTCTAAACACCTTACTTATACCACCTCTTCTTCAAATGGGACAGCAGCATCTGCTGGGATAGGACGACAGAAGGTCTCACATGACCACACTTGCTACCGCCCTAACATTTCTTTAAATGCTAACATTGTCTAGGCTGTATCTTAACTGCTGTACATAAAAAGTAAGGTCAAGGATCTGTTGAAAAGATATAATGCTTTTTTAAATAAGGGCAACTTCTAATATACCTAGTAATATTAATAAGGATCATCAATTTGTTTAAGAAGATTAAGTCCTACTGGAATGGTGTGTGTGTGTGTGTGTGTGTGTGTGTGTGTGTGTGTGTGTGTGTGTGTGTGTGTGTGTGTGTGTGTATCAATAACAACGCAAATGGCACAATACTGCACATGTGCTGAGAAACAGCTTGGTGCATGCAGAATCTAATTTCTAAAAAACAAACAAAACATTTTTTTTTGCAGGGGAAGCCCCCTGCACACTTATGTGCCCCTTACACCCCCTGCTAATTATATATACTAACTCTGAGACCACAGAAACATGGGTTAAGTCAAATTTTCCAACCCTGGATCAGTCTAACAGAAACTCGACCTATTCACCAGCACACCCATACGTGTGTATATATATATATATATATATATATATATATATATATATATATATATATATATATATATGAACACACAGATATATTTTTGTGTGTGTGTGCACTCACGTGTGTGATTAAGATGGAAATTGAAAATCAGGAAATATTACTTGACTGAATACAACAAAGTACACCTAGGCAGTCTGAATATTGCTATAAGCCCCTTGTCTGAACCCATGTCTAGGTTCTGTCCTTGTGGGATTCCTCTTGTAAAGTCATACACAATATATGGGTCATACAACACTTTGTCAGAGACATTCTCTGTTCCTCCTGAAGAAGTATCCACAGATTTGGCACACTTGTGAACAGTACACACTTCAGCTGATACTATAGTTATCATATTTTGTAAACACATGTAGCATCCTAACGGAGTAGCAAAAAAAAAAAATCAGATTTTATTATATACTGTATACCAAACAGGGCTGCCCCACCTTTCTGTACTCCATATAAGGCTAACATATACAGTTTGGAATTTTATCATTACAGGTCACGTCACATTCATTTTACCCCATGGAATACAGTTTTACCTGTGCACATCTTTAATCATCTTAATCCATTTTACAAATATCTTCTAACAATTCATAACATAAATTACAGACAATGCTAATGTTGCATTTAGTAGCAATGCTTAGCTCCTGCAAGCATGTCTGGGGACGATCCATAACATTCTTCTGTCATTATATAACATATGCAGTCTCGAATACCTTAAATCTCTTCCAGGGTCTATGTCGCCATGCATTTGTATTCATGATCACTTTGTAAATGCTTTTAGTGGTTTTATTTCTGTCTTCCTGTACTCTTTGTTTACCATGTGCACTCTTTGTAGCACCATTTCATCTGCACATTTGTTCACCTTAGCTTTTCCCATAGCATCATGTGACATTTTGCCATATTAGAACCTTTTGATGAGACTACCAGCCATCTTATTAAATGTATGTCCAACCTTCTTCTGTTGCATTTTAAACACATATCACAGAGCAGTTTCTTAGGTACTACAATACTTAAAGCCTATTTAATAGCAATTTTGAATCACAAAATTACATTTTCATAAACTTCCAGAATACATTTTACGTATCAGTCTATCTCATAAGGCATTAAATAAGAAATATTTTCTCCCATGCACTCTGACACTGGCAACTCACATCACTCTTTAAAATGCAGAAAGTAAATGTTTTTTATATATTTGGTTATGTATGCACACAGGCAGGCAGGCACACACACACACACACACACACACACACACACACACACACACACACACACACACACACACACACACACTTACATAAGTGTGTATGTACTCTTTCTATACAGACAAACATGCATTTTATACAAATATACATATGTATGGGTCTATAATGAAAATTCTAATTACGCTATTTCAAATTTTGAATATGTCTAACACAATCCACTGAATACTTCCTTCACACTGAAAAGTAAATGAAAGCAAACAAAAAACATAAAACAATGGTTTTGCAGTGAGGCAAGCCACCCGTTTGCTCCCCCACCCCCTGGTTTAGTATACCAACTCTAAGATTGCACAACAGTAGGTGA
Source organism: Protopterus annectens (assembly GCF_019279795.1). Taxonomy (NCBI): domain Eukaryota; kingdom Metazoa; phylum Chordata; order Ceratodontiformes; family Protopteridae; genus Protopterus; species Protopterus annectens. The sequence goes on from NC_056728.1 coordinate 1,255,125,547, forward strand.
AAAAATAGAAACATCCTTAAAATCCTTACCCACTATTAACAATTGACACATCTCAGTGCCGTTAACTACAACAGCAACAGCCCTACACAAGCAGCTAAATGTGCACATTAGCATATCAGGTAGCAATGTCACCAGACAGCAAGAGAAGGAGTTTTCCAGTTTGCTTCTCAGCTGGGGTGCCTTCTGTATGGACTCTGCATGTCCGTGTTTGGATGGGTTTCCTCCAGGTGCGCCAGTTTCCCACATTTCTAAAGACATGCAATAGGTGGACTAGAAACTATAAATCAGCTGTAAGAGTGAGTGTGCATATATGTGTGGTATGAAAGAACAATTGTGGAAGGGCTAACCACCTGGTGGTATGAACATTGACTGTAGCCAATGGTCACTGTTGATGTGACACTCCACACCCCATGTCCAAAAATGGGAAAAATGAGGTTATGGATTGTTTCTTTTAAGCTGTTGAACTATTGGTTGCAGAGTTTGAAAATGACGTTTTTGATCATTGCTGCTGTTCAGTTGCATGGCATTGAAGTACAGTGTGGATTAGTGGGGGTTTGCCCTTTCCCCACTGTAGTGCAATCTCGGAATTGGTATATATAATTACTGGGGGGTGGAAGTGCAGGGGGAATGCTGCCCCTCAAAAAAATATTTTTTGTTTTGCTTTGAATGTTTGTGAATCGCAGTCTTGTGTATTCAAATCCTTGGGTCTTAGCATTCGAACATTTGATAGTTTGAATGCTCAACATAGACATGTATATATGTGTGTGTGATGATTTTGACAAATTAGAATCTTCCAGGTAGTACTCAGTGACTTACCATTTTTATTGGTAGACCTCTCTCTTATTCTCTTTCAATATATGTATGTTGTTCTTTTTTCGGCTTTTCCCGGTTAGGGGTTGCCATAGTGGAACTCCAGTCCACTAATGATTGGCAGTAGATTTTTCTGTGCCGAGGTGCCAGCCCGACGCCCAACCTTAAACGAAGGTATGCCCATTCACGCATGTCTTTTGATTGCCACTCGACCACGGGGAAGACATGCAGACTCCACACAGAAGGCGCTCCAGCCGAGAATCGAACGAGAGAGCCTTTTGCTGTGAGGCGACAACGCTATTGCTACACCACCGTGGCTTAGGTAAGTATATATATATATATATATATATATATATATATATTTGTATATATAATATGTGTGTATGTTTGTGTGCATACACATGTATGTGCCTGTGTGTGCACACCCTGGGGAAACAGTTAATTCAGTTGTTTCAACTGCATTAAGTGCTGCATTCAAAAACATGTAAAAGATTTTCTAAAAAGCTATTGCTAAATGTAACTCTTTCATGTCTATGAATCACTTATTATTACTATAGTATTACTTGAGCTCATCAACAAAGTACTAGTAAGCCTACAGTGATAATTTCTTTGAATAGCCCTTCCCAATCATTTTAACAATATCAACATATGAGCATTTGCTATTTTTCTAACATTATAATAAGGCAAGTAAAGAATTATAGCTGGAGTTCAGATGATATTGCATATATATATATATATATATATATATATATATATATATATATATATATATATATATATATAGGTTTACCTTCAAAATGTTGAATGCTAAATGGATGAAAATTAATTGGTTGAATGCACTATACTGAATGATCAAAATGTTGAAATAAAATGAGTCTAAACTCACAATGTCGAAATTATCGAATTTGCCCCCCTGCAAAATAGTACAGGTGATCTTATTGCTTTTTCAAGTAAATGATTTTAGACATTTTGAACATTCAATGTTTTGGATTTAGATGTTATTTTTCAACCAAATGAACATTAGACATTATAGCATTCGACATTTTGAAGGTAAACCATAAATATATATATATATATATATATATATATATATATATATATATATATATATATATATATCTACACACACACACACACACACATACACACACAAATTTGTAGTGGTCTGGTGTGTAATAAATATCTTGCAGTCTAGGATAATATGAGTCTTGAATATACGCCCCCATTTCTGCATTACTTGCCTTTTATACACAAACCAGGCCTTCATGAATTCCATTTCTTCATTGTCCCTGCTTTTAATGTAATATTATTATTTTACATTTATATCAGTGGCCTGTAGTACTTGTGTAAGTTGACTATTGGATAGCTCTTTGGGTATTTTTGTAGTTGTTTATGAATGCAGTGACTAATGGTTTGTTTTTCAAATCTAAAGTATATTTGCATATTTTTTGTAGTGCAAATTAATTTTTGGTGCATTTTATAATGCAATGCAGGTTGTATCAGGACTTGTTTCTTATGTACTTTAGTTATGGTTTTATTTTGTTTAATCTTAGCTAGTTAAGTCAGAATGATTTTGCTAGTAATACAATTTTTTCATTTGCTAGTTATAGTCAATGTCTTATATCTTACTTTATTTTAAGATTTTTTCTTTTAACAATAATGGACTTCATTTCTATGAGGTTGATTAAGGCAGGCTGCGATGCCTCACCACTGCTCCAGTAATTAAGGAGCCTCAATCCTAACCACTGGCAACAGTGGGGGATGTACACACTGGGTGGATGAAAGTACATACACAATAAAGTGCAATTTCCCTTAAGAGCACATAGAGACCACCATCAGTCTGGCACTGTTTTTTTCCTCTTTCTCCAGATCCCCAGTAAGACTCCTCACTGGCACAGCTATAGATTTGAAATCTAAGCTATGTGGCCAAGCCAAGACCACCAGCAGCTTCTCTGTCCAATCAGTGCTTCATGTCCCTGCCCAAGTAGCTGACACACACACTCTTTGAGACTTGGTTTATGCACAAACACACGCACCTGGGAAAGGATGGCACAGGTTTACTAGCTATGCCCCCTTCTGCCCAGACTATACGGTAGTTTTCAATGCCACCAGCCACTACTTATCAGCTACTTTAAGGGCCTTAGCAAAGCATGTCCAATCTTACTGTGTAATGTTACTATTAATCCAAATGGTAGTTTGACCAAGAGGAAGGCTATTAGGAGTGGCCTGTACAGTGTCACCAAATAGATATGCAAGTACCCTTGTTGTTGTGGTCTTTAGGCTTTTCCCGGTTAGGGGTCACCACAGCGGAACTCCGGTCCGCTAATGATTGGCAGTAGATTTTCACAAACGCCGAGCTACCAGCTCAACGTTCAACCTTCAATGAAGGCACGCCCATTTACGCATGTCTTTCGAAAGCCCACCCAACCACGGGGAGGACATGCAGACTCCACACAGAAGGCACTCCCCGCACTCCAGCCGAGAATCGAACGGGAGAACCTCTTGCTGTGAGGCAACAATGCTACCGCTGCACCACTGCGGAAGTCTATAGATATGCAAGTACGCTAAGAACTTAAATATGTCTCGCAAATATCAGCCACAAAGATAACTATATTTAATAATAAATAATAAAAGAACAAGAAACTACTTAGTAAGTCATTACAGTAACTTCAGAGTTCAAAATAACAGGAAATATTTAAAACAACATTGCAAGACAGTCTTAAATCAACAAAGAAAACATCTTTATAGCCGCCTACTTTGAGCATTTTCTGGCTTGTTAAACTTGATTTCTGCATTGGTAACTGTATTTAGAACACAACCTAGAGCCGTTTACTGAATTTCCTGTTTGCACTTATTTTTAAAATCGTTTTTTTCTTAAAATTTGCATTTTATCTGTCTCTGGCCTAGCACTCAAGTGTGGGGTCATTTACTGCACTGTTATAACTTGTTGATACTTGTGAACCTCTGCTATCTTTAAAAAAACTAAAAAATTCTTGCTTTTTTCCCCACTTTTCTGAGATTTAAAATAGCTCAGTTACAGGCTTACTGTTCTGAACTGTTTGTAAGTTTCTTGGAGGCCATTTTTTGCTTGGGCTAAAGGGAAGTCTCTCTGTTCATCAGTGGCAGTGATAAACATTGAGCAGCCTGCCTGCCCCTGTGGGAGTGGTTACTGCCTTGAAACTGTAGTTTTATTGGCCATTTTGGGTCAATTCCAAACTCCTTGATCTCCCTCTCTTAAAACCCTCTTTTGAGCGGTTTTGCGCATTTTTGTGCATAGCGCAACAACGGGCAGCGCCGCCTAATTGGGTTTAAACTATTCCTGGCTCCACGAAGTCTGCTCTTCACTTTTTCCCTTAGAACTGCTCTATCTCTCAAATTAAACACCATATTCTCATTCTAAGGCCCTTCACTGCTCCAAATAAGTAATCTTACAAGTTAGCACTATTAAACCATAAGCACTACTTACTCTTATACTCTCTACGATTACCTTGACCCCTATTGGTCCGTCTTAATTCAGTTTCCCTATATTACTCTAGCATGTCCAAAGGTCAGTCAATGGTTTCCTCTCCAGTCCAGCTGGTGAATCTGGGAATTTTGAGGCAATGTTACAACTGTCTCATGTACACAGACAACCCTCTCCTCCTCCAAACAGGTTCAAATATATGTGAGAGATGCAACCATATAGCCAAACTGGAGGCTGAGCTCTCTCATCTCAAAACTGGTGAAACCAGTCAGGAGGAGAAGGTAACCTCACACAACACAATTCCAGTATCACATAGTCCCACCACATCAGCGAACCAAACACATAAATACACAAAACATACTCAGAGGCTCTAAATAAAAATCTACCTAAGCAACAGAGACCTCCAAAGCAGACATCCAAGCAAACGCTACCCCAAAACAAAACACGCACAACACATAGCCCACAAAGTCAGTTTGCCAAGCAGCCACAGCCCTTAAGGCTGAATAACACACCTGATACTCTTGTAATAGGTGACTCTATTGTCAGACACACTGACATCCCGCTCACCAGGCTGAACAAAAAGAAGGTCACAGTGAGCTGCCTGTTGGGCGCTAGGATCCGCCACATAACGCAAGCACTCAGGTCACTCCAAAGCAAATACAAATATGACTCAGTCATCGTACATGCTGGTGTGAATGACCTGAGATGTACCTCCCTGGACTACATGAAAAGAGACATAGAGGAGCTCTCTGATCATGTAGCCCAGGCCGGTATGACCCTGACCTTGAGCAGCATCTTACCCTTACCTAGAATGATGCCACAGTACAAAGACAAAATGATCGATTTTAACAATTGGCTAAAATTTTGGTGTCATTCAAAGGGGATCCAGTGTCTGTCAGCCTGGGATGACATGCTCGACAAGCCACGTTGCTTCGCTAGGGATGGCTTGCACCTGTCACCACTGGGCTTTTGGATATTGGCAAAGGCTCTTGCCACCCCGATAGTGCCTTTTTTAGGCAAGGCTCAAAAGTCAAACCCACCTCCATAGACAGCACAAGGAACAAGAAACTAAGGGTAATGTTCCTAAACGCCAGAAGTCTTAACCTCAAGATGCATGCACTCAAAGCTCTCCTCAGTATGGAGAACATTGATATCTGTGCAGTGACAGAACCTGGTTCAAGGCTCCAGAGAGCACCCCAGCACTAACAGGTTATACCTCATATCATGCTTTTCGGCCCCAAAACCCGGACCGAACCACAAAAGGAGGGGGAGTTTCCATATTTATCAAGGATATCCACACCTCCAGGTTAGTGGCATTGCACGAAGTATCGGAGATCATCCATGTGCAACTAACAGTGGGCAAGACTGCTTTTCAGTTTATAGCATCCTAAAGACCACCCTCTCAAAGTCAGGAATCCCACTCGGCTTTCCTGAAAACATTGGAGAACATGAAGATCTCTCCGAACACCATTATATTGGGTGACTTCAACTACCCAAACATAGACTGGGAGCACTACTCAAGCCCCAGCACCTTAGCCCAAAGGTTCCTGGAAATTATAAACTCAAATGCTATGGAACAACTAGTCACCACTCCCACAAGAGGGGATAACATACTAGACCTGATCATTACCAACATGGGTACTCTATGCTCCATACCAGAAGTATATCCCTCATTGGTAAGATCAGACCATAAATTAATTTCACTGGATATCCACATCCCGACCCCACCCCAACCCAGAAAACCACAGTGAAAAACTTCTCAAAAGCGAACTTCTCACTTCTCAAAACCGAAGTGGAATCCTTCAAGGCCTCAGGGCCAGTGGAAACTACGGCCCAAACTGCAGAATCCTATATAAACGCATTCTACGGACATCTCCAGGAATGCATGGATCATGCTATCCCAAACAAAACCAAGACCCAATCATCCAAAGGCAGGTGTCCAGTCTGGTGGACCCCAGCCATAAATAAACTGTACAACAGAAGGAGGAAGCTACTACATGATAGAGCAAAATCCCTAATAGGGAAGGCAGCTCTGATCAGTGCTAGCAAAAAATTACGATCCCTCATAAAATCCTCCAAGGCCAGCTTTGAGAGAAAAATTGCACAGGACACTAAAGACAATCATAAGGCTTTTTTCAGTTATGTTAGGAACCTGGGATGCAACTCCCAGACTTGTTCTGGGCTGATTCTAAATGACAAAAAATACACTGAACCCACAGGCATTGCCAATATCCTGGCAGACAGGTTCAGTGCAAACTTCTCCCCCCCCTCCCCCCCAAAAGAGCAAGTATCTATCCCAGCAGAGGGCTGCCTCCCAAACATCTCTGATGCTCAGGTGAAGGCTGCCCTCTCCAAAGCAAAAAACACTGCTTCCATGGGACCAGATGGCGTCCCGGGTTGCGTCCTACATGAACTCCAAGAAGAACTAACCCCTCAAATAAAACAGCTGTACAATCTCAGCCTCACTACAGGATATGTGCCCACAGAATGGCGTACAGCAACGGTGGTCCCACTCCACAAAGGTGGAGCCTCTACGGACCCTGGAAACTATCGCCCCATAAGCCTGACTAGCCTAGTCTGCAAGGCTATGGAGAGGATCATCATGGAGCTCATAAACAAAGACATTGGGGACCTACAGACACTAGATCCTACCCAATTCGGCTTTGTCAAGGGCAGATCCTGCCTTTTGAACCTGGTTGACTTCTTTGAAACAGTCACCAAAGCCATAGATGAAGGGAAGGTAGTCCACACAGCCTATATGAACCTAGCAAAGGCATTTGACACAATACCCCACTCGGGCAACTTAGATAAGCTATCCAGCTTAAATATAAACCCCTATGTCACAAGATGGGTCGCAAACTGGCTCAAAGACAGAACCCACAGAGTGAGAGTTGCTGGTGCCATGTCAGACTCGAAACCGGTCACAAGTAGCATCCCACAAGGTTCTGTTCTGGGACCGCTCTTGTTCGGTATATACTTTTCCGAGGTACAGGCCAACATGGGAGGACTATGGCTTACCAAGTTCGCAGATGACTGCAAACTGGGCGCCATAATCGACTCTCCAGCTGACACAAACATCCTTTAAAAAGGTCTCACAGAGATGGATAACTGGTGCCAGAGCCATGGTCTAAAGCTAAATGCCAAAAAGTTTATAGTCATACCCTTTGGCAAAAAAGTACAGTTTTGTACCTACCATAAATGTAGATGTTTGAGTGCTAATACAGCTGCAGTCATAACAGATGGGTTCTCCTGTCGGCAGGCGGGTCCTCGGTCAGCCGAATTCCAAAGTCTAGGTCCGGCGTCGGTTGTCGTCGCTTCTTCCCTAACGTCAGTGCGCCAGGGGTATAAAAGAACCAGCCAACGCCATTTTCTTCAGTTTTTCTTGCCCCAGATGTCAGGTGCCCCCAGAAGGAAGGCAATACATAAATTTGTGTGATAAAGCAATGCAATATAATCAAAATACAGTAGTGCAAGCAAATACATCACGAATGAATACCCCAATCAGGTTGCATGAGGAGGTGCTAGCCAATAGGCCTGTCCCAAGAGGGGAAGGAGGGAGGGAAACCTGGACTGCAGCTGTATTAGCACTCGAACATCTACATTTATGGTAGGTACAAAACTGTACTATGTTCATCGTGCATACAGCTGCAGTCATAACAGATGGGTAGAATCCCAAAGCTAAGAAAGGGGTGGTAGGCACTAGGTGGAACTAGGAGGAGCCAGGATGCCCTGCAAGACTGCAGTGGCAAAGCCCGCTCTAGATTTGGAGTATAATGGAAGGTGGTAGTGCTTGGAGAAGGTATGCACAGAACTCCAAGTGGCTGCTTCCAAAATATCTTTGGTAGGAACTCCTCTGAGAAAAGCTGCAGAGGTAGCCGTGGCCCTTGTGGAGTGAGATCTGATGCCTGTAGGTACAGTTTTGCCATGAAAAGAATAACAAAAGCGTATGCAGTGGGCTATCCATTTTGAGATAGTCTGTTTGGAAATTGGCTTTCCTTGAGCTCCTATAGCATAGGACACAAAGAGCTGTTCTGATTTTCTGAAAGGCTTTGTTCTGTCCAAATAGTAACGCAGTTGTCTGTGGATGTCCAAGGAATGTAGTAATCTCTCTCCTTTGTTTTGAGGATTAGGATAAAAGGTGGGCAAGTGTATAGCCTGATTCAAAGCTACCCTGGATACCACTTTTGGCATAAAGGGCGGGTTAGTTCGTAAGGAAACTCTGCCCTGATGGAAGATGATGAAAGGCTGCACAGCCATGAGAGCTTGTAGTTCCGAAACCCTACAAGTTGAGGTAATAGCCAGAAGGAAAGCTGTTTTCCAGGACAAATATTGCAAATCTGATGAGGCAGCTGGCTCAAAAGGAGGCAAGGTCAGCTTTTCTAGAATGAAATTGAGATCCCAAGCAGGTATTGGTTGTTTCCTTGGGGGTTTTAGATTCTTAGCCCCTCTGAGGAACTGTCTTAAGAGGGGGTGAGAGAATAAGGGTGGATCAGTGTTGTATTCTGCAGAAATGGCCGAGGCATGGATTTTGATGGAGGAGAAAGAAAGTCCACTGCTTAGCAGCTCAGCTAGATACTGTAATATTTGAGGTAAATTCAGTTTTCTAGGATCCTGGCCCTTTTTTCCTTCCAGACACAAAACTGTTTCCATTTTGCGAAGTAAGCTTTTCTAGTAGACAGCCTTCTGGCCTCCAAAATGACATCCTGCACCTCCTTGGAGAGTAGGGTCTGTTGTGATGCTAAGGAATCTTCCATGAGGCTAGATTGAGTGTTTTTAGCTGACTGTGAAGAGTTTTGAAGCTGTGCTGAGTCAGAAGAAGAGGCATTAGAGGCAGGATCCATGGTGGGGAATGCGTCAGGCTCCTCAGGAGTGGGTACCAGTGTTGTCTTGGCCAGTCTGGAGCAATGAGAATCATCTTTGGTCTGGTTTTTAATAGAACTTTGGGCAGCAGAGGAAGAGGTGGAAAGGCATAAACTGTCATTGATGTCCAACTGAAAGAGAGAACGTCCACTCTCCAGGCCTTTGGATGAAAAATCCTTGAGCAGAATTTTGTCAATTGGTGATTTTTGTGGGAGGCAAAGAGATCTATGTCTGGCCTTCCCCATGCTTGAATTATCTCTGTAAAAACTTGAGGATTCAACTTCCATTCGTGTGGATCTGTCATATTTCTGCTTAGGTTGTCTGCCAGCGTGTTTTCCTTGCCTGGCAAATACTGTGCTTGAAGTTCGATTTGTAAGTCCAGGGCCATGTTCCAAAGTGACATGGCCAGTCTGCATAGGGGGTATGAATGGGTTCCTCCCTGTTTGTTTATGTACCACATTACTGTGGTGTTGCCCGTCCTTATCAATAGTTGACCTGGTTGCAGAAGGTCTTTGAAGGCTATAATAGCATTTATTACTGCTAGCATTTCCTTTTGATTGATGTGTAGGTGCTTTTCTTTTTGGGACCATTTGCCTTGAATGCACCAATCTGTCATGTGCGTCCCCCAGGCATAGTCCGAGGCGTCTGTTGTGATGACTTGATTTGCTTGAGGCTTGCTGAATGGGAGACCTGTGTTTGTTTGGCATGCTTGAGCCCACCACAGAAATTCCTTTTGAAGACATGGAATTAGTGGTATTATTGTTTCCAAACTGTGGCTGTGTTGAGACCATAGGTTTTTCAGGTACCATTGAAGTTTCCTCATATGCAGCTTTGCACATGGGATTAGTAAGATGCAAGATGCCATGAATCCCAGAGCCTGCAGGATTTTCCTTGCAGTCAGCCTGGTGCAATTTGCTAGTGTTCTGAAGTACTGAGTTAGTTGCCCCTGCTTCTCTGGCGTGAGGTAGGCCATCTGGGTGTTTGTGTCCAAGTTGGCACCCAGGAAAATTATTTTCCGAGAGGGTATTAGACTTGATTTCTTTTTGTTGACTGTGTATCCCAGAGAATTCAACAACATTATTACATAAGCCAGATGTTTCAGAAGAATGTGCTTGCTGTCCGCTTGGATCAGGCAGTCGTCCAAATAGGGGTATATTTGTATCCCTTGAAGTCTGCAGTAGGCAATTACTGATGCCAGGCATTTCGTGAATACACTGGGCGCAGTAGATAAGCCAAAGGGCAATGCAGAGAATTGATAATGGGTTGAACCTGCAAGAAATCTGAGGTATCTTCTGCAATTTTGTCTGATTGGGACATGCAGGTATGCCTCCTTGAGGTCCAATGTTACCAGCCAAGACTCCTTGCCCAGCATGGGAAGAAGCTGCTGTAGAGTGAGCATCTTGAATTTTGGTTTAGGATGGATAGGTCCAAAATAGGTCTCCAATCTTTTCCCTTCCTTGGTACCAGGAATAGTCTGGAATAAAAACCTTGACCTTGTTCGTGCGTAGGTACCTCTTGAATAGCTTTCATGTCTATGAGATCTGAAATTTGTCTTTGTGCCTCTGCCCTTTGATTGTGTGGCAGGTTTGGCATGCCTCTCATTTTTGGAAGGGTGTGAAAATGGAATCTGTAGCCTCTGTTTATAATGTCCAGGATCCATTTGTCTTTTGTGACAATATGCCAATTTTTTGAAAATAATGCCAGTTTTCCGCCTAATGGTGCTGCCATGAGTCGTGCTTGGCATGCAAAGGGGAAAGTCATTGGGCTTGCTTTCTGAATGGTTGCGAGTTATCCTCACCACCTCTTTGTGTAGGAGCTTGCCATTGTCTGCCTCTAAACGATCCTTGGGATTGCCCTCTGCCCCTCGGCCGCCTGTATCTACCTCTTTGGGGTCTGTCCGTGGCTGGAAAGGACAATTTTTGGAAGGCCAATTTCTACTGAAACGTGGGGGTTGTACCTGTAGAAAATCTTTCACTGTTTGCATTGATTTCGCCTTTTCCTCCATTTTCCTTAATACCTCCTCAGCATTAGCACCAAATAATACATCCTTTTGTAGAAGGGCATCTAGTAATTTAGCTTTGACATGATCTGGTAAGGTTTGTTCCTTGAGCCAGGCATGTCTACGTATGACTGATCCTGTAACAGCAGCTCTACATGAGGCCTCTAGAGCATCAAAACCAAATTGTAAGGTATGTTTACCCACTTGTTCTGCACTATGCATCAAATCCTGCAACTCCTTCAAGTCTGGTTGTTCAGGTTGTGACATTTTACTTCTCAATTGTGATAACAAAAACTGTTGGTACTTTAGCATATGGAACTCACAGTTTAATGCCCTCATGGTTAAGGTGGCCGAGGTATATACCTTTTTTCCCCACCTTTCTAAGGATCTGGAATCTCTCTCGGAAGGTAATGGATTTTTAGCAGTGGAGGACTTAATTCCCTTGGGGCCCTGTGAGATAGTTTCTGGGTCAGCAGCATGGCTTTTGTATAGAAATTGGTGTGAGTCAGGAACCCTGTAGTACCTGTCAGGCTTGACTGGAGCTGGAGGTAGAGAATCCGGGTTAAGGCAGGCCTCCGAGTACACATCATCTAGTATGTCCAAGACAGGAGGTATAGCTAGAGGCCTGTACTGAGGCAGCAAGAGAAATTCCCTAAGCCTTTTCTTGGAATCTGAATAATCTTGGCCTTCCCAGTGGAAGTGTTCCCTTAAGGTATGCAAAGTTTCCCCAAATGAGTAATCCTCTGGGGGGGATACAGAGGGAATGGACTCCTCTGCATCAGAGTCTTCAAAAGGGGAGTAAGAATGTTCCTGTTCATCAGAGTGCTCTGATATAATGGAGCCCTGATCAGAGGAGGGGGATTCTTCCTCCACTCTGAGCCTTTTGTCCGGGGGGGGGGTTGAGAACCCCTGATAAGAGTAATTAGATCCTCAGCCATCTTAAGCATCTGTTTTTTGGGCATGGGGCCTGGAGATGGGCCCTGTGTAGCTTGTCTCTTAGAATGCATGGCTGCTTTAGACTTAGTGAAAGCCTTGATGGAAAAAGAAGAGGAAGGTCTGAAGACACCTTGAGAGGAGGTAGACCTGTCCACATTTTGAAATTCACCGCCAAGAGTGGCTTCGGTATCTGTAGTCGGGGTGTGGGCCGAGGAGCCTGCGACCTCGGGCACAGGAGACACCGCCAATGTAGTGTCGTCGGTAGTCAGGGGCTGCGTAGGCGCCTCGCTGAGAACCGGTCCACGTGTAGTCGGCTTTGGCGTGGTGTTGGTAGAGGCCGCGGACCTCATGTGTCGGTCCTTATCTTTGCGTTTTTTAGACAAAACTGGAGTCGGAGTATCCGATGACATAATATAGTTACATTTTTTGCCAAAATAATGCTGGGCGAACTCCGCCCGACGCTTAATGGTGCGTTTGTTGAATGTAGCACAAAAACGACAGACCGAGACGTCGTGGTCTGGGCCTAAACAAGGAATACAGAGGGAATGGAAATCCTTATGTGGTATTTGCTTCCCACATGAAATACAATTATTAACTTTGTCTGACATCGGTCTGAGACAAGAAAAGTTTCCCCAACGGGGTACTTAGCTTTCAAGAAGACTTCGGTTGCAAAATTTTCGTAATTTCAGGAGCTGGCTGACCGGCACTTGCGAACTGCTTCTGCTTCGGGCACCGCGCGGCAAGAAAGACTGAAGAAAATGGCGTCGGCTGGTTCTTTTATACCCCTGGCGCACTGACGTCAGGGAAGAAGCGACGACAACCGACGCCGGACCTAGACTTTGGAATTCGGCCGACCGAGGACCCGCCTGACGGCAGGAGAACCCATCTGTTATGACTGCAGCTGTATGCACGATGAACATCAATGTGCCCACAAATTACCACATAGGCGGTAACCCATTAAGCACAGAGAAAGTAATTAGGGATCTGGGGACCCAAGTTGATAGCAATCTCTCCTTTGACAACCACATTGCCAAAGTGGTTAGAAAGACCTTCTACATAGCCCACCTCATCATGAAAGGATTCACATCTAGATCAAGAGAGGTAATTATGCCCCTTTATTCATCCCTCATCAGGCCTATCATAGAATATAATGCCCCTTTTGGGATGTACCTTATCCGACACCCGCAGCAATTAGAAAGACCCCAAAAGTATCTCACCGAGAAAATCAAGGGACTCAAGCAGATGCCATATGCTGCTCGGTTAAAAAAACTCCAGCTCTACTCAGTTGCATACCGCCTACTTTGAGGCGATCTATGCCTGACATATAAAGCTATGTCTAATCCAGAATTAATGGACATGCTCCACCTCAGTAAATCTAAATCCCTTAGAGCCACACGCTTGAGGGACTTGAACCTCAGCACAGAAATAAATAGAACTTGCTGGAGGGACAGATTCATAACCCAGAGGCTCTCTTTGCTCTGGAATAGAATTCCAATTCATGTTAGGCAGAGCCCCTCACTGAATCTCTTCAAGAAGAATCTTGATGAGTGGATGGGGGATCGTAGGTTTGTCCCGAGGATTACTTCCGTGTCACTATTAGACAGAGGCACAGTAAACTAAACCTTAAAAAGGGCACAGTATACTCAAATCAAGGGGTGGCGTAAGCCAAACAAAATCGGGCTAGGCTTGTAATTGCCCCAGGGCAGATAGCCTAGTATGAACCTATGAACCTAAGCTACAGTTCACTATATTCCTAACTGTATCTAAGAGAAATTGCTGTACCCTAGTTAACTTACTTCCAGTGCCAGGCAAGACAGATGTGATGAGTGGGTTTTCCAGCTGATGCTGTCAGGTCAAAGAAAAAATACAAAATGCACTATTTCTCTCCCAGAAAGTTCTTAAATTAATATCTCAAATATTGCTGCTGGGATACTTGCAGGATGCCATCACTTTTGTCATGTGACTATCCCAGGTGAAAACCCCCATTACTAGAAACTGCCATCATTTTGCATCTCCCTGTGAAAAATATATATCCCTCTGATCTATGCAGCTGCTGGAAGACATATAACAATAAAACACTTACAAGTCAATGCAAAAGGCTCCCTAGTCTTAGACATCCTCTCTTCTTGCTGCATTGAAACCACCTCTTTTATTACATGGTTATAAAACAATTTAATTTCAACTATTTTCCTGAAGTTTTGCAAGTTAACCTTCTATGTGCCCATTCCCACTATTAAAACATATACATTTACACAATTACAATAATTTATATACATTTCTGTTCTTTTCCAGTAAATACACTGTGGATTCATATTTTAACTCAGTACTGTACAAACCCTTTTCACACACACACTTCTGTACCAGTAGTTTTATATATACATAATATACAATTCTAATATATTTGTAACACAGGCATATGAATCATGTCCAGACAGCTGGGCTAGCAGCATCTCCTTTTGTTACATTTCTGTATAAATTATATTAATATTCACAAATGGCATATCATTATTAACAAAAATCCAGATAGCTGGGCTGGCAGTAACTCATTTTGTTACACAGGCAGTATTGGTTTTGTAGAGTTTTGCATGGATTTTGTGTGTCTTCAGTGTGTGAAGTTACTTGTTTATACTGAAAGAAACAGGATATGGGTTTACTCTTTCAGGTGTTTTATTTTTTTAATTTTATTTTAGGTTTTTCTTTAAACTATGTACAAATCTGGGTTTGGAGGAGTATTTGTAGGTGAGTTGAGGTGTTTTGAATCTGTGAGCAAGCACCTGCATGAGTGCGTGCACGTGTGTGTGTGTGTGTGTGTGTGTGTGTGTGTGTGTGTGGGGGGGGGTTGTGTTATGTCTGCAGTGTGTGATTTAATTTTTTTTATCAAGCATAGTGAATATGTTTGCTTCAGGGGACTTTTAGGATTGATAATGTTCCATATCTTTTGATAAATGACTGATGAGGTAGTAAGCATATAGATAAACTTCTGATGATGCAACAACGGTGTAGATAAAAAATTGATCAGATGTATTTTTTTTTAATTTGTTGATATACCATTCGTTGTAATCTCCCTGATCCCAACTCTCTGAATGCAGCAGCCCTAGAACAGTTTGACATGTGCTTTCTGTGCAATTATGTTACAGGAAGTGCAAAAGGTTTTGCATTATTACAGTTTGCTTCTCTTTTAGTATATAGTATAAGCATACAAGGTATTGGTGCAAAGCTCCCCCCATAGTGAAGTTTTAGTAGGGTTACCCACTCAAAACAGCTCTTTAAATGTTGTCACCAAAAAATTAAGCAGGTATGTTGTTTGACAAGTTTAGATAACTTAATTTGCTGTCAATAGGTTGTGTGTCAGCTTTTCATAGGTTATCCATTTATTCCACCTTTTACCTAGGATCTACCATAAAGGTGAAGAAGTAAATAAATACATACACATGCAAATATATTCCATTATAACTCAACACAATGTAGTCAGTTTCAGAACATTTTGGAACAGTGACTTACCGATTTTTCAAATGGGATTCAAGATCACATCTTTGCATAATGTCCTGACAATGGTCTGTAAAAGGGCAAACCACCAATAGCTTATCCAGTAGCTTATTCACCAAGATATTTGATTTTTTGCAGTGCTGAAGCATCACTGGTTTGCGATCTACTGGGCAGAAGTCTTTTTCAAGCAAGAGATTTGTAAGACAAAGAGTACAGTATGTGTGACCACAAGGAGTGTCCATTGGTTGGAGCAATGGTTGTAAGCAAATGTGGCAAATGATGTCATCATCTACTTCGTCTGGGTATGTGTACGAATGATTTTCATCTGGTACATGAGACTGGCCACAAGAAGCGCACAGGGTCTGCTTGTCAGGATCTGCCTCTTCCACAGACTCTCTCTGGTCCATATTCAGTCCAGTATGGTGCAATTTCTGTTCAGTGTCCTGTAATAATGGAAGATGAGTAGTGTTATGAGCAATTCAGAACCAGATAAACAAGTATGTGTAGCTTTGGTTAACATCAACTACAGGGCAACATACCTTTCAACTTTTTTGCTCAGGACACTCACTCAAGAATTCTGGACAAACAAAAAAACAAAAAATAAGGAAGGAAAAAGGGAAAAAGTAACTGTGTAACTGTATGTAAAACAATTTTTGTTCTTAAGTATTTGTATAGATCATTTCTTGATATAAATGATATAAATTGCATGTTGTATAGTAAAGCATTTTCAGTGTCCTTTAAATCAAATTTCACTGTTTACAAAGTTTTTTTGTTAGTTTTACTGTTAAGTAATTACTGGTATTTTTCACTGTTTTTAAGCCATCTGTTCTTATTGCTTTGTTTTTCCCACCAAGCACTGTTTAAATAACTGATCTGTTAATTGTTTAAAACATTATTTAGAGCCTCTTTGCTGATATTCTGCTGTTTAAAACATTATTTTAGTGTCTCACTGCTATTTTTCTGCTGCTTTAAACATTTTCTAGTGCTTCCTACTGAAACTACCGTAGCTAGTAGCTAGTAGGTGTAGCATAGTCCAGATATAGGCTTGCTGCTTCTGGAACTATTTGTAGTGGTTTGTTTGTTCTAAGCACATTTTCCAGGCCATCTTGGATTGGAAGGGGCCTATCTGCACTTTTGTGAGAGAATTGTGCTGATTGGGAGCTGTCTGGTAAAGGGAGGCCAGTCTAGGGCTTGAAATAAGCATCTACGTTGGTCCTTTTGAATCTTTTTAAAGTTTTTTTTTCAGATTTTTAGCTTCTAGTGTTTAAGCCCTGCTTTTGAGAAGAAACTCTGTTTGCACTTTGCACAGCACCGGGCACTGCCGTGCAGTTGTGAGCCAGAGCTGGACAGTTAAATTCAACAAATTTTCCTAAAACCCAGACAGAAATATCTATCCACTAAGCTCCTCTGTGATCAATTCTAAATAGCCACCCATAGTGACAACAGTCTTCAACCTAGCATTATGGACAGTTGGACTACCCTTGTTTCTCTTGCGACCCTTGTCGACTTGGGTTTTTTGAAGCAGTGTAGCAACTGCCTCATGTACACAGACAACCCTCTGCTAATAACACACTCTAGTAGAGAGTGCAAGAGATGCATTTACACCAAGAATCTAGAATCCATGCTCTCTCTCTCTCACTCAAAATGGTAATACGGAGAAGGTTGTCAACTCGTCCACCATTACATATACTCATAGTAGCACTACTCATACACAAACCATTACTCATACACATAGTATGCATCAAACATGTAAATCCACATATGCAGAGGTTCTCTCAAAAAGCATACTGAAACACCAGAGAACTCTAAAACACAAGACTGCTACAAACACCATCCCCACAGCACACACGACACATAGCAATACCAGAATCTCACCCACCAAGCCAGTAAGGCATAACATTCAAAAAACAAATTTTCTTGTCTCTGGAGACTCAATAGGGAGACACGTGGATGTCCCACTCACCATGGTAGACAAGGAAAAAGTCATGGTCAGCTGCTTGTCTGGTGCCAGGATATGTCAGATCACACATGCACTTAGGTCTCTCAGCAACAAGTACCATTATGAAAATTGAAACTCGAACCACAAAAAAGTACAAAACACACAAAAAAAATGAAGACTCTCAAAAGTAAAGTGCAGAAAAACTTTACTGGTGTCTCCTGGTACCGCGGCTAAAAAGCCTTCAAGGGATAAATTGTTAAACCAACAGTACATTATTTATACTGAATCACATGATATTAACCAATTATACACATTGCACAAACCCTTTCCATTTAAAGTGACTTTGAACCATTAAAAGTGACTTTGAACCATTAAAAATGCTTGTGAACGCACTTCCCAGCCTTACATTCTTTACACACCATGTTGACTATAATTTAAAGTTAGTACATATTTATGTTTATATTTAACTACATGCTTCAAATCGGACAACCCCTGTGAAAACAAAATAAAATCTAATTTGCTTTATCAACATCACTTTCACATATTAATACTCACCTCCTGGTTAAGACCTGAAGGAAGTATTGTAATTAATGATGAATCTGGTTTCCAAGGCTAACAACTTTCTATAGTGAGTTTCCCCATGTTGATGTGAAGGCATAGCCAACAGACTGAAGAATAAAGAAGAATCTGAGCCTGCATGATTTGAACAGAAATGATGTGCCACTGGACTATCCAATCTCCTATGTCTGATGTCCCCCATATGCTCCAAAATGCATGTTTTAACTTGTCTCTTAGTTTGTCCAATATACCATTTTTTAGGTGAACAATCACAACCCAAGATATAAACAACTCCACTCGATTGACAAGAAAACCTCTGGGTAACCTTATAAATTCTGTCATTAATGCTACAACCATGTAACTTTCTAACTTTTGGGCATACCTTACACCTATGACAGGGATAACACCTGACTATCTATTTTGTCCAGCTTGCTATTCAATAACTGTTTCAAATTCATGCACCTTTTATATGAAAAATTATATGGTCCAAAATACACCCTTAGTAGATTCATCTTGCATCACTAAGGGCCACAATTTCCTGACTAACCTAGCCAAAAGATGTGAAAAAGGGGAAAATTTACTAACAAAATACATTTTTCTAGTTCCTTCATCTAAGCATTGCTCTTCATGTCTCCTTCTTACTCCTTTACCAGCTCCTTGTCGAATTTCCAATACCCTACTCTCTGTCCTTACCAACAAATCAGGGGAATAACCATCTTTAAGGCAGCCTGTTTCTCACTTTTAAAAATTCTTGACCTATCCTTTCCTTATCCGATGTATTACTAAAAATGCGTTTATACTCCCCATAAGGCAAAGAATTCAAGAAGTGGGAGGGATGTATACTTGAGGCTAATAAAAAGTTATTAGCGACAGTTTCGTTATGATAAGGTCTAAATTGCACCACCTTATCTTGACTCACATATAACTCTAAATCCAAAAACTGCATTACCTCTCTATTGGTTTTGTACGTAAAAGAAATACCAAAATCATTACTTTCCAGTTCAGCCATGTAAGCTTCAAACTGTTCCACTACATTATTATTGAAAAAACAGTATGACTCTGTGATAGTTCATGTTGGTGTGAATGACCTGAGATGTACCTCACTGGATTACATGAAGAGAGAAATGGTTGAGCTCTCTGGGTATGTATCCCAGGCAGGTATGTCCCTAGCCTTGAGCAGCAAACTACCCTAATCTGGAATGATGCCACAGTATAAACAAAAAATGATTGATTTCAATAACTGGCACAGTGTTTGATGCCATTCAAAGGGGATCCAATTCCTGTCAGACTGGGAAGCCTTGGTCGACAAAGCTTGCTGCTTTGCCAGAGATGGTTTGCACCTGGTACCTCTAGGCTTTCAACTGTTGGCAAAGGCTGTTGCCTCCTCCATAGTGCCTTTTTAAGCAAGATCTCGAAAACAACATTACTGACGTGAAATTAACCAATCAGAACAAAATAAGGGTCATGCTGCTAAATCCTAGGAGCTTAAACCAAAAACTGCACTCCCTGGAAGCACTTCTATCACTAGTAGAAGTAAATGTCTGTGCAGTCACAGAAACATGGTTTAAGGCCTCAGAGACTACACCAGCCTTGCAAGGCTGCAATGCCTTCCACGCCTTTAGACTGCAAATGAAAGTGTGAAAACCAAAGGAGGCGGTGTTTCAATCTATATTACAGATAAATTCACCTCCCATCTAGTTAGACCGGATAACTCCATGGAGTTACTCCAGGTCCAAGTTACAGTGGGTAAGACCCCCATTCAATTCATAGCCAGTTATAGACCCCCCCCATGGGTCACAACGCCCATGAAGCCTACTTGACCCAACTGGTGACAATCCAAATTTTACTGAACACACTTCTTATGGGGGATTTCAATTATCTCACCATCAACTGGGAAATCTACACTAGCCCTAACTCGCTACCTCAAAAGTTCCTTGACTTTGTTAATTAAAATGCCCTGGAACAAATTGTCCATACCCCGACAAGGGTCTGGGTCTGGTCCTCACCAACATATAAAACAGATGCACTACCGCAACTGTTGGGTCCTCATTAGATAAAAGTGACCACAAATCAGTCACCTACAAGACGGTACTAACACCAGTTCTCACAAAGCATGAAATCAGACTAAAAAACTTCACCAAGGCAAACTATACTCTCCTAGGTGAAGTTATAAACGCATTCCAAACCCCACCCCAAGCTGAAAGTGGTAACTAAGTGGAAACTTACATTAAAGCCCTGTACAATCACTTGCATAAGTGTATAAACTCGACCATATCAGAAAGAATCTAAGCTAGAGCCCCACGTAAAAACAAGCTGCCATGGTGGACATCCAGCATCAACAAACCTTACAATAAACACAAAAAGTTGCTGTCCAAGAAAACAAATGCAAGGCCCCAACAATGGAAAAGCACCCTCCTCGGCCTCAACAGGCAAATAAGACAACTTGTCAAATCCTCCAAGGACTACTTTGAGAGAAATGCAGCAAGTATAACCAAGGATAATCATAAGGCCTTTTACAGCCATGTATGTAGCTTAAAAGGTAAGACCCAAGCAGGTGCAGCACTAGTGGCCAACTCTGTCACACACACACACACACACACACACTGACCCCACAGACATAGCAAACCTGCTAGTGGATAGATTTGTAGAAAATTTCACTCCCTTATCACCTCCTAACTTACAACAAACCTTTCCCCATACCCCTCCACCCTACATATCTGAAGAGCATGCCCACAAAGCCTTGTCCAAGGCAAAAAATACATACTCTATGGGATAGATGACATCTCAGGCTGTCTTCTAAATGAGTTAAAACATGAACTAGCATCACCACTAAGTACCCTTTTTAATCATAGCCTAATCACAGGCTTTTTTCCTGTGGAATAGAGAACAGCAGCAGTTATTCCCCTCCACAAAGGTGGCCTAGCAAAAGACCCATAAGCCTGACCAGCCTCATTTGTAAGGCCATGGAACATATCATTATGGACCTCATAAATAAAGACTTAGGTGACCTACAAACCCTGAATTCTATCCAATTCAGCTTCATGAAGTGCCGATCCTGCGTGTTAAATCTGGTGGATTTCTTTGAAAATGTGACCAAGGCCATTAACGAGGCCAAATCTGTGTACACAGCATACCTTGACCTGGTAAAGGCTTTCAACACAATCCCACATTCAGGCATTACTGACAAATTTAGAAAACTGCATTTAAACCCCATTGTTGTAAGATGGGTTGCCAACTGGCTCACAAACTGGACACACACTATCAAAGTGGGTGACTCCAAGAATTATGTAGCTGTGGAACCACCAATAAGTGCCTCGCCACTCGTAGTGTAAAAACGGGTTTATTGTAGTAAAAAATAAACTAGATGCAGTTAAAAACAACAAATGTAAAAAATCAGTTAAGTGCTTTCACCCAATGGAATTGGGCTTCATCAGAACTGAACGCCATATCCAAATACTGGCTTAAATGCCTTCTTTGGCGCCAAAAAAATTCAAAATCATTTAAAGAAACAGTTCTGCATTTACATTAACAGCGCTGTGCTGTTATAACTACTGATCTATAAATAACATAAACTATACCTATACATTAATATACAATTCTCTATAATTAATATAATACATACAAATATTTAAATACATCAACTTCCCATAATTGTACTATGTACTTCTCTTATGTCATCTCATAAAAACCTCCATATAACAACCTTAACATCAAAAAAATACATACTACCTATCATTTCCCTAAATATTAAAATTAATGATATTATTAATTTAAAAATGTCTACAGTATCTTTAACTGATCAAGTATTCTATTCTACACAACTTATGTCTTAAACTGTACCTAGTGCTACTGAAAACGTAATAATTTTATTGTCACGTAATTACCCTAATAATAATAACTGGGATTAATTCATATATTGTTATCAAAATGATAATAGTAAAGGTTTGACTGGTATAAATTCATTAAGTCCAGGTGGGGTGGTGGCATCTAAAAATATTTGCCACCGTACTTCCTTATAACTTAATAAACTTAATGACAAGTGAAGGCAAAAATGAATGTAATACTTTTTTTGATGAGTGTGGGTGTAATTATATGTGCATGCTTATAAAATTTAATGATGAGAAACTCAGTAAATTAATACAAGAAGCGGAAAAATTAAATACTAAGATAATCAATGATTTATTATTCCCAGAATGGGAGAAATTGTATAACAAACAATATCAGGTAGCAGACAAATGGATTATTAATATATGTGATAGAAAGTTTAAAAAGATACAAAGAGATAGGGAGCAATATAATAAAGGTACAGCTTATATGTGGCCAGGGTCAAATAAGAAAAATGTACAGGGGAATGAGAGTAAGAATCAGGATGAAAGGAATATAAAGGAGAGGTCATATCATTATAGGAGACATGATTTTCAGAGAGACACAGCAGAAACTGGCCAACCTTATCAGAACAGAAAGCAGTGGAATCAGAATTACACAAAAACAAGAAACAATCAGAAGTATTGGAGGTAGAACAACCTGAAGCTCCTACTTTAGTCACTTATGATGTAGGAAAATATATAGTGACTATAGGGAATGTACACACGTACAATAATTTCAACATATATAATTATTCTAACATCACAATAGGACGTACACTTTTTAACTTATTAGCTAAGGGCATGAAATACATTCCTAATCCTAAATTTGATTTAGTTGATTGGATTATTGACTTTAAGAAGTATATAAGGAAAGTCAATTTAGCAGTATTATTCAAGGATCAACCACAATATGGTACCTATACAACCCAAATAGGATACAAATCAGTGGAACAGTTAAAGAAAGCCAGCTCCTTTATTCCACCTAGTCATCCTTCTGTTGAAATGTATGAGAAGATACTGTTAAGGGAAACATATCAAGAAAATAACAACTTTAGAGAAATTACCAATATAAGGAATTTGACCCAGGAGGAAGAGACAATACTGAATAATATAAAAAAAGATCACAACATTAGAGTTATGAAACCTGATAAAGGCGGTGGAGTTGTCCTTTATGACAGTATTCAATATATTAAAAAGATCTATGATATCTTGTATTATTCAGGAAATTATGAAATGAAATCATTAAATGAGCTTAATATAGCTTATCAGAGAATTGATTCATATATAGAGGAATATTTAATTGATGGGCGAATTTCCAGAGAAGTATATGATTTTTTTTAAAGGTGAAATTTCCCAAAGTAGCCACTTTAGTTGGCATACCAACAGTACATAAGGACGTTAATGATCCACCGTTTAGACCGATAGTCTCAGGGAGTAAAACTAAAACATTTCCACTGGGTAGATATATAGATACAAAGTTAAAATTTATTTATAGTGTAATGCCACATATGGTGAAAGATTCTTGGGTATTCTTGAGTAAATATCCCATCAATGCATGGAAAGAGGAATCATATTTGTAACTATTGATGTAATAGATTTATTTTCGTGTATACCAAAACAAGAAGGCTTGGAAGCCTTTAATAATAGTATTATTAAATACACCAACTTTGAATGGGATGAAATATGTTTATTAGTAGAAATGATGTCCATTGTTCTGGACAATAACTTCATATATTTCGAAGGAGAGTACTTTAAACAGACTAGGGGGTGGCCATGGGGGCAGCTTGTGCCCCCATTTATGCCAACCTAGTCATGCTCTATTGGGAGGATACTCACTTATTCCCCAGTAAATATTTTCAATATGTCAAACATTATTCCAGATTTCTGGATGACATATATATATATGTACTGTGGGATGGTGATTTGGATACATTACAAACATTTGTTAAATTTCTCAACACCAGCAGTGAGTACTTGAAATTCACTTATTCTCACAGTTATAAAGGGGTGGCTTACTTGGACACATACATTTACCATCATGAGGGCACACTTAAATGTAAGATACATTGGAAAAGTACTTTTTCAAATAACTATTTGGAATACACCAGTTGTCACCCTCAAAAAGTAAAACACATCGTGTTTAAAGGACAGTGTGTACGAGCAGCATGGATGACATCAAATTATGAAAATATGATGGAAGAAATGAAGTTTATAACGGATTTATTTCAACAAAGAGGTTATTCTAAACAAATGATGGATAATACATTTAAATATGTCACTCAGGAGTGGAATTTAAAGTATAAACCATTATTAGGAGCAGGTATAGAAGTGGGAAAGAATAGTGTAGATAGGCACGTAGTAAGCGGACATCCATACAACAATTCTTTGACAATTCCTTTCCAAAGGTCCTGTGTTATTCAATATAATATGGTGGTTAACAATATTAAAAAGATAATGCACAAATATTGGTATGTAATAGCAAAAAATTACTAATTTAGAAAAAAATTTGGGGAACAAACCCAATTTCATATATAAAATGGGACAGAACATCAAACAAATAGTAAAACAAAGGTATAGAAAATTAAAGAAAGACAAGAAAGTTTTTAATACCCGAGGTAAGAAATGTGGAGCTTGCAACCAATGTAGGTACATGCTAGATGAGAATAAAATACTTTTGGAGAATGGACACAGGTCTTTGGTAAGATTTAAATTAGGTAATTGCAATACCAAAATGGTGATATACTTGGCTAAATGTAATACATGCCCTAGTTTTTATGTAGGAAAGACTGGGAGAAGTTTCAAGAAGAGAATTTATGACCACACATATAGCATTAGAGCTAAAGATAAAACAAATGCATTATATAGGCATATAGAAATGGAAGGAGATGAACATCAGTTTAAATTTGCCATATTAGACAGCATTAATACTGATCCCAGGGGTGGTGATAACAAAAGTTTATTAAGTTATAAGGAAGTATGGTGACAAATATTTTTAGATGCCACCACCCCACCTGGACTTAATGAATTTATACCAGTCAAACCTTTACTATTATCATTTTGATAACAATATATGAATTAATCCCAGTTATTATTATTAGGGTAATTACATGACAATAAAATTATTACATTTTCAGTAGCACTAGGTACAGTTTAAGACATAAGTTGTGCAGAATAGAATACTTGATCAGTTAAAGATAGTGTAAACATTTTTAAATTAATAATATCATTAATTTTAATATTTAGGGAAATGATAGGTAGTATGTATTTTTTTTTACTTTAAGGTTGTTATATGGAGGTTTTTATGAGATGACACCAGAGAAGTACATAGTACAATTATGGGAAGTAGATGTATTTAAATATTTGTATGGATTATATTAATTATAGAGAATTGTATATTAATGTATAGGTATAGTTTATGTTATTTATAGATCAGTAGTTATAACAGCACAGCGCTGTTAATATAAATGCAGAACTGTTTCTTTAAATGATTTTGAATTTTTTTGGCGCCAAAGAAGGCATTTAAGCCAGTATTTGGATATGGCGTTCAGTTCTGATAAAGCCCAATTCCATTGGGTGAAAGCGCTTAACTGATGTTTACATTTGTTGTTTTTAACTGCATCTAGTTTGTTTTTTACTACAATAAACCCGGTTTTACACTACGGCGAGGCACTTATTGGTGGTTCCACAGCTACATAATTCTTGGCGTTTGTCTTGCTATTGGGAATTATTCAAAAGTGGGTGATTCCACATCAACCAGCAGACCGGTTACCAGTGGGGTGCCACAGGGGTCAGTGGTGGGCCCACTACTGTTTGGTATATACTTCTCAGAGTTTCAAGTTAAAACTAAGGGTTGTGGCTGACCAAGTTTGCGGACAGCTGCAAACTTGGTGCAATCATTGAATTCCCAAATGATGTCAGTATACTCCAGGAGGGTCTCACACAGACTAACGACTGCTGTATTATTTACTGTCTCAAACTGAATGCAAAGAAATGCATCATCATTCCCTTTGGCACAAACAATGTCCCCTCATGCTATCAAATCAACAACAATACCCTAAGTACCCATGAAGTGATAAGGGACCTGGGATCATAAACTGACTGTGACCTTAACTTTGACCACCATGTGTCTACTGTAGTAAGGAAAGTTTTCTGCATGGCGCACCTGATTAGTAAAGGCATTGCCTTGAGAACAAAAGAAGTTATAACCCCAATGTAGTCTGCACTTATCCAGCCCATAACTGAGTATAACACCCCATTTGACATGTACCATATTAAGCCCCTGCAGCACTTAGTGAGGCCTCAGAGGTTTCTAACAAAGAAGATCAAGGGGCTCCAGAATATGCCTTACAAAGACTGACTAATGTTCCTGTCCCTAAATTCCATATCATATAGTCTTTTTAGGGGAGACTTATGCCTGGCCTACAAAGCAATCCAAGACCCAAACTGTTAGAAAAATGTGTATTTGAATATATGAAAAATGCTAGTTTAAAAGCAAAGTAGTATATAATGCATTTTATTCTATTAATCATATAACAAAAAGGATTAATTCATGTGTAAATGTAAGTAGTTTTAAAACTGCAGTGTGGCTTGAAGCAAGCTGATCTCTGACCCTGGCAGATGCTAGCTTAGCAAGTTTTAATGTTTATGCTTTTCACAAGTGATTATCTGCTGGATCAGGAAATTAAATGTGTGAAATAATGAAATCTTCTGCTCTTTCCTGCTGGGATGATTTGGCCTTGTATATGTGTTACTAAGATAGCATGCAGCTGGTGGGAAAGTGTAACAGTGAACAAAGATGTGTATTAGAAGATTGAATCTGCTATTGTATTCGAACTGATGTGAAACCTTGAAGAAGTAACTTTACAGAAAGACATTATGTCTGACCAGGTGGATAGCAAGGCCGTATTGTTACCAGAGGAAAACTTTTTTTTAAAATATACAGCATCGGCAGTTTTTATGAATAGAGGACTGTAAGCTAAAGTGATGTAGATGACCTGTGACATACCACGTCAGTAAGGTGGGCACAACTTGAATGTAAAGACTATAAAGACTTTGAACTTCCTGTTTCATGTTAGACAAAATTCTGTACTTGTACGTTTTTTGCCTCCTGGTGTACACTAGTAAACTTTTGAACCTGAACCTCCTGTGTATTGAATTCTTAATTTTATTTAACACAAACCTAATGAATTTGTTGCATATCTGTAAATCAAATGGAACTAGGGCTACCCACTCCAAGGATCTAAATATGGCCTGTGACTTAAATAGAACATGGAGGGACAGATTTATCTCCCAGCAACTGCTGCATCTTTGGAACAGGCTACTAATTCATGTGAAACAGAGCACTTTTTTGACAATATTCAAGAGGAACCTAGAAGAGTGGATGGGTCACCATAAATTGTTACCAGGGATAGAGCCCATAACCCTGCTAGACATGGGCAGTCATCACTTAATGCAATCTTTGGTATTCATTTGCATTTCTATGTTATTACATTGGGATGAAACTGCTAGGCTTAAAGTGACTTCCAGGGCAATAGCCTAGTAATCTTCTATGATCCTATGATATATTATAAATGTACTTGTTTCTTTTTTTGTTTTTAACAATGTAGGTATTACAATGTGAAAAGAGAAAAAAGACTGGACAAAATCATGTTTAAGTCAATACTCTTGACATACAATATAATAATCTTGGGCAAGTATGGTGGGACATTGAGTGTAAAAGTGCACTGATTATAACATACATCAAAAAGTCAAAGTGAACTTTACTGTCATTCAGACTGCACAACAGTGTAACTGAATGAAATTGTGTTACTTCAAACTCAATGTGCATACAACATATATTGATATTAATACAATAACACATATAGATAAAACAGTGGAAACAGGACCACCACAATGAAAGTATGTATATCAAATAAAATAAACTTTAATAAAACAAGCGCTTTCACGTGTTCAAATACACGCTTCTTCAGGTTTGACTAAAAACACTTCACAAATGCTTATATATACAACCCTCAAATCACAAACTGACATAATTAGCATATTAATCAAAATCAATTAAACAATTAGTTAATCAAAGCAAGATGTAAAAACACTGTATATTTAACAAAGCTTTGTGCATCACAAAGACATCAAAAAAGACATCATAAAACCTTAGTAAGCTGCATCAGGACGATATAAAAATATATTAACATCTAAAAAATCAAATGTTTATAAACTACACTATAAATATGTGGAGAAAAAATGTACATACACATATATGGAATATAAACATAAAACAAAATAACACATATAATAAAACTAATCCAACAATGACAACAGCAAGACATTTATGCAGTGCAGTAACAAGTTCAATGACATGCACCAAGACTATTCCACTTACATGTCTTCATCAGTACCCAAAATATTGCACAAATAATATATTGCACAGATCAGAATCAAGCAGATTTCAAATTTCATGGAATGCTAACTTGGCATATATATTGGACTGAAATATTTCCTTTTTGTTGCATAGGTGAATATTTGGATTAATGCCCTTGGCTTAATCTAATGACAATTTTTGTGTAAGTAAGTAATTTTTTAAATTAAAAAAAAAATAATTTTTGTGGTATCCCCAAAGTCTCAAAACAACCCACTAAACAAGTGTAGTGGGTCCAAAACAAAACAGTGTAAGAAACTTCTCTGTATGGAATATTTTCAGTCCATATATCTCTAGTTAATCACTGTATATTAATCAGCTCAGACAAAAGTAGTAGAAGTAGCGAACTTAAACTCATCCTAATTAAAAAAAAAATAATAAAAAATATATAATTGTACAGAATTACTAAGTATTCAAATGTAATCCAAGCAAGGCAGGCAGACTGTTTCCAGTTGAAAATCCTTAAGTATACAGACAAGCGATCCAAGTAAAACAAAAATAGAGTAATAGTTTCCTCACAAGCTTTCTAAATATATATATATATATATATATATATATATATACTTGCTTTATATATATATATATATATATATATATATATATATATATATATATATACACACACACACACTATATATATATATATATATATATATATATATATATACACACACACACACACACACACACACACACACACACACACACACACTTTTAGCAGGCAAGAGAATGGTTTATTGTGCTGTAAAACAAAGTGTTATTGGTACACATGTTAAATTCACATCCCTTCCCCCATCGGTGTGACATTCGAGCTGATCCTGCCCTACTGTCATAATAATATAACCCTTATGTACTTTAAATAAAATTTATAATGATGTGGTACCTATTATTTAACCAGATTATTAAGTAGATTATTAAGTCTGTGATTTTATCCAAGACAATATACTACATGGCTGGAAATATCTCAACCTTAGTCCATTTGGCAATCAAAAAATATATATATAAAATATATACATATACACTTTGCATATAAAAATCAATTGTAAAAATCGTATTCTATTTTCATAACCTATTGTTAACAAAGATCGCTTTCGTCCTTCTAGACTTCTTCAGGTCTGTTACAAGAACCATAAAAAATATCTATAAAATATATATATAATTGTATAATTAGTATTGCTATTACACATCATTTTGAATAAAGTGGAAAAATAAGAGACCATAATGCAATGAATAGTTTTCTTTAAACAGATAAATGTCCGGTGCCAGTTGAGAAGACTGCAGCTGAGAGTAGCTATACATTTTGTTCTTGTTGTCATGGAAGCAAGCTGACAAAAGGTGAAAGTAATAAATCAAGAGGTCTGGATATTGTTTACTGGGAAAAAAAGTGCAATTAAAAGGTACAAGGGCAAGCAGCTCAGTAAAAAAACAAAGTTTGAAATTATTGAAAGTCAATAAATGATAACAGCTTTTCTGATAACTAAATACTTTAATCCATTTACTAGAACCATGTATAATTTAGTTTTATTTAAAGATAACAAGTGCACTTTCTCTTAAGGCTAAAAGTTTATGTTTTCTGAAAGAATATACATTGTTTTTTCACATCTAGTACAGGAATATAGATAACACAAGAACCGACAGCAATTAGTGTAGGTAGGAGCACAGGCTGTAACATGCACCTTAGCATAGATAACCTTAATTTTAGGTTAATCAGTACCTGTGGTATAGCAGTCCATTTGGGACAATTGCTCCTATCAGGAGGGTTAAAACATCACTATTTGAAGATGTACATAATTTTGTGTGTTTGTTTTAAGTTAATAGGTTCTTGGGGTGTTTGGAGAGGATTTTCATTAAAACAAAAAGTCTTGCAAAATGTGTCATAGTTTCAAATGAAGATGACAAGAAACAACTGCATAAAAACTCAACCTCCCAAACATGAGTGGGTGCATCTAATGCAATAGTTGGAAACAGAAATTTAAAAAAATCTGTCATATATAATAGGTGGATATAACAACTTCCTATCATAATGGATATACTAAACATATTATTTTGAATGTGAATGACCTCACAGGTATAGACAAAAAGTTAATGGTACTTTGTTATATTAAGAAATGTAAAGTGCAAATAGCAATGGTATAGGAAACACACTTGTTAAGAAATGAGCATGTAAATTTGATAAAGAAGGGATTTCAGGAGTGATATTCAGCAGAATATCAGAGACAAAGGAAAAGTGAAGTGATTATACTAATTGCTAGAGGAGCTCCAGTAGTGACAGAAGAAAACAAATAGGCAGGAATGGTAGATATGTGGTAATAAGGGACTACTGGCAAGGGAGGATTACTTTGGCACATATTTATATTCCATCTAAAACTGCTATTATGGAGCTTAAGAAAATTTTGGTTGCAATAATTAGCTTTCAGCAGGGAATCTTACTTACAAGTAGGGGCTGGAACTTCATTTGCAACAGTGAGGATGTTTCTTTGGAACCTATAAGGGAAAATGTAACAAAAATGGATAGCTTTCTGAAGAACGTTATGAAAATAATTAGTATAGAAGATATGAATTCTGTTAGTAGGAACTCAGAGACAATTTACATATTATCCCCCACAATAACTGGGCTAGACTAGACAGAAACTATATTTCACAGGAATATTTGCATTTAATTGAAAGCTTTGACCATATCCAATAATTATTTCAGATCATTCACCAGTAACAACTATGATAAAATGCAGGGTAATGAAGTAAAAATGACATACTGGCACTTCTCTCCTACCCGTTAAAAAGAGAGGAATTTAAGGAATGGGTAGTGGAAATTATTTGCAATTTATTAGGGAAGATAGAAATTTCTAGCTAGTGAGTGGGATAAAATGAAAATGGAGTTTAAAATAGGGTGGAAATAAAAAGAAAATGATATATGGATAAGAAGTAATAAAAATTATTTAGAGGGTTTGGCAAAAGTTAAAATACTGCAGTATAAGGGAGTCTCGCTAAACAAGAGGTGCAATTGCAGTAATAAAGAGAAAATAACACAGAACCTGGATAATAAACATGATTTTATAAAGTTTGCTGTTAAGCAACTGTTTTTTTAATAACTCCAGAACATAAAAACTCTTGGCACAATGACTTAGGCAACAGAAGGTAGAATGGGCTGTTGCCAAACTTATAGAGCCTATAGCAACAAAAATAATTGGATATCTTCTTCAGGTATTAGAGATACCTTGGAAATTTTATGAACATTTGTATAAAGTAGAGTAATGTAGAAATCAAGAAAAACACAAATGGAAATATTTATGGAAGCCTTAGGTATGCCAAGGTTAGACATAGATGAGGCTCAACAATTAATTTTTAAGATGGGGGGAGATGAGATAAAATGGTGATGTATAATCAATCTGCAGAAATGTCTTCAGAAATAGATGGTATTCCTGTGGAAGTTTGAAAGCTAGGAGGCATACTTGTCAACTGTCCAGATTTTTGCAGCATGCAAGATTTTGCCCTATATTTTTTGTTTGTTCCTCATAAAATTTGTGGTTTTCTTCCAAATCAGTGAGAACTGAATTCACTAAATGATGACAGACATCTGAGTTTCAGATTTCATATCTTTCAGAAAATGCATGCCAACACAAATCTTTTATTTTAGCAACTTTCTAGATTTATAAGAGCAATATTTCAAATTTGTCCCTATTTTTGAGCTTTTGTTTCCCCATTACTTTGGCTTTGTCCAGATTTTTTGTGCTAAGAGGTTCAGAGGTATGTTAGGAGGGAAAAAGGGATAAAGATCCGGAAGGTTTTGTTTTAAAGTATTTTATACGGAGGGGAAGCACCAACATCCTGGAAGAAAGAGTTGGTGGCTGAAATACTTAGCAGCAGTAAAGACCCAAAAGACCCAGCTTCTTATAGGCCCATTTTGATTTTTAACCATGATTATAAAATGTTTATTTCTACAATAGCTAAAAGAATGGCAAAGGTATTGCCAAAATTGATAGATATGAATCAATGTAGTTTTGTGGAGAGGAGGCAAACATTTGACAACATTAACAGAATAATGATAATCTAGACGGACTCAGAATATAAGAAAATACTGCATTTGTTGCTGGGTCTTGATGAAGAGAAAGCATTCAACAGAGTAACGTGGGATTTTATGAGTAGAACAATGGAATCATTTGCATTCTGATACAGTAATAAGGTTAATTAGGAGGATATTTGGGGAATCAGAGGCAAATATTTTGCACAAAAAAAATCTTACCTGGCTCAATAACAACCAGCCACAGGAAACCATAATCCTCAGGGATTTCAACATTGACTGGAATGCCTGTTCCTTTCAATCCCCAACAACCCATGTAAACCTCCATGGATTTACCCAAACCATAACCTCACCCACTAGGCTAGGTAAATCAAAAAACAAAGCCAGTACCTTGGATTGGATACTCATCCACAACTCCCTACAGCTCTAAACGGCAGGCACTTTACCAGATGATCTAAGTGATCACTGGCTCACATATATACTCAAGCTTAAGATTAACTACTGTCACCAACCCATCTATAGAACTATAAGAAGCAACAAAAACTTTGATCTCCAAAAGTGTAACAATGAACTAAAGGCATGCAACTGGTCTGCCCTAAAAAACCTCCTCCTAGATGAAGCTGTCACTTACTTCAACGC
The DNA here is from genome assembly GCF_019279795.1 of Protopterus annectens. NCBI lineage: Eukaryota > Metazoa > Chordata > Ceratodontiformes > Protopteridae > Protopterus > Protopterus annectens. The sequence continues at coordinate 1,255,158,536 of NC_056728.1, forward strand.
CAAATTCCTGGCTATTCTTGACATTCATGCCCCTAGTCGGACTAGTAGAACCAAGGTCAATGCTGCACCTTGGCTCACTAAAGATACTAGGACCAAAATTGCACTAAGAAATAAAGCATGGGCCACCTACTGGACAACTAAAACCCAACCTGACCAACTCTTATTTAGGCAACTAAGAAATGATGCAAAAAAATCCATAACTATAGATAAAAAGAACTACTACTACTGCCTACAGCAAGTACACCAATATAAACCTCAGAAATTCTGGGCAGGAATAAACCGACTTCTCCACCCAAGACAAACCACCACCCCAAACCCCTCTGCCACTAATCAAAAACCTCCAGAAGATGTTGCCAACTCCTTTAACACCTTCTTCAATGAAATCATCCAAGCTTTAGCAAGCCAACTCACTCCCACTGGTTCTAATCCAAACATAACCATTTCCAAAGCCATAACTCCCTTCAGTCTGTAACCAGTCACCACTCAACTCATTAAGACCCTACTTAGGAAACTAAGACCCACCACCCTGGCTGCTGACCTCCTCCCAGCTGACTACTTACAAAAGGCTGCAGATGCAATCGCATACCCCACCTCTGTCCTCATCAACCTAACCATATCAGAAGCCATCATCCCCGACATATGGAAAATCTCACACGTCATACCTCTTCACAAGGGGGGCAGTTCCACTGAACTGTCTAACTACAGGCCCATAGCAATTTTGTCACCACTAGCTAAGATCATGGAGAAGTGTGTTCATATTCAACTCATGAAATATCTCACACAGAACAAACTACTATCCAACTCACAACAATGCTTTAGGCCTAATCACAGCACCACAACAGCCCTCCTCTCTTTCACAAACATTATAAACCACAACCGTAACAATAACATACTGACCTCCGCTCTCTTCCTAGACCTATCCAAGGCCTTTAACATGGTGGATCACAAAATGGTAATGAACAGCTTGGAGGCCTACAACCTAAACAAACAGGCCCTCCAATGGTTTGATTCCTACCTACAAGGCAGGCAATAGGCAGTACTGTGGCAGGGTAAACTCTCCTCACACCTCCCCATCAGACTTGGGAGTCCCCCAGGGCTCAATACTAGGTCCCCTTCTTTTCTCCATCTTTATAAATGAACTTAGCACAGTCATACCAGAGGCTACCTGCATTCAATATGCAGATGACTCGACCTTGATCTGCTCTGCCACCACCCCAGCAAATCTTACCACAGTAACCCAAAGCACCTTCAACAAGATTGAAAAATGGCTATTAAACCAACGTCCAATAGTAAATCCCAACAAAACTAAGTTACTTCTCTTCACCCCAATGTATAGGACCACCTCGCCACTGTTCAACATAACAGCTAATAATGGTACCATCATCTCCCCAGCAATCCAAACTAAACTGTTGGGTGTCACGATCGACAGCACCCTCAGGTTTGACGTTCACATCAATCAAACTATAAAAACTATCAATAAAAAATTTGGTAGTCTCTATAGGATCAAATCATTCCTCACCCCACAGGCTAGAATTGCAATTGCCCACTCCCATCTTCTATCTACCCTTCTTTATGCCTCCACTCTCTTCTCCCACGTGAGCAAAACCGATCTTAATAAATTGTCATCACGTTACAACCACATTGCCAGATTTGCAACTGGCACATCCTACTGTACCCACCACTGCCGGAACCTAAATCTCCTGGGCTGGCTGGAACTACCCCACCTCCTACAGCTTAACCAGCTCATAGTTGCCCATAAAATGCTCCACCATCTGGAAATTACTCTAGCCCTAAGAAACATAATCTGCCCCTACAGCAACAATCGAACACTCCGCTCATCCACCAAACTCCTAGTACTTACAATCAAATCTAACCATGCTGCGGGCGACTCCCTCTTCACCAACTCTGTCGGTAAAAACTGGAACTCACTACCAGCTGACCTTACCCTAGAGTCTTCACCCAAGATATTCAAATACAAACTTAAAAGCCACTTCAAATCACACTGGATATGTCCCTGTACCAACCCCGACTAGTACCCCACACATCCCTCCACCTTGCTTTTAATAAATGTCCTTACCCGTCCATCCCTCTTCATCTAACCAGGGATAACCTTCACAAAAGCTACTCAATGTACTGATTGTGTAAATAAATTATCTTAAACCCAAGGTAATATGTTATCAATAGCAATTACTTGAATTGAAATGTAAGCCTCAGGCCTCATGGATGGTTGTATTACTATGTCTGTAATCTGCTTGTATGTCTGTAACCTCAATTATTGGACTATGTATTTTTGTAATGCCTATAACCTAAGAGCAATGTTCCTAGTATTTGTAATATGGATATGTAACTTGGAGCTTTTCTTCCTGGGACTCCGCTGAAAATGGACATGTATCCAGTTGGACCATCCCGGTTAACAAATGTAAAATAAATAAATATTAAAGTGGGAGGGTTCCTCTCTGATGAGTTCCATCTGAACAGAGGAACCAAGCAGGGGTGTTCTCTTTTCCCAGTGTTATTTATGTTATACTTACAGTGATTGCCAAAGAAAATAAGGGATTCAAAAATACAGAGACATAATTGACATGGTAATCAAGAAAAGTTGGCATTACTTACAAATGATATTATTTTGTACCTGATAAATCCAGAAAAGGGCAACTCAGGGTTGTGGAACATTCTGAGACCATAAAACAAAGGCTGTAATTGTAAAAGATGTACCCACACATGAATTGCTTCAACAGTACCCATATTAATAGGGACATGATAAAATTAAGTATTTAGGAGTATGGGATAAAAAGGATTCTGTTATGGCAGCTAAGGATATGCAGGAAGAGACTAAACAAAAGATAATACAAAAACAAAGAAACTGGAAGCTCATATTTATGGATATGGATAGCAATATACAAGCTGTGAGAATGTTTTTAGTCCATTTAGTTTTATATACAGATCAGACATATTTTTATCAAACAGATAATTTGTAAACAGTATTTAATAAAGAGTTGAAGGATTTTATCTTGGAGGGGAAGAGGACAAAGGTCAAGTAGGATAAATTGATCTTTACAATAGAACAAGGAGGTTTAGGATTACCTGATTTGAAGGGATATTTTAGATTTACACAGTTAAGGCCCATTTACATAACACAAACAGAAAACTATAATTCAAAGTGGAAGGGGATGATGATGAAGCAGGTGGTAATTCAAGAAATAAGGAGAGAGTGGGATTTTGGATGCAAATCTTTAAGGAGAATAACAATAGCTATACAGAATATTATATTCATAAAGTAGCAGAAAGTATTCTAAGAGCTAAGCCAACATGAAAACGGATAAAGGAGATTCTGCTGACAGGGATTGCTGCAAGTAGGGGTAACAGAATAGGCAAGTGGGTTCTGGAATTTAGTGGAGAAAACTGGCAAGGAACCAAGATATTTGGAGCAAATGGCTAGACAGGGAATGGTAACAGAATGGGAAGAGATCAAAAAGGCATTTGAACTGCAGGCTTGAGACTGCCTTCTCTATCAGGGATTAATATCAGAATATAAGCAAAGAGAAATTGATCAGGGAATCCTAAATGAAAGACCTGCTCTGGTAGAGTTTTTAGTGTAATCTAAAACAGAAGCTGCTCTTAAAAATGAATAATTAGTAGGGCATACAAAATAATGCATACTAGCTATAGGAATCAATCAGAGGAGGTTAGAGAAGATTGGGAAGGAAGTTTGAATAAAATTCACGAGAGAAAAATGGGAGGAAATATGTATGGCTCCCAAATATGCAACACAGTCTAGAAGAATTATAATTTTTGCTTGGAAATGTTTCCATAACTATTTTATACCCCAAGTATTATCCAAAGAATTTCTCCTCAGGTAGATGGCAAATGTAGGTGTGACGCAGAAGAAACAGGTAACTGGGAACATATGTTTTGTGAGTGTAATGAGTTTGCAGACTTTAAAAACATCTGAAGCAGCATCAATAAGATGTGAAAGTGCTAATCTCTCTGGAATACATTTTTTATGCACTTCTGTGCTGCAATCTCCTCTTTTTTGATATACTGCTTTTGCTTATGTCTGTTAGACGATACCTTTACTATTCTCTGGCTGCTAATTTTTTAGATTTTAAAAATTCCCTACAGAGTACTCTGTCAGAAATATTGAGTGAGCAAATGGGTGTTAATTAAGAAAATAATTTTTGAGTTGGGATACAGGTTCTAAATTGCCTACACATAATAAGTCATTGTTAAGTTTAATTCTGATGATTACCAAAAAAGCAATTGCTTGAAAATTCAATGCCACCTTTTAGACATTAAAGAATACGCAAATTTCATGCTATGGTGGATTTTGGGTTAGAAAAAATGTAACAAGTATTTAATAAATGAAAAGTGTCATAGAACCTCACTAAAAATGAATGGTTTGCATTAAGTTGCCTTTAGTAAACAACATAATCTGGTTATTAAGCCTTCTGATAAGGGCAATCGAATAGTAATTATGCACTTTTCTCAGTATTTAGACATGTGTTACAGTTTATTGGAAAATAGGGAAACTTATGAGCTTATTGGTATTAAACAATATCTACATGACAGAGAGAAATATGTACATCTGATAAATAAAGGTTTGCAGTTAGGTTATTGGTCAGAATCTAATGTTAATAATTAGCTTTTGTGCACTAATTTAGGTATGACTTATTTTTATTGTTTACCCAAGATTCATAAGAACTCGACTGAAGCAAACAGTGCAGCAACCATAAAAGTTCAACTAGAAAAGAAAAAGCAGCAAACGCACTGTGTGCAAAATTCCGTCTCTGTGTCTTGGGAATTCACCTCTATTCAACGCTCATGACAGTCCACAACACCTTCAATGAAACCAAGAAGTGAATAAAAGTTTATTGTAATGCCAACAAACAAAGAATCTGAGGAAGCTTGTTTTATTCAAGTGAAAGCGCTTAACCATTCTTTCTTTATTCACTTCTACCTGGTTTCATTGAAGGTGTTATGGACTGTTATGAGCGTTGAATAGAGGTGAATTCCCAAGACACAGAGACGGAATTTTGCACACAGTGCATTTGCTGCTTTTTCTTTTCTAGTTGAACTTTTAAGATTCATGAGAACATTTCTCGTCCATCAGGGAGACCTATTGTTTCAGCTTCAAGGTATTTCTTACACAATGTGGGTGTTGCTTTGCACAATTTTTTGGTGAAGGTGGCTACACAATTACCATCATATGTTAAAGATTATTTTGATTTCTTGAGTAAAATTAAGAATACACAGTGGAATTCTCAAATGTATTGGATTACTGTAGATGTGAAGAGTTTATACACTAACATCAAATATGAATTTGGTATGGAGGCATTGAGGCTATATTTAGGAGATATACCTTTAGCCCATTATGCTATGGAATTAGTGCATTTTAGCTTAGCTAATAATTACTTTATTTTTGAAGATACACTATACCATTAGTTACAGGGTACAGCAATGGGCTCTCCATTTGCCCCTAAGTATGCCGATTTGTTCATGGGGGTGTTTGAGTCAGAGTACATATAGAGAAGTTAGTTTTACGGGAAATTTTTCTGAAATATTTCAGATTTATTGATGATCTTCTTTTTCTTTGTGAAGGTGGTATTGCTCAGGTAACAGAGTTTATAGAGGGATTACATCAGAACAGATTCCATATTAAATCTGATGGTTTACAATATGGTGTTTAAGTTACATTTTTGAATTTGGTCCAACATGGACAACAGGATGGTTCTGTTAAAACCAGTATACACCGCAAATTTAATGAAGTTAATCAATTTCGTTTAGGTACTAGCTGTCATCCAACCCATACCATTGCATCCCTCCCCCATGGGGAATTTTTGCAAATTCTGAAGAGAGTATATAATAAAAGAGTACTTGAGGCTACTTTAGGTAGATTTTTGACATATAATACAGATGGCGAGATACATAAAAATAATACTAGGAATGGGTATGATTTATAAGGCGAAGGATATGGAAAAGTCTAGGTTTTTTATAATAATAACATATAACATTCTGAGTCCCAATATAAGGAAGTTGTCACTATATTATTGGGACTTTTTGAGATGATATAGGGATTTGCAAAAAATAACGGAAAAATCACCTATTTGTTCCTACAAAAGAGGAAGGAACATTAAAAACAGTTGTTCATACTAAATTTACGAGACCTCCAGATTTGATGGCACATTCTATCATAGACGTAGGTACATTTCCTTGTAATAGATATATTAGTTGTGAATTTATAGTAGATACATTTTCTAATAATAACGGTGTACCTTTTACTGTCAAGGAGAAATTTAATTGTATTACTGAAGGAGTTATATATGTTATTAAGTGTGTTTGTGAACTTTTTTACATAGGGCAGACATAAAGGGCTTTCAAGACTAGATTGCAAGAACATCTGAGAGATATTAGATATGGAAAACCTGAGAACCCTTTAGCCCAAAATTTAAAATGTTTTCATAACAGTGATGTAAGTGGCCTTAGGGCCACTGTTTTAGAAAACGTAACATGTGATTCAGGCTGCAATATATCTCAAAATTTGTATACGAAGAAACAATTTTTATAATGAAATATTCCATTTGCACCCCTAGGGGGCTTAAAACTGAATGTTGTTGGAAATGTTTGATTTAAAATGCTTGCTTTAAATGGTTTAATTGGGTTTAATTGTACAATTGAAGCCAATTATGTGATTTAATAGTATAAAGCTGCTGGCATATATAGGGATGTATTGCATTCTGTTTTTTACTCCTGGAAGGCTAAATAAGACAAAACAATTTATTGTTAAGATAAAAAAAGACTTCTACTATAACCCTCCAGCTGCCCTAAAATCTGATCCAAAAAACTCTGGAATGTCATAAACCTAATACTTCATCCTGGTAAACCTACTTCACCTAATCCATCTCCTGCCAAATCTCCCAAAAAGACTGCTAACTCCTTCAATGCCTATTTCATTCAGTCAGTAGCCAAACTTTTCAATCCTAATCTAAAATACTCCAGTAACAATGTTCCAAATTACTTGAAATCTCCACCCACAGCCAACTCTGCAAACTCTTTTTTCCTTAAAGCAGTCCCTACTGCTTACATCAAAACCCTTCTTTCTAAACTAAAACCATGTTTCTTTTGACAGTATCCCATCTTACTTTCTTCAGATAGCTTTCTTCAGATGGCTGCTCCCTCTATTGCTTTGCCAGTATCTATTTTAATCAACCTTTCCATCTTTGAAGCTAAAGTACCTGCTATCTGGAAACAATTCTACACCATACCTATTCACAAAGGTGGGAATTCCACAGAACTCTCAAACTTCAAACCAATAGCTATCCTCTCCCCTCTGTCTAAAGTCTAAGAAAAATGTATACATACACAAGTAATGCAATATCTTATATAGGGCACACTCCTCACTACCATTCAGCAAGGTTTCCGACCCAAACATAGTACCACTACAGCTCTACTTTCCTTTCTCAACACCATTTCTATAGCTAGAGATAATCATAAACTTATCTCATGTTTATTCCTTGACCTCTCAAAAGCCTTCGACACTGTCTCACATCCTCTGCTACTGAATAAACTCTCTGATCTGAACATCTCTACTACAACAATAGCATGGTTCTCTAGCTATCTCACTGACCGACAGCAATCAGTAAGATGGCACTCCTCACTATCATCTCCCCTTCCAGCGAAAATGGGTGTTCCCCATGGATCCATCCTTGGACCACTACTTTTCAATATCTTCACCAACTCTCTTTACTTCTCTTGTCCACAATCCTCATTAGTCCAATATGCACACGACTACACAGTTATCACCATTGCTAACTCACCCTCTGAACTTCTAACAGCTACCAAGTCTTCTTTCAACTCTGTTGAAACCTGGCTGACCAATAATTAGCTCATCCTTAATCCCAAAAAAAAAAAAATCTTACCCTTTCTCCCCAAAACTGTTACTCATATCAAACCTACTTTTCAAATAAAATCACTAAATCACACTCTCAAAGTTGCTGATGCTAGTACTAAACTCCTTTGTGTAGCCATTGATGATCCGCTAAAATTCAACCTCAATATAAATAACTGTATCAGGAAAACACATCAAAAACTAGGACTTCACCCATGCTTATCTTTTGCCATGCCTAACATACTGCTCCCAAATACTCACAAATCTTAACTCCGCCTTACTTAGCAAACTCGAATCAATCTATCACAAAATAGCCAGTTTTGCTGCACAACAAACCTACAAATCTCACCACTGTATCTCCCTCAAACACCTAAACTGGCTCAAACTACCACACCTCTTACTCCTCTCTCAGCTCCAAATTATACACTCCATTATTTATTCACCATCCTACTGTCCAGCACTAGGCACCATAATCTCCCACTATGTCCCATCCAGACTACTCAGGAGCTCCACCCAAGACCTTTTACAAATTTACAAGCCCAAGTCCAAAATAGGAGCCATTACATATAGCTACCATCCTTCTATTGCTTGGAACAAACTCCCACAAGAAGTTAGATCACTTTCACATCCTAAAGTATTCAAACTAGCCACTAAAAAGTACGGATTTGTATCTGTTCTCAGCCTCCTTGAATATACCTTCACTAAATAACAAAGATAACTTCCTCTGTCTTCCCATCATTTCTTCTCCTCTATACCAAAACATTTACAACTTAAAGTAGTCTACTTCATCATTTTTTACCCAACACTATCTCCTTTCCTTCTGCTGTAGTATTCTTCATAACATTTTTATACACAATTGTAACTGCATATATATGATAACTGTTCTACAAGTTTTGTTATGAATGATTATAATGTTAAACTGTGTTTGTAATAGTTATATTTTTTTTAACTATGTTTTGGAGCTTTTCTCCCCAGGCCTCTGCTGAAAAAGGGCTTTTGCTCAGTCAGACAATCCCGGTTAACAAATGTAAAATAAATAAATATAAGCCGAGGCACTAGAGATTGGATTTTAATAAAGAGTTTTGCTGGCCTTTGTGGTTTACTCAACTTTGTTCTTCCTGTCCTTGTGATTTGCTATTGTTCATTTTGGAATGGCCAGTGATCCAGCAGCTAATTTTCCATGTCCTTTTCAAGATGAAACTTTAGACTCTACTCAGCGTACCCTGGATAGTTTTTTCAGACCACTGGGAGAGCATGGTGAGAGACCAGGAACAAGTGAAGTGCTATATACCACAGAATGGGAAAAATTCTTAAATGAAACAAGAGGTAAACGTTCCCATAATCCATTCACCGTGGTGGGTAAGCGTTCCACAGATCTTTCTACTGAAGCAAATACTTTGTATAATAAGCTGGAACAATTGCTTATTAAAGAAATGTCTGTGTATTACAATATGATCAGTCTTCAGAGATATGTGGAGTTAGATGTTTTGCTTGAGGGCTCTAAAACTAACATCTATGCCTTTTGACTTTGCTGATTCAGATGACAAAATATTTAAACAGATATGGGAACAAGTGGCACATCGTTGTTCAATGGAGTGGCTCTCCATACTCATTGAGAGGGATGGGATGAAACTGAACAAGGTTAAAACTGAGATTTCCCTGGTGTGTTCTAATTTAGCTGTTTTTATTGACAAAACCCATTTTGAGTCATGTCTGCAGGACATTAAATCTAAACTTACATCATTAGAACAGCAACTATTAGATCAAAAATTGCATAAAATATGAAGAGACCTGCAAGAATATGATAATGGTACTGCCTTTTTCAGATCGTCCAATCAGAGAAAACGTTCTCATATACGCTTTCAGAGGCAAGCAGGAGAACATTTTCACCACGAAGAGGCTTCCTCGTGTGACAATACTAGGAATATGAGTGATTATGAGGATGAAGAAGCCTTTCCTCCACTGCCTGAAGCAAGAAATCAACAATAAATGCAGAACAATTTTTGGAACTATGATAATAGGTCCAGAAAGCGGGGACAACCAAAACAAGAACAATTTCACGACTCAACATCACGGTGGAGGAGTAAGAAGATTAGCTAGAACTGAATCTGAATGTATTCTTAATAATGTTGGTGATTTAGTTATTAATATTTTGGGACAAACTCTTAATGAACACTTATACTCTGCTTTATGTTGTGGTCTGAAATTTGTACCTATGGTTATTCCGAGGTTACATGAGTGCAAAATGGAACTGTTTTAGTTAACCCGTAAATTACATATCATAGATTTTTTTGAAAAACAGAATGCAGACGATAAAGAAAATTCAAATGTTCTTGATGACATGTTTGATATTTTAAATGAGAATGATGTCTCCTCTAATTTTTTGGATGATTCATTTGTGTCTTGTACATCAACTTACTCCTAATGAGTTTAATGCTTATTGTCGATTAGATACTGACAACATTCAATACAAAAGTAATTTTATGCTACCTTTTAGACATGAGGGAATACACAAATATCATGCTATGGTGGATTTTGAGTTAGAAAAAAATGTTACAAGTATTTAATAACGAAAAGTTTCATTTAACCTCACTAAAAATGAATGGTTAGCATTAGTTGCCTTTAGTAAACAACATAATCTGGTTATTAAGCTTTCTGATAAGGGCAATTGAATAGTAATTATGCACTTTTCTCAGTATTTAGACGTGTTATGGTTTATTGGAAGTTATGGAAACTTATGAGCTTATTGGTATTAAACAATTATCTACATGCCAGAGAGAGAAATATGTACATCCAATAAATAAAGAGTTGCAGTTAGGTTATTGGTCAGAATCTGATGGCAATAATAAGCTTTTGTGCACTGATTTAGGTATGGCTTATTTTGTATTGTTTACTCAAGATTCATAAGGACATTTCTCATCCACCAGGGAGACCTATTGTTTCAGCTTCAAGGTATTTCTTACACAATGTGGGTGTAGCTTTGCACAATTTTTTGGTGAGGGTGGCTACACAATTACCATCATATGTTAAAAGATTCTTTTAATTTCTTGAGTAAAATTAAGAATACACTGTGGAATTCTCAAATGTATTGGATTACTATAGACGTGAACAGTTTATACTGTACACTAACAACAAACGTGAATTTGGTATGGAGACATTGAGGCTATATTTAGGAGATACACCTTTAGCCCATTATGTTATGGAATTAGTGCATTTTAGCTTAGCTAATAATTACTTTATTTTTGAAGATACACTATGCCATCAGTTACAGGGTACAGCAGTGGAATCTCCGTTTGCCCTTATGTATGCCAATTTGTTCATGGGGATGTTTGAGTCAGAGTACATATATAAAAGTGAGTTTTAAGGGAAATTTGTTCTGAAGTATTTCAGATTTATTAGGTTCATAGGTTCATAGGTTCATACTAGGCTATCTGCCCGAGGGCATTTACAAGCCTAGCCCATCGTTTTGTGGCTTACGCCACCCCTTTAGTATGGGGAACTATACCCATTATTTTGCTGTGCCTCTGTTGAGCAGTGACACTGAGGTAATCCCTGGGGTATATCTGCGATCTCCCATCCATTGGTCAAGATTTCTCTTGAACAAGGCCAGCGAGGTGCTCTGCCTCACATGTACCGGGATTTTGTTCCACAGCATAGGGAGTCTTTGGGTGATGAATCTATCCCTCCAGCATGTCCTATTGATAGCTGTGTCGAGGTTTAAGTCTCCCGCCCTTGTGGCTCTGATGGATCTAGATTTTTTGAGGTGAAACATATTCATCAAATCTGGGTTTGACATGGCCTTGTATGTTAGGCAAAGGTCACCTCTGAGCAGCGTGGCGACTGAATAGAGCTGGAGTTCTTTCAGTCGGGCAGCATAGGACAGATTTTTGAGACCCTTTATCCTTTTGGTGAGGAACTTTTGTGGCCTCTCCAGCTGCTGCAAGTGTCGGGTCAGATACATTCGAATGGGGCATTGTACTCAATCATTGGTCTGATGAGTGATGAGTAAAGGGAGACTATGACCTCCCTTGATCTAGATGAGAATCCCTTCATGATAAGGTGGGCAATGTAGAAGGTCTTCCTAACTACTTTAGCTACATGGGTGTCGAATGACAGACTACTATCAACCTGGGTCCCCAGGTCCCTGATAACTTCTTCTGTGCTCAGTGGATTGCCACCTATTTGGTAGCTAGGGTAACCTTGGTTTTCCCGAAGGGTATGACTATGCACTTTTTGGCATTTAACTTTAGGCCGTGGCTCTGGCACCAGTTATCCATTTCTGTGAGACCCTTCTGAAGGATATCTGTGTCAGATGTGTTTTCTACTATGGCCCAGTTTGCAGTCATCTGCAAACTTTGTCAGCCATAACCCTCCTGTGTTTGCTTGTACTGGAAAAGTAGATGCCAAACAAGAGTGGGCCCAGGACTGAGCCCTGTGGGACACCACTTGTGACAGGCTTTGAGTCTGACATGGCGCCAGCAACTCTGACCCTGTGGGTTCTGTCACTCAGCCAGTTTGCAACCCATCTTGTGATGTATGGGTTAACATTTAAGCTGATGAGTTTTTCAATGATACCCGAGTGGGGTATTGTATCGAAGGCCTTAGACAGATTGAGGTAGGCTGTATGGACTGCCTTTCCCTCATCAATGGCTTTGGTGACTGTTTCGAAAAAGTCAACCAAGTTTAAAAGGCATGATCTGCCTTTGACAAAGCCAAACTGGGTTGGATCCAAAGTCTGCAAATTCCCTATGTCTTTATTTATGAGGTCCAATATGATCCTCTCCATGGCTTTGCAGATAAGGCTTGTCAAGCTAATGGGCCGGTAATTTCCAGGGTCGGTGGAGGCACCGCCTTTGTGAAGTGGGACCACAGTTGCAGTGCGCCACTCCCTGAGTACGTATCCAGAGGTAAGACTTTGATTAAACAGCTGTCCTAGCTGTGGGTTTAATTCCTCATTGAGTTCGTGGAGCACACAGCCGGGGACACCATCAGGTCCCATGGATGCTGTGTTTTTTGCTTTGGAGAGAGCAGTTCTCACTTGGGCGCTGGAGATGTTTGGGGGGCTGCAATCATTTGGTATAGATATCTCACCTTTTGGGGGGGAGGGGGGGGAGAAGTTTGCACTGAACCTGTCAGCCAGTATGTTGGCAATGTCTGTAGGATCAGTAATCTTCACATCATTTTGAACTAGTTCTGAGCATATCTGGGAGTTTCCTCCTAGGTTTCTAACATAGCTAAAGAAGGCCTTATGATTGTCTTTTGAGTCTTTAGCTATTTTTCTCTCGAAATTTGCTTTGGATGATTTTATGAGAGCTCTTAGTTTTTTACTTAGTGATCAAGGGTGTCTTACCTTTTAAGGATTTTGCTCTACCTTGTAGTAGCTTCCTCCTTTTGTTGTACAGTTTGTTTATGGCTGGGGTCCACCAGACTGGACGCTTGCCTTTGGTACAAAGAGTCTTTGTTTTGCTTGGGATTGCCTTATCCATGCAGTCCTGCAGGTGCTGGTAGAAGGCATTTGTAAGTGATTCAGCGGCTTGAGTACTGTTTTCCGCCGCTCGGGGCCTTAAAGGAGACCACACTAGTCTTTAGAAGTGTGAAGTCGGCTTTTGAGAAGTTCTTTACTGTGGTCTTTTTTATTTCAGGTGGGGGTGGGATGAGGACCTCCAGCGAGATTAGTTTGTGATCTGATCTCACCAGTGAGGGGTATACTTCCGGTGTTGAACATTGTGCTCCCATGTTCGTGATGATGAGATCAAGTATGTTATCTCCTCTTGTGGGGATGGTGACTAGTTGTTCCATGGCATTTGAGTTTATGAATTCCAGGAACGTTTGGGCTTGAGTAGTGTTCCCAGTCTATATTAGGGTAATTGAAGTCACCTAGTATGATGGTGTTTGGTGATACATTTATCCCCTCTAGTGTTTTCAGGAAGGCCATGTGAGGTTCCTGAGTTTGTGAGGGTGGCCTGTAACATGCTACAATTTGCAGAGCAGTCTTGCCTATGGTTAATTGCACCTGGATGGTCTCCGATGCATCGTGCGTTGCCACCAGTCTTGAGGTGTGGGTGTCCTTGATGAATATGGATACCCCCCCTCCTTTCTTGGTATTGTCCGGATTTTGGGGCCGGAACGCATGATATGAGGTAAAACCTGATAGCGCTGGGGTGCTCTCAGGAGCCTTGAACCAGGTTTCTGTCACAGCACAGACATCGATGTTCTCCATACTGAGAAGGGCCTCGAGTGCATGCATTTTGAGATTTAGACTTCTGGCATTGAGCAGCATTACCCTTAGTTTTTTCCTTTTTGTGTTCTAGGGTGGTAGGTTTAGAATTTGAGCCTTGCCTAAAAAGGCACTATGGGGGTGGCAAGAGCCTTTGCCAATATCCGGAATCCCAGGGTGACAGGTGCAAGCCGTCCCTTGCGAAGCAGCGTGGCTTGTCCAGCATGTCATCCCAGGCAGACAGATACTGGATCCCCTTTGAATGACACCAGTGTTTAAGCCAATTGTTAAAGCTGATCATCTTATCTCTGTATTGTGGCATCATTCTTGGTGAAGGTAGGATACTGCTCAAGGTCAGGGTCATACCTGCCTGGGCTACATAATCAGAGAGCTCCTCAATGTCTCTTTTCATGTAGTCCAAGGAGGTACGTCTCAGGTCGTTTACACCAGCGTGGACAATGACTGAGTCATATTTGTACCTGATGTTGAGAGACCTGAGTGCTTGCGTTATGTGGCGGATTCTAGCGCCCGACAGGCAGCTTACTGTGACCTTCTCCTTACTCAGTCTGGTGAGCGGGACGTCAGTGTGTCTGACTATGGAGTCACCAATGACTAGTGTGTCTGGCATTGTGTTTGGCCTTAAGGGCTGTGACTGTTTGACACTCTGACTGTGAGGTCTATGTGTTGCAGGTGTTGTGTTCTGAGGTGGTGGTTGTTTAGGTGTCTGCTTTGGTGGCCTCTGCTGTTTTGGTAGATTTTTGATCAGAGCCTCCGAGTATGTCTTTGTGTGTTTATGTGTATGATTTGAGGTTGTAATGGTAGTATGTGAGACTGGGTCTATAGTGTGTGTGGTAACCTTCTCCTCCTGACTGGTCTTGCCAGTCCTATGTTGAGAGAGCTCAGCCTCCAGTTTGGCCGTATAGTTGCATCTCTCGCATGTATTTGTGTTTTGTGGGAGGAGGAGAGGGTTGTCTGTGTACATGAGGCAATTGTAACATTGCCTCAATATTCCCAGGTTCACCAGCTGATGATCTTCTTTTTCTTTGTGAAGGTGGTATTGATCAGGTAACAGAGTTTATAGAGAGATTACATCAGAACAGATTCCATATTAAATCTGATGGTTTACAATATGGTGTTAAAGTTACATTTTTGTATTTGGTCCTACATGGACAACAGGATGGTTCTGTTAAAACCAGTATACACCGCAAATTTAATGAAGTTAATCAATTTCTTTTAGGTACTATCTTCCATCCAACCCATACCATTGCAAAACTCCCCCATGGGAAAGTTTTGTGAATTTTCTGGTTGTGTAGTGATTTTGATAACAGAAATGAAAAATTAGTACACCACGGTGGTGGTGCTGCGGTAGCGTTGTCGCCTCACAGTAAGATACTGTCCAGTTCAATTTTCAGCTAGAGCGTCTTCTGCGTGGAGATATGCGTGAATGGGCGTACCTTCGTTGAAGGTTGTGCATCAGGTCTGGCAAGCCGGTACGTAAAAATCAACTGCCAATCATTAGCGGGCCGGAGTTCCGCTGTGGCTACCCCTAACTGGGAAAAGCCGAAAGACACAAACAAACTGCTAATATGTTTTTGAAGAGAGTGTATAATAAAAGAGTAGTTGAAGCTGCTTTAGAAATAATACAGATGCAAAGATACATAATAATAATAATACTAGGAAAGGGTATAATTTTTATAAGGAGAAGGATATGGAAAAGATTAAGTTTTTTATAATAACAACATATAACATTTTGAGTCCCGATATAAGGAAGTTGTTACTATATTATTGGGACTTTTTGAGAAAATATAGGGATTTACAACAATTAACGGAAAAATCACCTATTTTTTCTTACAAAAGAGGAAGGAACATTAAAGACATAGTTGTTCATACTAAGTTTAAGAGACCTCCAGATTTGATGGCACATTCAGTCATAGACATAGGTACTTTTCCTTGTAATAGATGTATTCGTTGCAAATTTATAGTAGATATGTTTTCTAATATTAATGGTGTACCTTTTACTGTCAAGGAGAAATTTAATTGTATTACTGAAGGAGTTATATATGTCATTAAGTGTGTTTGTGAACTTTTTTACATAGGGCAGACATAAAGGGCTTTCAAGACTAGATTGCAAGAACATCTGAGAAATATTAGATATGGAAAACTTGAGAGCCCTTTAGCCCAACATTTTAAATGTTTTCATAACAGTGATGTTAGTGGCCTTACGGCCACTGTTTCAACAAAAGTAACTTGTGATTCATGTTATAATATATCTCAAATACTGTTATACAAAGAAGCAGTTTTTATAATGAAATATTTCACTTTGACCCCTAGGGGGCTTAACACTGAATGTTGTTGGAAACGTTTGATTTAAAATTATTTAAAATGCTTAGGTTAAATGGTTTCATTGGGTTTAATTATATAACTGAATCCAATTATGCAATTTAATAGTATAAAGCTGCTGGTATATATAGGGATGTATTTCATCCTATTTTTTACTCCTGGACGGCTTAATATAAGCCGAGGCACTAGAGATTGGATTTTAATAAAGATTTTTGCTGGCCTTTGTGGTTTATTCAGCTTTGTTCCTGTTCCTTTCCTTGTGGTTTGCAAAAGATAATACAAAAACTGAGAAACTGGAAGCTCATATTTATGGATATGGATAGCAAAATACAAGCTGTAAGAATGTTTTTGTCCCTTTAGATTTATATACAGATCCGACATATTTTTATCAACCAGAGAAGAAGTTGTAAACAATATTTAATAAAGAGTTGAAGGATTTTATCTGGGAAGGGAAAAGGACAAGGGTCAAGTGGGATAAACTGATCCTTATAATAGAACAAGGAGATTTAGGATTATCTGATTTGAAGGGATATTTTAGAGTTACACAGTTAAGGCCCATTTACATAACATAAGCAGAAAGTTATAATTCAAAGTGGAAAGGGATGATGATGAACAGGTAGAAATTCAAGGAGAGAGTGGGATTTTGGATGCAAATCTTTAAGGAGAATAACAAGAGCTATACAGAATATTATATTCATAAAGTAGCAGAAAATATTCTAAGAACTAAGCCAACATGAAAATGGAGAAAGGAGATTCTGCTGACAGGGATTGCTGTGGGTCTATATTATAAGTTTGAACTCTGAAAACTTTGAATCTCATATGTTCAACTCCATATGAGTGAAGTTTTCAAACACCGAACTTAAAATGTAAACAAAGTAAAAACAAAAAAAAAACAACCTGAAAGCCCCCCTGCACCCCCAAACCCCTTGCTACTTAAATACACCAACTCCGAGGTCGCACTACATTGAAGTGAAGGCAAAAATTTCCTATGGTGATCTCCGTTGAAACATTCAATGTTTGAAAACTATATGATGTCGATCATATGAGATTCGAAGTTTTCAAACTTTGAACTTTTAATATAAACCCATTGCTGCAATTAGGGGTATATAGAATAGACAAGTGGGTTCTGGAATTTCATAGAGAAAACTGGGAAAGGAACCAAGATATTTGAGCAAATAGCTAGAGAGGGAATGATAATAGAATAGGAAGAGCTCAAAAAGGCATTTGAACTGCAGGATTGAGACTGCTTTCTCTATCAGGGATTGATATCAGAATATAAGCAAAGCGAAATTGATCAGGGAATCCTAAGTCAAAGACCTGCTCTGGTAGAGTTTTTAGTGCAATCTAAAACAGAAGCTGCTGTTAAAAATGAATAATTAGTAGGGCATACAAAATAATGCATATTAGCTATAGGAATCAATCAGAGGAGGTTAGAGAAGACTGCAAAGAGAGTTTGGATAAGAAATTCACGAGGAAAAAATGGGAGGAAATATGTATAGCTCCCAAATATTCAACAAAGTCTAGAAGATTTATAATTTTTGCTTGGAAGTGTTTTCATAGCTATTTTACAAGTATTATCCAAAGAATTTTTCCTCAGGTAAATGGCAAATGTAGGTGTGACGCAGAAGAAACAGGTAACTGGGAACGTATGTTTTGTGAGTGTAATGAGTTCGCAGACTTTAAAAACATCTGAAGCAGCATCAATAAGATGTGAAAGTGCTAATCTCTCTGGAATACATTTTTTATGCACTTCTGTGCTGCAATCTCCTCTTTTTTGATATACTGCTGTTGCTTATGTCTGTTAGACGATACCTTTACTGTTCTCTGGCTGCTAATTTTTTAGATTTTAAAAATTCCCTACAGAGTACTCTGTCAGAAATATTGAGTGAGCAAATAGATGTTAACTAAGAAAATGATTGTTTGAGCTAGGATACAGGTTCTAAATTGCTTACACATAATAAGTCGTTGTTAAGTTTCATTCTGATGATTACCAAAAAAGCAATTACTTGAAAATGAAATTCAAAGTCTAAACTAACTATATGTGAAGTAGTTAATATCTTAACAGAAATAACAGAGATAAAAGAACTTGGTATTGAGATTTAAAAAATGTTAGGAGCAAATTACTTAGGGAAAAATGGAAATTGTAAGAACAATACATGCAGAATAATGTTCTGAAGGAGGAGTGAACGTATCTGGCAACTGTCCAGATTTTCACACAATGTCTAAATACTTCATAGTTTTGGTCTGTTTCTCATAAAATGTTTAGTTTTCTGTCAAATTATTGAGGACTGAAGTCATAAAATAATGATATATGTTTTAGTTTAAGTCTTCATAGACTTCGGAAAATGTATGCTAACACAAACCCTGTTAATATAACAACTTTCTATGTTTATGAGAGCGATATTTAAACTCTGTCCCTATTTTTGGGCCTTTGTTCCCTCATTATTTAAAGCTTTGTCCAGATTTCTTGCTCTAGGAGGTTGAGAGGTATGGGAGTGAGGTGTACGGAAACTGAGCAATTTTTATTTTGCTGGATTGATGATAAGTGTATAAAAGCATGAATGTTATGTATAATGTCTGTAGCTGTGAACTTGTTAACATGGTTTCTTTTCTTTTATATAAATGTATGTTTGTCTATGTCTTAAGTGATAATGCAACAAATGCGTTAAAAAAATAATTCTGGACAAAGCCAAAATGAACTGTAGGATGACAAAGGACCAAAATCAAGGACAGCTTTAAATATTATACCAATTCATTAAAAATGTTTTTTTTTATCAACTTGCATTTTCTGAACAATAAAAAGTATGAAACTTTTATGACTGGCATTATTGACTGATAGCTGTAATCTTAGATTACTTACCAGAAACCAAAAATCTTATGAGAAACACTACAAAAATATGAGGAAAATCAGGGATAGTTGAGAGGCAAGAAGGGTAGCTAATTATTTAAAGTATATAATTACTTATTGATGAGCAATATTTGCTTTCATATAATACATATCAGACTGGTTAACAGCACTCTTAAATAACTAGTAATGCCAAATTATTTTCTACATGTAGTACTAATGTTTAGCATGACTTTTTTCCTAGACTTTCTTTGGTTAGCTGCAATGTTTTTTGCTTGTTAGTTACTCATATCACACTCTACACCTCTGACATGACTCCATATAGGGGTCTATATTAAAAGCACAAACGTTCACAAATGCGAATACAAGTACATCGACACATAAACATAGAAGTACAACAAGAGCGAGAGATGTAAACAGTGAAAGTCAGAATGCCGAACGTATTTCCTTGGCCAGCAGGGTGATCGTGGGGAAGAGGAAATATATCCTTTTCCCACTGTAGTGTGATCTCAGAGTTGGTATATTTAAGTGGGGGGTGTGGGGGTGCAGGGGGGCTTTCTCCCCTGCAAAAGTGTGTTTATTGGAGTTTGTTTACTTAGGTTTTCTTTACCTGTATGGCACTGTTGTTTTCTGAAATATGTCTGGCATTCTGATTTTTGCTGTTTACGTCTTTCGCTCTTGTTGTACTTCGAAGTTTATGTGTTGATGTACTTGTATTCACATTTGTGAACATTCGTGCTTTTAATATACATCACCATATAGCCTGTGAGCCTGTATTTCAGTTTGTAATTGGAGGGGAACCATGGTTTATGAATAGTATGAAACCATGCCAGACCATAGCGCACCATGAAACACTAAGACCACTGCCATACAATGCATATTGTACAAGTAATCACAATGTATGTACTTATGAAGTGTGCAATAACTAAAAGAGAAGCTTCTTATTGTGCATTCATGAAAAAAACTGAGTTCCTGTATAGGGCAAATAGATGCAGAGGTTCTGGAGAATACTAACATACACTTTCTTCTGTTAACATTTCTACAGCACACAGGATGGAAGCAAACAAACAGACTTTGCAATGGTTTACTGTTAATGGGGATCTAGTTTAATCTTACAGGCAGAAAAAGTAAAACCACTATGAATTCTGAACAAAATGAAATATTGTTCTACAGAATCACCTACTTTACATAAATCAGGAGATCTGTACACAGGTGCTGTTAACCATACATTTCAGCATTATATTGAGAATCCTGTATCAAGCATTTATTCCTTAGCCTGGGTACTATGCGTTCAGGGGTGAGATTTATTTTAATAAGTTTTGGTTGGGAGTAGTTGATTGGCTTTTCCAGTAATTTATTTCACTGAGAAAAAAACATGATTCCACCTTGCTTCCTGTAGTTGCAGAAATGAAATATACATCTTCAGCTGCTTTTCTGTATTATTCATTGAAATTGGAATGGGAGGTTAGTGAAAGAAGCAAGAATTAGTGTTTATATCATAAGCAAATTAACTGAAGATATTATGTACTGACCTGAGTGCAATCTGGGCTAGTTTTATTACCTAGTCTATAAACATGAGACAGAATGCTGCTTACACTAAGAACAAAGAATATCAAAACTTGGCTCTTTTTAGAACAAGGTGGTTCCTGTTATAGGTTGCCTCTCAAAAAAGTAAATTATGGTTTACAGTGAGATCAGAAGCCAAAGAGCAGCTTTGAGTAAAGAGCCAGCGGTATATCACAGTTTTATTACACACAGTAACCAGTAAGACTGCTGCTGTTAGATTGACCAAGAGCCTAAACTGGGAAACTGCACTAGATTTTGTTTATCTATGCATTGTGAATTTGTCTATAAAACTGTGAATGAAATAAGGTATGCAAGCTATTGGAATGTTCTTATTCGTGCACTTAACTTACTTAAAGTATTACAGAGTAACCATCTAAATACTTCAAAAATGGATATACATTCTGAATTTCTTTAGGAAAACTGAATATTTTTCTTTTTCTTAATGCAACTGAACGAAGGGCTCTGTAACAGAAGCCTTAGGGTCCACCCATACACATGTGCACTAACACTACCCCTCTTCCTGCCCCTAATCTGAAACATACACATCAGGGTACTAAACACACTTTCTATAACACTGCCACTGTGCAGACAATTAAGTCTGCAGTGTTATTTATTTATTTTTTTTGCTTAGTTTTGTTTTTACTATTTTTTTTGTTTAACTGATCTGAAAGGAAGCTGTTATTCTTTTTCAGTCAGTTTATTAATTTGAAGAAATAGCATTTTAAGGAATGTTAGTTACTACATAAGCAGCATGGAGGTGTGGAGGTACAACTACCCACATTGAGCCATGTAGCTGGATTTATTCTCTGTTTTTTGTTTTTTAGCTTTGAATGCTATTCATATTCAGAAGCGTTTGTTCATATCTGATCGCAAGTGTGTAAAGCAATCACAAATAAGTCAACAGTTTGTAAGGAAGCCACACAGAAAAAAAACTCTTTTATGCAGCCTGGACTACAGGCAGACTAACAGTGTTCTCCTTAGCTCCTTTTCTACAAGGTATGACAGTACATCACCTTCTTTCCAACTAATTCTAACTGATCCTATTTTAATGTTAAATATTGAGCTGGGTCTGCTTTTCAGGTTCCCTTCTCATATTAAACCTAGGATTAAAAAATGCTTACCTTTCATTCCAGTTGTCTAATCTGGGTTGGTCAGTTAGTGAGAAGGCAAGAAAATATGATTGAAAGGCAGGTATGGCCACAATGAGAAAGACCTCATTATCAGTTCATCAGCATGCCTCTGAATGAAACATTAGTTCTATAACACCTGATCATGATAGTGTTGGCCCTAACAAGCTGTGCATCACATTAGCAAAAGCATCCCTCTGTGTGTATATATATATATATATATATATATATATATATATATATACACACACACACACACACACACACACACACACACACACACACACACACACACACACACACACATCTAGACTATAAATTCTCTACCTAACCCCTTGTTTGATTATCCAGGCAGACATACACGTGCACACACACACACACACACACACACACATACACACACACACACACACACACACACACACACACACACACACACACACACACACACTACCTAACCCCTTATTTGATTATCCAGGCAGACATACACGCACGTGCGCGCACACACAGACGCATACACACATATCTAAACTATCAATTCCCTACCTACCTCCGTAGTTTGATAATCTAGGCACACATACATTCGCGCACACATGAATACACACACACACACACACACACACACACACACACACACACACACACACACACACACACACACACACACACAGACACACAGACACACAGACACACACACATAACCTCATTCATACCGCTGTAGATACATACATACATGTTCACGCACATACACAGACTAGCACACCACCATGTCTTCAATGAATGTACCTTGAGTACTCCAATACATGTGAATGGGTGGCCACTGTGTTTTTATGATGGTACTCCTAGAGTAAAAATGTTCTCAGGTGAGAGATTTTCAGAATCACTTGGCAGAGTAAATTGGAGGCTGCAGATATTTCCAAGGGATAGCACATGGCTAATTAGCATTAGCCCCTCACCTCGACTGCCACATTAACATTGGGCTTCACCAATGAAACTGGTATCTGTGATGAGTTCCCCCATAAGGGTAAATATCAGATGCAGAATATAGTCTCTGCAACGTGGAAACGTTCCAGGCTAAGGTTTCTATTTCACAATAGGCCTTTCTGAATCCCAGGGTATATGTATTGGGAGTATTATACTGGCATCAAAGCATGGTAAATCCAGTTGAATTTTTATTAGATTGGCTTTCAGATTTCATGGAGTTAAATAGATGGATTCCAAAATATTCCTAATAAGTATACCACTGCAATGGCGAGGCGTGTTGTAGTATTTCTAGATTTCATACATAACAAAAGACCGTTGTCTTACCAGATCTTTCAATATTAATAGCATCCTGTAGGTGAGGTATGTCATGGGCAGACATCGACAATCCACTCTTCAGTTCCACAAAGAGATGACTACAGCATGCTACCCCATCCTCACACAGGAAACACTCTGCAGTAGCTTTTATAGCCTCTGTTCAAGAAATATCACTTGCTTTGTGTGCCTTAACCAGTGTTGTGCCTCAGTGCTTTGCTAGGACATTTCCTTTTTGGTATTTACTTTTCAGATGTCAAAACAGAGAGGCAAGAATATTTGCTAACAAAGTTTGTAGATCACTGCAAACTGGTGTGTTGCTGTAAGTTACCCCCTGACACCCAAATTGTCCAGTATAAACTCTCCCTAGTAAACTCTCTATGTACAAAAAATGGACTGAAACGAAATTGTAACAAATGTATGATCACCTCTTTGGGTAGACAACCTCTCCCCTCATCACAGCACTGTAAAACGTATATGTAGTCAGGGACCTAATAACATGGTTTGATAATTCCCTCTCTTTTGACTAGCATGTGGCAGTTTCTGTCAGCAGATCTTTTGATTTGGAACAGATAATTGCAAAATAAATATCTTCCAGATCTAAAGAAGTAGTCAGTTCCTTAAACTCATCATTGATGATATCAGTAATTAAGCACAATACCCCTTCTGGGATATATTTCACTTAGCATATCAAACAATTAGACAGCCATCAAAGGTTCCTAACCAAAGTAATTACAGGCTTTAAAGCCAAGAGATATCAAGAACAAGCAGTGGCTCTAGTCCTTCATTCAGAGTCGTATAGACTTTTGAGGGGAGATCTGGCTTACTGGCACAGATATTTAGGGGTAGTGTGTGACAGAAGAATGCCAAAGACTCTGAAAAGAAAGGTGTACAAAACAGTGGTGTGACCAGTACTGCTGTATGGTACAGAAACCTGGGCAGTGAAGGCACAACAGATGAGGAAGTTATAGGTGATGGGGATGAAGTGCCCGAGACATGTGGTAGGATGCACACTGTGAGACAGATGAAGAAATAAGGATGTCAGAGCAGAACCCAAGTAGCTCCAATTGCACAGAAGATCAAGGAAGAGGTACAAGAGTGGCACTGAACTGAGAGAAATGGTTAATGCTGACAAGACACGCTGACCCTATGTAGGAAATGGGAAAATAGGTTTTCTGACGATGATGATGATGATGATGATGATGACAACGAGGAGCAGGCCAATAAGGATGAATTGTGTCTTACTTACTATGGTGCTAGAGACCCTGCTGTATCTTCATAAGTCCAAAGACTCCTCCAGTACTAGAACCAAGAATCTAAATCTTCACCAACAATTATGCAAAGTATGGTGGAGGGGCAATTTTATAAATTAGTGCTCCCGAAAGCCACAAAATAAATTTCAGCTGCATTTTTAACAGTCCAACTCATTATCTTCCTGTGAACATAACCTAGATGACTGGATGGGTATTCATAAATGTGCTCTGATGTTAACTGGTATAGTTCTCGATATGGCCTGTGGGAGGATACAGGCAAGAAGTAAATGGTCATATAGTTCAATGGCCATGGAATATACATGGAAGCTATGACATTTACAATCTTCAACAATCATGAGCAGCATTACCGGTCAGTTGAACACAACAAAAATGAAAAGAAAAGCTTCCTTCTTTTGGGAGAACTTTAATTGGTATGAAGTGTAATTCATATGCATCCTAAGTATATCATCTGGCAGAAGAGCATGGAGCAGTCAGTAATTGAGTCCATGTCATTTCCATGGCAGATTACAGAGCTCAGGATTGTGCTACAAGGTGTCCCAGATATCCATTACAGGGAGCACAATAAGGTCCAATGACAAAGTTCAATCTGGCAGCACACAAGCACAGCAGAGAGTGTTGTCACCTCACAGAAACAGGTTCTCTGGTTCGATCCCCGTCTGGCATACCTTCTCCGTAGAGTCTGCATGTCCTCCCTGTGTTCATGTGGGTTTCCTCCTTTCTTCACACATTACAACTACAAACAGCAGGTCAGTTGGACACTCTAAATTGACCATTAGTATGAGTGTATGTGTGAGTGTGTGGTGTGGAAGAATTACTGCAGTAGGGCTAGCCACCCAGTGGTGTAAACCTTGGCTCTAGATGTTGAAGTGATACCCCAACCCCATGTGCAAAAATGGGAAAAGGGTTTGTGGATGGATGAATAAGGTCCAGTAGCAAAGCCAGAACTAAATTATAGGCCAAAGCAATCAATTTGATTTGCCTCCATAACACTGAGGAAGGCATTTTGCCAAAACCATTCTATTTTTCAGCAGTAAGTTATTATCTTATGACTTTTGGAGAGTGGATTAGTTTGTTGGTGCTGGTTGGTGAGGTATGAATTTCATTTGTGTTCCAGGCACCTTTGTAGAACTGTAAGAACAAGAGTGTTTTTTTGTTTTATAGCATTGGACTCATCAAGGCTGAAAATTACTATATCTTATGTTTTTGTTTAATGAGCTTGCTTCACACTTACGCAGTCCAACTTACAAAGCTGTAAATAGTGTAGCATGCTGTTATTAGAAATAGAACTGTAGTCTGCTACTGTTATTATTATTATTATTTATTTTTTATTTGGTCACAGTAACTGCATGGTTTAATTTGAAGAAAAGTCAAAATGTGTAAGTTTGCCACTGTTCACACCAAAGGACCTACATCTGCAAAAACAGAAACAAAAACATTGTGGAGTGGCCATGCTGTAAAGTCAAACAACAGAGGGAAGATAAAAAAAAAGTATAAGTTACAGCTAAGAAAACAACCTCAGGTTTTATTTTAAATCATTCCTTCAACCTGATGACTTGTAAGAGCAAATGCACTGAAGAAAATGTAAGAGAATGAAATAAAACACAGTAGAAGAAAAAGAAAACAAAAGGTCAGAAACAGAAAACTTGTAGAGGTAGAAATGTAAAATAAGATTCGTGTTTATTTAAATTCATAGGATTTTTAATCAATCTTCAAACAAATAATGAGACTAGTAAATCTTACATAACCAAAATATAGAAAATAATTAGAACTTATAATTATATATTCAGGATAACTGTTGTAAAATAAGATACTAATGGAGAACAAGTTCATCCAGACCAAGAAATACAGGAGATAATAGAGGTTTGTAGGTAAACAACACAGTGAGGTAATTACATAAAATGACAGTGCAGGCGTTGCTTTCCTTTTATGATTCATTTCCTAGGCAACCAAAACTTGTTTTGCATAAGCAGCTTTGCAGGTGTGTCAGGACAACAAGATTGCAGAATTCCCTGAGCAGAAGTTGTACCCTAATACAGATCACGTATTAACTAGTGTCACTAGGCATTCTCAATCCCTTTTATTACAAACAGTGTATTTATGTCAGAGACTGTGTCTGTATCTTTAGTCATTTTGTGTTTACAGTAAAATTTGTGATTTCAAGAAAAAAAAGTTATTCCAAAGACAAGGCAGCATGTTTGTCCATGGTTGCTGCAAAATGTGCCCTTTGGGAACACGAGGTAAGGAATTCACTGTAAATGGCAGACAACTTGACGTAGGGCCTTCATCCTGTGTTGTTAAGTTATAGCACCTCTGTATATTGTATCTACTTCTGCCCATTTTGATTAATATAAGTAGTAATGAAATTACATTAAGGAAATTCAAGGAGATAGTTTTTATAAAGTAAAAATGTAGGGGAAATTATGCTGCATGTATGTTAAAAAACAGAACAAAAATGAAACAACTATGCCCCACTGTGACTGACTGGGCGTCCCCCTGCTACAAACAAATGATAACAGTAATAATACAATGCATTCCTTGACTCTCTAAGCCCTTTTTCAGTAAATCAAGATACTACTATATGGTATAGATTACTGCAAACAATAAAAATGATGTGCTCAACATCTACTTGCAAGACAATCAAAAATGAATTTAAATTGGCTTCATCCCCAAAGATTTTTATAAAAATGTTACTGTTTGGGCGAGGATACATGTTTTTCTGAAATCTCAGGTCAAGTTATTATGTATAGAACAACTTGATCTTCCTTTTGTTCTACAGACGCCAGTTGTTTTATACAGTCCTCATGCCATTACAGAAACCTGCAAAATATTATATGTGTTAACATACCCCACCCCATATCTACTTCTATCACTCTATACACAAATACTGGCAGTAATCCATTCAGCTCCATGTGATGCCAGCTCAGCATGTCTCTCATTCCCTTTACTCTGTACATTTAATATGGCAATAAAATACTCTTCCAGAAACTATAAACCATTAACATATGCCAAAAATTCTTTAGGGAATTTTGTAATCCAATAAATGAGTTAGGGACATTGTTGTAAGAGAAAGTGTGACATCTTCCCATCAGTTAGTATTCCTTTTCTGTCGTAACTACAATCTATAAATGTTATATAATAAACATTAATTAAACTCAATTTGTGACTTTCATCTTGGTTATTAACCTTTGAGAGATGTTACATGGTACAGTTTGAATTATAAACATTAAGATACAGTCACAAACACAGACACACCACTCACACCATGTCTGGGGACACTTTAATGGGATGCGGGTCACATGAGACAATGATTGCTTCTCTGTTCCACATCTTCGTGTAGCGATTATACCGCATCCATAGAGGGTGGGTGTCTTTTCTTACACATCAAGTTTCTTGCTCTCTGGGAGCCAACAAATGCAGAAGCTTGGGGTAAAATCCTGGATAATGTCCATCAAGTTATGGCACTTGGTCTTGCATCATTCCAAAGCTTCTTTTTGCTCTTCTGCCCTTTTCAGTGACTTGAGCAGTTAAACCAATAGTGACACAGTGCCTACCAGTAGATAGACTGAGCTATAGACTCCAGTGTGCTTGTGTAGTAAATATTTAACAGTGGGCAATAAAAGGAAGAAAGTCAAAACATGCTACAAGTAAGTTTGTGCAATGTATTAGGGTATAATATCATACAGCAATGCATTCTTTGTTGATATGATTCATAGTCTGCAACAAAAAAACATGTTTTGTAAATGATTATAAATGACAGGGAGGAGAAACTGTGATTAAACAATAAATCAGGGATAGGGTCGGATACCATAATACCACAATTAGTGACCAAAATACATTGGTGGAGGAATATGTAAAGATAATAAAATCCCAGGCCATTTATGCAGTTATATTCAATGTCTGCAATTGTAGCAACAGAAGCAATAGTTTTGTTTGTTGATATTGTCAAATAACCTTCAAACATCATTTATGTGAATGTCAAGGTACATCATTTAATTTCCTTTGGTAGCTCATTCTACAAACAACATGCAGTCTTTTTGATGAAAAAGCATTTGGATTCCATAAGTTTATTTCCATATTTTTTAAGATTTAAATGTACCAGGGGGAGTTCCATACGTTTATTTCCATATTTTTTAAGATTCAAATGTACCGGGGGGAGTAATACAGAGTGCAAGATGACACATCTTACTTGCAAATGAAAAATGCGGCTATTTTTAAATGAAAGACATGAAGCTTCAAAAACACTTGTTTTTGTCACAGCTTATTTGACAATTCATTTCATGGTCAGATATGTGAGGACACTGAATAATCGTGTTTATCTATGCATCTAATGTTGCAATGAAATTAAGTATGCAGCTGCAATTTAAACTGTAGCAAGCAGTATAAATATAGCGTCATTCACTCATTTATATAGTCATTCTCTGATATGCACTTTATCTAGTTCAGGGTCATGAAGAAGCCAGAGCATATTCCAGAACTCACTGGGCACAAGGTAAAAGAATTAATTCTATATATATACATTACAGTATACCTCAGGATGCACCCATATAGACACAGACAGTCTGACGCACAAAAACATGACACACAAATACATGCATGCACACACTCACAAACTACCTTTTTGAAATGCATTTTATACACTGTAAATGCAACATATGGACACAGTATGGAAAAAAAAACAACAAAAGTACAACAGTGACAATGCTAAGCCATGGTTTTTAAAAATTGTAAGAATAATGTGGGAATGCTTACACAAGTAGAAATGGGGAGTCCTATGGTGGTCCTCAACCCATTCCCACATTATTCTTACAAAGTAGAAATGGGGAGTCCTATGGTGGTCCTCGACCCATTCCCACATTATTCTTACAAAGTAGAAATGGGGAGTCCTATGGTGGTCCTCGACCCATTCCCACATTATTCTTACAAAGTAGAAACGGGGAGTCCTATGGTGGTCCTCGACCCATTCCCACATTATTCTTACAAAGTAGAAATGGGGAGTCCTATGGTGGTCCTCGACCCATTTCCACATTATTCTTAAAAAGGAGAAACGGGGAGTCCTATGGTGGTCCTCGACCCATTCCCACATTATTCTTACAAAGTAGAAATGGGCAGTCCTATGGTGGTCCTCGACCCATTCCCACATTATTCTTACAAAGTAGAAATGGGGAGTCCTATGGTGGTCCTCGACCCATTCCCACATTATTCTTACAAAGTAGAAACGGGGAGTCCTATGGTGGTCCTCGACCCATTCCCACATTATTCTTACAAAGTAGAAATGGGGAGTCCTATGGTGGTTCTCAACCCATTTCCACATTATTCTTAAAAAGGAGAAACGGGGAGTCCTATGGTGGTCCTCGACCCATTCCCACATTATTCTTACAAAGTAGAAATGGGGAGTCCTATGGTGGTCCTCGACCCATTCCCACATTATTCTTACAAAGTAGAAATGGGCAGTCCTATGGTGGTCCTCGACCCATTCCCACATTATTCTTACAAAGTAGAAATGGGGAGTCCTATGGTGGTCCTCGACCCATTCCCACATTATTCTTACAAAGTAGAAATGGGGAGTCCTATGGTGGTCCTCGACCCATTCCCACATTATTCTTACAAAGTAGAAACGGGGAGTCCTATGGTGGTCCTCGACCCATTCCCACATTATTCTTACAAAGTAGAAATGGGGAGTCCTATGGTGGTCCTCGACCCATTCCCACATTATTCTTACAAAGTAGAAACGGGGAGTCCTATGGTGGTCCTCGACCCATTCCCACATTATTCTTACAAAGTAGAAATGGGGAGTCCTATGGTGGTCCTTGACCCATTCCCACATTATTCTTACAAAGTAGAAACGGGGAGTCCTATGGTGGTCCTTAACCCATTCCCACATTATTCTTACAAAGTAGAAATGGGGAGTCCTATGGTGGTCCTCGACCCATTCCCACATTATTCTTACAAAGTAGAAATGGGGAGTCCTATGGTGGTCCTTGACCCATTCCCACATTATGCTTACAAAGTAGAAACGGGGAGTCCTATGGTGGTCCTCACCCCATTCCCACATTATTCTTACAAAGTAGAAATGGGGAGTCCTATGGTGGTCTTCAACAGCAAATCAAACAACTTTATTAAAAGAGATATGAAGGCAAGCAATATTTAATTTGTTTACTTGAAATGCAAAAAATCAGGCAACTGTCTAATTGTGCATTCAGGAGTTACTAGAGTTAATATCATCTTGCTTAGTCAAGATGTAAATAATCATAAACATCAAATGACACATTCAGTTTTACACCCAAATAATTAGTGCAGAACAAATTGCCATGTATTAAACAACAACTGTTTTAGCTGGTGAATAAGCACTCCTACTCCCAATGTGGGGGAATCTGACATTACAACCCCATCCACTATATATACTAACTCACAGGTTGATCTAATATGGGATAACGGGATCATAGGAATTACAAGACAAGTAAGTCATAAGATTATTTGTTCCTGGCTAATACCTACCTCTGTGATGTAAATCTCGCATCTAAAAGGTCAAAGCAGGTCAGGCTGGTGATGAATTTGCGGATGCTCATTCAATTGTCTGAAGTCAGTCTTGAAAAGTATGAAGATGTCATTCTTCTTAACATATAAGAGTGGCATATTCCAGAAATGGAGTCAATATTAGGTAATAATCTGTCCCTCCAGTGTGCTTAATTTACAGATTGGTGTAGACTGAAATCCTTAGACCTAGTGTTAGTAGAGCTGTTTGTCTTGATCTTGTGGAGAGGTAAAAGTTCAAGGAGGGATGGATCCCTTAAGGAAAAGGAATGTAAGAAATAGATCTCCATGTAAGAGTCAGTAAGAGACTGAACACAGAGATAGGGCTTCAAGCCCTAGTTGCTAATGGTCATTAGATCAGTGGTTCTGTTGACCTCTGCCCTGTTTCATCTTTATTCCTTTCCACTTTGACTTGAAACCTTCGGCTTCAATTATGTACATGATCCTTAACTGCATAACTCTAAAGTATCCCTGCAAATCAAGTAATCATAAACCACCTTATTCTATGGGGAGAAACAACTTATCTTATGTAACTCTTCCCCTCTTTCCAAGCCAAATAAATTTCTTCAACTCTTAATTATGGTTCACTGCTTATCATCTGATTGATACAAATATACCTGACCCATTAATAAAACTAAGGGGACCAGAAAAATGTTCACTGGCTAATTCTTAATAAGCATAACTATAATAAAGAACTTCTAGCTTTTCAGTTTTTGTATTTTCTTTTATTCAGTCTCTTCCCACATGTCTTTAGCTGCAATACTAGAATCCTTTTTAATCTGTACTCCAAAACATTTAATTTTATCATATCTCATAAGTATTGGTATTGCTGAATGAATTCTTGAGTGGGTACACAGTTTAGTGCAGTGGCATTTGGTTTACCTTTCTTTATTTTATATCTTGAAAAGACTTAAATTTGTCTCAAAATGTTCCACAACACTAAAATGTCATTTTCTGGATTTATCAAGTGCAAAATAATATCACCTGTGAATAAAAGATAACTTTTCTTGATTACCATACCATTTATAACCTCAGATTTGTGACTCCCTTATTTTCTTTGCCAATTGGAGAGAGGACACTGCTACCTGTTTCCTCTGTTAAACACAACTTAATGATGAGGAACTCAATCAGGCAATACAAATGTCATAGTCATAATATCCCAGCTGACTCTTATCAAATGTTTGCTCTTCATCAAGACTCATCAACAAGAGCAGAGTCTTCTTACACTCTGCTTCCTCAGAGTCATTTTTGTTCTATTAATGTTGCCAAATATTTGCCTCCCCTCTACAAACCTGCATTGATCAACATCTATCAAGTTTGGTACCACAGTTACCATTCTCTTAGCTAGTACAGATATAAACTCATAGAGTACAATAATAGTTTTAAAATGAAATTAGTCTATATGAAGCTGGGTCTGAAGAGTCTTTACCCTTTTTGGGTAAAACAGCCACCACACTTTTCTACTAAGATGTCAGTATTGCCCCTCCTTTTAAATTATTAATAAACAAAACATTCCAGAACTTTATCACTTTCCTCCCTCCTAATTTCCAGACTTCTACAGGAATACCATCTCTTGAAGGAGACTTCCCTGTTCATTGTTTATATATCACTATTTTTGCCTCATCCTTTCCTGTCGCAGCAATTATTCATCCTGCCTTATCTTTCACTAAACTTGGCATAGTTAAGTCTTCCATAAATACTTCCATTTGTGCCTTTACTTGTTTCCTCCATTCTCCACTTTATACAAAATTTCATAGAACTTCCAAAACATCTCTAATGCCTCTATATGTTTTCTTGCTACTTTTCTTGCCATAGGCTTCCTACGTTTGGCAACTTCTCTGGAATTGTTACTAAAAATACTTGTTGGACAGTAGCCTTTCTGTTCAAATACTCCCTTATTTTCCCTTTAACCAATCAGCAATTGCTCCTCTTGTCATTCTGTAAGATTACACTTCTTCCGCAATAATTTAACCTTTGACCACCCAATTAAATAACTCATTTTATTTTTCCCATATTTCTTTCTGTCTTATTTCTACCATATATCTAAACTCCATTTTCATTTTAACCTATTCCCTAGCTATCTGTAATGAAGAAACCTGTATCATTCCTAAAAACTATCAAATAATTCATACTACTTCTCTTTTTAAAAAAATGATTAGCAATGCAGCAGTATCACATTTTTATTTCAGTACCCTATGTCTTTATCCTAGTCTTTATTGGTACATGGTCTGAAATAATTATTGGATGTGGTGTCTGTGTGTGTGTGTGTGTGTGTGTGTGTGTGTGTGTATGTGTGGGTTTGTGTGAATGCGTGTGAGTGTGTGTGTTTATATGTATGGGTGTGAATGTGTGCATGTGCTTGTGTGTACATGCAATTATGTGTGTATGTGTTGGTGTGTCTGTGAGTATGTGTATGTGTGTGTGTATGTGTCTGTGTGTGTGCGCGTGCATGTGTGTGTGTGTGTGTGTGTGTGTGTGTGTGTGTGTGTGTGTGTGTGTGTGTATGTGTGGGTTTGTGTGAATGCGTGTGAGTGTGTGTGTTTATATGTATGGGTGTGAATGTGTGCATGTGCTTGTGTGTACATGCAATTATGTGTGTATGTGTTGGTGTGTCTGTGAGTATGTGTATGTGTGTGTATGTGTCTGTGTGTGTGCGCGTGCATGCGTGTGTGTGTGTGTGTGTGTGTGTGTGTGTGTGTGTGTGTGCGTGTGTGTATGTGTTGGTGTGTGTGTGTGTGTGCTTGTGTCTGTGTGTGAATGCATGGGTGCACATGCATGTGCATGGGAGGAGCACTTAGTGTATGGGCAGCCCATGGCCATAGTCAGCAGTGCTCACCCAAAGCATGCAGATGTCAGGTAGTCACTGAAGATGAATTAGTCAGCTGAGCAAGAGAAACAGAATTATATGTATATGAGAAGCATTTGGTTAGGTGATGGTAATCAGGCATGAAAATAAACAAAGCAGTGAAACAGGTACAAAGAAACATTCTTGAAAATTCAGTGCGCTGCATGGAGAAAAAAGCAGAGCCAATGTTGGGTAAGCAAGAAAGGGAAGAAGTATATACAACCTTCCTCAGTGCAAGTAATGATCCAGGTTTGGGGAGGGAGGAAAAAAGACTCTGAAGTCTAGAGCAGTATAGATCACAGCAGGTACTGTCAATAAGTAGGTGTTAAGCAGTAATTTGTGACAGGGCATCAATAATGTTAAATACTCTAAAACAATGCAATGATAGATAACCTTTCATGCAGAAAATCTCAGTTTTATATAATTTCAAGAAGTATTTCTGGAAAATAATAGCACACAACCTGACACAGATGTGGAACTAGTACACCTGTGATAAAGAACAGGAACATCATTCTCTTACTTGCTGTGCAGTGGCACTCTAGGTGTACAGCTTGTACTTGTTGTACAGCAATCCCAGCAGCACATAATGTAGCAAATTAAATGAACAGAGGCTCATGCAGAAGTTGCAGACACATGTCCCAGGCTCATGCAGAAGGTACAGATCACATGTCCCAGGCTAATGCAGAAGGTGCAGACACATGTCCCAAGCTCATGCAGAAGGTACAGATCACATGTCCCAGGCTAATGCAGAAGGTGCAGATCACATGTCCCAGGCTAATGCAGAAGGTGCAGATCACATGTCCCAGGCTCATGCAGAAGGTGCAGATCACATGTCCCAGGCTAATGCAGAAGGTGCAGATCACATGTCCCAGGCTCATGCAGAAGGTGCAGATCATATGTCCGAAGTGCAAGTGACTTCAGATAGGCAGATACTGGAA
This sequence comes from Protopterus annectens, assembly GCF_019279795.1. Lineage (NCBI taxonomy): Eukaryota > Metazoa > Chordata > Ceratodontiformes > Protopteridae > Protopterus > Protopterus annectens. The sequence goes on from NC_056728.1 coordinate 1,255,193,400, forward strand.
GTATGTAGTGACAAATTATGTGGTGAAGACAAACCTGCAATTAGTAAAACTACAGCATATGGTTAGATGTCTGCTGGGCAGGTTAGAATCCAAAATATAAATCAGGGCAGGAGAGAAGAAAAATAGGCGGGTATAGCATTGCTGTAATTAATTAGGTATAAAGTATAGTATGAGGTTTTGGACAAACCTGGTAATCCAAGTCGGGTATGGTTCTGGGCAACTACTTTTAACCAAAGCAAAATGAGTATACTATAAGAATTGCATTAATAACCAAAGTATTGTCCTTAAAAAATGAAAACAGACGGTCTGACAGAGAGAACTAATCTCTTATTTACATAATAACAGCTATACAAATTCTAGTTTGTTAATAAAAGTGAAAAGAAATATCTGTATATACTTATATTAGTAATTCAGTAACCTACATATCTATAAGCAAGCCTTCTATACTTTAAAAGAAATACCAAAATTTAGATAGAAAAAAGTTAACTCTGTGGGAAAACATTATAGCCTAAACTTTTGCAATTGTTGGTTACATAAGTGAGAGAAAATGCTTTTTTTGCATAAACCCCAGAAACATATTGTATAAATTGGCTACTCAAGTAGGATGTAAGACTGTGAGAACATTTAGAAAGCCAAGTACACTTTTTGGACACAGCCAAGTCTATATTCTCCCTTAGTGGAAAGGCTTGGTATATATCAAACTGCAGGCACTATATACATCTTAACATTATGTGGGAACTGTACAGTAAAGCATATAGTAAAGATATGTAAAATCATTATGGGGTGAAAGAGAGTGCTGGGAAGCATTGCCTTTATCCCTGAGTATCCTTAATGTGTGGTGTTGATAATTACTGATAATTAACCAATTATACCTACTTTTATTTTTGTAAAAAGCTTACTTACAGCTTTCTCAGTTTTCAATATTTTAGGTCTTAATTTGGTGACATGACATTTCTGACATCAACATAATAAATTATATCACTGTCATTACACATTGGGAAATATAGTCCTGGTCCACTAATAAAGACACTGGGCCTCAAGAGTTTTTGTTATACCTTTTATTGGACCAGCCTAAGGTTTACAGTTGCTCAAGCTTTTTGGCTAACAGAAGTCCTTAATCAATAGTTAATAAGTTACCTAGTTCTGAGTACAATATATTTCTGCAGTTAGTTGTTTTTATTTTTATTGTTTTCATAGCTTCACTGCAGATAAGCAAGTGTATGACCTTAAGCCAGCAAAATGTATGGAAGACATGATTCTTGTTCATCCTTTTTCTCTGCTATGAAAGAGTTCAGCCATAGGTTGACAGGTTTATATGTAAGTACTAGGCTACCTGCTCTTACAGGCCATTTTAAGCCTTGCCAAATTCCCTTTTTGTGCTTGAAATAACCTATCCCATTTGGTTACACATTGTCCTTCACCCATCCCATGGCCGATAATTATATGTTACCCATAATGAAAATAACTGGGATCATACCATAAATAATTTGAGGAGACCCATGCATGGCATAGAGCATTTAGCAGCTGCCTGCCTCTACCCATTAGTAGTTAGTACAGGAGGCAGTCCTAGGATAAATATTCTGTTTCCTTTACATAGATTTAAACTGTACTTGAAAAAGGAGAGGGATGAACTTTGTTTTATGTGAATAGAGAGTCTGTTCCACTGCAGTGGTATCCTCTGTGAAATAAACTTGTCCCTTCAAACCAGCCTGCTGATGTTGCTCTCCAAACGCAAGCTCCTCACTTGTACATTAATAACTTAAATATACCTCTTTTTCCAGAAATGTTACTCTCCAAACATTTTTTTAATGCTAGATGTGCAAGATGAGGCTAGATGTGTCCCAAGTTATGCAAACCTGTTTCTTGCCAAATAAAGGTGTCATATATTTCCTTCCATCTTTATGAAGTATGTGTTATCCTACTTCAGGTTTTTGAATTTATTTATTGATTATTTAAGCAGGACTACCTCTTTTTTAAAATTTATGTTGAAGGTACACTCACAGCAAATAGACTATTTGGATATTTGCTTGACAAGGAACCCACTAACAGGGTCTTTAGCATCTAATATTTTTTGTAAAAAGGCATATTCAAACTTACTTTTAGACTCTTGACAGTTGTTACACTTTTTATCAAAAAAGAATGTTGTCAAGGGATAAATGGTCCATTTTTCTAGATTAGTTAGTGATGAAAATGACTCTTTAAATGAGATGGCTATTTAAATCAACATGTTTAGACAGAGCCTGCTCAACAAGGCAAAAAAATAAAAAAAAGAGGTTGTTAAAAATTGCCCTAAGAGGTTTGCACCAATTGTGAAGATTGGCCTCCCTTCTAATATACCTAACGATACTAGGATGCCCTTGAAGGACAATAGGAAAGGGGCTATAATTTTTCATGGGTCTATATTTGATCGCTGGAATGGTATTCTGGCAATCACCTATTCAGTCACCCGTAATCAGTGAAAACTGTGTCATCAATTCACTGAATTTACTAAGGGTAATGAAATAGTTGCCTGAAGCACAACAGACAAACTTTTAGTTGACTCGAACCCACCCATGTGGAGGGCTTTGCCCCCACACCCTCCTAACTATATATACCAACTCTGAGATCGCACTACAGTGGAGAAAAGGGGACAGTTCTGTAGTTGTCTATTGTGCTTCAGGCAACTATTTCATTGCCCTTAGTGAATTTAATGAATCGCTGAAGCAATTTTTGCCGATTATGGGTTGCTGAATAGGTGTTCGCTGGAATACCATTTTGACGACCTAATATAGAGCCATTTTTCATTATTACCATGATGTAACATCTACAGTAACAATTCTTAATACTTATTGGAATACATTTCCTTTAGAGGTGAAAGAACACCAGGGTTGAAAACCCCAGGTAGTGTTTTGTAGGAGTAACAATTTAAAAAAATTGTTTGGAGAGTAACAGTTCTGGAAAAAGAGATATATTTAAGTGATTAATGTACACGTTTGGAGCTTGCAAGTTTTGTAATCATATTAACAGCAGACCGTATGTTACAGTACATGGTTATAATAGATCAATGAAATGTCCTGGATGCTGAAATTGTTATGCCAAAATGGTAGTTTATTTGGCAACTTGATCAACATGTCAGGCACTTTATGTGGGCAAGACAACAAGGAAGTTAAAAGAACATATAGGAGAGTATATTAGGGACATTAAGAAAAAAAAGCGAGCAATGCTTTGCATACACATTCTGAACAATGTAAAAGTTATAAAACATTTTTATTTTTTTGTGACTGATAAAATTGAATACAATGACAATGGTAATGAATTTGAAAGTGTGTTGGATCTAAAGAAACTTGTTGGCAGTTGCGGGCCCATGCTATGCAAAAAACAGTGATTAATGATCATTGTTCCCTTTCAGGCATTCTAAAGTTAAAAGCATGAAGTACTCATCATGGGCTTATTTTAGTGGATTGATTAATTACATTACATTTTACATTTATTTGATTTTATATTTTACATTTATATTTGAGTTTTTTATGTTTTTACTTCCGAATGTACAGACTAGTATTTGTAAATACTTATATTATTAGTAACATATGGATATTTGTTTTTAACAATGTTTCAGGTAGATGGGAAAGTAGTCTATGTGATTTTAATTGACTGCTGATGTTTATAAAGCTGTTGGTTAATTGTTGATTAATTGTTTATTAGATTAATTAGATAAGTTGATTGAATTTAGTATAAATTGCTATGAATGTGCAATGGAAATCACTCTGATGATGCTTCAGTTAAGTTGGAGGTGAAAGTGCTAAGTGTTTGTGAATAAAGTGGTCACCCAATTGTTTACTCACATGGATTATTGATGTTTTGTTTTTTTTATTTTGTCTTTATTTTATTTAGTTGTACAATGTGTATGCAGATTATGAGTATTTCTAATGTGATATGAATTATAAATGTCCAATAAATCCATCAGTAATGAGTTGGAGGATGCCTCAAATACCAGGCAAAGGCAACCTCTTAGCAGTCTGTAGGATTCCGAGTATAGTGACAGGGCTTTGCATCGGACTATGTAGAAAATGTTGTTATGCCTTGTATCCTTTTAGTAAGGTATATCTCTGGGCATTCCAGTTGTATGTGTCTGAAGAGATACATGCCAAAGGGAGCATTATATTCAATGTCTGGCCAATGAGGGCTGGATAAAGGATGACAATGACATTCCTCCATAGGTTCATAGGTGTGTACTAGGCTAATTGCCCTGAAGCCTTTTACAAGCCTTGCCCATAGAAGTGCCCTGGCATTGTGCTGCCCGACATTAGTTCCCAGTGCCTCTATCAAGCAGAGCCACTGTAGTGATCCCCAGTGAACTTTCTGTTTCCTATCAACTCATCAAGATTTCTCTTGAAGAGGGCCAGTGAGGTGCTCTGCTTGACATGTATGGGAAGTCTATTCCAGAGCATGGACAGTGTCTGGGTTATGAACCTGTCCCTCCAGCATGTTCTGTTGATTGTGATAATGAGGTTGAGGTCTCTGGACCGTGTGGTGTGGTGTGGTGGAATTGGGATTTCTTTAGATGTAGCATTTCTAACAGAGCTGGGTCAGACATGACTTTGTAAGTCAAGCAGAGATCATCTCTTAGTAGACAATATGAGACAGAGAATAGCTGGAGTGTTTTGAGTCTCTCCATATAGGACATGTGTTTAAGGCCTAGGATCCTCTTTGTGAAGAACTTTTGTGGCTTTTCCAGTTGTTGCATGTGTCTAGTGAGGTACATGCCAAATGGGGCATTATACTCAATGATTGGTCTAATGAGGGAAGAGTAGAGAGAGACAATTACTTCTTTCTTCCTGGATGCAAAACCCTTAGTAATGAGATGTGCCACATAGAAGGACTTTCTGACCACAGTGGCAATGTGGTGGTCAAAGGAGAGGTTGCTGTCAACCTGTGTCCCCAGATCTCTTATAATGCCCTCATCTAGACACAATCCATTTTTTATAAGCTGGGTAATATACAAAGGCTTTCTTACAATAGTAGAAATATGTTGGTCAAAAATTAGGTTACTGTGCAAAGAAGTTCCCAAATCCCAAACAACTGTGTCAACTCTTAGGGGAGATGAGTCAATGTGGTAGTTCCCTGGGGTAGATGACTTCCAAAGATACAATAATCCATTTTTTGGCATTTAGTTTCAGACCATTATTTTGACACCAGTTATTTACTTGATACAAACCTTCCTGCAGGATGGCTAAGTCATTTGGGGATTCAATGACTGCTCCCAGCTTACACTAATCTGCAAACTTAGTCATCCAGAGCCCTTTGGTATTGGCTTTTATTTCAGAAAAGTAGATACCAAACAGGAGAGGAAGACTACCGTAGGTTTAGGAGCCAATTTAAAGGGAAAAATCTAGTAAAATACAACCATAATAGAAGGCAGGATAGACCCTTCCATGGCGTTTTCATTTTGAGCCCTTATGTAGTACTGGGAGATGGTTAGGAGCACTACAGGGTTTAATAAAAATAATTAAGTGTTCTGCATGGGGTTTCAATAGTTGGGAGATAAGGGAAAAATGCTGGCAGAGAGGGAATTGTTCAGCTGGTTGTTTAAGGTACAGTGCTCAACAGGGTTTCCTAGGTACACTGCCTAAATAACAGGACAGTTTAATAGATTGTAACAGGTTTGGAATTTACAGAAACATCTAACATACTTTGTTTCAGACTGTTTGCAGCAATATTCTGTTGCCGTTTTCTTGGGGATGGAGATCTGAGTATATAGCTGTAGGACAGGATACTCTATATTTCAGTTAAGGTGGAAAAATACAGACTTACTGGATAGAATTCTAGTAGGAAAAAGGACGGAGCAGAAAACAAATAAAGTTACGTGGAGCTATAGTTGTGATTGTAGCAGCATTCAATGCTACTGAGTTGCACATAAGAGATAACTAACCTAAGCAGTAAAAAAACAGTTCGGAACAAACACACAATATTGTCTATCTTTGCCTTGTTAAAACGTCTTTGCTAGAGACTCCTTAAATGATAGCAATTCAGTTCTTATAGTTGGTTATTAAATCACTTTAACACACATATCATTTAGCATAAAAGTAGCTTAGTGCCTTATAGCTTCAGTGGAATAAAGCCGAGAACAGTGCTTAGTGCTGTGTCATGCAAGAGATTCATATATTAAATTATACATTTAGCATTTTAGTGGCTTAGTGAATAATATATCCTGCAGCAGAATAATTCAGAGAACAGTGCTTAGCGCTGTTTTTGTGAGTGAACAATGTTGTAAAGTAAAAAACATTCAGCATGAAAGTAACTTAGTTGACTTTATGACCCCAGAAGAATAAAAGTGAGAACAATGTCTAGCACTGTGTCTTGTGTGCGTGAGAACATGTGTACAGAGAGCATGCACTAGTAGTAAGTAATCAAGTTCAGCTTAGAGTACATTTTAACAGCTAAACCACAGTGTAGAGTACATTTTAACAGCTAAACCACAACGATGATATTGTAACAGTCACTTAAACACCATTTCTACAGAATATAAGCAGATATTGGCAAACTATACCTGGTTTACTGTTGAGCATGGTAACCTGAACGCTGTAGGTAGGCTAGAAAGGTAGTGAACTAGATTTAAAAATGGCACTCAAGGCTCTAGGAGGCAGATATAGACTAAGGTAGGATGTGAGGTAATAGGGGGGATGGGAGGGCTATATCCAGGACACTGAATAATGCATTAGATGAAGGAAGACTATCAGTAGGTTTAGGAGCCAATTTAAAGGGAAAAAGCTAGTAAAATACAAACATAATACAAGGTAGGATAGACCCTTCCATGATGTCTTCATTTTGAGCCCTTATGGAGTACTGGGAGATGGATAGAAGCACTACAGGGTTTAATAAAAATAATTAAGTGTTCTGCATAGGGTTTCAATAGTTGGGAGAGAGGGGAATTGTTCAGCTGGTAGTTTAAGGTACAGTGTTCAACAGGGTTTCACAGGTACACTGCCTAAATAGCAGGACAGTTTAATAGATTGTAACAGGTTTGGAATTTACAGAAACATCTAACATTCTTTGTTTCAGACTGTTTGCAGAGATATTCAGTTGCCGTTTTCTGGGGGGTGGGGGGTCTCAGTATATAGCTGTAGGACAGGATACTCTGTATTTCAGTTAAGGTAGAAAAATACAGATTTACTGGATAGAATTCTGGTTTACTGTTGAGCATGGTAACCTGAATGCCGTAGGGAGGAGGGAGGCTAGAAGGGTAAAGGAATTTAGTTAACAAATACTTCTCTAAATGTTATACTACTAATAAATACACAGAAGCGAGAACACCCAAGGGCTGATCACTTTGGTGTACAATTACTGGCATCTGATTCTTTCACTGTTTAACGGTTTTATTTACTATTGTCCTTTTTGTAGCCTGCTATATACTTAGGTTATTGTGGTAGCATATAATGGAGGGTGATTAGATCTCTGATCATAAGCAAATTTTTGTGCAAGGACCACTTCAATTAAGCTTCGATATTAAGAAAAATGTCTTGCCTTACCTTTCAGCCTCTTAGCACAATAAATCTGGACAAAGCTTATAATAATGGGGGGCAAAGGCCCAAAATAGTGACAGATTTTAAGTTTTGCTCTTATAAACTTAGAAAGTTGTTTGAATAATAAGGAGTTGTGTTAGCGTGCATTTTATGGATGTTATGATGATTGAAACTGCAATGTATGTCATTATTTAGTGATATCAATCCTCTGTGATTTGTCAGAAAGCCACAAATTTGATGAGGAAAAGACCAAAAATATAAGATCAAATTCTGGACATTGTACAAGAATCTGGATGGTTGAGAGGTATAGGTCTTCCTAATCACATTTCTATTCTCAGAAAGGTGCTTAAAAAGAATTTGTTATGCAACTCTGCTACAGGTGTAGGCCACCACAGAAAAACAGCAAGAAGGTACAACATCTTAAAAAAACTGATAGAAACTTTGATCTGTCACACTTTTACTCAAAACGTGTGGCAAAGCAAAGTGTCTGACAGATTTTAAAGCCATTCATTTTTCATATCACTTCAGTTCTGCTTGCTGTTGGTGTGACAATGCTATGTGATTTATGGTTTGCAAAGCTGTGAAACAGTTTGTGATCCTACACTTTTTTGTAACCGGTAAAAGGAGGAGCAGGTAAGACTCCATGCACTATGAAGAACTACGACTGGGTCTTTGAGATCATAACTCGAGTTGTTATGTGTTCGTGAAATGAATGTCATAATTCATCTGTTAAGCTTCATTTTGCTCCTCTCTTGAGGTGAATTTCTTGACATCCATGTCTTGAGCACAAAACAGCTTGTTAATGATCGGAAAGTTGATCATAACATCCCTATATTATGTGTTTGAGAAATGGATGTTGAGAAATTCACCTCAAGGGTGGAGTGAATTGAAGTTTGAGAGGTAAAGCCTGACACCCATTCCAGAATACATAATTCATTGGTTATAACTGGAGATGCCTGGTCATAATTTCTTGCTGTACATGGAGCTTTAGCTGCCCTAATATAGTGCCAGTTACAGACAGAAAAGAAAAGCATGCGGCACTGAAGTATTTTACATTGTTTTACAGCTTTCAAAGCTATAACACGCTCAAGCTTTTCCATACAGACAGCAGTCAAAAATGAAGTGCAGCTCTGATCAGTCAACAGTTTTGAACATTGTGATGCATTTCACTATATCACCCTTTTCTTCTGGAACAACAAAAAGTGTATTGCAGCTTTCAGATCTGTAAAACATTTCAAGTGTTGCACTCTGGTATCTGCCATGTATGCTGCAGCATGACAACAGAGTAAAATAGCTCTGAAATGTGGATAATAGACTGAAATTTGTTTGAATAGACAATATATGAGAAACATTTTCTTTCATATAATCCTTTTGTATCACATGAAGATAAAAATTATGTAAAGGAAATTATAGTGTATATTTTTGACTGCAGTCTAATTTCAACCTCTTGGTTTTCCTTAAGATTTCCTTTTTTGAAACTCCTAAGTGCAAAGCTTTCTTCAGTTATGCCACTCAGCCACATCATCACATGCTTTTGTCTCTCTCTCTCTATATATATATATATATCTATATATAAATATATATATGTACACACACACATACACACACACACACATTTACACAAAACACACATATATATATATATATATATATGTATATATATATATATATATATATATATATATATATATATATATATATATGGGTCTACTTTGTTTGATTTCGTCGTAGCCTCATTTCACTGAAAATTAATTCCCTCAGAACAATTCACTGAAAGCTCACTTCACTGAAAATTCATTTGACTGAAACTCATTTAGTCTAAACAGGTATATGCCCTGTTCCCCACTGTAGTGCGATCCTGGAGTTAGTATATAAAGTTAGTGTGTATGCGTGTGAGTGTGTGGGGGGGAGGCACATATATATTATTTTCTGAAAAGTGTTACTCATTTGACTTGCAGGAATCCATGTCAATGGTTTACAGTTTTTCCAATAGATGGGGGGGCCTATGGCCCCCACCCCACCCCCCCTTACTAGATATACTAACTCCAGGATCGCACTACAGTGGAGAACAGGGCATATACCTGTTTAGACGAAATGAGTTTCAGTCAAATGAGTTTTCAGTGAAGTGAGCTTTCAGTGAATTGTGCTCAATGAATTAATTTTCAGTGAAATGAGGCTTTGACGAAATGAGTTTCAGTGAAATGTGTTTTCTATCAAACAAAGTAGACCCATATATATATATATATATATATATATATATATATATATATATATATATATATATATATATATATATATGATACATATCTGTATATGTTTACCTACCTTAACTGCACAGCATTAATATCAACATGAATAATGTCAACACCAAATGATCGACATTATGCATGTTGACATACTACAAAGCATGAGATGAACATCAAGCTCAGGCATGCAAAACCATTAAAAAAATGAAAAAGAAAACATATTTTTTGCAGGTGGACTGCACCCCTCACAACTCCTACTAAACAACTCCAAGATACATAGTTCTCAAGTAAAGGGCAAACTCCCCAGCCTTGAGAATGGAATCAGCTACTTTTGTTTGCCTACAATTGTTGACAATCTGTTTAGTTGACTAAGTAGTACCTTCCATATACATAGTTTTTTTTATATATATATATATATATATATATACACACACACACACACACACACACACACACACACACACACACACACACACACACATATATGTGTGTGCATATATATGTATGTATATATATATATATATATATATATATATATATATATATATATATATATATATATATATATATATATATATACAAATGCACATATATATTCTAGTCATGGATTTACTTTTATGGCCTTACGAGTGCATAAGGAGATGTTACATGGTGGTGACATCACTTTGGGGACAGAACAAGCTGAAACGGAACTAATAGCTGATATGCAGGCTTACAAACCACCTGGTCTCAATGCCAATAAGCCACTAAAGCCTGCTTTAAAGGGACAGAGATTGTTTAAGTAACTCAAATGCACTATACAATTGCCATTGATGGATATGTATGTATTTTAATTGATTTTTTTATTTTTTATTTTTGGTTGACAGAATTTTGATATCTTTTCATTTTTGAAATTATAGCCTTTGATGGGGTATTCATTATTTTGCTTATTATACCTACATTTATTATTTTATTTATTACTATTCTTATTTATTATTTTTATTTATTACTTTGTTTATGATTGGATTTGACCTGCTTTGAAATTACTAGAAAGTTTCAATGTGGAACAAGTTGCTGATACGTAAGCTCACACACCAATTTGTTTTATTGTTAATATTCCTCTTAATTTTGTATTCAAGGGATGAAGAGTGTTCAAGTTATCTGTACATATCTCTTTTTACCAGTTGATGACTGATTTATTTACGGCTTCCTTCTGGCTGCTATAATTTTGGGTTTTTGACAGCTTTTCATAGGCCAGCTCCTATACTCTCCATACTAGCGAGTATCAAAATGAAGGCTTGTTGTTTATATAGGCTTGGAAATTATCTGCTTGTTAATATGCCACTTAAATCTGTATTCTAGGGATGGAGACTGTTCTAGCAATTTGTATGTATTTTAATACAGTTGATTGATTTATCCAAGCACTCCTCATGGTTGTTATACTTCTGGATCTTGTTGATTGGTTTAGTTTTGGATTTATAGCTTTTTACAGGATATCTTCTATTTTTTGATTGGTTATGATTCATTTACTAATGATTGTTAATATGAAAGCATGTCATTTTTGTGGTGTTATATTCTATTATTTTTGTGGTGATATCTTTTATTTATTTGTGGCTATATGAGTTTGTTCCAAGGTAGCTGTATAGCCATCTTTTTTAGATGTGGGGTGGATGATGTAGATTATTAACACACTGATTCGCCATGAATGCGGTCATGACATTTTCATCAATAGCATTTTTTCATCTGAAGTGCATTATCTTAGTGGCAATATATGTTTACAGATCTTCTGGTTTATAGATTTGTATCGGTTGGTTTGTTATTTTAAGGTTTGCAGAAGATTAATTTACAATATATTTTTCTGATTCGTTTATTTTTGTATATATACCCTGTGATAAGCTATTTACTACTTTGTCTTTGAGTGGATACGATTTGTTTTATTTTGACTAATGAGAAGCAGTATGAAGCATGGCAATGTTTAGGCGTGATTTTTGTTTGTGACGTGAATGTAGTTATAATGCTTTTGTTTATAAGCACTTTATGGTTCTAATTCAGTACTAATACTCATCTACTGGTTTTCTGTATAGTTTTTGAACCTATGTTGGATATAAATGGCTTGATTCACTGATTGGTTTATCAAAGAACTTATAGCCTCTGATAGGCTATTTATCATGTTACGTTTGATTGGGTCTGATTCGCTCTGTTATCACCAATGACCACCGACGTGTAAGTGTGTCTTCCTCATGCAATTATCCCCCATCTACGAGGGGTTTTGTTTAAAATGGTATATTCACTTCGCAATACTTTTGTATACTATTCGGGTATTGAATGGCCTTTGTGTTTGTCTAAAAAAATGAGTGTTGAATGTAGTATTCGGGATTCTGATGGCAACTATGGAGTGGATATATGACAGTGGCAGCAGCTGCCTATTATTTTTTGTTCAGTAAGTGATATATTGCTGGTATTAATAGACTACTGATGACTATAGATTTTTTTGTAAGAAATAATCAGCTGGTTTTGAGGAAGTTTCTAAACTATAATTGGTAGAAATGTAATGATACTAGCCATTCATTTGGAGTTTTGTTGAGCCAATAGATTGAAGTTTTCGTGAAAGCCAGACCAATGGCAGCTAGATAATTTCCATTGGTAGATACTGAATAGTCTTTTCTGTATCATTGTTTTAGATGATTTATTTATTTGTGATTGGCTGGGACATGAAACAGCAACTGATGACTGGCTGCTTAGGTTTAACAACAGTAATGTTCTTCCTGTTTGTTCTGCAATTATTTTGCATATTGTAATCTTAGAATTTGTCATGCCCCCCACGCCACCCAATGTGGGGGGCTGTGCCCCCCATACCCCCCAACTATATATATCAACTCCAGGGTCGCACAACATTGGGGAGGGGGAAAATCACTGTTAAGTGCCTTGAATACTGGTTGTCAATCAAATGAGCTGTCGATCAAATGGTCTGTCGATCTTCTGAAGTAGACCCATATATATATATATATATATATATATATATATATATATATATATATATATATATGTGTGTGCTATGTGTGTGTATGTATACATATATCTGTTTTACAATTAAAGGAAACTGTACAATCAACAGCTGAATGTTCAATATTTTAGCTATGATATATAACTTTGAATTTGGTTTTGTACATTTTTTTTATTGTCAGTGGTTTACATAGCCAGGAGTAATTAATCTGTATGTAGCATGGTATGTATGCTGTGAAATGCCATTAATGCCCCTAACTCCTTAATTTAATACCTCTTGTAAATTATTTGTGTTGCATGTGAAAGTACTCAGACAATACACAACAAAACAGTTTGGAACCTCTTCTTTCAGCATCTTGAAATAAAAATGATAGTTTGCCAGCATGTATGTGTGATTTAAAAAGTAAATCAATTACCCACTTGAGATACTTCTAAATGCAGAACCAGGTCCAGCTCAGTCCTAATATAGTATCTTGGAAAGAAACAGACTGAGAAAAGGAACTCTGTGGAAATTGCACAACTAATCATTGAACAACTGATCATGCTCCTCTCATGAATTTACAAATTATCCTAAGTAACAGAGCTCAAATATGTGACTTCCTTTTCCCACTGATAACCTAAACATCAAATAGTCAAATACTCTATGAGCAGGAGAAGGTTATGCCTTTCTTAATGTTGATTACTAGCAAACTGAATGCCTGTTTACAACAGCTGCCTTCAATGGTTTGAACATTTTGCACATTCCTGGATATGTGCTGTCTAGCAGCATGTTGTGGAGTTAATATCAGCATCAAACACACTCCAACAGTTTCTACTTTTATGTAACACTGCAGAGCCAACTGGAGAGAAAAAAAGTAGCTCCAGATCCTTGTTACCATTTCCTTAGCCATGCTTTCACTACACTTGCTGCTCTGATTTACTTGCAGAGTTTTGTGCTTTCATTTGTCTTTTAGACAAGGGCACTTCCAGGAGTTTAGTTACATTCCAGAGGGTCTATATTAGATCACCGAATGCTTAAAAAAGAGAACGGTGATTAATCGACCTTATGTAAGTGAAAGCTTACAATTTTGAACTATCAAAACAGTGATTTTTTTTCTAGGGAAAAAAATCGCTCTTCCAACAAAAAAAAATAAAATAAAATAAAACACTTTAAACATTACATTAAGTGGGGGGCTTCACCCCCCTACTTAAATATACAAACTCCGAGACCGTACTACAGTGCTGAAAATGGCAAAGTAATGAAGCAGCCAAGCAAATTCTTTCCCAGTGAAAGAATTTGCTTAAAAGCCACTTCAATATTTTGCCGTTTCAGGCTTTTGAGTTCGACCAAGACGCATTCGAAAGAATGCATCTTTGGTCTTCTAATAGGGAACCATTCCAGACCACACACTTATATCATTTACTTTATCCATTTTAAGAATTGTGTGCCCTATGTTATTTTGAGGATATTCTATACAGGAGAGTTGCAGGTTTGTATCAGTTGTCAGGTCTGTGCTGACATATCTGCACCTTTTATTCAAAACAGATGAAATAATTAGATAAAATTCAGTTATTTGCACAGTTATGTATATGTCTCTGTGGATATAATAAACCCAGCACTGGTTTTAAATTTCCTTTCCTCATAAAGGGTGGAAAATCTTGTGCCTGTGCATTACAGAAGTATATTCAACATTTTCAATGTCAATGGTTTTGTTGCTAACATCAATAAGAACAGAAATGCATATTATGAATGATAAGGAAGCTACACAAACTCTTACATAGCTATGTTGTAAAGTTGCAATATAGATACATGATAGAAATTATAAGAAAAAAGATACCTGGGACTTATAGTGGCTGTAGTGCTCTTTTCTTGTAAAACATCTAATGACGAACCTTTATGATCTTAAAAATGCACTTTACTGAATTGGTTTCATTGAAGACTGAGAATTAGCTGCATCCAGCTTAACTTTCCAAGATAATTTGTGCTTTTGTAAACAAACATTTTAGTCTCATCTTAGGGAATTCAGAACCACCTCATAGATTTGGAAAATCACTTATTATTTCACGTGTATTGTTTGTACAGGTTCACCAGTGCACTCTCATATATTATTATAGTGCTTCCCCATGCTTACTTTTTTATTTGAACCTGTTTTGTTCATTTAACTTATTGTTGTAGCTTGTCACATTCAAAAAATGCAGGTTTACATTTCATATCAACTGAGGTTACTTTTGCATATCATGTTTTGTAGACATCTTTTCTGGACTCAGAATCAAAGTTCTCTATTGACAATCCACATTCAGCCTAGGCTCCTATTCAATCCCTGCTCCCAGACTGTTTAATTGAAAGCAACCACAAACCACTGAACAGTAGGAATGACAAACAATCAAAAACAAGAAAGCTGGAGAACACCAAAAACTGCTCTAATAAAATAATAAAAACTGCAAATACGGCTAAACTAATCCAACAACACCAGTTTATTGAACGTGAAGCACTTTTCGTCTCGCTATTAGTATGTATTTGTGTATTACTGCATTGATGAATATACAGAATATAGTAACAGTCTAATTAATTGTGTTCATAGTAATATTATAATGTTTTTAAACATTTTAAAACATTTTTAATATGATGTTGGTAGATATGGCGTGTATATATAGATAAATTTATATATTTATGACTAATAGATTAGAGTTGTTAGAATGGTTATTGCAAGTAGTCTTTTGTTCTGATTGGTGGTTGGGGTAATCTGTTAACTGCTAGTATAATTTAAATACTGACTTTGTGTAAATGATTCTTAGTCTGAAGAAGTCTCGCTAATAGTGAGACGAAAAGTGCTTCACGTTCAATAAACTGGTGTTGTTGGATTAGTTTGGCAGTATTTGCAGTTTTTATTATTTTATTAGAGCAGTTTTGGTGTTCTCCAGCTTTCTTGTTTTTGATTTGTTTAATTGGAAGGCCATTCTTGAACATCTGTTGGAGAGTTCTGTAACTTCTCCTGACTTTTCATTGTCTATTTCAGTTAAATAGTCACTAATATAAATATCTAAAGTGTTCCAAAGCTTTGATTTTCTTGGTTCTTTTGCTTTTAATAAGTATACGTTTTATAATGCTAATGGTATCACAACCATTTAAAAACAATCCCTATGATATAGTGTATTATATGATATGACTGGGAGATAAAAATGCTTTCTACTTCAGGCATATATATATATACATACGCAGGTTCACTACTAAATCTCGAATTACGGAATCTCAAGACTCTGAAGCCTGAAGACCAGAATCTTGAGATTCCGTAATATCAAAATTAAAAAAATAAATAAAAATAAAAAAAAAAAAACATTTAGAAGGCATATGCAGGGGGCATATGTAGGGGGCAGCTCACCACTTAAATATACCAACTCCAAGATCGAACTACAGTGGAGTGAATGGCAAAATTTCCGTTCCGCTCTGCGTGGCACTATTTTGCCATTCACTCCCCTGTGGTGTGACCTCAGAGTTGGTATATTTAAGTTGCATGGGGTGTGGAGGGTGCAGGGGGGGCTTGCCCCCCTGCATATGCTTTAAATAATGTTTTCTTTTTAATTTCGATATTATGGGATCTCGAGATTTTGGTATTCGGGCTTCAGAGTCTCAGGATTCCGTAATTTGAGATTTAGTAGTGAACCCACATACACACACACACACACACACACACACACACACACACACACACACATATATATATATATATGTGTGTGTGTGTGTATGTGTGTGTGTTTTGTTTTTAGTCAATTTCTGCCATTTTACTTCAGACTTGATGGCAAGGCAGTTTTCAAGATTTTGAAGTTCTGATAAATAAACCAAATTAATAACAATTCATTGTAGAGAACATTAAATAACAATAAAAATAGAAACAGTGAAACTAAAATAAGAAATACATATTACTAAATGCTTAAACTGGGTTGCTTTTCAACAGTTTGATTTAGTATTGTTTAAATATAAAGTGCCTTATCAAAATGAAGAAAATTTTGACTTAGTATGCAAAATGGCAAATTGCTACCAGTATGGGGCACAGTGAACACTTATGTATAGTATAACATTTTGGGTGACAATCTTGAAATATAGCAAATTTATATTATTCTAGTCACCACCATAAATACACTACCAGAATATCATCATAACACCATAAGTGGTGACAGCATTTATTTCAAGTTTAGAGGGTAAGTTTGCCCAGAAAAAACTCAAGTTTCCTTTAAATTGCAAAAAACAAATAAAAGATATTTTAAAAACTGCATTTATCAAAGGCAGCTGTTATAGTCAAGAAATCAGCTAAAAACAGATCTACTAAACATTTACTAATTTAAATACATATTTACAACTTCAGTGACTTTTAGTATTTTAGAAACAAGATAGCCAAAAGCCACCTACTATTTCAGCAAAAAAGAGAAGCAAAACAGTGCAAATGAAAAAAAAAAAAAAAACATGAAATGAAAAGAATACACTGTAAGGGCTGTGCACAACTCCTCACAATAATGCCTGCAATTAATTATTGTAGTATTTACTTTATTATTTTTCAACAATCACAAAAAACTCTATTCACTTAAAATCATTAACACTTTAACAAAATCAGCATTTTTGTTCCACTACTAGGACTTTTTCAGAACAAATCTGAACAAATTTATTTTATCAATGCATTTCAAATGTTTCTTGCTCGTATGTCATACAATTAATTATACTAATATGAAAAACATGATTGGGACTTGAAGCTATTTCTTTGTATTTCTTTGTTTTTATCCTAAGCCAAATCTTAAGGAAATCACAGACTAATCTTTTATATATGTTCTAACATAGAGGGTGAACTAAATGTAAACTTATATAATTTGATTTACATCCCATACTAATAAATTACATTGTTTAAATATAGAAACATTAATACAACTGATGTTTCAATGTTTAAAAATATAAACATTAATAAAATTAATGTTTCAGCAGTTTATCTTTTGCGTTATGTTAAAAATATTTTTTTCAGTCAATGAACACATTTTATGTAGTATACCGTCGATTTTAAAAATCCAAATCAACCTCATATAAAACTTGATTTTCGTACCAATTTATAAAAAAAAAACATGTACAAATACAATGAAAGCAAAAATAATATGAATATGAATAATCTTAATGCTATTAATTTCAATATTGAGGTGATAGATATATTATCATTGAGCCCTGGACATTTACTGGCATCTAATAGTAATTGCCAGTATAATACTCTATATTCTTAATCTTCCATGGGCCATCTCTAGGATTTATTGGTATTTCTTCTACAACAAAATAGGTGATCTCTGATTTTTAACATGTTAATACATGTCTATATAGGACATTTGTTTCTTCTTTCCTTTTGATGTCATACATTTTTTTCCTTAAATTATCTGTTTTACCTATACAGAGTGATGAACACCTTTTGCACATCTCATATACAACCCCCTTACTATTGCAGTCATGGTGTTGACTATTATATATGTATTTATTTCTATCAGGAATATATATTTGATCAATATTCACCATATAAAGGCATTGGGTACAAAATCCACACTTAAATGAACAGATTTTCCTAGAATAATTCTCTAATTTTTTATCACCCTTATTCTCTAAAATATTTTTCACATTTTTTCCTTTTCTATAAATAAAATTAATGGATTCTGCAAGTATGCCTGCAAGGTCCAATACCTTAGAGAACATTTTCCAATTTTTAAAAATAATATTTTTTATCATATTAGAATCTGTGTTATAATTCATAATAAATGTATTTTTTGAAAGGAACCTTTTCTTTCTTAAAAGTATCATGAGTGCTACCACCATTGGGATTCATCAGAGAAGTAATGGTATCTCCTTTCCCTAATGTTGGAATATATTTTAAATTTCTACCATTTTTAACCTCCTCCAAAATGTCATTGACTAACATATCTGGGGATTTATGTTCTAGGAATATGCATTTCACTCTATCACATTCTTCTAAACAGTCATCATCATCAGAGACCATATATTCCACTCCGATGAACTGATCTTTAACTATAATTTTCTTTTGTTTTAAGGGGTGTTCACTAGTGAAATACAAATATGTAATGGAAAATGTATCCTTTCTATACAAAGTAGATTTAAACCTTCTCTAATTATCTAATTTATGTATTGTCACATCTAGGTAATTCACCTTCTCATATGTGATTTATGCGTGAATCTTAAAAATGTAGTGGACTCTTCAATGTAATTAACACGTTCCTTCAAAACTCCTTCACTATCTCTCCAAAATAAATTTATATCATCTAAAAATGTTTATATAAATGCCAACATTTTTCAAATCATGAGTTTAAAATAAATTTCCATTCCCATGTATTATGGACCATACTGGCAAAAATGTGAGCATAACTACCACCCATAGCCACACCTTTTTCTGTTGATAATATTCCCCTTCAAAATACAGAACATGCTAGAGGGACAGGTTCATAACCCAGAGACTGCCAATGCTCTGTAATAGACTTCCCATACATGTCAGGTAGAGCACCTCACTTGCCTCTTCAAGAGAGATCTTGATGAGTGGATGGGAAATAGAAATTTCACCCCAGGGATCACTCCAGTGGCTCTAATTGATAGTGGCACTGGGAAATAACATTGGTCGGCATATTGCCAGGGCACTTCTATGGGCTAGGCTTGTAAAGGTTCCAGGGCCATTAGCCTAGTATACACCTACGAACCTATGAACTTATATATAATTCTTTTTCAATATCCAAGTTCCATAATCAGTTTTATCGCTTTTGTATCTATTGTCTTGTATTCTATCAAACTTTCATCAAACCAATCAGATCCTATATCATTGGGTATGGTTGTGAATAAATCAATAAGGTCAATTGTCACAAAAATTATTTTCTCATTATATAATTGGTTATTAATTTCTTTTAAAAAATCCCGCAGATCTTTCAAAATAAGTTGATGACTTTTCCAATACTTTTTTTAGTTTATGATCTACATATCCCAAAATGAATAAGACTTTGAACCATTAGCAGATACAATTAACCTCAAAGGATGGTCCTCTAAGTCGTTGTGGACTTTTGGTATGCCAAAGGTGGCTTTCAGTATACAGAAAATTATATTTATTTGTATATATAATCTCTTGTGTAAGCAGGTCATTTAAATAATAATCTATTTTAGAATATGCTATATTTACTTCATTTTTAGACAGTGAGGTGTATTTTCCTCATTTTACCAGTATAATACATATTATCCATTATAACTATACCTCCACCTTTATCTGGCCTCATGATTCTAATATTTTTATTCTCCCTTAGTTGCTCTAAAATTTTTCATCTCTACCTCAATTGAAATACATTTTTTCTTATTATTAATAGTGTCCCTAATTTCATTTTCTACTAATGCTTTGAAATGTTTTGTTTGTGGGATAAATCGGTAGGTTATAAATATTTTTTTCTTTTGGGAAAAAGCTATTTAAAATGTATTTTTCTAATAAAAAGATTTAAGTGCATAAGTATATTGCTTACATCACAACATTTTATTGGAATAAATTTGAAACCTTTGATAATTTAAAGAGTGTTAACAACATTAACACTTTTGTTATTTTGCTCATGACTATTTAAGAATTAATTTTCCTTTTTTCTATTCTTCTTCTTTCCTCTTGTATTCCTTCCATCCTCTCCAGTTTCTGTAACTCAGTCCCTGTGTTTGTCTGTTTTTTAATGTCTCTGACCTTCTTAATCGGAGAAATTCTAAAATGTCACAAATGTCCAAATTATTACTGTTTAAATCAGTATGAAGTCCTGAATTGTTTTACTACCTTCATTTTCCATCCCATAATGATGTCCTCCCTTCCTCCATCTGATGACTGTAAAAATGAACCGCATTGTTCATATAATAATTATGTGGCTTAGAGTAACTACTGTTTTCCCCACATTCTATTTTGTCCCTTTCCAATTTATTATATTTTTTGTAATTAAATGTGTACATTTGTTGTCCACATATTTTAAAATATCAGAACATTTCTTTTTTTCATCCATGTGTTCCTGAACCTAGTCGGCTGCTCACAAATACAGGGTACTGTCCTGTAATTCCCTGCTTGGCTACAAAGCTCTAAAACCTGCATTAAGGAAGGTCGCTAAAATTGGTGCGAATGCACAGACAGGCTCAACTCCTCAGTCCCACTACAATCATAAAGCTTGAACAAGGTACTGTCCTGTAATTCCCTGCTTGGCTACAAAGCTCTAAAACCTGCATTAAGGAAGGTCGCTAAAATTGGTGCGAACGCACAGACAGGCTCAACTCCTCAGTCCCACTACAATCATAAAGCTTGAACAAGGTTTATAAATATAAGTAATAAAGTTGAAACAAAACCATATATTTAACTCAGTTAAAAAAAGCATACTGGGTTCTAAACACAGCAGTACAACTCACTATCCTAGCCAAATTAATCAACCCCTGGAAAATACTAACAAAAATTGTAAACTGTAGGTACAACTGAGTGAGGGTATAGTCTGACGCTTAGTGAGCCATATTGGTGAAAAACAAGGTTATTTTACTCACAAGCTTGTTCCTTAACTCACTCTAAACGCTAGCCCATTCACTGGCCCTAGAAAGTCTGAGGCAGGTTTAGCCTGGTCTAGGAGTCCTCTGACTTATAACTCCTCCCTCCCTCCCTCCTCCGACGTAGGCGAGCTTATTTATCCCCCTGCAGATTTCCACCATTTTTTAAATACTGCTGTGTTCCTGAACCTAGTCGGCTGCTCACAAATACAGGGTATGTAATTCTGGTTAGTTTACTCATCTATTTTTGTACATATCTCTCAGCGACTGCTGGAGGAGATTATACTGTTGGTAAGACGCTAGAGCCTGTGTTTACATTTCACTGAGTAAGTAGTTAATTAGACTCCTGCAAAACGTATTCTCTGGGCGAAAGCGTGTTATAAGGACGCGCACGCTGATAACCAGTAAAGTGCAAAAGACCCTGTGAAAAGTGTATGCATTTGTTAACGTATGTTTAAATACACATTAGCAACTGAGTAAATCATCCTGTGATTATACTTTTCTTTAACTGCAAGGGACTGTATTTCTTAGAATTGGCTTAAAGATTATATGGGCATATTTATGTGGTGATATACAGCTAAATTGCACCGTTAAAGTGCGCTCAAGTTGTTGCTCACTGTTCTATAAGATTACTGCAATATTCATTTCTGTTGGCTAACATTACTTGAATAACTGTG
Source organism: Protopterus annectens (assembly GCF_019279795.1). Lineage (NCBI taxonomy): Eukaryota > Metazoa > Chordata > Ceratodontiformes > Protopteridae > Protopterus > Protopterus annectens. The sequence goes on from NC_056728.1 coordinate 1,255,215,343, forward strand.
TGTTGATACATGTTAATAGAATTGAGGCATAAGGTGGAGGGTTAACTTCTATGCTGAATTGCTTAACAGTGAGAAGCAGTATTCTTGTATAAGGGTCTCGGTTACTAGATTCCAGCTGCTATTGAACTAACTATGGAAACTCTCTCTTTGTAGAAATGCTATGCTGTAACTTGTTATCTGTTTAACTGTATGATAAATTTACACTGTGCTAAGGTGATAATAGCTCTCTAAAATAAGACTGTATTACTGTATTGTATCTCCTCTCAGGTACTGTCCTGTAATTCCCTGCTTGGCTACAAAGCTCTAAAACCTGCATTAAGAAAGGTCGCTAAAACTGGTGAGAATGCACAGACAGGCTTAATTCCTCAGTCCCACTACAATCATAAAGCTTGAACAAGGTTAATAAATATAAGTAATAAAGTTGAAACAAAACCATATATTTAACTTAGTTAAAGCAAGCATACTGGGTTCTAAACACAGCAGTACAACTCACTATCCTAGCCAAATTAATCAACCCCTGGAAAATGCTAACAAAAATTGTAAACTGTAGGTACAACTGAGTGAGGGTATAGTCTGATGCTTAGTGAGCCATATTGGTGAAAAACAAGGTTATTTTACTCACAAGCTTGTTCCTTAACTCACTCTAAACGCTGGCCCATTCACTGGCCCTAGAAAGTCTGAGGCAGGTTTAGCCTCACTCCGCTTCGCCCTCGCTTCGCTCGGGCTCGCTCCGCACCTCACCTTGCCCCCTTATCCCACCCGCCCCCAGTACCTCCACATTTATAGCTATATAACCACACCCCCACTACCTTAATAACCATTCATAGCTACTTCCCTTTCATCTCCCTCCCCCTTCCACCACTTTAACAATTAACCAATAGTATTCCTTCAAAGGTTTTTACCACCATCTTTAGGAAAGAAAACATTCTCACCTGCCATGTCAAAGGCAACTATCAAAATTATCCCCCTCATCCTACCACACATAATTATCCCATACTTCTTAACTAGCTATGAAGATCAACTATTCTTAGGCTTCCACTATCCTAGTCAACAAACCAGTACCCCTTCAACTCTACTTACTGCTGAACTCTCCCCTTTCCATACGTCCACTAAAACAATAAGTACCAACATCCTGTATCTCAATAAATTGTACCCAAAACCTCCAAAATCTAAATATGGTCCAAAACTATTAATTAAACTTTTGAGACTCTTAGACTACCTGAGAAAAAATATTACTAAAGACGGTGACATCCGCCCTAACCCAGGCCCATCCTCTATTTCAGACTCTACCAGCCTACCTTTCTCCCACAGGTCGACCAACTCCCTTCTAATTTGCCACCTAAATATAAGAAGCATAAACAACAAGGTACATAACCTACATGCCATGTTAGCAACCTACCTCCCTGACATAATGTGTCCATCAGAAACATGGCTTAAACCTGCAACCAAAGATAATGAGATCCTGCCACCCGGGTATAATATATTCAGGGTTGATCGCATAAAGAAAAGGGGAGGTGGAACAGCTGTCCTGTACAAAAGCTCACTTAACATCATAATTAATCCCATTCAACCACCCCAGGTCTCCAATGCAGAATTATTAGCTCTAAAACTACAACTAAACAATCAAAAAAGCATAAATTTAATTGAGATCTATACCCCCCCTGGGAACAATTCAGAAACAATAGAGAACATTCTTAACTGGATAGCTAACAGCTACCCTCAAGAAATTATTGTTCTAGGTGATGTTAACATTGACTGGAGCCAATGTTCTTCACACTCCAATTCTATCTTGATAAACCTCCACGGATTCTCCCAGAGAATATCCTCCACCACCAGAATAGGAAATTCTAACCAAAAAAGAGAGTATTCTTGATTGGATACTTACCAATAGTCACCCCCATATGTATATATCTAGAACTCTCCCCAATGATCTTAGTGATCACCTGGTCACATTCTTAATGAAAGACAAAATCATCAGTGCTAGAATGCCCATGTACAGGCTCATCAGAAACAAAAAAACTTTGACCAAACAAAATTTCTAATGGAACTTAAATCCTGTAACTGGTCAAAGCTAAAGTCCCTTCCCCTAGATGAGGGAGTGACTCTCTTCTCTGACACATTTCTTAATATACTTGACTCTCAGGCCCCTAAATGGTCAATCAGAACTAAAATACGTATAGCACCCTGGCTAACAACAGAGTCCAAATCCAAAATAACACTTAGAGATAAGGCATGGGACAAATGGCGCACTACCAAGTTACCCCTTGATCGCATTAAATTCCAACAACTGAGAAACGAGACTAAAAAAGCCATCACCCTTGGCAAAAAAAACTACTTCTGCCATCTGCAACATAAACACCAAAACAACCCCCAGAAGTTCTGGGCAGGTTTAAATAATCTTCTCCATTCAGGTAAATCCTCTACTCCTACCCCTGGGACATTAAGTGGTAAAAGCCCAGAAGAAGTAGCAAATACCTTTAATACTTTCTTTACCGAGACTATTCAGTACTTAGCCAACCAACTACCTCCCCCCTCCTCTACATTAAAAAATCCTATACCCAAGTCACTACCCTCCTTTAACCTCCAGCCTATCTCTACATCCTTTATCAGATCCCTACTGAAGAAACTAAAACCAACCACCCTTTCTGCATTTCTACTCCCAGCTGAATATCTGCAAATAGCTGCAGATGCCATAGCCTATCCTATCTCAATTCTAATCAATAGAACCATAACCGAGGCCACAATCCCCTCAATATGGAAAATATCCTATGTCATTCCACTCCATAAAGGTAGCTCATCCACAGAACTATCGAACTATAGGCCAATAGCCATACTGTCACCACTTGCCAAAATTATGGAAAGGTGTGTCCACAAACAACTTATGCACTATCTCATCCAGAACAAACTAATGACCAACTCTCAACATGGATTCAGACCTCATCACAGCACGACCATCACCCTCCTCTCTTTTACTGATAAAATCAACCAAAACCGGAATAACAAAAAAATATCCTCTGCTCTCTTTCTGGACCTGTCGAAAGCTTTTGACATGGTGAACCACCAGCTACTTCTCCACACTCTGAAAACCCTGTACCTAGACAATACAGCCCTTAAATGGTTTCATGCCTACCTCTCGGGTAGACAACAAGCAGTTCTATGGCAAAATAAGCTCTCTCACCTGCTACCAAATACCATAGGAGTTCCTCAAGGCTCCATATTAGGACCTCTTCTTTTCTCAGTCTTTATAAATGACCTCCATTCAGTCATCCCTGAAGCCACCTGTATTCAGTATGCAGATGACTCAACTCTGATATGTTCCGATGACTCTTTACCACCCAGCTCTGTTTTACTACAGTTGAAAACTGGCTCTCAGATTATCATCTGATCTTAAACCCAAACAAAACCAAACTACTTCTCTTCTACCCAACAAATACATCCCCGCCCACACATCTTACTATACAATCCAATAATGGTACCATCATCTCCCCAGACTCCTACACAAAGCTACTAGGAGTTATCATTGATAACAAACTTAGATTTGATATGCATATCAACCAAACCATTAAGTCCGTAAACAAGAAACTTGGGTCCTTATACAGGATAAAGAACTTCCTAACCCCTATTGCCAAAGTGGCCACTGCCCGCTCACACCTTCTCTCTACCCTTCTATATGCCTCTCCTGTGCTTTCTAACCTTAACAAATCCGACCTGAACAAACGTTCAGGTTGTTATAATCATATTGCCAGATTTGTAACCGGATTGCCCTATAGAACACACCACTGCTTTAACTTGAAAAAACTTGACTGGATAGAACTCCCTAATCTTCTCAAGATGAACCAACTCATAGAAGCTTTTAAAATTCTTAAACAACCTGATAACACCCCTGCACTGAAAAATATAATTCCTTACACCAGTCTAAGCTGCCTTCGCTCATCAAACAGACTCCTTGTCCAAACACCCAAATCCAACAATATGGGTGGCGATGCTCTGTTCGCCAACACCACTGGAAAGCTATGGAACTCCCTCCCCAACAACCTCATGTTTATTACTTCCCTTGTTCAATTCAAAAAGAGTCTAAAACTCCATTTTAAGTTGCATTGGCTATGTCCATGCTCAAATCCAGACTAGCTCCTCTTCGTTCAACCAAGACCATACTACTTCTCAAGTAAATCTAAACCCAAAAGGACAACCTAGAGTGGAGATATGTAATCAAAAAGCATATTCACTGTACATTAGCCAAACTATTATCTATAAACTGTCTTAATAAATTCACTAGCATCTTTTTAAAGATCTGTATATTGAACTGTCGTAAGTTGTGTCTGTTAGAACAAGGTAGCAAGTGTAGTATGTAGTATGTAAATTGCTTTTTATTCTTCTTATTCTTTTCCATCTTAAACACTAATATGTAACTATTCGTCTCTGTGACTATGTTGGAGCTTTTCTCCCCGGGCCACCGCTGAAAATGGACATGTATCCAGTCGGACTATCCCGGTCAACAAATGTAAAATAAATAAATAAATAATAATAAATAGTAAATAATATAATATTGTTAATGGTTTCAATATTTTGATAAATAACCTCCACATCAATTTCATTTTGTTTAATTGTAGCTCTCGGAATATCAAAACCATGTCTGTTGAATATTGTGATAAGCTCGCTGTGAAATACCCAGGCAAACCCTGAGGCACAATATTTCTATTAATACAGTCTTTTAAATAACCATTCTTTGTTTTTAACATTCAACATTAATTCCTGTACTTTATTCATATTAGTTTTGTATGTATCCGTTTAAAAATCATCACAGCATTTCCACTGGGAAAAGAAATAGGTTCAGTTAGCCAGTTACCTAAATCAATATTGTTATATCTATTAATATTTTAACATGCAGTCTGTATTACAAGCATTAGTAAAACCATAATGTAACCTGTATGCCAAGACAGACTTCACTCACTCAGGATGACATGCTAAAGGTAGCACTTAAAAATGAAAATGAATTCTTACAATACAGCACTACCCAAATGCTATATAATATAATGTAAAGTTTTTAACTGTATTGACCAAAAATGGATCACTGTAGTAATAAAACTAACTGTATAAAAGTCAGACTGACTAATGACATGAAGTAGACAAAAAAAAAAGCTTTTCTTTTTTGATGGGATGGGGAGAGCAGAAGCAGAGAAGCACTATCAGCATTATTTGACTTGACTGAAGTCACAAAAACTTCCTAATGGCTTATTGAGCCAAAACTCATCAAAGCTGTAACTCATCACATTGATGAGTTTTTCATCACCCTTGTTCTGCAAAATTAAAAAGTTCTGGCCTGATGCCCCATTAACAAACTCCAGGACACAACACGGGAAAATAGGATGGGAAAACTCTAACATAGTGAATTGTAGCTTCAGTTTGTTTTGTTCCCATGAAACTGATTAGGTTTCTAATCACACCTTCCTTATGATTCATCAAAATCATACAATATACATGCAAATGATTTGGAAACCAAAACTAACTATGCTTCCTTCTTGATTTACCAGCTTATGAATGTGTCTCCTTCTTTCATTAGCTGGACTTCAGAATGTTTTATCCAAATTCACATGGTACTACATGGTACTACAAACAAAGTCATAATTTGATTTTAGATTGTTCTCCTTACATTGAAATTACAGTTATACTGCATACAAAATACTCTCCATATAAATCTATAAGCTCTGCTATACAGATATAATTTCTATAATAAAAATGACTACATATGTATGGCTTATCTTTCCTACTCATTTTAACAAGAAGAATACCAGGCTATAGGAATCATTTAATTTTCATTAACTGGGATTAGCAACTAAGGCAATTAAAGTGTAATCTGTTTAGTCTTTAAGACTACTTATAACAATTACTGCTATTAAGATTTACATTTCAGAAGCTTGCACTGGTGAAAGACAAGATTAATTTAAGAAAGCAGCACTGCAGACATCAATGATATAATATTTGACAGGGTTCAAACAGTAGATCCTTACTATCAGTCTTTCTTGAGAAAACAACAACTGGAGTGATTGGTTAAGGGACACCTTCAAACATAATCTAAATATTAAATGAATGTGCACAAAAGAAGGGAGACAGAAAATTGGGCAGAAATGCTTTGACTTCATCTATGGTTAAGGAGAGTGTTTCATGCGAGACATATAGTTAAAAAACATAGTTAAATTTTACAATATACAATTTTTTTGAGTCTTTGAAGCTTAGATTCTGCTTATTTGGTAACAGATGATTTTTACTCAGAACCATCCAAGACTAATTTATTTTTGGACATGAATTATAAATGACAATGAAATTACAGGCATATATATATATATATATATATATATATATATATATATATATATATATATATATATATATATATATGTATATGTTTGACAGACGGAATTGGATTGTACATTTGGCTGGTTATAGGTAGTTTAACAAGCTAGGTAAAACTCAAATCTATCTTTTATTTAAGCTGAATTACAAATTAATTATTTTTCACAAACTGTGGCTGTTCCTTGCCATAAACCTTGAAGCACATAAAATATAAACTGTATATAATAGGAAATTGCTTTCACCACAAATGCATCAGAGCAGTTAAAATGAAAATAAATCTGCTTCTCAAACTGCACAAACTTACAGAGCTCAGTGGTATTTAAAAAGTTACTTCTGGTTAAAAGGCAACATTACCTTCTTTTGACTCTTTCCCCCAAGAGTTACGAGATTATGGAAAAATGAAGCTTTATATTTAAAGTTAAACCCAAACAAGAAATAAAGAAAAAGAAAGCAGAGAATGCAACTGTTCTAACCTGCTTTTGAAATGTACAGAGTTGACTGTAGCTCTGGGGCAGACACTCAAGTGTGGAATTAACTCCACTTGAGACTATGCAATTGGTGTTTTTTTACTTAGAAGTCAGAGGCAGTTAGAATTCAATAAATCTTTAGCTACTGCTAGTGACAGTATCAGGCTAGCTTTTTGGTAGAATTTTTGTTTCCTATATGTCATCGTCTGCTTATTTTGCATTTCATTGTGCATGTGCACAACTGCTTACATATTTAATTTCACAAAATAAATGACATAATGTTATCACTGTTGAAGTGACAGCCTGATCCAATGTGAAAAAATGGGAAAAAAGGGGTTGTGGATGGATGGATTTACTTCAAGAAAGAGTTTTATTAAATCTTATGTGACTAGTGGTTTGTTTATTAGCATAACAGTATGTGTTACTCTTGCAGACAAGCCATCAGTTTGCATCTGTCATTTGAAGAGTGACTGGTTAAAGCTACTGCTACCACATAGATACTTAATGGTCGGTTTATTTTAAGGGTAATCAGTAATTGTGTTTTTGTGTGCCAGATTGAGCTGGCTGATGAGAGAGTGCTGCCCTAAAGTCAAGAAAAGAGTATTGCTGCTGGCGAGATATCATTAACCCCTCCTGAAAACTGTAAGTTTTGTGTGTGTGTGTGTGTGTGTGTGTGTGTGTGTGTGTGTGTGTGTGTGTGTGTGTGCGCAAAACACTGGGCTCAGAGCAATGTGGGTAAAATCCTTGGGAATGTAACTTACTCTGTTCTTACAGTTAGTGAGTGTAGAACTTGTTTGGGTATGACAGATGTTGACTATTACCTGAGGCAGCAGTGTACAGTTACCAGGGCAAAAACATATTATCTGACATTCAACAGTGGAGATCAAGAGACAATAACCTTTGCCTGTCACAATATATAGAACTGAAAAGGGGAAGAAGTAGAATATAAATGGATAGCAATACCACAAAAATGTTACAAAATGTATAGAGGATGTAAAATCTCTACAGAATTCAGTAGCACTTCCAAAGTTACTTTCAGGAATAGTGTGTCTGTTACTGAATTCATCTTATAAAGCATTAGGTCCAGGGACTCTTAGCAATATGGCAAGGAGTGACTTTAAGAAGAAATAACTTCTTCAAGACTGCACAGTTGAAATTCAATAATGTGATTTGTTCAGAAATAATGTAATCTTTCAGTATCTGCAGTTTTTTTATTATGTAATAATATTCTGACTAGCACTTCATTATCTAGCTTAGAAGACGGGTCTATATTACAATACTGAAACTTTAGTTAATCGAATAACTAAAACAAGATCTTGTAATATCTAAACCTAAAAATCTCGAATGGCCGATTTAACCCAGGGAAACACTTCCCTTGGCCATTATGTGGATTATGCCCTTTTCTCCAATTTGGAGTGATCTCGGAGTTGGTATATTTACTTAGGGGGAGTGGGGAGTACAGATTTAAAGTTTTTTTTTTTTCATGCAGCCAAGGGAAGTGTTGCTCTGGGTTAAATCAGCTGTTTGAGATTTTTAGGTTTTGATATTACAAGATCGATCTTTAGTTATTCGAGTAACTAAAGTTTCGATCTTGTAATATAGACCCTAGAAGACACTAGATGAGGTTACCAGAAAGATGCTACAGAATTTGGCAAAATAGAGCCGTATGGTTAATGAAGCTATTAGTCATTAGTTATTAGTCATGATTCCAAATACTTTGATGGTTTGGAATCCAGTGAATTAAATCAGTCCATAGTGCATTTTGTCCCTCAAGGACTTAATGCAAAGTTGACCTATAAACATCTTTCAAGTGTGGAGGAAAAGTACAGTTTTGTACCTACCATAAATGTAGATGTTCGAGGATCCACATTGCTGCAGTCCTAACTATTGGGTAGTCCGCTGTCCAGTCGGCCCGAATACCAAAGTATATGGCTGACGTCGGTCAGGACGCATTAGACTGACGTCAGTACGTCAGGGTACTAATGCGCATGACCGACGTCATATCCTCAGTCTTTTCTTGCCCCAGATGTCAGAAGACCCTGAAAAGATAAGGCCAAAAGCCAAAAAATTCCCAACATACCTGCACCAAAAAATATATATACAATATATACAAAAACAGCAGAATATAACTTCACCTACACAACCACCCCTAAACACAGAGGGGAAGGAGGGAGGGTAAATTGGACTGCAGCAATGTGGATCCTCGAACATCTACATTTATGGTAGGTACAAAACTGTACTATGTTCTTCATTCCACATTGCTGCAGTCCTAACTATTGGGTAGAATCCCAAAGCAGAGGTAAGGGAGGCTGGCAAATCATAAGGAAGCAGGAACTGACAACATGCCTTGCAAAATAGCTGTGGCAAAACCAGCCCTAGACTTAGAGTAGAGAGGAAGGTGATAATGCTTAGAGAAAGTATGCACTGAACTCCAAGTAGCTGCCTCCAAAATATCCTTTGTTGCCACTCCCCTTAGAAATGCTGCTGAAGTGGCAGTAGCCCTAGTGGAATGAGGCCTAATCCCAGCTGGAATCTCCTTGCCATGATGGGAATAACAAAATGCAATGCAACACCCAATCCACCTAGAAATAGTTTGTTTTGACACAGGCTTGCCCTTTGAACTCAAAGCAAAAGAAATAAACAACTGCTGAGACTGCCTAAAATCCTTAGTCCTGCTCAAATAATAACGCAATTGCCTGTGTACATCTAAAGTGTGCAAAATCTTTTCCCCTTTATTTTGGGGATCTGCATAAAAGGTAGGCAAATGAATAGTTTGGTTTAAAGCCACACTAGAAACCACCTTAGGCATAAAGGAAGGATTAGTACGTAAAGATACCCTATCCTTATGAAAATCAAAAAGGCTCCACTGCCGTAAGGGGGTGCAACTCAGAAACCCTTCTTTCAGAAGTAATGGGCAACAAAAAAACAATCTCCCATGACAAGTATTTCAATTCAGCAGTAGCCGAGGCTCAAAAGGTTGTAGAGTAAGTTTCTCCAACACAAAATTGAGATCCCAAGCAGGAGTAGGAGCTCTCGTGGGGTCTTATATTCTTTGCCCCTCTAAGAAATTGCTTGAACAAAGGATGCGAAAACAATGGTGGGTCACAATCATAGTGAGCTGAAATTGCTGCAGCATGAATCTTAATGGAAGAGAAAGATAAACCTTTGTCCAGTAACTCAGTAAGATATTGAAGAGCCACACTCAAATTTGGCTCAGAAATCTCCAAATTATTTGCTGCACTCCAAAATAAAAATCTCTTCCATTTTTCTGCGTACACTTTCCTTGTACTAGGTCTCCTGGCTTCCATAATCACATTTAAAACTTGTTGAGGAAGTTGAGACCTACTGTCTTTCAAAACAGAAAATGCCAGGCTGTTAGATGAAGAGAGTGAAGCTTGACATTGAGCAGGTGACCGTCTCTTTGAGACAACAGGTGTGGAATTAAGGGTAAAGGCCATGGAGGCTTCCTTACCAAACTCCTCAGTAATGGGTACCAGTGCTGCCGAGGCCAATCTGGAGCTATTAAAATCATCCTTGGCTTGTCTTGTCTGACTTTTAGAAGCACCTTTGGAAGAAGAGGCAGAGGTGGAAACGCATACACATTTGCTGCACTCCAAAATAAAAATCTCTTCCATTTTTCTGCGTACACTTTCCTTGTACTAGGTCTCCTGGCTTCCATAATCACATTTAAAACTTGTTGAGGAAGTTGAGACCTACTGTCTTTCAAAACAGAAAATGCCAGGCTGTTAGATGAAGAGAGTGAAGCTTGACATTGAGCAGGTGACCGTCTCTTTGAGACAACAGGTGTGGAATTAAGGGTAAAGGCCATGGAGGCTTCCTTACCAAACTCCTCAGTAATGGGTACCAGTGCTGCCGAGGCCAATCTGGAGCTATTAAAATCATCCTTGGCTTGTCTTGTCTGACTTTTAGAAGCACCTTTGGAAGAAGAGGCAGAGGTGGAAACGCATACACATGAAGATTTTTCCAACTGAAAGAAAGAGCATCCACTCTCCAAGCTGTGCGATGAAACCTCTTTGTGCAAAACTTTGGCAGCTGGTGGTTTAGTGGAGAAGCGAACAGATCTATGTCTGGAGTTCCCCATGACACTGTCAATTTTTGAAATACATGAAGATCCAGTTTCCACTCGTGGGGATCCATGATTTGTCTGCTTAACACATCTGCTAAGGAGTTCTGTGCTCTCGGCAGAAACCTTGCCTGAAGAGTTAATTGCAAGCTGAGCGCAGTCTCCCATAAAATCATTGCTTGCCTGCACAATGGGTAAGAATGTGTTCCCCCTTGTTTGTTGATGTACCACATGACAGTTGTGTTGTCTGTTAGAATCAACACCTGCCCTGGAAGAAGTAATTCCTTGAAAGCCATTAATGCAAACTGGACTGCTAACATCTCCTTCATGTTGATATGTAGATGCTGTAGTTTGGCAGGCCACTTGTCTTGTATCCACTTAACATTTAGATGAGCTCCCCAAGCAATGTCTGAGGCATCTGTCGTTAGAATCTGACTCGCCTCTGGCCGGGTCACAGAGAGTCCCTTGTTTAGGTGACATTCCTGAGCCCACCACAAAAATTCCTTTTGAATGCAAGGTATTATTTGAATGACAGTGTCCAAATCCTGGCAGTGCTGTGTCCATACATTTTTGAGATACCATTGTAGCTTCCTCATATGCAGTTTGGCATTGGGAAGCACCAGAATACAAGATGCCATGAACCCTAAGGCTTGAAGGACTGTCCTTGCAGTCAGCCCGGACTGAAGAGATAGTTGATGGAAGTAACTGGAAAGATTCTTTTGTTTGTCCGGGGTTAAAAAGGCCATCTGGGCTGCTGTATTCAGTCTCACACCCAGAAAGCACATGTCTTGAGAGGGTACTAGACTGGACTTTATTTCGTTCACAGAATACCCTAGGCATCTTAGCACTGCTATGACATATTCCAAATGCTGTAGAAGGTCTTCCTTTTCTTGAGCCAGAAGCAGGCAGTCGTCCAAGTAAGGATAGATTTGAATTCCTTTTAGCCTGAAGTAAGCTATCACTGGAGCCAGAACCTTTGTGAATACTCTGGGCGCAGTAGATAAGCCAAAGGGCAATGCAGAGAACTGATAATGAGAATTTCCAGCTCGAAAACGCAGATACTTTCTGCAACTTAGTCTTATAGGCACATGAAGGTAAGCTTCCTTGAGATCTAAAGTTACCATCCAGTGATCTTTGCCCAGCAGAGGTAAAAGCTGTTGTAACGTCAACATTTTGAACTTGGGAATGTCCAGATAAGTGTTGAGGGTAGATAAATCCAAAATTGGTCTCCACGTGTTCCCCTTCTTTGGTACTAGGAACAGGCGAGAATAAAATCCTAGGCCCCTTTCTGGCACAGGAACTGGCTGAATGGCCCCTATTTGGAGTAACAGAGAAATCTGCTTGTGAGCCTCTTGTCGTTGTAGAGGAGGAATGTCTGGCATGCCTTTGAAAAGAGGCAAGGTATGGAAATAAAACCTGTAACCGTTGTGAATAATATCCAGAACCCATCTGTCTTGGGTAATTAAATCCCAATTTTCTTTGAAAAGAGACAGCCTTCCTCCCAACGGTGCTGCCAGGCGAGAATGAACTGGCAGCTGAAAAGGCAGGTCATTGGGTCTGCTTACGAAAGGACTGACCCCTGCCCTCACCAGAAGTCTGAGCAGGGGCACTCCCTGTCCTAGGCCTAAAAGAACCCTGAGCTCTGCCCCTACCACGTCTAGACCTACCCCTAGACTGGGAATCATAAGCAGGATAAGTCCATCCCTTAGTAGGCCAATTTCTACTAAACTTCGGAGGCTGCACCTGCAAAAAATCTTTAACAGTTTGCATAGACTTAGCCTTGTCCTCCATTTTCTTCAAAACTGCTTCCACAGGCGAACCAAACAACACATCAGACTGTAAAGGAGCATCCAAAATCCTTGTCTTAACATGCTCAGCTAAATTCTGATCTCTCAACCAGGCGTGCCTACGAAGAACAGAACCAGTGGCAGCCACCCTGGAGGAGGCCTGCACAGCATCAAAACCACACTGCAAGGAATGTTTACCCACCTGTTCAGACACATGAACTAAATCCTGCAACTCTTTACACTCAATACCTTCGCCAGAGCATCCACCTTAGATTTCAACTGTGAAAGAAGATAATTCTGATATTTTAACATGTGAAACTGACAATTCAACGCCCTCATGGCTAAAGTGGAAGAAGTATACACTTTCTTTCCCCATCTATCCAAAGCCCTTGCCTCTTTATCAGGAGGGACAGGATTTTTAACAACTGAGGCCTTCACACCTTTAGGCCCCTGAGAGACAGTTTGGGGTCTGCCCTAGGACTCTTAAAAAGATACTTATGAGCTTCAGGCACCCTATAATACCTATCCGGTTTAACTGGAGCAGGAGGTGAAGAATCAGGATTCAGGGAAGCCTCTGCAAACACATCTTCCACCACATTCAAAACAGGAGGTATAGCTAAAGGCCTATGCTGGGGTAAAACAAGAATTCCTAAGCCTTTTCCTGGAATCAGAGAAATCTTGACCTTCCCATTTAAAATGCTCCCTCATGGAATGCAGAGTCTCTGAAAATGAAAAATCCTCAGGAGGAGAAGCAGAAGGAGTAGAATCATCCACATCAGAATCAGAATAAGGAGGGTACTCCTGCAAGTCTTCAGCCGAAGACTCTGAAGCCTCCGAGCATTGCTCAAAACTCTCAAACTCAGGTTCCACCCTAGGCCTCTTATCAGGAGGGGGCATAGAACCCCTTATCATAGTAATCAAATCCTCTGCCATTTTAAGCATATGTTTCTTAGGCAAGGACCCTGAAGCACTAGGAGAAACCCCCACTGAAGCTAAACTTGGCCTGCCCCTCAAAGAAGCCTTGGAAACAGAAGGGGAGGCTCTAACCACCTTAGGAAGAGAGGGAAGAACAGCCACCTGAGAAGCCCCCTCAGCCTGGCCTACTTCCTGAGAGGATACATCCTGTAACAGTAAAGTCTCTCCCTGAGACTCCAAAGAAACACCTGGCAAAACCTCCGGCTCCACTGAGCCTTCTAAAGAACCGACGTCTGGGACTGTCGGTTCCTCCATTCTAGGCTTTGCTGCTTTATCTTTGCGTTTTTTAGCCGAAGCCGGCGGAGCATCCGACGGCATTTTATAATTACAACGCTTCCCAAACACTAACCTGGCACAGTCTAACCTTCTCTTAATAGTGCGTTTGTTAAATCTAGCACAAGAGCGGCATCCAACAACGCCGTGCTCAGGCCCTAAACAAGGTATACACAAAGTATGGTAATCCCTATGAGGTATCTGTTTCCCACAAGAAATACAGTTATTCACTTTTTCTGACATCCGGTTAAATACTGAGGCAAGAAAACCAAAATATTCCCCAACGGGTACTTAGCCAACTTTGATTCGGTCTGAAACTCTGACTTCAGAAACTTTCAGAACGCCAACCTGCACTCGCAAAATTGCTTCTGCATCGGACCATGCGGCAAAAAAGACTGAGGATATGACGTCGGTCATGCGCATTAGTACCCTGACGTACTGACGTCAGTCTAATGCGCCCTGACCGACGTCAGCCATATACTTTGGTATTCGGGCCGACTGGACAGCGGACTACCCAATAGTTAGGACTGCAGCAATGTGGAATGAAGAACATCTAAAGTCAATTAGAAGAAGAAACTCAAACTGTAGTACAGAAATGGAACTCATCAGATGTTATCATAGCCCTCAAGTCTTTTTTTAAACTTTATTCAATTATCACTTGTGACATGAGTAATCAAACCATATTAATAAGTTCACATTTACAGAAGTCATACATCACATACATTGTTATATATTATATAGTCAAAGCAACATTACAAAAGTTATTTCTCTTTTCTTTTAAACATCACTCCTCTTCCAAAATATTTTTCTGCATGTACTGTTCCCGCAGTTCCCATTATTTTCTATATAATTTACTCTTACAGTTTTCTAAATATCCCACTTCCTGTTCTCTGTTACAATATCTCCTACTTCAGGTATAGTTGGTTTAGATTTTGATTTCCATTTTCTAGTAACTATATTTTTTTGGCAGCCACCAGAATTAAACTTAACAAGGCCTTACTATATCTCGACAATTCAGAATCTGTATCCTTGCTCAAAAATAATTTCCTTAGTTACACTCATTTGCTTACCCACTATCCCTCAAACTCTGAAAAATCAGGCATAATAGGGAAGAAAGAGATAATCTGGAACATATATTTTGGCAGTGTAATGAGCTGTCAGACTTCAAAAATTCCCTACAAACTACTCTGTCAGAAATACTGGGTGAGCAAATTTTTTGAGCTGTGATATAGGATTTGAATTGCCTAGACTGGTGGTTGCCAAAAAAGCAATTACTAGAAAATGTAAATCAAAATCTAAACTAACAGTATCAGAAGTAGTGAATATAGTAACAGACATATTTAGAATCATATTACATAGTACAAATGGGAATTGTGGGAACAATACACGTAGAATAATCTTTTGGGGAAGGAATGAGATTTAAGGGAAGGCAGGAATTCAGTGAGTTATGTTAGACTGACAATGACTGTATAGAATATCATATGTGATGCATAATGTTTGCAACTGGAAATATGTCAATGGTTTGTTTTCATTTATATAAATGTATGATTATTGAATTAACACTTATGAAATAGACAAAGGTTTTTGTTAAGAAAAAGTCAGGGGTAAATTCAGAAAACTAACAAGGGGCAAAATCCAAACATATGTGAACCTCTGTGAACTGCAGGGACAGACATTAAATATTACAATTATATACTAAGAAATTTGCTAAAATAACAGGTTTTGCATTAACATGCATTTTCTTAAGAGTATGAAGTCTGAAAGCTAAAATGTCTGCAATTTTTAGTGACTTCAGTCCTCAACAATTTTACGGACAATTACAAATTTTACAAGACCAGATCAGAAACATATAGCAAAATCAAGGACATTTTACCAAATTAGGGACATTAAAGAGTGATGGCTTTTACTGAGAATGGGCTTCATTATACCAATTTCTAGAAGTTTAACACCACCAAGCTTGACATATGTAATTAAACCCTTGCCAGTATACTATATCTGAAGAAAGCTAGGTATCTCACAGGCTGACATTTACTGGCATTTTTCTCTGTATCAAGACATTTTATTGTATTTTATCAGGGAATACCATGCAATACTTTGAAGACTTTCACAGTAACTGAAATAGCAGTCTTTGCATAACAATACTAAAAGAGATTTATAAAAAAATCCACATAAAATTTCCTCATTTTATCTTAGGGTGCATCAACAATGAGAACACCCTCAACCATTTAAGTGGACTTAAGACATCTTTCTATTTAGCCTACAAAAGCCTTTCCATGTTGACCTAAAAGTTGATGTGTGGCTCTAATAGCTAAACTCCATCATTTCTACCTATAAGATAAGACTATATCATGACGTATTTTTTTTAAGTCTCCCATGACGTATTCTTATATAACAAGTATTTGTAGACCATAGTTTCCTGGATCACCTGTTTTGGTTCATTCTGTATTCCTCAGATGGAATACAGAAGCTCAAAATCTCAGGTGTTCTTTTTAGACCAATGTCTCTGTTGTCAAACTTATAGATGCTTTTCCAAAAGATGCAGCTACACTATCAGTGCTGCAGCTAGTTCAGCTGACACCTTGCCTACCACCAGGGCCCTATCAAATTTCCTTTCATCTTATTGTTGTTCTTTGGGTGGTGAATACAAACCCCTTTTGGGTATAGAGCTAAGTCCCCATTGGGATTGCACATACCTCTGAATCTCATTGGCAATATGGGGAGGATAGCCACTACCCCAAAACATATTCACAACAGTATCTAGTTCTCTAGGGATATCTTTGTCATAGGAAGTCTTCCTGACTTCTCGTATGTACTGTCCCTTAATTAAACTTTTCTTTTAACAGAGCAGGTGACAACTTGAAAAATCTAAATAAGAATTACTAAAAGAGGGATTTTTGAAAATGGTAAATTTAAATCCACTGTCTGAGTGCATAATGTGTATCCAAATATTTTATTTTATCATGACTAAAATTAAATGTAAATTTCAAAAAATTTGAGGTACCATTTAAATAATTTACAAAGTTGACAATTTCTTTTTCAGGCGCATCCCAAAGGATAAACATGTCATCCAAAAACTTGACATATAATGTGACATAAAGTTGGAATTTTGATCCAAAAACAAAATTAATTTCCCAATCTAATAAAACCAAGATGGCATAAATGGGGGCTTGTTTATAAAATACCGCCCTCAAAATAGATGTAATCTAATACCAAATACATAATTTCCAAAATCAAATTTATTTTGTCATTAGTAAAATTTCTAAATCTTACAATACTAATGTGGAAATGTTCTAACCCTTCTTCGCTTGGGATTGCTGTAAATAAATCTACTACATCAATAGTTAAAAAAGTCAAATCCTTGGAACAAATATCTTCCTTAAGCCTTCCCAGAAAATACCAACATGGGGCAATAAACTGGAAATAAATTTTAACCAGCAGTCTATAACGACTCCTATAGGATGAATTTTGGATCCTCTGGCCTCTACTAGTGGTCTAAAAGGGAGTTTCTCATGATTCTTGTGTACTTTGGAAATACCAAATATGGTGGGCACAACTGGTTTATTTACTTTTAAAGCTTTGTATGTGCCTAAAAGGGTCTACTTTTACTTACCGAAAATATACTTCTGCCGACTCTACTTTAGCGAACTTCCATTTTATCGAATGTATCTACTACCATATCCAATCCCTGGGAAATGAACCATTTGGCCACCAGGTAAAAACACTAAATGGAAACAAATTCAACCCACCTAATTGGGGGGGCTTTGCCCCCTCCCCAATTAAATATACTAATCCGAGATTGCATTACATTGGAGAAAAGGGCAAAGTTCACCCTGGTGGCCAAATGGTTTGTTTCCCAGGGAAAGAATTTTGGTAGTCGATGCGTTCGATAAAGTGGGTGTTTGCTGAAATGGAGTCAGCGGACCGGAATTCAAAGAAGTGCAATTTCTATAAGTAGAAGTAAACCCATCTAAAGTTATCCTCTGTTCTAAAACATATATTCTAGGTAAGACTCAATTCTCTGGTAACCAATATCAACTTCATTAATAGATTCAGGTGAATAGGTATCGCTTCCATTTAATAAGTCAAACATCATCCTGGAATAATCAAAGGAATCATATAACACAATACCCCCACCCTTATCTGGCTTCATAATCTGTATGGATTTATCACCACGTAATTAATAATTCTTTCTCACTCTTACCTATATTGTACTTACTATTCTTATACTTGGCCTGTATTTTATATATATCATCTGTTATGGCCCTTTCAAAAACATTCAATATAGGGTGGATTGGAGGGTTAAATGTGCTTTTCTTTTTTACCTCATTCCCTTTATAGTTTACCATGTTTCAGCCTGTGTCCCTTTCATTAAAATGCACTGCCAAATTCAATTTTCTAATAAAGAATTTAGCTTCTAAAAGTGAATGAACTAAATCAAATTTTCTCGAAGGGACAAACTTTAAACCTTTTTGAAAAAGAGAAAAATGTTCTGGCATAATCTTTTTACTAGTGTAATTGTAAATGTTAAACTCATTACAGGTGGACACAACTCCTTTAGTGACAATAAGGGAATTGTCAACTTTGTCTACAGTTCTTAACATACACAAACTGCAAGCAAATAATTTAAGCACACATAATTTCAACCATAACTGCTTAAATAAATACAGTTAGTTCAGTTGCAAGAACTGATAAGCACTCATATCCAGCAATTGCACCACTGACTTGCAGGGACTGATTGGCACCTTTTCTACATTGCTGATCATGTCACCAGTAGCTTTTACCCAGGGTAGCTTCCCACATTGCTACACATAACTATGGATTTGCACCCTACAATTTCAGCCATGATGCAAACAAGTCATAGACAATCCCTGGAGCAGTAGCAGTTCTATCATTTATACATGTTCCTCAATTCTAATCTGGCTGAATTCATGAGCGAGTTGCGAGTTGCTCTGCACTTTGTAATGCATTAAGAACCTAACTTTAAACCATAGAAATGACACCAAAAGTGCAGTAAATAATAAACTTAAACAGTAAACCAAACAACCAACACTTAGAATCAATCAGAAGTGCAGAAAGTCATTATTTGATTGTAGTGGCAAAATGCAAAGGCACTTTAAAATAGATGAGAGTGCAAAACCTTTGCAAATAATGCACAAAATATAAATGCATATAGGAGCACACTAATATATTTCAATATAAAGTGCAGCTCAACAATATGGAGCAATTAGTTAGCTGTGGATGGATCTAGATTTAGCTGAATAGTCAAATACAGTGGAGGCAGCTCTGGTGGCATAGAGGGATAAAGCCCAGACTACAATCCAGGTAATCCGCGTTTGATCAGTGGCTCATGTGACTGATGTAGGGGCAAGGAAGGGATGGGCATTACCATCCTGGGTGGGTGAGCAGACCCATGGGTGTCTACTGTATCTGTCCTTGACAGAGGCTGGGAAAGACACATTGGTAGGTGTGCCTAAAGACAGTTGCTGCAGAGGTGAGACAATATGCTGCATGTCTCAATTACACTCCTGCCCCCAGGCATACCAGTAGGTCCACAAGGGGGAGGAGAAAATGGATGGGTCATAAGTTGAAATCCCCAGGGGTCGATGCACAGATGTGTCAAGCCCACAGATGCATAGTTCTATGACTGCCACCAGTAACACCAAATTCATTTTGGGGAAATGGGGAAAGGAGAAGTTAGACTTGGTGAAGGCAGATACTGTGGTGCTGGGGCAGTACAATGAAGTGCAGTGGTGGTAGGGAGAAAAATACAGTGGCAAAAACAACAGCACTAAAAAGTAGTTAAATGTGCAAAATCTCTGCAAACAATATATAAATATAACATAAGTCTTTATATAATTCAATATAATGTGTAAAACAGCTCTGTGGAATACTCATCTAGTAATGGCGGGGATCTAGATTCAGCGGAAAGCCTTAACAATCAATGGTGTGGCTACCCAGCATTTGTAACTTTATGCAAGCAGAAAAAAAACAGTAAACAAGCAAAATAGTCCATGAGCCAATCACAACAAGCACACTCGAAGGTTTCCTCAGTGATTCTCAGCACAGAAGGCATCAGACTACACTCTACTTTCACTAGAGGGCAGACTTAACTTTTCTAACTTTAAATCACTAAAATGACACCCAAAGTGCATTAAATAACCAAGTTGAACAGTAAATTAAACAGCCAACTATTAGAATCTGGCAGAAGTGCAGAAACTCAAAAGTTGATTACTATTCCAAAAACAAATGCACTATAAAACTGATCAGAGGACAAAACTTTGCAAATAATATATATATATATATATATATATATATATATATATATATATATATATATATATATATAAGCACCACTAGTTTATTTCAAGAGAAAATGCAACACAGCTATATGGAGTGATAATTTACCAGTGGATGGATCATAATTCAGCTCAGCATTCAAATACAGTGTCAAAACAGGAGCACTAGAAAGTAGATAAAAGTGCAAAAACTCTCAAAATAATGCACAGATAATAACAGCAGTATCTGTATATGTCAAGATAAACTGCAAAACATTTTAGATGGCTCTGGATTCATCAGAATGCCTCAGCAATCAATAGTTCTGAATTTCAAGAGAGTGAGACAGATGAAATTTATAGTAGGGATGAGACAGTTGAAATAATGAGCAGAAAAAAAAATGCCATGTAGCCATCATTAATTATTCATAATGGGACTAGATCATGTGTGAAACACTTGTCCTTATGTTACTGAATTAACTCATTAACACCAACAGTGTGAAGCACAATATGTTATTAATTATGTGTGTAGCACTACTCATGTGACTTGAAAAGCAGACCACATACAGCACTTTTGTTCATAGGTTCATAAGTGTATACTAGGCTAACCACCACTAGGGCTCTTAGCCTAGCTGTGCAACACAAATGTGGCTCACAAATTTGATTTAAATTTAATTTATAGGGGGTGAATTTTTGATTACCCATCCACTTGTCCAAGTTGTCCTTAAATAGGGATAGTGAGGAACTCTGCTTCACATGGATGGGGAGCCTGTTCCACAGAATGGATATTACCTGAGAAAGATATCTGTCTGTCCAACATGTGTTGTTTCTATTGCAAACAAAATCTTTTAATCTAATAATTCTGTTGCTGTTTATTTTGCAGATATGTAAAACATTCATCAAAACAATGTCCAGGGATGCCTTAATATGCCAGGCAACGATCACCTCTCAGAAGTCTGTATGATACCATGTAAAAATACAGGGCTTTGAGGTGATCAGCATAGGACATTGTGTTTTTTTTTTGTAAGGAACCTTTAAGGAATTTCCACTTACTGCATATGTCTGGTCAGGTACATACCAAAGAGGCATTGTACTCTATGATGGGCCTGATGAAGGCTGAGGACAGTGGTATGATGACCTCTTTATACCTAGATCCCATGCCCTTGCTTATAAGATGAACAACAAAGAAGGATCTTTTGCTACGTTGCACACGTGGTCGAAGGCTAGGTTACTATCTACATGAGTTCCCAGATTCCTAACTAGGGAATCAGGTTTTAAGGGTATTTTTTTGATGATGTAGTTACCCAGGGTGGTAAACTTCCCAAAATGTACTGCAATGCATTTTTTGATACTGAATTGTAAACCATGGCTTTGGCACTGCACGCTTATTTGTATTAGACCTTCTGGAAGGGTATTCTCATCTTGGGGGGGTGCTCCCATTTTGCACTTATCTGTGAACTCAGCCAGAGGCCTTTGACATTGGCTTTAAGATCCAAGAAGTAGATGCCAAAGAGGAGTGAGCCCAGGGCAGAGCCCTGGGGGATTCCACTGGAGACTGGCCATGAGAAACTGCTGGCAAACTAACAACAGGTTCATAGTTACTAGACATCTCAACCAATGGAGAACGCACTCAGAAATATAGCACCCCATCCCCCCTTGAAGTACATCACAATATCAGCAATTCATCTACATGGTGTGGGAGTAGAACCCACATGTTTCTGCACAAAATGCGAGTATGAAACCTGCTGTGCTACTAACACTGTTCAGCTGCAACTTACCATAGCACCTGGCCTGTCAACAATCAGCAAAGTAGGAAAGTGATATCTAATTGACTGACTGTTGGTAGGTGTTATTAAGCTAAAGAGAAGAGTAAAATATTATGAGTTTGATGACTTTAGTGAGTTACATGATAGGCTAGCATAAGGCACAATGTTATAATATAGAAAATTATCAGGCAAGGTAGATTGTTATGTAAAACACATTTAACATTAAATAAATCGTGATGACTTACTTCATAACTATTATTTATTTACTGATCTCAGTTATTGACCATCTGTTCATTGTATTCAGGTAGAGTCTGTCATTTTACCAATCCCAGGAAAGTTCTACTAGCTGTCACAGGCAGAATTGAAAAAAAAAACAGCTGCACTGAATGCAGACCCTTGGTGTGACCAATAAACCAGATGATCTTACTGAATGAATGAACAGCATAGATACTGACAAGATTAGTATATGCAGAGATGTACACAAGAATTGAATAAAGCTATGAAGAGGAAATATTACCTGCTTCTTTTTACTGAAAAAATGGATCTTCTATAGTGATTGAGTACAGTTTGTTTAAGCTGCAATACGTCATTGCTGACTTCTTTTAAATACACAGGCTCTTCATCATTATCAAGATAAAAATGATTTTCTTGCAGAGGGCATGACCCTCTACACCTGCCAACTTGAGAGATTTGGCTTTTTACCCCAAATCTGTATATATACTGCCTCTGAGGTTGCATCAACACAAATAAATTATATTTAGGATGAAGTCTGTGTATTTTTGGTATCCTGTGCTCAAATTCACAGACACGTTTTCAACTGCAAGCAACTGAAACATGAACAGCTGTGACACAACTGTGTAAGACAGCCTAAAAGAAGTTGTTACTACCATGACAAATTTAAAACATTTCTTTGTACATGATGTTTTCCCAAATCAAGACAGAAATGAAAAGTTGGAAGCTATGTATTTAATATGTCTACAGGTCGATACAGATTCTTGAGACTTTTGTTTGCTATTTCATCATATCTAATAAGTACCTGAAATGTTTCGGAGAGATGTAGCACAGTTGATTCAATGACTTGGACTTGTAAATTTCAATATAATATACTTGTTCAGGATGAGGCCAGAGAAACATGACAAAAGACCACTTCAATTACTGAACGGACTTAAACAATATAACTTCAAGCTGAATGAAAGCAGGTGTAAGGCATACTGGTCATGTTTTAACTTCAAAAGGCTTGAAACCAGATGATGAAAAGCTCATAGCTGTTTTACATTTACTGTTCATCCAAAGGATAAACAGGAGCTTATAAGGCTTATGTACATCATATAGTACATTTTGATTTTTATTCAGAACACACCAGAAATAGGTCTTCTATTAAGAAATTGCCAAATACTTCACTGCCGGAGCACCTATACTGAAGTATTTTGATATAACAAGATGACATTAGAAAGTGATGTTACTGAAAATGAAAGGGGTACAGAAGTTCATAAGAAGATAAATCTGTTGTCAGGGATTCAAAACATTTATTGGTTGTCAGAAAGAAAATGGTCAGACAACACCTTTGAGTCCCAAATTGCAGCTTGATAAGAACTTAACAAATGAGATCTTAACTTGAAAAAAATCAAAAGTAAGTATTTTCAGTCTCCCCAAACTTATATAAACCAACTTCACAGCTACACAATCAGTAAAGAAATGAGACATTACTTAAACCAATGGAATCATTGCCCAGGCATAATAACTGCATCAACAGTGATTTTCTAGGGGAAACAGTGATCAGGGGGTTTACCGTGAGAGATGAACTCATCCACATGGATTCTTATCCAGTCTTTGCTTAGTGAGATGTAGGGAAGCTTACAACCAAATAGAAGAAGAGACACTACTGATAGCATGTTATTTTGAGAAGGTTTTCCTTATTTATTATGCATGTATGTGTGTAAACATGTATGTATGTAGTTAGTTACTCATGTATATATTTTTTTATTTATTGCAATTTGATAACCTAGAAATGTTAGCTTGTCAAGTGACACATTTCAGTCATGACCCAGGCTCCAGAGAAGTGCAGTAAAATAACATGACCAGTACAGGGATAATATACTAAAGAGCATATAAAGGCATTTACTGCAAGATGCTGTATTATATTTACCAATGTCGATATTAAAGCTGCTTTTAAAACATTTGCAGTACTAGTACACAAGTCATAAGGTCCAGTTTCCTGTGAAGCATTATGCGATCTGGAATAAAAAAATGAAAGAGCTGGCCATACATCCTCTCCTGTTCAATTTAATAAATTTACTAGAGTTGAACCCAGATGTTACATATGAGCAGAAAGGGGACATACCAACAGCAAAAACAGAGTTGAGTCTGTGGTACTTACATTATTTACTTATTCTATGTACTGTTTCTTAATCATGTACGTGGACTGGTCTGCTGATCTTTTTCAACATAACCTGTGCTCAATCAGCTGAACATAGAGTATTTTAAACAATGAAGTCAACAAAGTATCTTGGCAAAAGCACTCCTTAAATGTAGGCAACTAATGTGGCAAAGGTCAAAGATGGCTGCAAAATGCCTGAGAGTATGGGCATATTTGATTAGCAAGAATGTGGATGCAGGCAATTCAAAAACATGGTTTATAGCTAGATATATAGATCATCAGCTTAAAAATAAGGTGGCTAGCATTTCCCATCTGTCATAATTTATGGGATTTTTTATCCAAATGTAATCAGTCGGGAGCTTTTATGGTTGGCACTTTTCTTATCATTGATATAAAAGATCTATTTATGTGCATCCCATATAATACCACCTTGGAATGGTTCACTGAAATTTTTACAGATTACTTGTTTACAGCTCAAGATGAGATCAATACTTTAAGCCATGGTCTGGAAATGGTTTTGGATAATAATTATATTTTTTTATGAAGGCCACTATTTTAAGCAACTTAAGGGGGTAGCCATGGGATCTGCCTATAGGCCACTCTATGCTAACCTTGTTATGTCTCTTTGGGAATTTTGTTATGTGTTCAGTGGTCCCTATTCTCAACACATTAGTATGTATGTCTGATTACTGGGCAACATTTTTATAGCATGAAGAGGAGAAATTGTGGTGAGAAATTAATCTGAAGGACTTTATCTGGGAGGGGAAGATGGCAAGAGTCAAGTAGGATTTTTCCAGTAGAACAGGGTGGAGGGGTATTTCAGAGCTACACAGATAAGACTCCTATACATAGCACAAACAGAAAACTATAATTCAAAGTGGAAAGGGATGATGATGAAACAATGGCGAAGCTCAAGAAACAAAGACTGGGATTTTGGATGCAGGCCTTTAAGGAGAATAACAATAATCGTGCAGAATATTATATCCATCAAGTAGCAGAAAGTATTCTAAGAACTAAATCAATGCGGGAATGGAGAAAGGAGATTCTGCTGATAGGAATGACTGCAATTAGGGATGCAGACAATAGGCAACAGGGGGATGGAATTTATTGGAGAAAACTGGCAAAGAAACCAAGGAGCAAATAACTAGAGAGGGAAAGATTATAGAATGGGAAGACACCAAGAATTTATTTGGACTGCAGGTTAGAGATTGCCTTCCCTACCAGGGATTGACAGAGTACAGGGAAAGAGAAATAAATAGGGGGTCCTAAATGAAAGACCAGCACTGGCAGAGTTTTTAATAGAATCGGGAATACAAGCTGACATTAAAAAATTGAATAATTAGTAGAGCATATAAAATATTGCACGATAACTAAGAATCAATAACAGAAGGTTAGAAAGGAATGGGAAAAGGGATTGGATAAACAATTCACAAAGAAACAATGGGAGGATATATTTATGTCTCCCAAATATGCAAGAAAATCTAGAAGATTTAGGATTTTTACCTGGTAATGTTTACATAGATATTTTTATACCCCAAGTTGACTCCAGAGAATTTTTCCTCAGGCAGACAGTAAAAGTTGGAGGTGTGAAGGAGAAGTAAGAGGTAACTGGGAACATATTTTCTGGGAGTGCAGTGAGTTGGCAGACTAAGGATTTCCTGCGGGATGCACTGTTGGAGATACTGGGTTGGCCAATTGGTCTGAAGAGGGAGATGATTTTTCTGATCTATGATACAGAATCAGAATTACTTGGACATGGTAAGGCCTTGCTGTGTCCGACAATGGTGGCTGCCAAAAAAGCAGTTACTAGACAATGGAAATCAAAATCTAACCCAACTATACTGGAAGTAGTGAATATAGTAGCACAGATAAAGCAACTGGAATTGAGATCTTTAGAAGAGCAAACTACACAGGAAAAAATGGGAATTGTGGGAACAATGCATACAAAGGAGGAATTAGGTCTAAAACGCGGCAGCACTTAAATGAGCTATGTAATATTTGAGTGAGAAAAATTGGGTAGATTATAAATGATGTATAATGTTTGCAACTGGGAGTGTAATGTAAAATGCTTGTAACAAGGATTGTGTTAGTGTGGTTTGTTTTCATTTATATAAATGTATGATTGCTTATGTAGTAACTGATGGTTTAATAAAGATGTTTCTTGTTTAAAAAAAGTCAGGAATTGAATTATTTATGTAATATTGCTTAGGTTATACGATATATAGCAATATATATGAAGTATAATGTTTGTTATGTTAATATAGTTTGATTACTTTTATATGAATGTAAATGTGCCTATGTCACAAGTGATAATTCAATAAAGGTGTTTGAAAAAAATATAGCATGGACTGGACCACGAGAGACTATCCAGCCCTTTATGGATTACATCGATGGGACAACTTCCTTTTTAGAGTTTTCACATAATTGTAACATTGACTTCATTATTTATCTTGATGTTTTCGTATTTAAAGATCGGGCCCAGAATTATTTAAAGGCAAAGATCCATAGGAAAAAGACATATTTCAATATATTTTTACATTATTCTAGTAACCATCTCTTTTACATTAAAACAGTGGTTGTCAAAGGCCAGATGGTTACAGAGGCCAAGACAGTTACTGATTTTAATTATTTTATTGAAGAATGTTGATTTTGTTTAGGGCAAATGTTTTAAAATAGGGGCTATTCTATTGCTTTAATTGACTTTGCTTTAATTGACTTTATTAAATCTGAAGTCATAAATAAAATGAAGGTTGGTCAACATAACTCCTTATTATATGCTCCAGATTATGATACCCATCCTCCCAAAGTAAGTGCCAGCATAGTAATGAATATTGTAAGAGACCTAAAACTTGCCAACAGTTCCAACAGTGATAATACATCTGGCATTGGTCTGACCTTTATCACTACATTCAATTCTGATAGCATGTTTATTTCCAACATTATACACAAGAACTGGCAGCTGATTACAGCAGATAAGGATACATATACCCAGCTTGGCTCCTGTCCTAAAATTATTTATAAGGGAGGTATTAATTTTAAGGATTGATTTGACAATATGTCCAAATATGATAGCAAGCAGACAGGGAGTATGGTGAAATGTGGTAACTGTTCCCAGTGCAAATACATTTTAAGTTGTGACCAAATTCAAGTTGGGAACAGACTTATTAGTGTAGCTGATCATTTCAGTTGTCATACTGAAGTGGTTATTTATGCCATATTATACAATTTTTGCCCTGCCTTCTATATCTAGGGTAAAACAACAGGTGTATGGACATATTTTTGATATCCAAAAAGCAAGACCTACCAGTGCTCTATTTAAGCACATTCTTGAGTTCAATGATCATGACTTTCCTTTTGTGGTTTTGGAACATGTTACCCCCAGTCTGAGAGGTGGCCCTAGGAGTATCCTGTTGGGAGCAGCGCAAACTTTAGTGGCAAAGTTTCCTTAATGCCTCTGCTCCACCAGGTCTAAACAACATTATTTCTATTTCATGCCTTTTAAAAATAAAGGCTTATGACAGGTGACTTTAAGACAATTCAGTTTTAGCATCGAACTTTATTGTAATGATTAGGTTTATCATACAGCAAATATCAATAGTCTGAGATTATTTATCTGTTGCTTTTATATTCATGTTATCACTTATTTATTTACTATTGTTTTCTCATCGTTTTTTACTGGTCTTTTGAAGTAATTAGGTGATCGCTAATATTCCTAGTTTTACTTTGCGCATATTCAATATACACCCTGAAACACTTTGCCAATGCTTGTTTCGTTTCTTTGAAGATTTTAAATGCATCATGTGACTAAATTCTATTTAAATACTGGACAAAGGTGCTTATCTTTATCATTCTTGGATTTTATTGTGCTTTATCTTATTACATTTTTGATTTTATTATGGTTTAATAAACAGTGTGTGGATCATTCCATGTGTTTCACTATTGGTTTTATCCTCTCACCGCCACTGCTCTTTAGTGGGTTTTAGTTGTGGTTTTGTTTTTGGTTTCATTGTGTGGATGTTACTATTGTACACATGCCATTATTATGCAGCCCATACTCAGAAAAGAGCAAACAGATTAAACACCTCTTCAGGTATTAAATAACTTTTTACCTGAAATCCCTGCTATTTACTAGACCACCTTTACCTTTCTCTGCGTCAAATTCCTCTGATCCAGAAACAGCAGCTGAAGCCTAGCTTATGCACATCATAGACTTGAAACACCTAACCCTGAGCCTAAGTTGAAAATAATTCACATTTATCATTATCAACAAATTGTAAGGACCATTAATGATACTATCACAGTCAGCTCAAACAAATGCCAACACAAATACTCCAAAAGTAGAAGGAGTGATTGTCATACCTGTGCATCCATTTAGTTCTTTATCAGGCTACGACGCCTATACTCAATGTCAATAAATCATTATATGATGTTGAGTTACTGGTCACATATGGCTTATTCAAGTGGGGCTGGAAAAAAAAAACAACCCAAATATCATATTTCCTTGACATTGTTGCACATTAGTCTGTATATTCATCCTGAGAACAAGCTACTCAGTGAAGGTGACTAGCCTCTTCTAAGGATGTATATCCAGACTTATGCACTACAGTCTCAGGAAATATTACACTAACTTGAGGGTACATCCACACTTAAGGTTTGAGGCCTTAAGCCCACTCAGAAAGCTGCTCTCAGTCTTCACTCCTTTGGCCAAAGATGCTGTGGAGCATAACCTACAGTGTAAACAAGTTGCTGGCACTGTGTCACTCACAAACGACTACAACTCTTCACATATTACTAAAATACTCTTATTTTAATGTGAAACACTGTCCTCAATTTGTTTCTAGCATCTGCCCATGTCACTTCCCTCACTCAACCTTGCACTATCAAGTAGTGAATGTATATCTTCCCGCTGGCCCATTCCTCCAATAGGAGCTAAGAAATCTCACTTGCAGCTAGACTGCTTGGTGAGAGATCACTGTGTGTAGTACTTGAAAGAGGTGAGGAGATGAATTCTCTCCTAAACCTTTTTTTTTGGAAACATGTAGCTACTCTATTGAAGAATTTAATTGCTTGGCAAACACCTAATAACTGAAAAAAATACTGACTCACTACTTTTCAACCACTACAATTGCTCAAGTAAAGAAGTAAAGTTTTACTCATACAGGTAAAATACCTATTAACAGAGGTCTCTTGCAGTTGCTTCTAAGAATGCATTGTTGTTATCACTCCTTACCTCTCTCTCAGTTCTTGGATCCAAACATCATGTTTTCTATTGATCCTCTTTTGCATTTTAAAAATTACCTTTTTGACAGACCATTTGGAAACCATTTAGGTAAATCATTGTCTTCTCCTTCTATTGTAAAGTCTGTTGCTCTTTGAGGTTCTTTTTTGGATCGATTCTTCTCTAGTTACTGATAGCATTTCAAGGCAGTCTGCCAAAACTTAAAATGATCATTTACATCAACAACTTATTACTACTGAAATGTCAAATCAACTGCCTTGATTTGCAAACGTTTCTTCAGGACCATTTGAGCAAACCCTGCCACTGATTGACCAATGGTGTTCACTACAAGAATTCCTCAAAAGGAAAGCCATGCTACTTAGTACTGGCCAGTGACTTCCTCTGCTGCCTCCTGTCTCAGAAGCTCTTTCTATATGCTTTAAAGTTCCTAGTCCTGGCGATTCTTGTAAATGCTCAGATGTTTTACTTGATCTTATTCTATCTTTCCATTGTCATGCAAATATTACCATAAAAAAGTTGTGGGTCAGCTAAAACTGACTTCCAGCAAGCGTTCTCCCCAGAAACACACAGATCCCTATCTAAGAGTATACATTTTTAAACTAGAGTATTCTCTTTCAATTCTCAAAAACCTGTTGTGTCTACAAAGATCACTCAATGAAAAGACATACCTCTGTCTTGATGTCACTAGAACACATTCCTCTCTTTTGTTAGATTCGACTTATACTTTTCCATTACTGGAAGAAACAACGCTGCTCTTTGCTATAACAATTTATAAGTTGCCATAATTATTTGTTTATGTCCCATTATCAACCATGTTGTCTACCTCTATTTGTTATTCCTTCGTAGGGTTTTACCATCTTAGTGCCATCATTTGATGCAGACCTTGTCTGTGGATTACAACTCAGAAAGAACATTTACTAAATTACCTTCAGCTATCAACTTCATGCTGACTCTGTCACTTTACACACTCAAACTGCTAAGAGGGGTCCTGTGCCTACTATACAAGGCATCGTCTGGTGTAATACTGATGGATTTACTGCACATCAGCAAGTCAAATAGCATTAGCAATACTCAGTCTAGGGATCAAAACCTCTTCTGCAACATTAATAGAATATTTTGGAGGGAGAGATATATCTCACAGAGGATACCACTGCTCTGGAACGAACTCCTCATCCCCGTAAAACAAAGTTCATCCTTGTCCATATTCAAGTGGAAGTTAGATGTGTGGATAGGAAACAGAACATTTACACCAAAATTTCCATGTGCACTACTAATGAACAGATGCAGCTCCTATATGCTTTATCCCATTCATGGGCCTTCTCAAATTATCTGTAGTTTGATCCTAGTTATTCTCATTATGGGTAATATAGAATTATTAACCATGGGATGGGTAAGGCCAATCTCTAACCACATGGGATAGGTTAATTTGAGCACAAAATGAAAAATTGGCTAGGCTTAAAAAGGCCCTCAAGGGCTTCACATTAGAAACCTTCCACATCTTAACATTTCTGAGCTGCCCAAAAAGACCTATGCAATACAATTGTTTCAAAGGCAATGGCTAAACTTTACACTTATCATTTAATGCAATCAAATCATTTAATTGTCTGCTTCCCACTAGATTCAGAAATATAAGCACATGACATTGTAACTTACCTTTATTCGTAGTGTCTTATTACTATTTACTGACTGTTAATATTCACCTTATTTATGGCACAGTGGTGCAGCGGTAGCATTGTCACCTCACAAGATGTTCTCCAGTTTGATTTTCGGCTGGGGTTCCTTCTGTGCGGAGTCTGCATGTTCTCCCTGCATTTGTGTGGGTTTCCTCTGGGTGCTCCGGTTTCCTCCCATGTTATAAAGACATGCATCTGGAGTGTTTGTCCCTGGGCCTCTGCTGAAAACTGGCTTCATTCCAAGTCGGACTTTCCCAGTAAACAAATGTTAAATAAAAAAAATGCACCTTTTCTTGTCTGTAGTTCCTCATTCCCCTACCAAAATATTCCTATGCTCAGTCATATTTTGTCTCATCACATCATTCTCCCCTATTTTATTATTTCTATCCAGTTTTGTTTCAATTATTGTTATTAACTTTCACTGTACCCCTCTACATGTAATTGCCTTTATATAATCAAGCTGTCACTCTTTCTTTATCCTTACACAGTTCTTACAAACTAATGTACTTGTTTGGGCATTGTATTCACATACCATTTTTGTACTGTCACACTACAAACTTTCTACTGGAACCACATGCTATAGATATTAAAGATCTTATTTAGATACTTCATCCAATCAACAAATGTTCTTCAGATCCAGGAAAAGGGTGGACATAAGGACACTTTCTGTTGTGCAGAGGAATACGGGAAAGTCAGTATGAAACTGATAGTTTGAGAAGTGGCTCAAGGCAAAGGAAGAAACAGGAGAAACATAGAACATGATAATGTGTTGAATAATTTCGTTTTCAAACTCTTTTTATCTACTAAGTCATTTAAGTATGAAAAGAGTCCTCAGAATTGGAGGCATGCACTTGTTAAACTTGTCTATAAGGGGAAAGGAGAATAGACCAACCCAGATTCATACATACCCATAAGTG
This sequence comes from Protopterus annectens, assembly GCF_019279795.1. Taxonomy (NCBI): domain Eukaryota; kingdom Metazoa; phylum Chordata; order Ceratodontiformes; family Protopteridae; genus Protopterus; species Protopterus annectens. The sequence goes on from NC_056728.1 coordinate 1,255,247,524, forward strand.
TATTTTCCTGTTACGGAAAAGTAATGTAAAAAGTTATTGTGGATTAATTATTGTCATAATTGGAAAGGTTGGGACTTGAAACAATGTATCAGCATGCATATGTGGAAATAGAATGATTCCTGTGTTTAATATGTTGTATAATAATGTAATAACAGCTACAAAAGAAAAATGTGTGCTGTGATGTAATTTAAATAGACCCATATTTGGCATTTGATAAGGTCATACACAAAACACTGATCAGTACATTAGAACAACTAGGTATTAATGCAATCTAGATGAGACAAGGCAAGTATCACATTGCAACTGGTGAGGTGAAATTCTATGTTACAATCTGGGTTTCTTGTAGGGCTCTCTCCTGGGCCTATGCACATTTAGGTTTTATCTTTCTGATTAAAATTTTTCATTTGAGGTGTTTTATAGTCTGTATGCATTAGTGATGCCATCTAAATGTACTCCCAATTCATCACTGTTGAGATATATGGATTGCACATAAGCTGAAGGACAGAACCCACATAGTGAGGATTGTGGGTGCTTTTTCAAAGTGCATTAAGATGTCCAGTGGAGTTCCACAGGGATCTATTTTTGGATCTCTGCTATTCAGCATCAGTTTCTATGATCTCTAAATCACAAATGATGATCTGTAGCTTAGTCAAGTTTGAGTAAGATTGTCAACTGTATGTCAACGTCAAGTCCCCCTGCAATGCAGAGGCACACCAACATGTAATTACATGTGTTAATAACTGATGATGTATTCAGTAAACAATCCCTCCCAACTTCAAAATGGGATTGTAGTGAGAGATCTTGCAAAATGTGGGGATAGTTCCCTCTCATTTGACCATCATGTTCTACTGGTGGTTAGAAAGTCTTTATACCTTGCACAACTCATTGCAAAAGGTATATTTTCAAGAAGTCCCTACCCCTTTGTATTCTACACTGATTAGACCTGTCACAGAATCAATGTCCCTTTTGAAATGTATCTCATTAGACACATCAAGCAACTGGAAAGACCACAGAGATCTCCAACTTAAAAGATCAATGGCCTAGCAAATCTGAGCTTCCAGTTGAGAATGGAAACACAGTCCCTGTATTCACTATCCTACAGACTCCTTAATGGTGTGGTCTGTCTTGCTTATCAGTCTGTAATTGATCCAGTGGCACAAGACCTCTGATATCTTCATAAATCAAACAGTCATACAAATCTTAAGAACAGAGGCCTAAATCTACTTAAATAGAACAAGCTTGACAGATAGATTTCTCATGCAGCACGTACCTCTACTCTGGAACAAACTTCATCTATAAATTAAAGAGTTCAATTTTTTCTCTTCCTTTAAAAGGGAGCTAGATAATTGGATGGACATGCATAAATATAACCCTGGTATGCGTAGCCTGTCCATCCCAGGGAGGTTAGACCTAGGGTGTGTACTGGCAAGTTTGGTTTTAATGGCCTCCTGGCTCATTTCACTTATATTTTCTATGACTCTATGATGACTTCAAATGGATCACTGTTTACATCTGTTGAAGACAGGGCATGTCTGAAAAAGTAGTTGAGTAAATTGAGCATTTGGGCACAGGAGAATAATATTCTGATAAATATATCAAAAGCTAAGCACATGAGATTTAGTAGATTTAAACTGAAGAGTGAATACTGAATACAGCATACATGGATTGAAACTATGGATTCATTTAAGGACCTATATATATATATATATATATATATATATATATATATGTATATATATATATATATATATATATATATATATAAATCAAGATCTAGTGATGCCATTCCGTTTTGACTGTTGTATTGGCTGGAATACACTCTCTCTTCATTTCCTTGAGGGGAGAGCAGAAACGTAGCATTTTTTTCCTTGAGCATGTACAGCCTTTTTGTCTATGCCTTTGGTCTACCTTACCCTTCGCTGTCCTTGTTTAGTGGTGTTGGTAATCTGCTGGATGCTAGCGTCTTCACCTTAACTCAGTAGCAAACCTAAGTTTCAAACTGAGTTATGAGTACTTACTTCGTACTCAGTAGCAGAAAAATGGAATTCCTTATCTCTAAGCACTGGAACTATTACTAACCTACCCACTTTTAAATGCTCCCTAAAAGAATACCTTACAAAATCTTGCACCTGCTCCTGTGCCAAGCCAACTTACTCACTATACTTCACTCACCGCCTTCAACCTAAATCACACTATAGAAATCCTCTACAGCCTCCTACTCCATTTCCCACTCCCTTACCTTATTCACTTCATCTCTGCAGACCTTTCCTCCACTTCTTTTTCTTTCCTCCCTACCCACCTTAGCTACCTGAAGACACCCTGCCATGAACTCCACTTATAATCTCATTCTCTCCATACTTCTCCCTTCTATAACCCATAATATGAATGCCGTGTCTCATGTTAAGACATCAGTCAATTTCCTCTTACTTTTTCTAATCATGTAACCTCTAATTTTTTTTTTTTAAATCTTATTAGAATTGTCTCAGGTTTCATTTATCACATACTAATCCATGTAAAAAAAATAATACAACAATTGAGTTTTTCCTCACATATTTTTCTCCAACTCATGTTATTATTTTTTCATTGCACGTTAATATGAAACATATGTTCTGTGTTTTTCGCTTTACAACATTTTTTTCACTCTTTTGTTTTATAGTGTAACATGATACTTTGTGATTTAAAGTATCTGTATTTGATTTTTGAAAGACTGCGATTGTGGAGCTTTTCTCCCTGGGCCTCGGCTGAAAATGAGCACTTTCTGTCCTAGTAAGACTTTCCCGATAAACAAATGTCAAATAAATTAACTACCCTGGAGCTAATATGGTGGCATAGTCATGTGTCTGGCTGCAACTGTGATAGCCTGTCTCACCACACCACTGTGTGACACTGTGGATGCCATGGCCCACTTGAGAAAGGACTGCAACAGAAAGATCCATTACCGTTTATCCTGTTTGCTGTCACTTTCACTGTATGACGGTAAACTTTTATATCCACTTTGCTTGTTGTAATGCAGGTTCCCACAAAATTGCAAATGCAGTTTACATCATGTTAAGACAGGATTTTTATCTCACCTATTACTGTCAACAGTAACAAAACATTATCACTTCTATTCCACATTACAAGACCTGGGCCTACTCATGTATGTGCTTTGAGTCACATATGGAATGCACACATGGAGAGCCTGGCTGCAGTGATTACAGGTTGCATAATGCTAACGACTGCAGTTATTGCCCTACCCTGGGGTCTTGGATGTGCATGCACTGGCACTGAGGTCATGTAGACTGTGGGTTATTGTGGATCTTGACCCTACTATTTTGTCCTTCCCCACACTACTGAGCATGTGCAGTTCACTACCACACATGTACATTATGCGAAATACTACCTGTTGATGCTTTTCCTTGACATGTGGTTGTGTGCCTAGGCTACCACTTTTGTTTCAGGATTTCATTTGAGGTGTGGCTGTAACCTCAGCAGTATCAAACTCTGGCCTAGATCCAGTGTAGTGCAGCAAGAAGTGCAAAATCTTTGCACATCTGATGCACATGCTGTATAGGGAGCACCTGCAGGCGTATAATGGAGGTCCAGTATACAAAGTGAATGCCTAGAACATGCTTGCCAGGGTGGTGAGGAATGCTACTGGCATCACCTGCTGTGCCAAGCAGTAGAGCATAGCAAGGGTGGGGGGAAGGGGATAGCTGTCCCAGGTGCAAGGTGTTAGGGTGATGATTATAAAGTGCAGTTCCTGTATTCTTCTTTTTGTACTGCTATTTCTGAATGCCCATACAGAATGACAGTTCAGCACATCTGTGCTTTGTGTGTGGTAAGCTGTAGTAAACCAATTGCTACAGTTTAAAAAAAGAGCAAACGTCATTTTTATTTCTTAACCTGAAGAGCAGAGGGGTGGAGATCTGGCTTGGATCAGGCTCCATTGTGAAGTGCAGTTCCTGTGTTCTTTCTTCTGTATAGCCATTTCTTAATGATGGTACAGAAAGACAGTTCAGTGCATCAGTGCTTTGTGTGTGGTAAGCTGTAGTAAGCCAGTTGCTACAGTGTAAAATGAATAAAAGCCTTTTTTTGGTCTTCCAATGAAGAGCTGAGGGTTGTGAAGGATCTGGCTTGGAGAGCACTAGCCTAAGGGAGTTGACCCTTTTTTTCTTTTTCAAATTAAGAGCTGGATAGGTGGGGCACTAGATCAGGGACTGGGCCCCATGGCTAGATGAGCCAGTTACAGCTCTTCCAAGCAGTGTTGTAGAATGTAAGTATAGGGACCTGAGAAGGTGTCTCCCAGCCTTCTGTAACAGTGGAAAACAAAAGGTTGAAGACGAAGTCTGAGTATCATAGTAAGCGGTTTGTTTTTGTTATGTCACTTTAGGGCTAGCACCTATACAACATTCATGCTAGAGTGTATAAAAACAATAAATATGAGCAACATCTCCAGTGCAGGCACCATACCTGGTACCCTGAGTGATCATGCATTTATTTATTGACTGGTATTTGGCCAAGCAGAGCCCATTCTCGGTGGAGGCCTGGGGAGAAAAGCTTCACAAGAAACACAAGTAAAATATGTGGTACATCACAAGGCAAACATTAAGAGAATATACAGCACAGAAACATGTCTAAACAATAGTACATTTAGAGTACATACCCACACTTGTTGCACACTTAATAAACCAATTACAATATAGTATAACTATAGTTGATGTAGTAGCATGGGTGAATAAGAAAGCTTAGCATTCAGATAATGACTGAGATTTAGAGCGAGGAAAGACATGAAGAGGCTATAGCAGAAATGTTGCAGAAGATGTAATGTACAAGAGGAAATTAATGTAAGAATAAGAAAAGGAACATGTAAGAAGTTGTAAGTGATAAAAGTAGAGGTAAGAAGTGTGGCAGTAATACAGATGGAGTTCAGGAGAGAGGCCAAATACTAGTAATGGATAAAGACAGAGAGTGCGAAGAAATGTTACTGTACTTGAGATAGTTATATAGAAAAATAAGGGGAAAAGAAAAGTGAGTGGCAAGTAAGGGACAAAGATCTAGGTAATGGCCAGAGGAGGCTTAGTGCAGTTACAGATCCATTTGGAGTAAAGGTGTGTGCGTAGGCCGGTTATGAAGGAGGCAGTGCATTGTGTTGTCCGAATGGCTATTCAACTACAGTCTAAAGTAATTTATTTAAATAAATTTAATATTGATGCTTTACCTCTACCCTAAAGCAACATAACTATTAGACACTAAAAATATTAACATTAGAAGAAACAACTATTGAATTTAATAATGTTTTTAACAGAGAAAACGAATAGGCTCATCTGAGAAATAAGAGTCAAAATAACCCCTGCCCCTTTTCTATTCCCCAAAAAAGCTCATGAAGAAAAGAGATAAATCCTAGAAGACATGACACGTATTAAAAAACAAAGAACATTTTCAAAACTTTAGACACCATAGAAATCCTGTAAAAATACAATATAAAAACATATAAACAAACAATACTATAACTTTCAAGAAAAATATCAAAATAATCCCAAAATGTTCTGGGCATCTATCAAACTCTTTCTAACATAGGACACAATAACTAGACAAATCCATCTACAGCAGACTCACTTGCATGTATTACAAACCAAATTAGCATACATTGCACATAAGCTATAACCTCACTAATTATGTATAACAGGGATAACAGTGCTATCAACCTAGAGCTTCTTCAGCAGTCTGACTACAACACTGTTTATTTCTCCCTTCAGCCAGTTATAGAAACTAAACTCCTTTATCTCCAACCCACTAACCCTAAGCGTTGACTGCTGAATCCATTAAACTAGCTGCTGCTGCACCAGCCTAACAAATGTCAGCACTGATAAACAGACCAAGTCATGAATGTCCTCAGCCAGCTACCTGGGAAAATAACTATACTCTAAGGGCTGCCCTCCTGCAGCATTTCCCAGCTTTAGACCCACTGCTTTCCTACCATCCATATCCAAAATCCTTGAAAAATGCATGCATGCATGCATACATGCATACATATACATACACACTGCTAGGATATCTTAGTAATAATAACCTTCTCTACCCATTATGATATGGAGTTTGTCTGTATCACAACATATTCAGAGTTCTACCGAGCTTTGCTGATGCCATTAACAGGTACAGAAATTAAGGTAACTCTTCTCTGTTCCTATATTTCTCTAATGCTTTTGATGTCATCTCTCATGAAAAATTGTTAGAAAAACCTATCCTTGGACTCCCTAACATTTCCCTCTCCCGGTTTCATTGCTATCTTACTTGCAGATATCAAGCAGTCAAATGGTAAAATGAATATGTATCCTTTCTGTATGTATCTGCCCATGTGCCAGAAAGGTCCATTCATGAACAACTGCTACTTAACATATTCATAAATGATCTGTAGTCTGCTGCTGAACATGTCACGGTACTACATTGCACTGATTTTGTTACACTCATCTGTTTAGCCACTAACCAACAAACATAAAGAAACTGACCCAAGAGTCATTTTCGTCTATTATCTATTGAATCCTGGCTTAATTTCCCACTTGCTACTTAACCCCCCCAAAAACAAAATGCCCCTATTCACCCCTAAGTCATACAGCTCCTTATTAAATAATCTAATAACTGAGTAGGTGTCAAACACTAAACTACTTGGGGTCATGATACATTAATAGAGAAAATCTGATCTCCGCATTTAATCCTCTTTCAACAAAAAGCCATCAAAACCTGGCCTATAATAACACATTTGGAATATAATTCTATGTTGGGAAAGTCAATCACATTACCTGTTATTATTAACATAATACTATGCTGGATTTCATCCATACACACCTCTAGCTGGAAACATCTAATACATATAACTTCCTCTGAGAATTCAGAAACCCAGTTTAAAAAAACCTTTGGAATTAACAAAATATTTTGGATATTCCATGAATATTGCTTATATAATAAGAAATTTAGCCACTTCTCACATGATACAAACCAAATATTTTATATTTTTCAAAAATATAATTGACAATTATAGTCTAAAGAACACCTTTTTCATTGCATTTCCCATAGCTTATACACCAGATTGCCTAGATACCTTCAATATCAATAAGATGTGGAATCTTAAAGAGAATAATCTAAAGTTTTGGCACCAGTTTATAGACAATAAGAACATCCAACCAATGAACTGTCTCTTAGCCAGATATAATGTCTGTCAAGATAATTATCTCTGTATTCAATCTTTAAGACAGTTTGTTGAAAATAAAATGAGAGTGTCAATAAATCTGGAAAATGATATTATACCAAGATTGATACAACTATTCATATGGTGTAATTTGATGAACATTGAACATAAATTAAGCATATCACCTGCATATAAAATCCTACAAGAAGACTTGATTACTTTTGACCAAGCTTTTTGAAATTACTCCATAAAGATTAATGGTGAACGTTTATCTAATGATAATAAGAAACAGTTATTAAATTCAATAAAAAACACTTTATCATCTTTATGTTGGAGACTATATGCCTGGAGATTTATTCATAGAAGCTTTTACACTCCACACAGAATTGACCTTATAACCAAGAGTAATGAAAGCAAATGCTGGAGGTGTGGTGATATTCTTGAAGCCAACTGGGTTCATATGTTCATCGAATGTAGAACTCTCACACAATACTGGAGTGATTTTAGACATTTCGCAAAAGCCCTGTGGTCCGATAACTGTCAAATTACTAGCTCTTTGATATTATTCAATGTACCTACCCCAAGTGTAATTCCTAGACATCAGTTACCTGTTCTTTGGTTAATTCTAGCTATTGCTCGAAAAATAATTACATTGAACTGGAAAAATAAGCAATATCTTATGTTTACTGAGTTTATTTCAATAGCAAAATCTGTATGTAAAATAGAAATACAAACTATTTATCAGAGATCATCAAATGTAACACACAAAAGACTAGCTTGCCAAAAACTGGAGAGATTGTTAGATAAATATTGATTACCTTTCTTGGATAAAACAAATGCTTATCATGGATGTTTGTATATAGTGTAAATAGTTATATTTTATATTGTTTATTTTTAATACTTTATGTCCATGTTTATTAAAATTTAATAAAAATGTTTTTGGAAAAAAAAAACTGGCCTATTACATAAAAGCAAACCTTACCTCATAGATAGAAAAACTACAACAAAAACCCATCTGTTTACCATTTTACTCTGCTCTAGTTTATGCCTCACCAATCTTTACATATCTACAATCAACCCAGTGCAGTGCAAAATTTGCTGCCAACTGCCCCTAGCAAACTCATCATGGCATAGACCTCAAAAGCTTAATTGCACTGAAAATCATGTTGTCTTCTTTATTCTCCGATATTAGCTGTACACAGACTAATATACAAAACAGATAATCACACTGCCTTAAAAAATGCAACAGAGAAAATGCTACTCAACATAAACATGTAACTTGGCAGGGAATGAACGGTATTCTAACTATGTTCCCTCTGCTTCTTAAATCTGATAGACAATCTGTAAGCTTTCAAGTTAAAACTAAAACAGCATAATATAGTTTCTTGGGCATGCCCATGTATATCCCTTATAAAATCATGCTATATTGTTTTCCTTGTCATGTTGGATGGTATGCATTCACATTGCTGATGTTTTATACTCATCAGAATGAAATTTGTATTTAGCATATAGCAAATGTTTGAAGATATGTGTCTGATGCTAACTGTACACAGCTTTATGCAGCATACTTATATTTTAATCATGTGTAGTATTAGCTAGTCTCTGTCTCTTATTTGTTTGATCAATATTGCCAAAGTTGTTATAATAGTATATCATTTGTTGTTGTTGTGTCTTTCGGCTTTTCCCGGTTAGGGGTTGCCACAGTGGAACTCTGGTCTGCTAATGATTGGTAGTTGATTTTTACGTGCCGAGTTACCAGCCCTGAAGCACAACCTTCAAGGAAGGTACGCTCATTCACGCATGTCTCCACGCAGAAGACGCTCTAGCTGAGAATCGAACTGGACAGCGTCTTAATCAGTATTAATCCATTACTGTTTTTCTATCACTTTATCTGTTGTTGTAAATGTTGGAGCTTTTCACACCCAGACTCTGATGAAAAGGGATTATCATGCCTAGTCAGACTTTCATAGTAAATAAATGCACATAAATAATTATAACTATATTTCCTTGTACTGCCATAGAAATGGTTTGCGCATTACTGTCTGTTTACTATTTTGCAAAGGCTCAGCAGAATGAAAAAAAATCAGACTGCCAAGTCCAAGGTGTCCAGGTAGCAGGGTAATTATAATTACCACGTAACAAGTGTCCAGGTAGCAGGAGAAGTGCACCTAACATGTAACAGGTGGACAGGTATCAGGGGAAGTATACCTACCATGTAACTGTACTTAAACCACATACTACAGTGCTGTACAATTGTTTTTTTTTTTTCCATTTTAATATTTATTCATTGCATAGTTTTTCATTGGCTTTGTAGATTACTGATTCCTGCATTTACTATGCTACTTTAATAAGTAGTACCACTTATACTTGCTTTAGTGTTGCTACATTATAATTTGTTGTATAGCAGTGTGTATCCCATTGAAATTGTTTTTCCTGATTGTTTGATCCTCCTTCTTGGTTCTCATTTTACTATACTGTACCACATAACACTATACATTATATTAGTGTCCATTTTTTTTAAGTATGTTGCTTTTTGGTTTTGGTTCTCTTCATTTATTTTTATTTTATTACAGGATCAGCCCTGGAGCAAGCAAAGGTAAGACAGCAGTCACTATGTTCAGCACTGACCACAGGGTCCCCATCAGTCTCCAGATAGTCATCCCTCATGGGTGATGAATGCCAATCTGTGTAAATGACCTTGAGGGCTCAGTGCTGTCTTATTTTGCATCTTTCTGCTATGTGGAGTAGGCTCCTCAATTGAACAGTGACATGTAGGGGCCCTCCTGGGTTACCTGGCACAAGGTTCAGCATCTGGCAAGAACAGAGGCAGATTGGGGGCTCAGTACCCATACTGTCACTCTGGAGTACCTCCTCAAGCAGTTGTTATAGTCTTATAGTCCTCTGGTCCTGACCATCTGGTCACCAGAAGCAGAGACTGCATATGATATTACCATTGAGAAGACTGACTTCTGGGAGGGTTCATTTCTGGGCAAAGTTGGTAAGCCATCCCCGCCCTACCATATATCCCCATCATCACCTACCATGTGTGTCACTCCCCATTCCTTGTTTGCAGTACAGTTATCATTATCACAAGTTGTTCACCATCTGTTAGATTCTTTCTCTCCATTGCTGTTTTCCCTTTAGTGTCACTGTCTTCCCTATCAATCTATGTCTATGTTGTATGGTTGTGTGTCTGCCCCATTTGCATCTCAAGACCCTCCTCCTCCCCCATTCCTTCCTCATTCTACCTTCAGTCTGTACCCTTATTATAAAAAAGGGCACCTGTTGCACAAAAAATACCCTTCTTCCCTCATCGCAGCACCACTTTTCTCATCCCATTGCCCTTCTGTGTGTTTGTTTGCTCTTCCCCCCTTTTTACTGTTCTTTCACCCCTCCTTTTCTTCTCTTTATATTACAGAACCATTTGAAACTTTGCTGTATAGCCCTTGTATGGAGTAGCAGCTGTGCTCATATCAGTGCTGAGGAGCTGTTTTCTGTGTGTGTGTGTGTGTGTGTGTGTGTGTGTGTGTGTGTGTGTGTGTGTGCGTGTGCGTGTGCGTGTGTGTGTGAATGTAAATAGTGCTGCCTGGCATGCTACATATATGCCCATTATCCACAGGTCATGTGATCATGTGTAGCTAGTTCCGCTGAACTGCACAATGATTGCCATTTTTGCTAATGCAGCGCTAAGTTACAGAAGACTATGACAGGAACACCTATGCTTTGTTGGCACCAAATCTTCATTAGGGCACATCATGCTGTCTTCATTGCACTGTTTACCATAGAGCTGTCGCATTAAGCTTCTTTCTGAATCTGATCTGATATCTCTTTCCTTTGTTGACAACATATATACCAAACAGTTACTGGGCTAATAAACATAATGAGAGCCCACATACACTAAAGACTGGTTTATGGAAATTATAGCTGTACCCACGTGAATGCTGTACATTAACTTGCGGTACTGATCTTTTATACCAACGTAACCTTGAGAGAAATGTGTTTCATTGTATTGTATATTATTTATTCATGTGTAATTCCCAGCATAACTAACATTACTGTTAAACAAAGCTAGCTGACATTTAAGCAGATATATGTCTCACCATTGCCATCCACACCCTTATTGCTGTGCTAGGTTGTTTATATGCTAGTGGATTTGGCTTTCACTGGAAAATTCAATTAGGAAAATGAATCTTTTAACTGCTAGTCTGTTTTGTTATTCTGTATACTTAAAAAAAAACACTTTTTTTGAATGGAAATTTATCATTTTACATTTCTGAAAGGTAGAATAAGGCACTGGAGACAATGCCACAATTGCAAGGACTTTGCAAGTGATAGCTTGTTTGATAACTACACTAACAAAAGTGCCTGAATAACTCTCATTTGATGTGACCCCTCAGGCAAAAGTGCTTGAATTTCAAGAATTTTAGTTATTAAGCCATCTGAGCTTGTCTTAACGTGTATTAAGAACTAAAACACTAAATATGCTATTCACACCCCAGAAACAAAATGTGCTAAACCAACTGATACTTCATTGTTTTGCAGTAACCTTGCTTATTCAACATGGGACTTTAATACACTTGCATGGTAGATAGTGGTTGCATATATGACACATTGTGAAATAGACTGTAACTATTTATGCTGGGTTTCTCTTGCACCTCAAACATCTACCTCTGGTGTACATGTTCCACTTTCAGAGATGCCTTCCACATCATTACTGAAACCACTCTTGCAAACCTCTGTGAATGCTATTTCTATCTCTGACAATTAAAGCCTACCAAATAATAATGTAAAACTCAGTCAACTCTGTATTTTATTTGTGAATGCCAAAGTGGGCTATCAAAAGATCTTATATAGGGTGAAACTTTCCCACTACTAGTTCTGAACTACAGTGCAAGTATCTTTGTTTAATGCACTTTACCATGCCAAACTGCAAGCTGTTACAGTTATTTATACATTATTGTTTACAATTAATAATATTTTTAGATTTAAAGTTATGGTGTGCCAAGCCCTTCATATCTAGTATTACCTTCTGTACTTCACACTATATTATGTATTTACAGACATTCAGTCACTTTGCAGTTTTACTTATTTTGAAAACACAGCAGTTAGAATTTCAGAAAACTGTGTTTCATGACTCACGATACAATTTAAGTTCTTGTATCCTAGGAAATAATTTGTATACCTGCAGCATTTATGTCCTTACCAGACTATTTGGCTTTTACTGTACGACTACATTGTCAGTATATTCTGGATATGTTATGGCGTAGGTTGAATAATATTAACTTTATTTTGTATATATGAGTTACTGATTAGTTTACTAATTGCATGTATCACTAGGCTCATGTAAGTTTTTTTTTTTTTTATTTTACTTACTTATTTTGTTTTATATTTGCAGGCCAGCTAGGTAGGTTGGACATAAAACCTTTTATTGGGCCATGACCTGGGACCTAAGGTCAGACCAACAGCTACAGTACAAACAATACTGTTGTCTACATGTAGCTATACACATAAATGACATACTACTGCACAAAGATATGTGGTATATGAGCCTGAGAATCATGCATACAAACAAACAGTGTTACAACATCATCAACATAAATATACAAAGAAATAAAGTAAATGTTGCATTAAAGCATACTTTTGGCTCATTAACAATAAATATGTCGACAGACTATTGACAGTACTAATGTTTCTAAAGTGAATATAGTTCAGGTAATAAGAGCAGTAAAAACATGAACAGCTTTACAGCAAGTAGTTAACTATAGGAAAGAAAAGAACAAGATGAAAGGAAAGGAGGTATGACTTACAAATGCAAATAACAGTATGTGCACGTTTTACACAAAAAATATAGCTAGAAATGGAGAAACATACACGTTAAGGGAGCAGAGTTTTCTTTGCTATCAAATAGCTTCCATATTTTAAACTCTCTGTCCAAGTTTCCTTTACTCTTCCTTCTTACCGTATGAAAATAATTTGTGCTGTAGAAAATATCCATAAAATATAATTTATATTGATTATGCAAGAAGGGATCTCTTTTGGGTGAGAATGCTTATGGACCATGTAAAGGTAAGAGTGTATGTTACACTGTGACAAATTTCTTGAATCTATGTATTTAAGACTCTCTTTGAAAGGATACGAATATGAGGGAATGAGTCACACATACTTCTGTTGTGACCTGTGCACCATAAATTGGTTTTCTGTAATGTGACTGCCACTTGATGGAGCAGCACAGCCCTTCAGTGATAATCACAGTAAGGGTCTACAGAAGCCCAGAAGTAGTGCTGCCAGTCTCCCCCTGGATCACTCCAAAATGTGTGAGTCTTTGTGAGGCAGCTACCATTACTTGTTGACCTTCTGCATATTAGTCATTGCAGAAACCAGGCAGCCTTCTGCCTTCTGCATTCTCACCCAAAAGAGATCCCTTCTTGCATGAATAGAAATGAGTCTCAAAAAAAAAAAAAAAATAATTAATAAAAAAAATCTGTTTTAGAATATTACAGCTCCTGCATCCTAGTCATGTACCCAGTCCGACCTCATTTCCCTTACTTTAACCATGTAATACTGCTGATATTGTGGCTTTTTGTTCTCTTCACCAAATTGTCTCTGATGATTGCTGAAATTTAACTACTTTGCTCTCTGTGTTGGTATCCTGTTTTTATGTTTCACACTCTTACCTTTACATGGTCCATAAGCACCTTGGTTAAATACTAGATAGGTCTGTTTCATCAATCTTCCCTAGAATTCTTAAAAAAGACATCCGAGTCAAAAGTTTATCAAATGTGAGTACTTATCCGCTCATTCAAAGCAGAAAAGGTGCCTGTAATCTAGACAAAAAAAAACTTGCTGCACTTTTGCATAAAGAAGGTACCTTGACTGCTCTCAACAGCTATTTCTCTCACTGTAGTGTTTTCCCACACAAACACTGCACTCATGCTGTGCTCCACCATCTTTTATTTAATAATAATCTCATATATAGCACACAACATGGCTTTAGTCCTGGTCATGGCATAGACTCAGCTCTGCATGACACCACTATGCATGTCTGCATGGCTCTAACTCACATCGCGCTTGTCAGATCTCTCTTTTTGGGCCTCTCTAAAGCATTTGATACTGTCAGTCCTTTCCATCATTTGGGATTTCTAGCTGCATATGGACTATTCTGTAGATACTTTGAAGGTATTGTGTAGTCTGCCCCTCTGTCAGTGATCTTGAATGTCTCACAAGGTGCAATGATTAGCCTTAACATTTCACTGTGTGTTAATTGGACACTGCAGCACTATGGTGATGATAAACTCATGTATTATATCAATAACTATACACCCTCCTAGCTGGTGATACTGCCACTGTCAACAGGCGCTTCTGAACTATATCTCAATATATCTTAACACTACCAAAACTAAAAGCCATGCATTTTGTCTGCAAGAATCCCTAGAGTGGATGGTCTTCTATCTCCACTGCACAAAACCAGCTATATATTCTATTCATTTAAACCAGCTATATATTCTATTCATTTTTTTCATTTCTGAAGTAATTAGTTCCATTCATTTGAGTCTGATAAGCATTCAAGTCTGATAAGCATTCAAGTAATGTACTAATGCTGATAACTCAGAAACCTGCACATCTTTTCTGGACAAGAGCCTTTACTATCCTAAGTTATTTGTTTTAGACATCTACTGTATCACACATCAGTATAGGCCCTTCCATCTGTTTCTTATTGTGAGAGTACATTCAATAACATTCAATTTCCTCTACTTCACAAACTATAGCAAAGTTGTAACAGAACTGTTCATTTTGGAGTAAGTCATCATGCAAAAACAATCACTGCTCCTTTTTTACAGTTTATAATGGCTTGAATTATCCAACAGCTGACCATAATTCAACTAAAATGTATCTTTAAACTTCCAAATTATCCAGCTCTTCCTCATGTGTTTGTCTCCTGGAATGCTACAAAACACATTGCAACCTTTAGGAAAGCCCATAGGCTTTCTATATCCCCACCTAAATCAAATAATACATTTGGTATTGTTTTTTGCCTATGCTGATCAGGTATATAACTCACTTTCATGCACACTGTGACAAATTTCTTGAATCTATGTATTTAAGACTTTCTTTGAAAGGATACGGATATGTCAATGTGGAGTTACATGAAATTCTTTGCTTAGAGCCGCATATTCTTAAATTCCTCTTATAATGTCTATGTGTCATCTGATAGTGTACAAATGATTGTTTATATTACTAAAGTGCTATTTTTTCCGTCATTCTTCTTTCTTGTGTTCATCAATTGCATTAATTATCTCTCTCTTCTCTTCTTTATCTCATCTTTAAGTGTACCTTGTGTTACAACATTCATCAACTCAATTTATAGGCGCTACATGCAAGCTCAACATAGTCTGATTTTATGATCATATTTTAATTATTCTTATTTTTTTGTGGGACACTATATCATGTGTTTATTAGCCAGTTAATAATGCAATTGTGTTGAATTTAAGCTGGTCTAATTACTCCTGGAGTATTTCTCCCATTATTTCATTACTTTATTTCAAGCATTAACTCGTCAGATACAAAAAGTAAATAAAAATATAATTAAATCGAACAGCTAAATAAATAGGAAGTGTTTGTTGAAGTGCCAAAAATGTCATAAACAAGGGCATGCATGGTTTGACTGAATTACTTGATCTCACAAGTGAGGTATGATGAGGAACATATGAATTAACAGTGGGTTTTGAGAAGTATTCTAATGGAAATAATAGTAAAATGAACTGCATTATTATGGAAGCTGTAGGACTTACATGAGGAAATGGTGGGGTAAAGCCTCACCCATAATACAAAAAATGTGTTGATTTACTGTGAGTTCATTAAGCTATTGTTTCAGACAATTCATCTCACAATTTTAGTCATTTCAAAATTTGGCCCTCAGAAGACCAGCTCATATCCAGATATCTACATAAAATTATACTTAGAAAGCAATTTATCCATTGGGAATTTCTAAGTTCTCCTCCAAGTACTACACTCTCTGTTAGCTAGCACTGTCAAGATGTTATTGTCGACCATTAACATAGCTAGTTGTAATCATTCCTTCAGGGAGGACTTGAAGAAGCTTTCCTGAGCAACCATTAATTATGAGCAATGGCCAGGCTTGGTGCAATAACTGAAACCAGAGAGGACAACCTCTTAAACAGGGAGTTTGATTTCAAGAGCTGAGGTGAGGAGGTCAATAAGATGCAGCATGGGTGGTCTAGAGAGCTTGAGATGGAGATTGAACTCCAGCAATTGGGAAAAGCTCTGAAAACTAAATTGGAAGGCAATGAACTTAAGGAAATTTGGAATATTGACATGGAAGTGCTTTCATAAATATTTTTATGCCCAGTTAAACTACCTAGAGTATGAAAACCGTGTGAGCAATTACTGCTGGGAGTGTAAACAGCTGAAAATGGAGATTAGTGGCATGTATTTTGGGCCTGTCTTTTATTGAATGACTAGAAAAATGTGGTTGAGGAAATGCTTAGCAAAGTGGAGCTATCCAAACAGTTATGGATGCTAAGAAGACTATGGACAAGGGTGATAGCAACAGTCAAAACAGCTTAGTTTGGGTAAATAATAATAATGCAGTGAGGAAAACCATAACAAAAAATGGAAGACAAGACTACCACCAAATGTTGGAGAGGTTGTGAGCTAAGTTGAGGAAATTAGGGAAGAAAAGCCAAGTGGTGCAGTGGTTAAGGTGTATGCCTTTCAATCACAAGGTGCAAGGTTTGATTCTCACCACTGGCAGGAACTTTGAGGATTGAAGGTATACATTTAATCTGGGGGAGGCTGGCATAATGGCTAAGGTGTTTACCTTACAGTTACAAGGTAAAGGGTTTGATTCTCACATGGGGTAATTGGCTAGGCTTAAAATGGCCCATAAGGGCTCTTAGCCTAATACTAATCTAATCTAAAAAAAAAAGAAGGGAAGAGGTTGTGTCAAGGAAGTAGAGACATGTTGAGAAATGGCTTTTTTGTATGCATATTCAGACAGCACAGTATAAGAGAGAGAGTATCAAAAGGAAGTCATAATTTTTCTGTTATTTTTTTTTTCTATCTGGCGTAGGGGGGGGGGAGGTAAACCAAATGCTGATGCTGTTAGACATTAGGACAATATAAGAGACTGGTATATACTAAAAGTGCTGTGCAGTTTTATAAGCATTAATCTAGATATATTCAAGAAGAACTGTAACTGTCCGCACTGGGCTACATCTACTGGATAACTAAGTTAAACAGCAGAGCATTGGAATATAGTTGGCTAGTTGCTATAAGAGTCATAGGCACCATACATGAGCATACAAGAGGATTGCCTGGTTTATGAATTTATTATATTGTTGGAAAGTTTCAAGTAATAACCCTATAGTTGTTATTTTCAAATGAAAAACAGTGGATTAAAACACAAAATTGTCCAAATTGTCAATTCAGTGATGTACTTAATGACTCAAATACAATTATCAGCTATTACTACAATTTTGATTACCTCGTCTAATATTAATAAAATGGAATCATACATATGCGATAGATATTGATTTTAACAGATATACTTTACTGAATTCTGCCTCATTTGAAGTCCTGTACTAAGGGTTTGAGCACTGTACATATTTCATATATGAATATATTTACTTATGAATTTCAGCAAAGTGCTTTGGAGTCTATGCCTTCTCTTCACCGAACTCCTTCCTCGATGACTTACACTGATCCATTGAAACAACACTGTCCGACAGCATTTCTGTAACAGTAACTAATAAATTATTCTTTAATCCCCAGGTGCTTCCACTCTCTGTGAGAGTGTAGCACTGCAAACATAGAACATCAGTAGTTCCACAGTTCTGAAAACATTTACATTCTATGCTTTGGAAATGAAGTCCTTTCATATGGAATGTAAAGGTTAATACTGTCTAAAATATTTTGTATATCTAGGGATACATTCTTACCAAGAAAACTTTTTGCATTTTATTAAATTCTTTGCATTCTTTTCACTATTAATACAAGTTTGGGGCTATTGTGATTCTGGAAGATGTAAGTAACCACAGCAATACATATCTCAGGGAAGAGAAAATAGTTTAGCTCAGGAGCAGTTTCTTCAAGTTGCTTCTTCTTTCATTCAGTCAGTTAGCTATATCTTGCTAAATATTATGCTACAGTTTTCTCTCATTATTTTCTATTTTAGGATTTTGTGTATTGCTTTTGCCACTGTTCCTGCTGACCATCAAATCTCCCCTCAATGAAACAGTACTTTGTGTAATGATGATTATTATCCATGCAGCCATGAGGATGCTTTATACTCTGGTTAGCATCCTGGTAATGACAGCATTTTCTTTATGTTGGCCTCACCCTCTTGGTGATACAAGCACTTGTGTTACCACAAAGAATACCTTTGTCCCAATAACCATGACCATGTGTTCCCCAAAGTGCACTGACAGGGCTGCCATCACCAGATTAAGAGATCACACCCATGTCCTTCCTGGCACTGGCTCGTCGAATCATAATGAGCCACTGCTGGAGAGTGGAGGCCCTGTCATTAAAGCAGTAGAGCAAGCCAGGGAGGAATCACCATCTCCTCCTCCATCATCAGATGGGCATCCTCCTCCCTGGCTGCATTGCCAAGTGCTCAGTTTGTTAGTAAAAACTTAGGACACCAGGCCTGTAGTCAAGGCTTTATCTTTTTGTTCCACTGTTGCAGAATATAAACTGAATCTGGTTTCTTGGCACTGCCAACAGAAAATCTCATTCTCTCCTATTATATCAGCCTTTATTTTAACTGATTAATGTTTTGCAATATTTAAAGCATTGAATTCCTTCTACCTTTTTATTAGATTTGATACAATTTTTAATTTTTTCATTTAAGCTAACTCTAAATGTGCTACACAGCATTGTATGTGTTGAGTCATTTCAGCAGGAAAGAAAAGGTCACAGCAATACTGTTTCTATACTTGTTCTTGGTAAGTACTGTAATGCCGACTTTATGGCACCTTCATGCTGCTTTTTAATCTTTTTTTTAACCTAGGGATAGCATTTTTAATTTAACATTTACTGCAACACTAAGATCACTTTCTTCTTTGTTAAGGGTGCTAATTACATCATCATCATCTTCTTTCAGCTGCTCCCATTAGGGGTCGCCACAGCGGATCATCTGTTTCCATTTCTTCCTGTCCTCTGCTTCTTGCTCTGTCACACCAACCACCTGCATGTCCTCTCTCACCACATCCATAAACCTTATCTTAGGCCTTCATCTTTTCCTGTTACCTGGCAGTTTCATCCTTAGCATCTTTTTCCCAATATACTCAGCATCCCTCCTCAGCACTTTCCAACCTAGGCTGACACTCTAATATACTTATTCCTAATCCTCTCCACCCTCGTCACACCCAGTGCAAATCTTAAAATCTTTAACTCTGCCACATCCAGCTCTAACTCCTGCCTTTTTGTCAATGCCACTGTCTCCAACCCATATAACATAGCTGGTCTCACTACCCTCTTGTAGACCTTCCCTTTCACTCTTACTGGTACTCGTCTGTCACAAATCACTCCTGACACTCTTCTCCACCCACTCCATCATGCCTGCACTCTCTTCTTCACCTCTCTTCTGGACTCACCGTTACTCAACTATTGATCCCAAGTATTTAAAAACTCATCCACCTTCGCCACCTCTACTCCTTGCATCCTCACCATTCCTCTATCCTCCCTCTCATTCACACACATATATTCTGTCTTAGTCCTGCTGACCTTCATTCCTCATCTCTCTAGAGCATATCTCCATCTATCCAGGGTCTCCTCCACCTGTTCCCTACTCTCACTACAGATCACAGTGTCATCTGCAAACATCATAGTCCACAGGGACTCCTGTCTGATCTCGTCTGTCAACCTATCCATCACCATTGCAAATAAGAAAGGGCTCAGAGCTGATCCTTAATGTAATCCCACCTCCACCTTAAACGCATTCATCACTCCCACCACAGACCTCACTGCTGTCACACTTCCCTCGTATATATCCTGTACCACTCTTACATACTTCTCTGACACTCCCGACTTCCTCATACAATACCAAAACTCCTCTCTAGGCACCCTGTCATATGCTTTCTATAAGTCTACAAAAACACAATGCAACTCCTTCTGACTTTCTCTGTACTTCTCCATCAACACTCTCAGAGCAAACATCACATCTGTAAGTGCTCTTTCCTGGCATGAAACCATACTGCTGATCACTAATCATCACATCCCTTCTTAACCTAGCTTCCACTACTCTTTCCCACAATGTCATGCTGTGCCTGATCAATTTAAATCCCTCTGTAATTACTACAGCTCTGCACATCACCCTTATTCTTAAAAATCGGTACCAAAACACTTTTTCTCCATTCCTCAGGCATCTTCTCACTTTCCAAAATTTCTTTAAACAATATTGTTAAAAACTCCACTGCCATTTCACCTAAACACCTCCATGCTTCCACAGGTATGTCATCTGGACCAACAGCCTTTCCATTCTTCATCCTCTTCATAGCTATCCTTACTTCCTCCTTGCTAATCCATTGCACTTCATGATTCACTACCCCACACCATCCAACCTTCTCTCCCTCTCATTCTCTTCATTCATCAACCCTCAAAGTACTCTTTCCATCTGCTCAACACACTCTCCTTGGTTGTAAGTATGTTTCCCTCATTATCCTTTATCATCTTTACCTGCTGCACATCTTTCCTAGCTCGGTCCCTCTGTCTAGCCAATCGGTACAGGTCCTTTTCTCCCTCTTTAGTGTCCAACCTTTCATACAACTCTTCATATGCCTTATCCTTAGCCTTCGCCACCTCTCTCTTTGCCATGCACCTGATCTCCTTATACTCCTGTCTACTTTCTTCATCTCTCTGACAATCCCACTTCTTCTTCGCCAGCCTCTTTCTCTGTATACTCTCCTATACTTCCTCATTCCACTACCAGGTCTCCTTGTCGTCCTTCCTCTGTCCAGATGTCATACCAAGCACCTTTCTGGCCATCTCCTTTACTAGCTCTGCTGTAGTTACCCAGCTATTTGGTAACTCTTCACTGCCACCCAGTGCCTGTCTTAACTCTTCCCTGAACTCCACCTCACAATTACCCTTTTTCAATTTCCACCATTTGATCCTTGGTGCTGCCCTCACACTCCTCCGCCTCTTCTTGATCACAAACTTCATCTTACAAACCACCATTGTATGCTATCTAACTACACTTTCCCCGGTCTCCACTTTACACTCTCCAATCTCCTTCAAACTGGCCCTCCTACATAAGATATAATTCACCTGTGTGCATCTTTCTCCACTCTTGTATGTCACCCTATGCTCCTCCCTCTGGTTAAAATATGTATTCACCACAGCCATGTCCATCCTTTTCACAAAATCCACTACCATCTTACCTTCTGCATTTCTTTGTTTAACACCATACCTACCCATCACTTCCTCATCCCCTCTGTTCTCTTCACCAACATGCCCATTGAAATCTGCTCCAATCGCCACTCTCTCTCCCTTGGGTACAGTCATCACCACTTCATGCAACTCACTCCAAATTTTTTCTTTCTCGTCCATCGCACACCCATCAAAGTGTATTATCCCACATTTCCCTGTCTTCACTAGTAATATACATTGTTGGTGTAGTGTAATTATCCCTCATATTCTTTACAGACTGTTGCATTCCAACAATGGAACATAATTGATAGACACCAGCTGTGTGACTCCTATGTTATCTCATGTGTGCATACTTACACTGTTGCAGCAGATAAGTTAAAGTATGGATCTTTGTGGAATGTTGCTGATGACCGCAAATCATTTTAGTTCAGAACACCTTATTATACAATCCTATTCCCAGTCTTCCTACAATTACTAAATCTGTCTTACTGGAGTAAAAAGGAAACTGACAAGTACTCATGTTCTTCTGATAACACCCCAGACCCTTTAGAATACCCCCCATGAGGGGGTCAGAGAGACTAAGGAACCAGAGAGGGGGGAGGCATATTACAACTACAACCATCAATACCCTACACACATGAAGGGGAAATGGAGAGGAAGGGGGGAACAGATACTAAACACTGAATTTAATAACAATTTGGTAATTTTACAGAACAGTGCTGGCGACT
This sequence comes from Protopterus annectens, assembly GCF_019279795.1. Taxonomy (NCBI): domain Eukaryota; kingdom Metazoa; phylum Chordata; order Ceratodontiformes; family Protopteridae; genus Protopterus; species Protopterus annectens. Next base: position 1,255,269,808 of record NC_056728.1, read on the forward strand.
TCAAATTACATAACTATAGCAATTATGAGTTTAATGGTCAGATAGCAGATTTATTTGAAAAAGGCTTGACGTTTGTACCTGACAAAAAAGCCTCCTTAGACCAAACTATAATTGATCTAAAGCTTTTCAGTAGGAAGTTGAATTTAAAATTTTTATTCAAGGGAACCAGTAACAACAATCATGAACATGTTATACATAAAAAACAAGTACTTTCAATCCCATATTGCACCCTTCAGTACTGACTTTTGAAAAACTATGTGAGAAGAACATTAGGGGATTGTTCAGAAAAGACGGGGGGAGATGTGTTAATAACTTAAATACTGTGGAGATGGTAATACTAAGGGAAATATGCGAAAATGCAGAAATAAGGGTCATGAAACCCGACAAAGGCGGAGGCCTTGTTATTATGAACCACAATTCCTATATAAATAAAATGTTCACCCTCCTATACAGAGACACCTACTGTGAAATAAGCTTGAATGAGAAGAACATTTGCTATAGTAAGGTGGATGTAATGTTAAAAGAATTGCTAATGAACCAACAAATTCACCCAGAAGAACACCAATACTTGTCAGTTAAATTTCCAAAAATGCCTACAACCTTTGGTGTCCCCAAGATACACAAAGATTTAGCTGACCCCACGTTTAGACCCATTGTGGATGCCCGTGCATCAAAAACATTCCCTACAGCCAAATTTATTGATAGTAAACTAAAAAAATATTTTGAAGGACTGCCTTTGGATACTTAAAGACTCCTGGGATTTTTTATCCAAAGTTAACAAGGATATGTACACAGATAACCTAATTTTCATCACAATTGATGATCGTGATTTATTCTCAGTCATACTCCATGACACAGAAATAGATTGGTTTTATCAATATCTTTGCCAGTACACTACCCTCAATCATAACTGCATCTTAACAAGTAGAACATTAATGGGACTAGTGTTAGACACTAACATTATTACTTTTGAGCAGCAGTTATTTAAACAAGTCAAGGGGGTAGCAATGGGGGCAGCTTGTGCCCCCATTTTTGTCAACATAGTACTGGCTTTTTGGGAAAGAGATGTACTTAATAGTCCTTTTGTTAACTTTTGGACATTTTACGATCGTTACCTTGACAACATTATTATCTTGTGGAACAGGGATATGACAGAATTAGAAAATTTTTTAGAATTCTTGAATACTAGCACTGACTTTTTAGAATTTACATATTCTACCAGTGTTACTGAAGTGAACTACTTGGACATTACTATTAAAAAAGATGAGGTCAACAAACAACTCACCTCTACTTTTTTCCATAAGCCCACCTACTCAAACAGTCTCCTACACTTTGACAGCTGCTACCCCCTTCATCAAAAGAAGGCACTTGTAAAAGGACAGGGGATATGGCTTGCCAGGATGATATCTGAATATGATGATTTCATTGAACAAATGGAGACCTTAAAAGGGATGTTAAAACAAGGAGGGTACCCTGTTAACTATGTAAACAATATTTTCCAGGAGGTAATAAACAAGAGGGCCAGCGGATATTTTTTCCCCTTACTTGGTACAGGGGCAGGGTCATTAAATAAGGAAATCCACGAGACCAGGAATCTATTTAACAAATCAGCTATCTTTAAATTTAATCAACATTTTTAAAACATTAGGAACATCATCAAGCATAACTGGAGCATTTTAGCATTGATGCAGAACAGGCACAGTTACTATTTCCTGTCCCCTGTATCGTATACAAAAAGGACTGTAGTATTAAAAATATGCTGGAAAGGCAGAAACATGACCTTGATACAGGATGGTATTCCTTACAGTGCCAATATATTATTGAAGCTAAGGATATATGTATTCCCTATTATGGGAGACACATTATACATGGAAAAGTCTCTTGTAGCAGTAAAGTGGTGGTTTATTTGGCCCTATGCTCCCAATGTCTGAGTGTCTATATTGGAAAAAACAAAAATGCATTTAGAAGCAGAATATACTAACACTATGATGATATCCATAGAAAAGATGGCAAAAATGCATTGGCAGCACATATAGCTGCCAATGAAGGACATTGGTTTAAATTCATTATTATAGAACAGGTTAGAATGGGAGAAAGAGGATGGCCACTTAATGATTTTTTAGAATTGTCAGAGCTTAGATGGAAAATTAGGACTAATGCGTCAGAAGCACCAGGACTTAATAGAACAGTATCCATCAGCTCTGTTCTTAGGCTTAAGGCACAATTTTTTATATGACATTTATAGATACAAATTTTAGGATAGCATGGCAAATTGTTGTACATCTTTATATGTGTGTGTATATATATATATATATATATATATATATATATATATATGGTTTACTATCAGATTCGCGAACGTCACTCGGTCAAACGTTGTATAGACGAATGCATAAGGTCGGAAACACAAATGTCGAAGGCAGTAAAATCAATCGAGGAACGGTTTTACCATGGGTCGAGGTAGGTGTACAGTATAATACCCTACTACAAACATCCTCCCTACCTCGACCCATGGTAAAACCGTTCCTCGATTGATTTTACTGCCTTCGACATTTGTGTTTCCGACCTTATGCGTTCGTCTATACAACGTTCGACCGAGTGACGTTCGCGAATCTGATAGTAAACCTATATATATATATATATATATATATATATATATATATATATATATATATATTTCTTGGCCTATTTTTAACCTAATATATGTTTTATATATCTATTCTATATATTTTCATTCATGTATTTAATATTAATTTTTTCAACTGTACTATGCGTGGCTCTTTAAAAATGTTTCTTTAAGGGCATTATTTTATAAATTAGTTAATTAATGTTAATCAATGTCTTGGAATTGTATATATAAGGCTGTTGGGTAATATGATGTTTTATTCTGATGAAGTGTCTATTCAAGAGACGAAAGTACTCAATAAATACTGGTTGTGTAGACTGGAACTTGGTTTCCTGCTTTGTAGATTTATACTTTGACTTCTACATTTTTATGTATACATTTTTACAGCAAGGTGTACAAGTATAAACAAATTAATATGAAACTTTAGAAACAGATGCAATCATTTGAGCTGACAATATTTGTAAATAGATTTTCTGTTAATCCAAGCTACATTTCTAAAATACAACTTTTTGCAGACAATGTCATGCTAACAACTGGAAATATAGATTCCTGTACAGATCATATAACAAAATCCCTGCAAGTTTTTGAGGAGGTATCAGGCCTAAGCTTTAATCACACCAAAACAGAAACATTATTAATAAATAAAAAAGTAAACACTTTACTAAGAAAACACAATTTTAACTGGGAAAATGACACCATTAAGTACTTAGGAATATACTTAAAGTCAAACTGGAATAATACTTTAAAAATAAATTACAAATACCTATTATCCACAGTTAAGGATTTTTTAAATAGATGGAATAAAATATATTTCACGATAGAAGAAAGACTGTCATTAATAAAAATTATCATATTACCCAAAATTTTGTTCTACTTCCAAACTTTAATTGCCTCCCCATCCAAAAAGTTAATGAAGCAACTAAATTCTATGTTAATAAATGTCCTATGGTTTCCTCAAAAGCCAAGAATCAGCCATGCTTGGCACTACAGAAGCTGGAAAGATGGGGGAATAGCATTCCCAAATTTCGAACTTTATGTAGAATCGACCATACTTAATGTGATGAGCCAATGGTTAAACTCCAAATAAAGTTCTAATTGGAAAAATCTCCATGTAAGTATCTTATTATCTGACATAGACACAAATATTGACAATAATATGTTCTCAAAAAATAAAAAAAAATATTCCTTGTTATCAAAGAACATTTCTACAATACCAATAAAAATATAAAAAATTCTCTTTTCACTAATTATATATTAGATAATTTTAAAAAGATAAACAAAATCATATGACAAAAAGCTTAATATTTTTAATATTTCCCAGAGCATACACGAAGACATGTCTGGACTCTTTCAACGAATCTAAAATAAAAGTAATGGAAGAAAATGGCTTAGTTTTCTGGTACCAGTTTCTCTGCAATAATAATATCCATGAACCATGTTCTCTTATGGCCAGGTATAACATAAAGCACAACAACTGGCTGAACATACAAACATTTAGAGAATACATAGTTAATAAATTCAAAATATGTTATATCACCAGCACAACACCTTTACCTAAAATACTTTCTCTTCTTTGTGAAATAAACACTTTGCACATTAATAATATTCTATCATTGTCAAGAACCGATATGCAAATCCCAGAGGACTCTCGGGAATTTCACAGAGAGAATAAACAAATCTATTATTTCAGACAGTGATAAAGATTTAGTACTTAAATCAATTAGTAGCACAACGTCATCCCCTTCTTAGAAAATCTTCACTTTGAAATACATCCATAGGAGCTTTATTACCCCACATAAGATAGACTTGATATAAAAAAATAATCTTAATAAATGTTGGAGATGTGAGGAAATACTTTGTGCAGATTGGGTACACATGTTTCTTACATGTAAAACAGTAACTCCATTCTGGACAGAGTTCAGAAATTTCATAAAAGCATTGTGGTTGGACAAGTGTGAAGTATCTGACTCATTACTACTGTTCAATGCACCAATACCAACACATATCTCCAAAATACAGGTGCACCTTCTTTGGTCCTTGCTGGCAATTGCAAGAAAAATCATTACGTCAAATTGGAAGTGTAAAAAAATCCTATAATTTACAGATTTTTACTATTAGCTAAACTTGTATGTAATAGGGAATTGCAAACTATTTCAGAAATAACTACTAAGATAGATAACACATAAGAAATTAACTTGGTTGAAGCTTGAAAAGCTATTAGATAAAATGTAATCACAACAATGACATTACATCTGTTATGGGCAATGTAAATAGTTATTGTTCCATGTTATGATGTTTTTAAGACATATATTGTGCATATTTAAAATTGAAAATCAATAAAAAATGTTTTAAAAAATCAGATATGACTGCATAGGTTCAGCAAATCTCTGGGAAACTTTATTCTAAACAATATAGGGACAGGTAATAAAAAGTTCTGTAGATGAAGAAGAAAAAATAATAATGGAATGGTAGGTTGTATTTGCTGTTGTATTTGCAAACACAATGGGCTGAGCTAGATGTTTAATGCCATATGGAAGGAAACTATTGCATAATTTGCAAGCATAAAGAGCTTATTTATGTAATAGCACATATCAAATTCCACTTTGTTCTAGTTTCTAAAGCAAGTACAACAGGTTTAGCATATGAAATATACTGTTGTGTTGAATAAGAAAATTCAAATGTTGCACAACTAAAAGCATGTTAGAAGTTATTTAAACCAAACTTATAAACAGAACGAGAAGTATAAATTAAAATCAGTCACTGGGCGAATGTAGTGAATAATGCCAGCATCTTTTTAATGGTTCCAGGATGTTTATACCTGCTAAATACCCTTCTTACTACTCCTTTAGAAGTGATACCAATATCCTTAACTTATCAAAAATTAAAACTATTGGATTTCTTAGCAATTCAGTCCAGTACAATATAAAACCTTTTGATATAAGATTGTGAACTAGATGTAATACAGGTGATTAGACTCAGAAGTCATGTAAAAGGTAATCTTGTTATGCACTTTTGTGATGTCAAAAAGTGCATTATGATCACATATGTTAATAACCAACATATTTGAGATATGAATATCAAGATACACACCTGAACAGGGAAAGAAAACAAAGCATCTACATTGCAGTAGCCCATCTCCTTACTTCATCTGATCTCTAAGTTCAGATCACTCAAACATACAATAATCTATGTGATGTCAATGTACAAAAACTTTATTACTCTGTGTGACTTCACTGTAAACCTGCATGGTTGTTATTCAACTGACATAAATTAGTACATGGCAAATAACGATATAATTCAACTCATAGAGCAGACCACATGAGCCAGACTAAAATTAGATTATCACTTCATGCTTGAGTTTGTAATTAAGCAATAATACTCAAGCTAAAATATACTCTTTTGGTACTAATCAGCACTCCACCAGAGAAGATTTCCCAATTTATCTTCACAAAAAATAATATAACATGCCAAAACCATCTCAAACATCAATAAGGTTGAAGCACATCAATACATCTTGCATACTTGTCTCCGCTGACCATACCTCTCAATTTACAAACATTGAAAATAAGAATAAAGGCCCTTGAAAAGTAGGTATATCTAGCAAAAAGTTGAGGCATATAATTAGCATAAAAGTTGAATACTGAATAGCAAATAACTCTTTCAAATTCCAGAAAGAATATGAGATACTAATTAGAAACAAATGTAGAAACAAGGTCATAAAAATGATAGAAACATAAACACAAGAATATGAGATACTAATTAGAAACAAATGTAGAAACAAGGTCATAAAAATTATAGAAACATATAAACACATTATCAAAGAGACAGCCTAATTTGAACTGTGTTGCAAAACTATACCACGCAAGGTCATTTTGTTTTTGCTTCTGAAAAAGAGAAATAAAAAATGTGTTCTCTTTTTTTAAAGGAGAATTCCACCTACAATTCAAGTTTTTTCTTCCCAAAAAGTGATTTGCCTTCCCTGTAATCCAACACTAAACACTTCACATACACAAAAAACATAATTTAATAATTATGTTTGCCTTTTTTTCCTACATTTGAGACAAATCTGTTACATCACAATGGCTACTAAAAGTGGTAGAGTAATTACATTAAGTCACTTATCCCAACTACAGAGCCATTAAGAAAACAATGCCTCTTAAAGGAAAACTCCATCTTCCCCTACAGTTTAACTCAACTCTTAGGCTGTTTTTCGCCTCACAGTATGGTTCCAACATTGTGTAGGTGTTAGAAACCTGCTTGTACTTAATAAACCTTTCATGTCCTTATCATGGAATCAAAGGAAGGGAAAGGCCACCCACTTTTTTTTTAAGTTTAACTTCTCACATAACTTGCAGAGGAGTTTGTCTACACCTTCATGACATAAAACAGACACAGAGAAATCTGTAGTTTACCCTGTCAGGTACCGCTGACAATTTTATACAGCTAATTAGTCCTGCTGATGTCAACTCTTAAAAAACAGAGGTGTGAAACTGTTTTCCACTGTCTTTATTGCAGACAGGAAGAGAATTTACACTGATACACAGCTGCTTCCAATGTATCCATGTCTTTCATAGCAAAACAAATCAATTATATCAGTCAGTAGTTCAAAGCCAGTTGTCACGTCTGTTGAAAAATGTACTTAAGCAGCATCACAGTATTGAAATGCTAAGATTTAAACTTTAAATGTTTATTTGTACTACTTTATATTTTAATATGACTTAAAATGTAGTATCAAAGATATGTGACATTTAGATAAAAGTCAGAGAAGATTGTTTCTTGCAATTCTTAAGTATCAGCATTTAACATTTTTATGCCCTCCCACCACAATAGACAAAACTGCCTAAATCAGGACTTCTCTGCAGGAAGTGAGACAGGTGGCAACCCTATCAAGTAGGTATACTGATACTGTTTATAAGAAGGTATTTTATGCTTTATTATGACATCCTTCCAAAGGAGGATTCATATCTGGTGCACATATCGTTGGGAAGATAAATCTTCCATTGACTTTCAGTCAGCCTTAAGGGGAGTGCAGGAGCATCTTCTAGTCAACAAGGTTAATGTAATAATTGATGGCAACCATAATATTTAACTGAATTTACTTTACCTTATTTGTAATGTGCCTTTTCATTAAAACATTAGGAAAGGGAAGTCTGAAGTACTTTAACTATCTATCTATATAAATAAACAAAATAATGAAAATAAAAATCTTTTCACTGCATGGAGGAACATAATTACTCTCAAATCTTTTTCTTCACAGTAGCAGCTGTCACTTATACATGAAACTGTAAGGATCCCTCAGAGCAGTGACAATTTTGACAAGTGAGGGAAAAGTGTGGGGGGTAGGGATGGTCACTTCATTTTGCACTACAAAAAGATACTTTGAACAAATGCCTTCAATTTAGCTACTTTTTGGTTGCAGCTGTATGACTCCTAGCTATACTATAAATCAAACCTTGAGACACGCACAAAGGATGGCCATTAATGAAATAAAAGAAGCAGCCCTTTCACAGAAGGTATACAGGATAATAGCAAGTGGCACTAATCCCATTATATATCTAAGGCATGTGAATACACCACTACTTCCTTATGTCTATCAAGACTCATATAAAGCAGACTTGAAGTGGATTATGGGAAATAGAAAGCCTTGAAGAAAAGCAAGATCACATTGATATGTAGAGCTCCATTGGCAACCTTTTTGCAGTCAGAATGATTATGATGTGTTAAAATGGGTCTATATTACCAGATTGAAACTTTAGTTACTTTAATACCTAAAGATTGATCTTGTAATATAGAAATCCAAAAACTGTGAACAGATGATTTCACGCAGGGAAATAATTCCCTTAGCCATATGAAAAATAAAAAACATTTAAAGCCAAATCAAGTGGGGGGCTTCTCTCCCCACACCCCCCCCAATGTGGGGGGCACCCCCTAACTCAATATATCAACTCCGAGATCACCCTACATTGGACAAAAGGGCATAATCCGCATAATGGCCAAGGGAATTCTTTCCCTGCATGAAATCGGTTGTTCGCGGTTTTTGGATTTCTATATTACCAGACCGATCTTTAGGTATTTGAGTAAGTAAAGTTTCGATCTGGTAATAATTTTTTTTTTTTTTTTTTTTTAGTTCTTAGGTGGAGTTTTCCTTTAAGCACTGGCATTTAAATGTGTCTTATTGGCTACAGACTGCCAGCATCACACCTCAGATAAATAGTGCAACCTGGAGTCTGAACAAAGACAGGGCTTGCATGCTTAGTTTTCAGATGCAAATGTCTTTCCATTTAATCAGACTCACAGTGCCACAAAAAAAAAAGAAAGAAAATATGTTAATTTAACTCCTCTTACTTTCTGTTAGTATTTGATTTTGCATTTTTCTATACTGCATTTTTTGCAAAAAGTGCATGTTTGTTCTGGTGTTTTGTTACAGTATTTTTGCATTACTTACAGTGTTTTGTTGAGACAAGTCACTGAGTTCAGAAAGAAGATTAACATCAAGGACTTTAATTCTAAATACAATATTTAAAACTGTGAAACTAACACAAACCATCTCAGCTCAAATTACATCTGTTAATCACAGGTGTCAGACTGCCAACACTTGAGCAGTGAACTACAGTTGTTGCGAACAATTAACTCAACTACATTTTCAAGCCTGCTATTCAAATATTCCTTAAAATGATGTAACAGAGATGGCCTTTAAAGAAAACCAAAGGAAACAAAGTTATAAAAAAGGAGTTGATGTTGACAGTGAAAATTAGACAATTACAGTACTGCTATAAACTGATTATAGAGAAAACCACAGTAAATGATCCCTTCATCATATGGATTTATTGCTGTCCCTTTAAAATGACATCAGGAAGGTGAAGGCACTGACTGTAAAACAAAATGGTAGCCATGTCAGCCTCCTTTCGGAAAATGTTGGGGGTATAAAAATAGAAAATAATACTAAATACTTACTTTGATACAGAGACATTAGTAATGCAGAAAAGTCAACATTTGCTGAACATAATTTTTTTTTCAGTTTTTGGGTGTGGTTTTCTTTTAAAAATTGGTGGCACTATTATGTTGGTCATGTAGTGTAGTTTTCTGTGCATTAGACAGCTTAAAAATCATGTGTGATGAGGAGGATTCAAAAATTGAGTGAAACGATAAACCAAGTCTGAAAACTGGGACATACCCTCAAAAATAGGGATATTATGAACAAAGGTAAAACAGGTCTAAACATAGGAAATTTTTGCAAAATTGTCTAGGTTGAGAGGTCTGCCACTGGCCCAAACATACCTTCTGAAACCTGGCCCAAACATACCTTCTGAAACCTTTAACCTCAAAACCTCAAAACTACATAAACCAAACAATACCCCATGATTCACCAAATAACTGAAACCCTTCTCAGTCTCAGAGATAAATCCTGATCTGATTGGAAGGTTAAACATATCCAAACATTGATAGCAGATAAAATATGCTAAGTAATCTGTCCAAACAGCCCATACAGAGGCATAGAGAACAATACCCAAAATATGAACAACATACTTTAGTAGGTAAGCCCAAATAGTTTGTGAATAAAGTCAATCTCTTAACTGAATGGAAACAATTCCCTAAAAATTTACTTAAATCCATTCGACACATACAAGGCCACTTCAGTACTTCTAACATTACAAAGGATTTCAATAATCTATATCATCTTTCTTTTACATAGTCACTACCTCCTCCCAATACCTTCTCTCCACATACTTTTCTACTTTTAAAAAACTCAGTCTATGGACTACTCAACCAAATTCTTCATGATGTCGCCACTGTTTCAGATAATACTCAATACTGTCAATTTACCAAATGACAAAATTTTCTCACTGCAAAGCAACTTGGCTTTTGGAGAAGTCAAAGCATGATGACTGCCCATTGGTCTCTAACTGATGAGCTCTTACTTAATATGGACAAAGATGACTATTGTCACATTATCTATTGACCTGTAACCACATAAACTGCATTCCAGGAACCATAAAAAAAATAAATAAATAAGTACCAAGGACAAATTCTGTGGGTCTCCATGAATGAGTACACCAAATTAAACCCAAAGCCCCATCAAATTAAAATGTTATTACACAATGTATTACTGCACACACTGTTTTTTATTATTCCATGTTAATAATTGTCTGTCCTAATAGAAACAATGGATTTCATCAGATCTAATGATTTCATATGCCATATGGTATAAATAAAAGCAAAGAACAGTCACATGATGCAAAACTAATGCCCTCACCAACCATATAAGGACAAATGAGATTAGCAAACAATCCATGCTATATAAAAGCCATCAAAAACACATTCATTGCATAAAATGCTGTTTAAAATTATAATAAAAATTGAACAAAACCTGGTTGCCTGCATTTTCAGCACAGGATTAATTGAAATGTTGGTCATTCAACCCTAGGAATGCTGAGGCATTAAGCCTTAGTTGCCATACCAACTCATGGAATTCTATGCTTTTCTCCCATTGCTTACCTCTAGGATTTTTTTGAATCCATTCCCGTATAGTGAATTTAAATTTGCTCTGAACACCATATAACAATGTATATTTAAACAGAACATTATTTATATCTGTCTTGCTGGTGTCATGTAGATGTTCATATATTCTCTTCCTTAGTGCATGTTCTGTTTTACCTGCATAGAATTCTGGGCACTTTTGGTAGACTGCTAAATATACCAGCCAACTAGAACCACAATTCCCATTGAGACAGAACCTTAAATCATTCGCATTGTACTTGATTGGTAGTGTAATACCCTCAAGTATACAGGGACATTAATTACAGAATCCACATTTTAAGGAAAATAGCACTTGAAATGGCATATATAAATGTTGTTATAATAACACAGAAATAAAGAAGCATAGTTTAACGAGTGTATTATGAGTTGCAAATGAACACCTCTGAAAACAGATGACAGTTCTTACACACAGACAGCATTAGGCATGCAACGAGTTGCAAAATGTACAAGGGAACTTTATAACTTTAGAAGTTGCAAGAAGCAAATATCCTTAGAGTAGCAGCATATTTCTTGAACTGGTACATAATAGCTATATGGATGACTAGCTGGCAGGCAATGTTTGAGTAGACAAAGATACCACATGGGCTTTGCTTGACATAAGTCACCCACAAATATGATCAAAAGTGGTGCATAGACATTCAACACTGGCAGACACTAATGTATGTGTATCTCTTTCTATACTGCAACAGAAATCTTTCTGGAGACAGACTGTGGATGCATTTGGTATATCACAGGTGTTAGTCTATAGAACCCCTAGTACACTACTTCCAAAAGTGAATAATCATATTGGTTTCCCCAGGTGTGTGGCATGTATGACATTACCTGCCTCCCTGAAGTTTTGCGTAATACAGATTGCACGCATGTTGTAATATATTGACACTTCCTGCACGGGGAAATTCCTCAAAGCACCTAGCTGGCAAGTGTAGACAATGCAGTAAGCAGACATATATGCACAGCTAAAGAAAGTGGGTACACATGTCTCATGCCCCCATATGTTTTCATTGTATTTCAGATGATACAGGATATCCACTACAGCCCTGGTTTAGGATGCCTACAAGGAACCCACACAGCTTTGCTGAATGACATTATAACCCCACCCACATTCAACCCAGAAATATTATACTGTGAGTGTGTGTGTGTGTGTGTGTGTGTGTGTGTGTGTGTGTGTGTGTGTGTGTGTGTGTGTTCAGGTTGCTTGAAGGTACATTTCTGCTGCCAGGCTACATCTAGGGAGCCCTGCAGTATGCCCTTGCCACCACTTGTACAATGTTCACAGCATGCTGCATACTGCATAAAGTAATACCTATGAAACATATAGATCATCCATCCATCTGTTCATTGATCCTCTGAGCCATTTGTGTCACAGCTGGCATACCAACATCTTCCAGTAATGACACTGAAGCTGTGAGATACAGAGAAGCAGTTGCCACCCCCCAATAATGATAGACATATTATGTGGCAGGGTAGGCAAAGTTATGATATATCTTCCAGGTATCTGGACCCTTGATGAGTATGTAGTGACAGTTCAGTGTCACAAAAAAACAAACATGATACATGCATTGTTAGTTAAAATTTATGTTGGGCAGTGTGTGGTTGAGTCATACCGTACATGAAACATCTCCACATATATCACACACTTTGCACATGTCCAAACAAAACAAGACACAGGCATGACCAGGTTTGAATTCTGGGGCATACCTCTCAACTGCCCAAATTTTCCCAGAATGCCCACATTTTTGGCTCATATTTTTGGTCTGTTCCTCATAAAATTTGTATTTTTCAGGTAAATCACTACTATGATCTGAGGATTTATGTCAGTAAATAATGACTTACATTTCAGTTTTAGACCTCATATCCTTCAGAAAAGGTATGCTAAAACAAACCCTGTTACTCTAGCAACTTTCTAAGTTTATAAGTGCAATATTCAAAATATGTCCCTATTTTTGGGACATTGCCCCTCATTTTGACAGGCTTTGTCAAGATTTCTTGCACTAAGAAGTTGACAGATATGTTCTGGGGTAATGAAAACAAAACAGCACATCAGTGAAACTGGAAAGAAAACACAACAGGAGATATTTTTCGTAACCAAAAATCACTTAGTATGCAACCTAGCTTTCATACTGGTAAAACTCACACTGTGTCCTTCCCAAGGCAGACTACATGGAAAATAAATTCTTTGACCCAGTAAGTACTTGTAACAACTGAAGAACCACCTTACTGCAATGTTAAAATACTTAAGGGTCTATCTTACTTGCATACAAGCATTCTGTCAATACAAATGATTTTGTTTTTCTAAGAAAAGTGAACTAACTTCTTATAGCTTTTTAACAAGCAGTGTTCTGTACAGCTGTAGAGTCATCAAACACATATATTTACACACTTCACATTTAACATATTTTAGGCAATGTAAAATAATCATAAATATTCACTACTCTTCTTCTAAGTATTTTAAAGATTTGTTTCTATGTCTTTGCAACTTTGCGTGTGTGATAACATATCATTCAAACCAGAACACCTTTGCAATCTAACTTACTAGTCATTTCCATTCACTAAACTGAATCTCTAAGAATAAAATCCTAAGGCAACTCTCACAGACTGAACAACTTTTAGTGAGGCCTGACAGTATGAATCACTGTCTAATAAACAGTGCTAAGCAGGCTCTTGATGATACTGCCCTTAGGTTGCTTAATTTAAGCCTTGCCTCAGGACATGTTCTTGAGTCATGGTGCACTGTGTCCCACCTCTGAACCAGGAAACCACAGACCATCACTGACTTCATAAACCATGACATTAAAAATGTAATCAGACTTGATTGGCAACAATTCAGGTTTAAGGGTAGGCCATTACCGCTAAATCTTGCATGCTTCTTTGGAAGATAATGCGGGCTGTGGACAGTGGTCAATGAAAAAGGACTCAAACTAAATGCTAAGAAATACAGTATCATCTCCTTTGGAAAACAGCATTTGTATCAGTGACAATCCACTCTCCAGGGAGTCTGTGATCAGGGACATTGGTACCTGGATTGACAGTTCCCTTTCCTTTACCATGTAGCAACTGTCATCAGAAAATCTTTCTATAACTCACAGTCACAAAAAAGTGTGTCTCATCAAACACCATGGAAGTTATTGCTCCCCCATACTCTGCCCTGGTTAGACCCACTATAGAATATAATCATCCACCCTTCGGCATGTATCTCACTAGACACATCAAAATGCTCAGAAAAAAAAAAAAAACAGAAAGGTGCATAACAAAAAAATATCTCATGCCTCAAAAATAATCTTATCTTTCAGGAAAGGCTGAAATCACTATCCTTGAAATTTATGTTGTACAGGCTCTTGAGGGGAGACCTGTGCCTTGCCTTCTGTGCCCTCAGGGACCCCATTATCTATTAACTCCTCCTTCTGGATATAAGAAATAGTGTAGCCAACACAAGGTCACTAACAGCTGTGTGGTGTGGAATGTGACTCCTTTAACAGCATGCAATGTTATCGGTAAGAAGTGTTCTTTAAAGTGATAAATGCATAGGCTTTCCTAAATACTATAATACATTATATTACATGTAAACCCAGAATTATAGTTTTGTTAAACTTTTACAATCAATCAAATTGTCATAACTTGGAAACTTTACAGCATGCACTTATATTGTTAGAACTCTTTTGTTAATCAGGCACAAGCTTTCATGACAAAAACAAATTCCTCTCTGAGTGCATGTCCATTTAGATATTTACAGAAATATGAAAACATATGTTTATTAGTATAATTAGCAGTATAAATAACACTGAATATATCTTGAGATATGTAACTAACAGTGCATATATCAATGACAGTTTTTTTCAACAACACTGACGGTTTCATCTGACGCATTGCAATAATTTGTAAGTCATTGTTTTTGAAGTATTAAATACATACAGAAATATTGAAACTAGCAAAAACCACAACAGGAAGACTGCTCCTGAGATACCAAGTCCAATGTAATAAAATCGCAAAATCCAAAACATACACAGGAGCAAAGAAAGGCAGTCCACCAATGCGAAAGAAACTAATACAGTTCCAAAATCCAAAACAAACTCAAAAACAGGTACGAGTGCAGATAAAACCTTTTATTCGAACAAATAGTAAGCGCTTTCACCCTGAGGCTTCGTCAGACTGTAAAAAAAAAAAAAAAAAAAAAACTTCTGTGCTTATAAAGAAAGCAGTACAGCTAATTAAACAATTAAGTTCATAAAAAATCATTGATTGCAATTAAACATTTAAAGCAGCAAACATACATATCAAAAATGATATATATATATATATATATATATATATATATATATATATACATATACAAGCACTTCTTCAAAAAATAATATTAAAAAATACCTTAAGCAAATAAAAACCAATTCAAAAACTTAACCTTAGCATTATGCTTAGGTTTAAACAGTCTTCTCTTATGTAAGAAGGGTTGTAAACATACTTCTGCAGCGGATAATCCAACGCATTTCACATTCCTCAGTATAATTAGCTATATTACCCCCTCTACCACTGGGTAAAAGCTTTGCATAACAAAAAACTTAAAATTATGTGTCAGCCCATATTGCTTACATTGTTTGGCCAACGCATTTTGTTCAGAGCCAATCCTAATATGGTATACATGCTCCCTAATACGTTCACGTAACTGGCGATTCGTTTTACCTATGTAAAATGATGTGCATTGTACACATCTAGCAAGGTACACTACATTTTCAGGGACAGTGTTATAAGTGGTAGTAGTGTGTTCAATATTCAAACTACCTGAATAATAACACAACCTCTGTTTCAAATTCATCTTGTTTTAGCACTATTTTTGGAAACAGTGTTACACAATAACATGTTCATGTTCAATGAAGATGTTTTTCTACAGAGGGATGGCGTAGCTATGGGCACTCCTTGTGCCAATAGCTATGCCAATATAGTGATGTCAGATTGGGAAGAAGAGCTGCTTTTTCCACTTGCCACCTTTCAACATCATGTAGGTTTTTACAGGCGTTTCGTGGATGACCTCTTCCTGATTTGGAGAGGTGATGAAAATAGCCTGTTAGATTTTGTAGCAACTATGAATAATCTGACAGAGTTTCTGAAGTTTACATTGTGTTATTCCACTTCTACTATATCGTTTCTTGATGTAAATATTTTGAGACTTGAAAGTGGTTTGTTGAACACTTCTGTGCATAGAAAGACATGTTATAGGAACAATCTTCTTCATAGACATAGCATGCATCCTAGTTATGTTTTTAAAAATGTTGTTAAAGGACAAATGATGAGAGCTTCTAGGTTGAATCCATTGGATGAAAGTTATGAATATGAGGTATCAGAAATTAGAAAAAGATTCAAAGAAAGATGCTATAGGCAGACAGAAGTGGATAAAACAATTTCTATGGTAAATGACCTACGGACTACTAGAGCTTGTCCTTATTTCTCGGAAAATGGGGATGGTGTATTTAATACACCACCGAGAGAAGTAGATGGACTGAAAGTACCGTTATATTTTACAAATGATATAGATGTTATTAGGAGTATCGTTATGAAGCACTGGGACACTCTATTATTAAATGAAGATATAGGTAATGTAGTGGGTCATCAACTAAGGTTCTTGTATAAGAACAAGATGAATTTGAAACAGAGGTTGTGTTATTATTCGGGTAGTTTGAATATTGAACACACTACTACCACTTATAACACTGTCCCTTGCAATTCCTGTAGACAATGTCAATACATTGACACTGAAAATGTGTTCAAACATCCTAAGATGGGTTATAATTATTATTTTAAAACTCAAACTAATTGTCGGAGTGAAAATGTAGTGTACCTTGCTAGATGTGTACAATGCACATCATTTTACATAGGTAAAACGAATCGCCAGTTACGTGAACGTATTAGGGAGCATGTATACCATATTAGGATTGGCTCTGAACAAAATGCGTTGGCCAAACACTGTAAGCAATATGGGCTGACACATAATTTTAAGTTTTTTGTTATGCAACGCTTTGTACCCAGTGGTAGAGGGGGTAATATAGCTAATTATACTGAGGAATGTGAAATGCGTTGGATTATCCGCTGCAGAGGGGATAAACAGCCAGGATTGAATGATAAAGTATGTTTACAACCCTTCTTATGTAAGAGAAGACTGTTTAAACCTAAGCATAATGCTAGGGTTTAGTTTTTGAATTGGTTTTTATTTGCTTAAGGTATTTTTTAATATTATTTTGTGAAGAAGTGCTTGTATATGTATATATATATATCATTTTTGATATGTATGTTTGCTGCTTTAAATGTTTAATTGCAATCAATGATTTTTTATGAACTTAATTGTTTAATTAGCTGTACTGCTTTCTTTATAAGCACAGAAGTTTTTTTTTGTTTTACAGTCTGACGAAGCCTCAGGGTGAAAGCGCTTACTATTTGTTCGAATGTACCTGTTTTTGAGTTTGTTTTGGATTTTGGAACTGTATTAGTTTCTTTTGCATTGGTGGACTGCCTTTCTTTGCTCCTGTGTATGTTTTGGATTTTGCGATTTTATTACATACAGAAATATTGCTTATTTTCAGAATTACTAACAAGCAACTAGCAATATTTCCATTATAATGCGATACAAAATGAACATCCAAAATGAATGTTCCTGTCTCCCACAATGGTATTTCACACCATACCACTTAATAGTAGTTAGCGCTCACTACCTCTCAACCTCCTAGCACAGAAATCTGGACAAAGCCTGACAAAATGGGGGGACAAAAGCCCAAAAATAGGGACATATTTTAAATATTGCTCTTATAAATGTAGAAAGTTGCTGGAATAAGAGGATTTGTATTAACATGCATTTTCTGAAGGATATGAAGTATGAAACTCATAAGCATGTCATTATATAGGGACTTTAACCTTTAAATCATCCCAATGATTTGTCAAAAATCACAATTTTTAAGAGAAACAGGTCAAAAATACGAGACAAAATCTGGACATTCTGCAAAAATCTGTATAGTTGAGAGGTAAGCCTCTCAGTTATAAAAATATTAAAATTAATCTAAAAATATGAATAATAAATGGCAAATGGTGATTAATTTCTCGCAGGACATTGTAGAGTAATAATCTTAGTGTCCTTTTTGCTTTTAGTAATACTGCCTGTTATTAGCTGGTAAGCCACTTAGTTAAGAAAGCATAATGCAAAAAAAGGTCTGGATGCCATTAGGAGATGTGGCTGTTAAACTGAAGTGTACAAAAAGGTGCTATCAGCTTGAATGAGTTAGAATGAGAAATCTTACTTTACATCAGGTAACAGAACTAAATGGTGAGATAGCTTCATTACCCTGTTCCTTCAGTTACTTTGGAAGAGTGTCTCCTTGCATGTCAGGCTATGTCGATTTTAAATATAGCTTAGACAAATGGATAGATACCCTAAAATACACTCTGGAACTTACAGGCCTTGCCCTCCTTGAAAAGGTTAGTAGAGTCTGAGGGTGAATGTTGGCTAGAATGCATGGCCTCTTGGTTGAATGGTCTTGCATTTCCATTAAGTAATTTGATTCCTATGAACTAATATGTATAATGACCTCCCCTTACATTTGCTATTACTATTTCCAAAACCAAGAACTTGAAACTGACCACAAGATCAGCTTTTCTGGCATGCTTAATGGAAGTATCGGTATTGCCATCCCTCCTGATATCATACTGATGCTCCCAGGTATGAATTCTAAACACTATTTCAGTTTTACCAACGCAAATCTTGAACTCTTGAAAATTACTACAAATACCAAAACATGTGCTGCAAAGACAACCATGTCAGCAAAAAATATTTTTCAGTGTGTTGCAAAAACTAGACCTACTGAATATAATGCAGTATATTGAATATAATGCCCCCTTTGGCATGTATATGTCCAGACATATCTGACAACTGGAATACCCACAGAGATACTTTACTAAATAATACAAGGCCTAAACAACATATCCTACTTGGACTGACTCAACGCCCTGTCACTTTACTTGGTATCCTACAGATTGCTAAGAAGTGACCTGTGTCTGGCATATAAGGCATTCTCTGACCTATTACTGATGGATTTACTGCACATCAGCAAGTCAAATGGCATCAGAAATACTTGGTCTAGGGATCAAAACCTTTTCTGCAACATCAACAGAACAGTTTGGAAGGACAAGTATATTTCATAGAGGATACCGCTGCTATGCAACAGACTCCTTATCCACATAAAAGAAAATTTATACCTGTCTATTTTTGGGTCTACTTTAATTAAATGAAAGCAGAATCCGTTGAATACGAATCAGTCAACATGTAAACAGCGAAACGCGGAAACGAACGAACTAAATAGCGAGATCAGAAATGTCGAATTGTCATAGTCGGCCCGTCTGCGGTATAGCTCCATAAGGTAAGTGTGCGATAGCTATTGACCTTAGGGTTAGGGTGCGGGTTAACGTAAGTGCATAGATAGGTAATGTATGTAAGGTTTAGTGTAGGGTTTTGTTAAGTGTATGTGTGTGGAATATTTACTTTGTGTGGGTATAGTTCTGTAGGGTAAGTGTGTGGTAGTTATGGACCTTAGGGTTAGGGAGGGGTTAAGGGTAGTGCATAGATTGTTGTGTATGTGGGGTTTAGTGTAGGGTTACAAGTGGGGTTTTGGTGATTTAATTTAGGGTTAGTAGTAGGGTTTTGGTTAGTGTATGTATGTGTTTTTTGTTGTTGTGTTTGCGTAGGTAGTATGTTACGGGCAGTGGGGTTGGTCGACTATTGCGGTTTCGATGTTTAAATTTCGCAGTTTTGCATGTTGGACGTTATCGCTTTTAACTGTTTATGTGTCGATGGATTCATATTCGATGGATTCCGCTTTTGTTTAATTAAAGTAGACCCCTAATTTCAAGTACAACTTAGATCAATGGATGGGAAAAGTACAGTTGTGTACCTACCATAAATGTAGATGTTCAAGTGTATTCACTGTTGCAGTCATTATACTTGGGTTATCCTGCTGGCAGGCTACCCGCAGACGGCCTGAATTCCAAAGTCCTGGTCCGGCGTCGGTTGCTGTTGCCTCTTCCCTGATGTCAGTGCGCCAGGGGTATATAAGGTGCAGCAGACGCCATTTTCTTCAGTTTTTCTTGCCCCAGATGTCAGGTGCTCCCAAAAGGGTAGGCTAAAAACATTGCTTATAAAAAGCATGCACTAAAATAAACATTACCTTCATCTACAAGCAAATACACCACATTGGTTGTATAGACTAGAGAAGTACAGATAAGTCCCAGCAAAGAAAGGGGGATGGTGGGTGGGTAACCTGGACTGCAACAGTGAATACACTCAAACATCTACATTTATGGTAGGTACACAACTGTACTATGTTCATCGTGTTCACTGTTGCAGTCATTACACTTGGGTTGAATCCCAAAGCTGAGGTTGGGTGGCTGGGTCTAAATAGAATTAGGAGTGGCTATGAGGCCCTGCAGAACTGCAGTGGCAAAGCCTACTCTGGATTTAGAGTAAAGAGGTAAGTGGTAGTGCTTTGTAAAAGTGTGCACTGAAGTCCAAGTAGCAGCCTCCAAAATATCATTGGTTGGTACTCCTCTGAGGAAGGCTGCTGAGGTGGCTGCTGCCCTGGTCGAATGTGGCCTAATGCCCTTAGGCACTGATTTGCCTTGTTGTGAATAGCAGAAACGAATGCAGTGTCCTACCATTTTGAAATAGTCTGCTTTGAGATAGCCTTTCCTTGTGATCCTGCAGGATATGCCACTAAAAGTTGCTCAGTCTTTTTGAAAGCTTTAGTTTTGTCCAAGTAGAAGCGTAGCTGTCTGTGTATGTCCAAAGAATGCAAAAGTCTCTCTCCTTTATTCTGGGGATTTGGATAAAATGTAGGCAAATGAATGGTTTGATTGAGAGCCACATTGGATACTACCTTAGGCATAAATGTTGGGTTTGTCCTTAGAGAAACCCTGTCCGGATGGAAAATGATAAAAGGTTCCACAGCCATTAATGCCTGTAACTCTGAGACTCTTCTTGCTGAAGTTATTGCTAGGAGCAGAGCTGTTTTCCATGATAAGAATTTTATCTCAGCTGTATTGGCTGGCTCAAAAGGAGGCAGTGTGAGCTTTTCCAAGACAAAGTTGAGGTCCCATGCAGGTATTGGTGCTCTTCTTGGGGGTATATACAAGAGTTTTATAGAATATATTGTTTTATTATTCATCATTGTCGTTCAATAACTTTTTAACTGTCTAACTTTGTTTTCTTAGAACTCCTATTGTTTAACTTTGTTCTTTGATATAAGCAGCAGTATCTATTACTGCATTGTTTCTTAAAATTGAATGATTTTAACTATGTGTTTGGAATTAGAATAATTAGAATTACTAATTGATTGATTGTTTTAGGAGTGCCTATATATACATTTGAGTTTTAAGCTGTTAGTTGTAAGGATCTGAAGAGGCGTGTCTTAGCACACGTGAAAGCGCTTGTCTGTTCACATTAAATATTTCTTCCATTTATTGTGGTGGTCAGCTTCCAATTTGTTTCTATACTTTTGCTCTATTTGTTTTTGGAGCAGACCTTTGGGCTTTAGTGACTGTGTGTTTTTGGATTTACCTTTATTGCTTCGAGTCGTGTAAGCCACATGATGGATAATTCTTCGATAGAACTTGATTTTGCACCAGAGAAAACGGACCAGAGGAGGAAGTGGGAAACCGTCATGGATATACGTGATAATCCTTTCCTTGCGATGGAACTTTTTGTCACTGATTCCAATGTTGATGCTACCAATAGTGACAACTTGCATGAATTCAATGTGAGTATAAAAGAGCTAGAGAATATGTTATACAAGCTTCAAAGACTTACTTGGCAAAGGAGACACTTAGAAGCATGCTTACACTTTAAAATAGTGCCGAGAGGGATGAGAGTCCTCTGCATGCCCACCTATGGCGATAGCCATCCGGACTTACTGAAGAGGTGGCAGCAGTTAAACCTAGAACTTAGCTATAATTACATCAAACTACTGCTTGACTATTTTTCTCCTATAGAGAAGGAATTGAGTACCAAAGCTGAAGTTCTATATAACACTCTACATGATAAATTTAAAGGGGCTATGTACACACAACGCATAGAGTCCCTACTTAATCAAACGTGTTCCTATGGGGAACGACTGCAACAAACTAAAATGTGTAAACTTCAACGAGACTACTTTGATTTTACGAATAGCCAAGTCTTTCTATGGCCAAAGAGTAGGAATGTCAGAGAGACTGGGTTTGCGACTAATACTAATGCTGATGTTATTAACACAGAAGCACCTGTTTCAATCATAAGCCAAAGTGACACTACTGCTTTAAATGATGTGCTTCCAGCACAAGGGGTGATGATGTCATCAGCGAGAGCCTCCGTTACCCCTATAACAGATACTGACTGCATGCCACCGCCGAACCAGTTAGCTCTACCACGCTCCATTATGAACAATACTGGTGCTAAACTGAAGATAGCACAGACCCACATCGAACGTTTTTTACCCCTTTCAGTACAGAGCCAACATGGAATGAGAGGGAGGTCCGAGAGCAGAGACAGATTCAAGAGGAAGCTATCAGGAGAACAACAGAGTCGGAGAGGTCGATGGAGGAACAGAGCGACTTAACAGTAAATTTATCCAGGTACTTTTTGACACCTTTGGATTATGAGCTTTTGAACAAAGGTTTGAACTATATACCTGCTCAAGTTAGCAACTTATCTGAAGTTTTAAAAGACTTGAGACTTTTTCTACGGAGTGTGTCTTTGAAACTGCTTTTTAACAACAAGAAGGTTTCAAGTGATGTTTCTGACCAAACTAGTAATGCTTGTTTTAGAAAAAAGAGCACTTTTACGCCTACTTTAACTCCTGTAGCTGAATGCTTTTTGAAAATTTGTGAAGATGATTTATACAAATATTACTATGATTTTAAACATAGCACCTTGTTTTTCAATACACACACCACAGAATGGGATAGGATTTATTCTTTGAAATGTAATAAAGATTTGGTGATCAAGTCAGCAGACAAGGGAGGAGCAATAGTTCTATTAGACACTAATGTATACATAGATGCGATGCTTGCACTTTTGAAGGAGACCATCACCTATAAACCTATTAATCATCTAGAACTTACCAAAATTATTTACAAAGTACATCAAGAACTCTATGAATACTTAATGTGTAGGCAGATAGATTATGATTTATATCAATACTTTTTTATTGAAAAACCTCGGACACCATACATGAAAGGTCTGCCAAAGATACACAAGGGCCTGTACCCACCCCCTATGAGACCTATAGTAGTGGGACAGGGCTGGGTCACTGAAACACTGTCAGTCTTTTTAGAGAAAAAACTTAGACCCTTGGTTAATGAAACCACATCCATCTTGAAGGATACCTATGAGTTGCTGGAGTGTATAAGTAATTACTCCCATGCAAATATGGATGAATTGCTGTTTGTGACCTTGGACGTAAAGAACTTGTTCACTGCCATACCCAATGATTTTGGCTTAGAAGCTCTGAGGAATGTTATAAATAAGAGCCAGAAGTTTAATACCAGTGAAGAAGGGCTGTTATGTGCCATTATGGAACTAGTTTTGACTAACAATGTCTTTAAATTCAGGGACCAGCTATATCTGCAGCAGTGGGGGGTAGCCATGGGCACCCCCAGCGCCAATACTTACGCGAACTTAGTGATGTTGTATTGGGAGCAGAAGTTTCTATTTAAACATGATAGCTTTAAGAAGGTCAGCCTTTACAAACGGTTTGTGGATGACGTCCTTTTATTTTGGCATGGGAGTACACTCGAGCTTCTCACCTTCATAGAACAGTTAGAATCTACTACTGATTTTCTGTGTTTTACAACAAGTCATGATATACACAGTATAGATTTTTTAGATGTGAAGCTATACAAGAATACAGATCACAAGATTGAGACAACTATTTTTAGGAAGGGATGTTGGAGAAACACCTTACTCCAGTTCAACAGCATGCATCCTAGATATGTATTTGACTGTATAATGAAGAGCCAATTTATGAGAATCAAGAGGCTATGTCACGATAGTGCTGAACTTACTAAACAGAGTGATTTCTTAGAACAGTGTTTTTTGAACAGAGGTTATGATGAAGAAAAGATTAGGAAGATCAAGAACCAGGTGCTATTTAATGAACAGATAGCTCCCAATAGTAATCATACCAGAATGTCTGGATATCATGGCAAGAAGCTCTTTGATAATTCAAGAGTTAGAATTAATCTCAGATACACTAGTGATATTCATCACATTAAAGACATTATTCTTAGTAATTGGCATATACTTTTGACTGATCAACGGTTAGCAGCATTAGTGGGCTCCACACCATCCTATACATTTCGCAATAGCAAGAACCTCAGTAGGATTTTATGTATAGAGTCGAACATTATCAGCAAGGATATAAGTGTTAACGAGAATATGAGGAGAGGAACTTTCCCTTGTAATAAGTGCAGTATATGCACTTTGATTACCACGGTTCAAGATTTTGAGCATCCAGTTTTAAACTACAGGTTTGAACCCCATCACACTGTTACATGTGAAAGTAAGAATCTCATTTATTTGGCTACTTGCCAGAGGTGTACAGCGTTCTATGTAGAAATGACTACCAGAACCTTGAGGGAGAGAGTGCTGGAACATGTTTTAGATATCAAAAAGTGCGATACCAAGAATGGTTTAGCTAAACATATCTCCAAGAACTCAACACATTCATTTGTATTCAGAGTTTTACAAACAGTTTTACCTAATTCTAGAGATGGAGATAATTTTAATGATTTAGAATTAGTAGAACTTTCTTGGATTTTTAAACTTAAAGCACACTATGAACCAGGTCTAAATCAATATGTCAGCATTAGGGCTCCTTTGAAAGGACGCAGTGCCAAGTGATTCTCGAAAACATTTGGTGGTGAAAATTGAATGTACAGATATACCATATATGTTCTTTATTATAGGAATTGTTCATATATAGATTTAGGCAAGCATTTCATACATTGTTTTTTGTACATATTACTGAGCATATATAGTGTTAGGTTAGACACACTGATATGTTCCACATATTCAGTTGAGACACATTAGTTGGCTTTGTTTTGATCCATTGCTTTGTTATGTACTTATAGGTTTAAGAAAAACATATGCTCATATTTTTACTAATATATGTTTTAATGTTGTATACTTTTCATATCATTTTAATGATTTTTATACTATAACAATCTAGGATTTGACTTTGTTTATGTGTTTTTATCCTGCACATGAATTTAAGTTTTCTTGGTTTAAGCTGTTTTTAAGACTTCACTGCACTGATATTTATAGTGCTTGTTTGACATTGCTGCTCAACAACCAGTGAGTTATATATATGGATTCATTTTTGTTCATATTCATTCATATTTATTCATATTTACTTGTTTGCATATTTATATTTATTTATTTATTTATACAACAGTTTGTATAAATCAACATTCATATTTGCACATTTACATATTTATATTTATATTCATATTGATATTCACATTGATATTTAGACTCATTTATTTATATTTTATGTCTTCATTACTATTGATGATTTATTTAATACGTGTTAGGTTTTAACAAGTGCAATAATATCATGCCCACGTTTTATAGGACTTGACATCATAGTATTTATTTGATAACAGCATTTTTGCACATGCATAACATATTTACAGGTTATATTTGATGCATAGTTTTTTAGAAGTTATAGTTATATTCACATGAGGAGTATATACAAGAGTTTTATAGAATATATTGTTTTATTATTCGTCATTGTCGTTCAATAACTTTTTAACTGTCTAACTTTGTTTTCTTAGAACTCCTATTGTTTAACTTTGTTCTTTGATATAAGCAGCAGTATCTATTACTGCATTGTTTCTTAAAATTGAATGATTTTAACTATGTGTTTGGAATTAGAATAATTAGAATTACTAATTGATTGATTGTTTTAGGAGTGCCTATATATACATTTGAGTTTTAAGCTGTTAGTTGTAAGGATCTGAAGAAGCGTGTCTTAGCACACGTGAAAGCGCTTGTCTGTTCACATTAAATATTTCTTCCATTTATTGTGGTGGTCAGCTTCCAATTTGTTTCTATACTTTTGCTCTATTTGCTTTTGGAGCAGACCTTTGGGCTTTAGTGACTGTGTGTTTTTGGATTGGCTCTTCTTGGGGGTCTTATGTTTCTGGCCCCTCTAAGGTACTGCCTTAGTAATGGATGTGAAAAAATAGGTGGGTCCGTATTGTAATGAGCTGAAATGGCAGAGGCATGGATCTTAATAGATGAAAAGGATAGGCCTTTGTCCAACATCTCAGTTAGGTATTGTAAAATCTGAGGAATATTTGGTACAAGCATGTCAATTCCTTGTGCCTGATTCCAAGCACAGAATCTCTTCCATTTTTCTGCATATGATTTTCTGGTGCTGGGCCTCCTGGCCTCCAGGATAACATCCATAACTGCTTTGGAGAGGGGTGTCGCCTGAATGGTTACATTATCCGCCATGCAGCCAGATTTAGGGTTCTGAGTTGGCTGTGCAGTATCTGATTGCTTTGTTGGGTCAGTAAATGAGGAATTTGAAGTAATGTCCAGGCTGGGCCTTGAGAAAAGCTCTTTAGGATTGGGTACCAGTGCTGACGTGGCCAGTCTGGGGCAATCAGGATCATTTTTGGCTTCTCTTGTCTGACCTTGAGGAGTACCTTGGGGAGGAGAGGCAGTGGAGGAAAGGCATATACTGTAAGGTTTTTCCAGCTGAATGATAGAGCATCCACTTTCCATGCTAGCTTGTGATAAGTCCTTGTACAAAATCTCTGTAGTTGGCAGTTGTGAGGGGAGGCAAATAGATCTATGTCTGGGCATCCCCATTTCCTTGTTATTATGCTGAAGATTTGTGGATCCATTTTCCACTCGTGAGGATTCATGAGGTTTCTGCTTAGTTTGTCTGCCAGAGTATTTGTCTTTCCTGGCAGGAATTGTGCTTGCAGGTGTATTTGATAAGTCAATGCTCTGTTCCACAAAATCATGGCTTGTCTGCAGAGGGGGTAGGAATGCGTGCCTCCCTGCTTGTTTATATACCACATGACTGTAGTATTGTCCATCTTTATCAGCAGTTGTCCTGGATGAAGTAAGTCCTTGAAAGCTGTCAGGGCATTCTGGACAGCCAGCATTTCTTTTAGATTCTTTATGAAGATGCCTTTGGCTTGAGGGGCATGTGCCCTGAATACATTTTCCTGCCATGTGGGCCACCCCAGGCATAATCTGATGCATCTGCTGTTATCGTTTGCCTGGCAGTGGGTAAAGTTAAAGGCTGTCCCTTGTTGTGGTGACAGGCCTGTGCCCACCATTGAAACTCCTGTTGCAGGCAGGGAATGCGGGTAATACGTTTTTCCAGGCTGTGGTAATGTTGAGTCCAAACACTTTTTAGATACCATTGAAGTTTCTTCATATGCAGTCTTGCATATGGAATTAGCAGAATGCAGGATGCCATGAAGCCCAAAGCCTGCAGAATTTTTCTTGCAGATAATGGGTGGTTTTTGTTGCCAACATTTTGAAGTAAGAAGTCAGTTGCCTTTGTTTGTCTGGCATGAGATACGCCATCTGGGTAGTTGTATTTAAGCTTGCACCCAGGAATATTATCTATTGAGAGGGTACTAGTTTTGATTTCTTTTCGTTTACTGTGTACCCTAGGCAAATTAGCAATCTTTTTACAAATGCCAGATGCTTTAATAGAATGTCCTTGTTCCCTGCTTGAATAAGGCAGTCGTCCAAGTAGGGATAGATTTGAATTCCTCTTTGTCTGCAAAAAGCAATTACTGGTGCTAGGCATTTTGTGAAGACCCTGGGCGCAGTAGATAAGCCAAAGGGCAGTGCAGAGAATTGGTAGTGCATTGAGCCAGCTTGGTATGGCATTGAGCCAGCTATGAATCTGAGGTATCTTCTGCACGATTGTCTGATTGGGACGTGCAGGTATGCCTCTTTTAAATCCAAGGTTACAAGCCAAGCCTTCTTGCCCAGCATGGGCAGAAGCTGCTGCAGAGTCAACATTTTGAACTTTGGCAGAAAAAAAGACAGAAAATCCACCCAAGGATGGCCAATCAATCAGATCTGAGAAAGACAATGGTCGAAAGCGCTTATCGGATATCTTCAAGGGACAGTTTTGAGCTTTTTATTTTTTATTTTATTTTCAAGTCGAAGTTTTATTCGTATTAAAGGACTACATTTTAATTGGAACACTTGCGGATTTCGTTGATCGGCCATCCTTGGGTGGATTTTCTGTCTTTTTTCTGCCAATATTGACTGTTTTTGTGACAGACCACCTTTAGCGTTTGGGAGTTATTTATTTATTTATTAACATTTTGAACTTTGGAACATCCAGAAAAGTGTTTAGAATAGACAGGTCCAGTATTGCTCTCCAGGCTTTGTCCTTTCTGGGTACCAATAAAAGACGTGAGTAAAATCCTTGTCCCTGCTCCTGTAGTGGTACTTGCTGAATGGCCCTCATGTGCATGTGGGATGAAACTTGCTTTTGTGCCTCTGCCCATTGATTGTGTGGCAGGCCTGGCAAGCCTTTTGCCTTTGGCAGGGTGTGAAAATGGAACCTGTAACCCTGAGACACTATATTCAAGACCCATTTGTCCTGGGTGATCATGTGCCAGTTTTGTGGAACAAGTGCTAGTTTTCCCCCTAAGGGAGCGTCCAAAAGATAAGTGCTTGGTACTGGTAGAGGAAAGTCATTGGGACTGTTTCCTATAAGGTTGAGATTTGTCTTCTCCGCTTTTGGAGGTAGAAGCACCCCATTGTTTAGGCCTGTATGAGCCTTGGGGCTGGGATCTGCCTCTAGGGCACCTGTAGCTGCCTCTTTGTGGCCTATCTGACACTGGAAAGGACCAATTTTTTGAAGGCCAGTTCCTGCTAAATCTAGGTGGCTGTACCTGTAAGAAATCCTTAACTGTCTGCATAGATTTTGCATTATCCTCCATTTTCTTCAACACCTCTTCTGCCTTGATACCAAACAAAGTATTATGCTGTAATGCAGCATCTAATAATTTTGCTTTAACATGATCAGGCAGTTTCTGTTCCTTTAACCAAGCATGCCTCCTAATCACAGAACCCATTACAGCGGCCCTACAAGAGGCCTCCAAAGAATCAAAACCACATTGCAAAGTATGTTTTCCCACCTGTTCAGCTGCATGCAATAAATCCTGCATTTCTTTGTTTTTAGCACATTCAGTATTTGTCAACATTTTCTGTTTTAACAGTGACATTAAGTATTTCTGATATTTAAGCATATGAAACTGACAATTTAAAGCCCTTACAGCCAAGGTAGCAGAAGTGTAAACTTTTTCCCTCCATCTGTCCAGTGCTCTAGAATCCCTATCAGAGGGAACAGGGTTTTTTGCAGTGGAAGCCTTGACCTCTTTGGGACCCTGAGATATAGTTTCTGGGTCAGCAGCAGGGTTTTTATATAGAAATTTATGAGAATCTGGAACCCTGTAGTACCTGTCTGGCTTAACGGGTGTAGGGGGTATAGAGTCTGGAGACAGGCCGGACTCTGAAAAAACATCATCTACAACGTCCAGAACAGGAGGAATAGCAAGGGGCCTGTGCTGAGGAAGTAAAGAAAATCTCTGAGCCTTTTCTTGGATTCTGAATAATCCTGGCTCTCCCAATGAAAGTGATCCCTCATAGTATGCAGGGTTTCCCCAAAAGAGTAATCCTCAGGAGGAGAAGCTGAAGGAATGGATTCTTCAGCATCAGAATTCTCATAGGGAGAAGAGAGTATTCCTGATGAGAGGAGGAATCAGAGGAAATGGAAACCTGAACTGAAGATTCATATTCTGTCTCTTGCCTAGGCCTCTTATCAGGAGGGGGATGGGAACCCCTGATCAAAGTAATAAGGTCTTCGGCCATTTTGAGCATCTGTTTTTCAGGCATGGAAGTCTGACCTGGAGAATGCTGTACTTGTCTCTTTGTCTTTAGAGCTGCTTTAGTCTTCGGCTTTGAAGCTGAAGATGGCTTTACATATAACTGTGTCGGTCTGAAAACACCCTCAGAAGCCAATGCCTGCACAGTGGCTCCGGACCCATCTGAGGGAATAGTTTCCGAGGCTCCAATACCTTGAGTTTCCAGAGGCTCAGTCAGCTCCATGTGGGAGTCGGAAGCGGCCTGTGACTCTGAGGTAGCGGGTGTCAGGGGCTGCAAAAGCGCCTCACTGAGAACTGGCGAACCGACGACTAACTTAGAGGAAGTCTCATTGTTGGTTTTGGACCTCGGATGCCTGTCCTTGTCTTTATCCTTGCATTTTTTATAGACTCCGGTAGTCGGCTGTTCCGCCGGCATTGTATAATTGAATCTGCGGCCAAAGTAATGAAAGGCAAAATCGTACCGACGCTTAATAGTGCGTTGGTTAAATCTAGCACAAAACTGACAACAAGCAACGTCGTGGTCAGGACCTAGGCAAGGAATACAGTAAGAGTGAAAATCCTTATGAGGTATTTGCTTCCCACAAGAAATACAATTGCTAACTTTTTCTGTCATCGGTCTGCAGCAAGAAAAAAGTTTCCCCAATGGGGTACTTAGCTTTAATGAAGACTTTGGATCTGAAATTCGAATTCAAAAATCTCAGGAGTCGGCCAACCGGCACTTGCGAACTGCTTTTGCTTCAGGCACCGCGCGGCAAGAAAGACTGAAGAAAATGGTGTCGGCTGCATCTTATATACCCCTGGTGCACT
The DNA here is from genome assembly GCF_019279795.1 of Protopterus annectens. Taxonomy (NCBI): domain Eukaryota; kingdom Metazoa; phylum Chordata; order Ceratodontiformes; family Protopteridae; genus Protopterus; species Protopterus annectens. The sequence goes on from NC_056728.1 coordinate 1,255,300,718, forward strand.
GACATCAGGGAAGAGGCGACAGCAACCGACACCGGACCAGGACTTTGGAATTCAGGCCGACTGCGGGTAGCCTGCCAGCAGGATAACCCAAGTGTAATGACTGCAACAGTGAAATATGATGAACATCAGAAAATTTACCCCAGGACTGCCCCCTGTATGACTAATGGAGAGATGAAACTCCTAAATGGTTTATCCCATGCATGGGGCACCTCAAATTATCTATGTTATGATCACAGTTATTCTCATTAGGGGTAATATATAATTATTGAGCATAAGATGGGTAAGGCTAATCTGTAACCAAATAGGATAGGTTATTTTGAGCAAAAAAAGGGAAACTGGCTAGGCTTAAAATGGCCCACAAGGGCAACTAGTCTAGTACTTAGCTATGAACCTATGACCCTATGAATAAATTCTTAATAATTATAAATATCACAGCTGTAGCCCACACATGACCTTATCAATAGTAGTACCTTAGTGCCTCAATTCACTATTGAGTGATTATAGGATCATAGGAAGATTATTGCGAGTATTATTCAATAGCCGATGTTTTAACATACTGCTGTGCATTGATTATTGTGGGCATTCTTCAGTAGCCTGGGTTTTAGCATACCGCTGTGCATGTCCATCTTAACCTTTTCTAGTTAATCTTGAACCAGTTGTTTAGGGTAACCCCGCTCTAATATTTTACCTGTTTAAGTCGCCATAGCTTGATCAAGTAACTTAGTCTTGGAAGTATTCTTAGCCAAATAATTGAATTGATCTCCCTGAAATACTGCATGCATTTCTATATAGATGATTATTGTTAAAATGCAATAGATTGTTGGAAGAAACTGGTTTATAAATAATCAGATTTTTCACGTAACCATCCTTAGTGATGCACTCAGAAAATTGGCATTCTGCATGCTGCTTTGCATGCCAGTCTTTAAGGGTGCGTATACAAACTGCAACTTTCTCCTACTCACTCACATATTTCTCACCTTCATGTAACACCTCAAAATCACAGTTTGCCTAACAATGAAAATATTTACAAAATATTTATAAATATATTATATATTATATATTACAAATATTTATAAAATCTGGAGCATTTCTCCCCGGGCCTCCGCTGAAAACAGGCTCTGTGGAACCTAGTCGGACTTTCCCGGTCAACAAATGATAAATAAATAAAAATAAATAAATAAATTTACATTACAGTCCATCTATGCCAGATAAGTAAAGACAAAAGAGGAGGGTCATGGACTTAACATTGGCTGAACTTCTTATTTCCAGGAAACAATTGTCCTCAAGTAGAAACATATTGATTCTGAGGATAAATTCTGCCAAAATGTATTTATTTTTATTTTACGTTTGTTAACTGGGTAGAGTCCAGTTGGGCAAGTAGCCCATTTTCAGAGGAGACCCGGGGAGATAAGCTCCATAACAATAGTACAAAAAGATTACAAAAATGTTTAAAAGATTTACAAACAATATACAAAAAGTTTGACAGTTGCCAACAATCACAATTTACAAAAATGTGAATGTAAAACAGAAAACATTAAATTTCTTAAGCCTTATTACAGACAGTAATATGAAACTCATTAGATATATAATTAAAAATCATTGTGGTATTTTCATTTGGTAGAAATAAGACAATAACATAGCAGAATAGAAAACATTTGATTGAAGGCATGAGAAACTAGCCAGGAGTATTACAGGAGTATAGCCATTGTTGAGTAAGGTATTCCTTTAGGAGTTTTTTGAAGCTATGACTACCTGTGTTTTTTTTAGGATATTCCGGGGAATTAGGTTCCACTGTTTGGCTACTTTGAAGGAGAAGAGAGAGTCACCAAAGTAATTATGGGACTTTGTAACCTTCAGTATAAGTTTATCGGATGATCTAAGGGTCCTGGGGTTGGTATTTAGTTGCACTAGGTAGGAGAGTGCAGGGCAGTTTTCAGGTTTGTTGATAATGGAGTGGGCAGTGGTGAGCTGATTGAGCAATAACAGATTGGGACATTCAAGTCAGTGTAGTTTTTGAAGAACAAGGCAATGATGGGTCCTGTTGGGTATATTAGCAGCAAATTTTGCTATTTTGTTATAACAGGAATCAAGTAGATGTAAATCAGACTTGTGCAGGTTAGTGAAAAGTTGAGAACAGTAGAGAAGGGTAGATAGGAGGTGGGATCTGGCTGTGGCTAGTCTGGCATTTTGAGTAAGGTAAGGTTTGGCCTTATATAGAGCACCAAGTTTGATGTCAACTTTCTTTATTGTAAGTGATATGTGTTTATTGAATGTTAGGTTGTTGTCTATTGTGACACCAAGTAGTTTTGTTTGGTTAACTGGATCTATTACAGTGCCATTAGTGGAGTAGATGAAGAGATGAGGTGGTTTTGCTTTGGATTTCCTGTTAGAAATGATCATTAATTTTGTTTTGTTTGTATTTAGGATGAGTTGAAGTTCATTTAGCTAATTTTCAATATCCAGAAATGACTTTTGCAGTTTATCACGGAGTTCTTGGGTTGTGGGAGCAGAGCAAATAAGAGTAGCGTCGTCAGCATATTGAATAATAGAAGCAGATTTAGTGGCAGTGTTTAGACTATTTGTGAATATAATAAAAAGGAGACGGACAAGGATGGAACCCTGAGAAACCCCAACAGAGACTGGGGAGGAGTGTGGAGAGTTTATTATCCCATTTAGCTGCCTGTTGTTGATTAGTAAGGTAGCGAAAGAACCAGGTGAGAGCTGTAGAGTTGAGGTTGAAGGAGGCTAGAGTGTTGAGTAGTAGTTTGGTGGGATACCATATCAAAAGCTTTGGACATATCAAGGAATATAGTAGAGACTAGTTGTCCATTGATTTTGAGGAGGTTGATGCAGCTAGTGAAACTTATGAGGGCTGTGGAGGTGCTGTGTTTTGGACGGAAGCCGTGCTGTGAACTAGATAAGAGGTTATTTGTAGTGAGGTGGTCTAGGAGCTGCTTATGGATACATTTCTCTAAGATTTTGGCTAGGGGTGAGAGAATGGCAATGGGCCAATAATTAGAGAGATCTTTAGATGCGCCTCCCTGTGGAGGGGGATGATATGGGATACTTTCCATAGTATGGGGACATATTGTTTTGCGATGGAACGACTGATTAGGATAAATATGGGATAGGCTATGGAGATTGCAGCAGTTTTTAAGAAGTTATTAGGGAGTTGGTCAGCTGCTAGACAGGTAGGTTTTAGTTTTGATAGGAGTTTTTTGATATAAGAGGTTTGTATGGGTTTAAATCAGAAGTAGCTGAGTTTAGTGTTAGTAGTGGTAGGCACTATAAGGGGTTGGTTAGATCTGTTGTTGTTTAAAAGTGAGTTGATAATTGTCATGAAATGGGAGTTAAATTGGGATGCTATACATTCAGTGCTATTTGTTATAGATGGTGCAAGGGTAGAGGTTTTGCCAGGGTTGAGGAGGTAGTTAAGGTTTTACCAAAATGTTTGTGGATTATTTATGTGTTTTTGCTCACAAGATAGAAAATAAGATTTTTTGTCAGATAATATTTGCTTCTTATTTAGGTTTCTTAGTTGTTTGTAAGAGGTGAGGTTTTCTGAGGTTTTGGAGGTTTAATAAGCAGTCCAGGCTCTATCCCTTTTTTTAATAAGAGATATAGCATCTTTGGTTATCCAAGGTAGGTTTTGGCTTATGAGCTGCATAGTCTAAAAAGACCCAGACATGGAAGATTAGGAATATAGCAACCATTCTGGTCCTAACAGGCCATTGTTATGGTCAATGCTACCACACATGAATTCAAACTCACAGTAATAAACATGCTATCTGCATCCCACTTTATATCACCAAGCTTTATCAAGATATCACCTGTGCACAAGACTGACCTGGAGTGCTTCTGAGCAATGGTTTTCATATGAAATCTCAACATTTTGATGATAGCATGGTAATAAAGCTACTACCTGAAACTACCGGATGCATAGGTGAGCATTTTCTGTTATTGTGTTGCTCTAGTATACCAGACATGCAGAGAAATTGACAGTGAAAAAACATATACAGGTTCTCAGACATCTCAAAATTAAACAAGCATTTCCAACATGTTCCATCTACTACAACTAGTGTCAGTATACCTTTTATATACATTTCTGTGCCACTGCATAGCTTATACACCTCAGTCAGATGGTATTCAGTGTCCACGACCACTATCGATTCAGCTTGTTAGCCTTTTCTATGACCAAATCCTTCCTACAGCAAAATAACCATAGCTCTTTTCTTTTACTTGATTTAAAATTCAGTGTCTTAAAATTAATACTCATGATTTCTGTTTCACAAGCTTGTTGAGACAAGAATAAAGTAGTCTGAAGAGACAAGTAAAATCAGACTTGATACAAAATGTATTAAACATCTCACTTTTTTCTTTGTTTCCAAGTAAGACAAACATATTTACATTCCTTAGAAAATCACAGAAATCTAATTAAAATGTTTAATCATCCAAACTGACAGCCGTTATAAAATATACTCCATAACACAACAAACACAGTTCACCTTCTACTACATTAACACTAGAAAAGTTAATTACATTTACTTGCAGTTCTGACAGAACCTTTGGTTTTTCCATTCCTTCATGCCCTTTTCTCTTCTTGTAGTCCTCCTTTATCCTATTGGGTGATCTAGTTTGAGCAGTAGTCTCATACCAGTTTTGCACAGCTGTGTTTTCTCTGGGGTTTAAGATTTGCTTAAATTACCTTGGAGAGAATGGTGAAATCCAAAGAAATAAGAACTCCAGCATACCAGTGTTACTTCCATTTGCTGACTCGTGCAGCTCACCAATTACTTGTGTTTACCCTTCTCTTGCACAACTGCATGTTGCATTACCTTTATTCCCTTCCAGAACATCATTTGAAGGCATCATCCTGTTACTATCTTTACTACTCTCACTATATAGATCCAAAATGCTTTCATCAGAAATGTCCGCAACATTTTTAAAACATTTTGCACATTATTCTTACATATAAATCTGGTATTGGTGGTTGCTGGATCAGTAAAGGAAGCTTGATTAGTATCATAAACACCATCACCTTCTAATGGTAAACTTAAAGGTTTGTGGGTACTTACTAGGCTAGTGATCTGTGAGGATCTTTAGATGCCTAGCCATACATCCCCATGACGTTTTTAGCTCTTGCATTTTAAATATGAATAACCTAAAAAAAACAGAACATTTACATGTAACCCCCATCCATAACGGGGTTGGGAGGGTGGACTAATGGTTAAGGTGCTTGCCTTGCAAGCACAAGGTGCAGGGTTTGAGTCTCACAAGAGATAATTGGCTAGGCTTAAAATGGCTCACAGGGGCAGTTAGAGTAGTACTAATCTATGAACCTATGAACAAGGGTGATAAATCAGAGGTGGATTTGCAGTTACCCATCCATTCATGCAGGTTACACTTGAATAGTTTAAGAGAAGTACTTTGCTTTATGTTGACAGGAAGACAATTCCAAAGAAGTGGTATCATCTGAGATACATTATCTAGCCCTCAAACATGTTCTAGTTATGTTGAAAAAGATAATGAGGTCTCTTGAGGGGAGTGTTTATGCCCCTGTTGGACTTGTGAATGTGCAGTAGGCCTGACAGGATAGGAACTCTATTGTCTCTGTAAACTAGGAAGAGATCATTCCAGAATAGCCTGCATGATATAAAGAAGTGGTATAACGCGTTGTGACACTCCATATAGTTTCTATGACTTAGGACCTTGGTGATCTTAGCTTGAAAACATTGTGGCCATTCCAATTGTATCAAGTGTTTGGACAGGTACATACAGAAGACGACATTACACTCAATGATTAGTCTGATGCCAGCGGAATACAATGGAATGATAATATCCTTGGACCTGGAAGCCATACCCTTATTAATAAGCTGTGCAATGAAAAAGGCCTTCCCTACGATAGTGGATACATGGTGATCAAGGGACAGTTCATTGTCTACATTGATTCCCATGTCCCTAACTACTGAATTTTCAGGGGTGTATTGTCAACATGACAGTTACAAGGTACTTCTTGCTTGCATGATGCAGGGTACTATTATTACAAATTTCTTGCCCCTTAGTCTTAGTCCATGGTTTTGATACAAGCTATTGGTTATGGAAGACCCTCGTGGAGGATCTTGGTGTCTCCTAGAGAGTTTATGATGCCACCAAGTTTACAGTAATCTGCAAACTTGGTCACAAATAAACCTTTAGTATCTTTGACCTCTGAGAAGTAAATGACAAAGAACAGTGGCCCAAGGACTGAACTCTGGGGTATATTGATAGTGACAGGTCTTTTGGAGGAGACAGAGGTGCCTACCCTAGTTTCCAGGACTCTACTTGCAAACCAGTTTGCTGTCCAATGAGTTACATAGGGATTAACATTTGTCTAGGATTGTATAATCCACAAAATGAGGTACCACAAAGACCACCAATCAATTTTTTAAGTAAAAATGTGGGAAGTACAGCTGAAATTAGTTCCTATTTAGAGATAAAACTTCATTTATAAGAATGTTTTAAGAATGATTTTTAAATTGATTATTGAATCTGATTGGTGGTTCGTGAATTAAGAACGGTATATAAAGGAAGAGATTGTTATTATTAAGTGTTTTACATCTGATGAAGTCTTTTGAGATGAAAATGCATTGAATAGTAAAGTGTGGTTTTGGAGTTTGTTTTTTAGTGCATAGTTTCAGCCTCCTGTTGGAATTAAATAAACTGGACATCCCAGAATCGATTGGTGGTCTTTGCAGTACTTCATTTTTGTGGATTATACGTTTACTGTTGGCACTTTATCCCTAATTTTTTCATTTATTTGTCTGGGTTTGATTATTTATGATACCCGAGTATAGGATGGTGTCAATGCCTTTGCAAGATCTAGATTTGCAGTATGTACTGATCTGCCTCACCAGTTGCTTCAATAACCTTTTCAAAGAATTCAGCTAGGTTAAGTATGAAGTATTTGCTCTTGGCAACTCTATGCTGGCTTGGGTCGTGAGTCAGAAGGTTAGCTATATACTTATTTATTAATTCCATAATAATCCTTCCCATAACTTTAGAGAAGAGGCTGGTCAGACTTATAAGTCTAAAATCTCCTGGGTCCGTTGATGCTCCACCTTTGCACAAGGGTATGACATTTGCTTTCCTTCATTCATCCTGCACAAAACTATTTTGGAGGCTGACTATGAATAGCCTGTATAGGGGGTTTGTGCTCTTGTTTCAGGCTAGCCAGGAAGCAGCCTGGTATGGTATCTTTCCCCATAAAAGCAGTGTTCCTGGCCTTGGTATGACATCTGGGAAAGTAGGAGGGCAAAGAGGGTGAGAAGGGTTGAAGTTAGCACTAGATTTATCTACAGGTAGATTGGCTATACCCTCTGGGTCCAAGTATGTGACATCATTTACTATCAGCTTTGTGCAGTGATGGGCATTGTTTCCTAAGGTTTATAATATAGTTAGTGAAGGTTAGTGATTGTCCTTTGCCTGGGTGACTATTTTTCCTTGTATCTGGCTTTGGTTAATTTGATCAGGAGTTTCCTGCTAAATTTAGCAAGAGTTTTTTTTTTTTTTTGCATCTTGACAGTTGCATTTACTTTTATGTGCAATGAGTTTGTTCTTTTATTATAGATCTTACTTCTATCTGGGTTTCAGCAAATTTTTTTTTTCAGATCTTTTCCATTATACTTTCTTCAAGTATTGTTATTGTCATAATCACTGTCAGGGTTATTAGTATATACATAATCAAATCTCCTAACGATGTGGACATCCTACAAAAGGGCCTCACTGAGACAGATGCCTGGTATCAAAGCCATGGCCTCAAGTTCAATGCCAAAAAGTGCATTGTCATCTCTTTTGGTAAAAACTCTGTACCCATGAACTACCACATAGGTGGTAGTCTACTTAACACCAAAAGTGTGATAAGAGACCTTAGGACACAGGTGGACAGTAGTCTCTCCTTTGATAATCACATCGCCACAGTGGTCAGGAAATCCTTCTACGTGGCACACCTCATCACAAAAGGTCATTGTTCCCCTCTACTTGTCTCATTAGACCCATTATAGAGTATAACGCCCCTTTTGGTATGTACCTCACAAGACATCTACAACAACTGGAAAGACCACAGAAATACCTCACAAAGATGATTACCGGCCTCAAACAGTTGCCCTATGCAGACCGTCTTAAAAAACTCCAGCTTTACTCCGTCGCATATTGCCTACTCAGAGGCGATCTCTGCCTAACATACAAAGCTATGTCAAACCCAGAGCTGTTGGACATGCTCCACATAAAGAAATCCCAATCCCTCCGAGCTACACACTCTAGGGACCTAAACCTTGTCACCACAATAAACAGAACATGCTGGAGGGATAGATTCCTGCCCCAGAGACTTCCCATACTCTGGAACAAACTACCTATCTATATCAAACAAAGCTCCTCATTAGCACTCTTCAAGAAAAATCTTGATGATTGGATGGGAGATAGGAAATTCACCCCGGGGATCACTTCTGTGGCTCTGCTTGACAGGGGCACAGGAAAATAATTTTCTTGGGAGGCAAAAGCCAGGGTACCATTTGGCTAGGCTTATATAGGCCCTAGTGTCAATAGCCTAGTACCTACCTATGAACCTATGAACATTCATTCTTCATTGTCCCTTACTGTTCATATTATTTTTGTACTTAAAAATGCGCCCTGTCATAAAATAATTTTCATCTCTTTTTTAAATTTTCTTAGCTTTGTCTATTTATGTTTCTCATACATGTTTTTGCTATTTTTCAGAAAAATCTTTTTATTGCATACAAATGCTTTGTATTGTACAAAATGTGTTAATTCTTTCTCCAAAGTCAATAACTCAGTCTTTGACTTGTCATATTCTTGTACTGCATATTTCAATATTAACTTTCTGTATGCAAAACTTGTTGCCAGTTTCAACTTTCAGTCTTGCTGCCCTTTTACAGATTAAACATTTTCAATTCCATGCGTTGGCTGCTTAACACTTTTAATCCCTGGGTACATCTAAATCAAAAATGAAAAATGCTGCCACATAATACATGTGAAATGTACTCTTTCTCTCCAGTTCAATAAACTTAAATCATCATTTTTATAACTTAACTGTGCATCATTAAAAGTGGAGTATTTCTTTATAAAAAGGGCTCCACAAGAATAAAAAACATTTGCAGAGGCACCAAGTACACAAAGACACATTGCTGACAATATAACGTGGATGTGGTCATGTCACCAGAGATGGAAATGGGGGTCTTGTGAGAAGGGTTATTCAGTGTTACAGATAAGGTCAATTCAGTGACAGAGAAGGGCAGTACTAGGTGACCATAATTGGGAGGGGGTACCACTACATGACTGTAATCTGTGACCAGTTTTCTGGCATTTTGTTGAACTATGGGATTGTGAATGGGGGAGGGTGTCACTACATATCTACGATCTGGGGCCACTCTGCTGGATTGTTGTGGCAGGAGTACAGGCCTTCTGTGACAGGGATGTTGTGGTACTGCAGGAATGTGACTTGTACAGATTTTGCTGACAAGATGTAATGCGTAATCAAGCTGGCAGTCTTTTCCACTCATAACGTGAGGTAATGTGAGATAGCGAAGCGAGAAACCCCAAGACTGTGAGGAGCAGACTGTGTATCCTGCCATGACCTCCTGAAGTGACTACCCCATATGCATATCCACCAACAACCACAGAAAACATTTGTGGACAACGCTGGGTAAGGTAGCAGCAGTGGCACTGATTAACCTCCAAACATATGTGGGTATGGAAGCAATGCATACCACCATAGTCCTCATGAGACCTCACATGACATTGTCTCTGGACACCATGGCCTCATCAAAGAATTGGTAGTGCAGACTGACATGTTCATGGGAGATGACAGTCACACCAGTCATCTCTGTATCAACGTGGTTTACAGCATACTGTACCTGGATGATACACCTGCACACCTGTCGATCAGTCCTTAATGCTGCCTGTATTTCAGGGACCAGCTGCGATAGGTGGCATGCTAGGATCCCCTGCTACGCTACTCTATGATAGGTACACCCACATCAAAAGCAGGACACTCTTCAGCTAACGTAGCCATACTGGGAGCGCTCATGTTGTACTCGGATATCTGGGAGACTATATGTTCACCCTGAACAATGAATGGTGGACCACACAAGAAGGAGACAGATAATAACTGTGTCATCTGACTGTGACCCTGTCTATGTTTTAACATCATTGTCAGACCCTGGACAGATGTTGATTTCAACCTGTTGTCCCAACTGATCCTGTACAGATTATAATATAGCAATGTTCAGGCCTATGAACATACAACTCAAGACAGAACAAAGAGAATCTACTAATCTGTACTGCATGTGGAGAACTGCATTATGCATGCAAACAGTGGTACATATGCATCTACATATATACAGCAGACAAATAGCACTGATGCCATTCCTGTTAGTCTGCACACCAGGCATACCCATAGGAAATACATGTAGTGGCATTTGTAGTCTGCCAACAAAGATTGCACAGCTGCTATACAGGCATATAACATGGTTTCAAACCTAATGTAGCTCCACTGAAGAGTGATAAGGGCTATCCAGTTCAAGAACAGGTGTCCATTCATCCAGGTATAATTCTTGTGACCTTATCCTCTCCAGGAAAGGACCCAGAAACTCCTTCTCATCAGTGAGGCTTGCAGGGGACGCTACTTCTCCACAAGTGGGTGCCCTCTCTGCTGCCATGGTGTGTACTTTCCTGCAGACCAGCCTAATCAAGTCAGTGTCATGCCTCTGATGTTTCTAATTTGTTTGATTTTTGCCCATTAAAGCCATTGATGCCATTGACTACTGTCTCCCAGATTTAGTCCCACCAAGCCCAGTAAACACCCCTTTTCCCCAAGAAGAAACACCATGGGTCCTGAGTATCTATAGTAGGATATCTTTCTCGGTTTGCCTAAAGCTATCCAACCTTTACTGTCTATCCCCTCTGGAGGGTATCAGGACACTTATGGGAAGAGGAAACATATCTGTAGGACAGTGACTGCTGGAGACAGTAAGCTATCAATTACAAACAGTGGGTTGCTACAGAAATGGGATTCTACTTCACTAATGTTATTCTTCCAACTGTGTCTCCCTCCAGAAAGGCCTGGTAATGCCAAGGAACTGCTGATACATCATAACTAGGCCCCGCATCATTGGCTGTGGTTGGAAAAAGGGCTGAGAGTGCCTTGCTGGGAAAGAATTCCAACTGTTTCTAGGCAGTTAATCTGACTCACCACCTGTTGGAGCCCAGCCATCAGTTCAGGAGCAGAGGTGGGAGATTGTTGACAGTGTAATGGCTAACTGGGCAGCTACTGCCATGTCTCTTCTTGAATGAACTGCAGATATCTGAACTGCAGGCCCTTATCATCAGATCACCAGAAAATGGTGTAGATCCTATCACTGGCCAAGCTGACCCATCTGACCCATGACCTGGGTCAAACTGACATTGCTCTGGGGTCAGTAGTCAATATGCTGCTCATCACCCTTTCTATGCCTAGTCAGAGGTAATGAACTCTTCTTGTGACACAACCTGCCTCTTGTTTTGTTAGCTCTACTCCATCACCATTTGTTCAGTTTCTGTCTCTTTCTAGCACATATGCACCTCCTCCCCTGTTTATTTGGGTAGTTTTATACTGGTTGTATACCACCCTTTTCTTCCTTTCCTCCCCACGTTTCCCCTATCACTCTTCCCACCATTTTCCTTCTCCCTACATGCATATCCTCATGAAAAATGTGCCCTGCCTTTCCCCACCCGTTTTTCCTTTATGCTTCCTTTCTCTGTGTGTACCTCTGTGTGCTATGTCCCCCCATTTCCTACAATCCTTGTTTCCTCTCCTTTCATGGAACCAGGTAACAGCAGAAGTTTGCAATGTTCACTCACTGTTCAACTTGTCCTCCATGAGCCAGCATATCATTCTATCTGTCATTATAGCTTTATTTATTTATTTATTTATTTTACATTTGTTGACCGGGCTGGTCTAGCTGGATATATTTCCATTTTCAGTAGAGGCCCGAGGAGAAAAGCTCCAAACAGTAAAAACATGAAATACAAACAATGAAGGAATCATAATTGTTACATAGTACATAAACATAGCAGAAATAAAGTATGCATCTTTTTTTTTTTTGTCAACCAGTATGTATCATTGTGATCACCAGTTCAGTTCCTCATAAGAGAAATAATGAGGAAAAAAACAAATGGTATAGACAAATATGAGCACAGGCAAGGAAGGGTTAGTCTGGTTTACTGCATGGGCATAACCAGTGTATTTTAAAGTGTGTTTTGAGCTTTTGTTTAAAGAGAGGCAAAGAAGAGAGTGATGTTAGTTCTTTGGGAAGTAGGTTCCAGTCTTTTCCCACAGTGTTAGAAAACAGGGAGTTTCCAGCCAAATTGTTAGTTTTGGTTATGCTAGCTAGAAGCTTGTTAGAGGAGCGTAGTATATCTAGGTTTTTATAGGGGATTATGAGATTGGATATAGGAGTTCTATTAGGTTGATAAAATATCTTGTGGGCCATGGTTAGTTGGGAGATTTTTAGAAGGTTTTGAATTTCTAGCCAGCCCAGCTGCATGAGATTTAGGCAGTGGTGGGTACGAAAAGGATTACCCGTGGCAAATCTGGTGATGTTGTAATAGGCATGCTCTAGTTTGACAAGGTTATTCTTTTTGAGGTTAGTATATATGGGAGAGGCATAAAGAAGAGTAGAAATTAAATGGGAGTGTGCAATTTGGGTTTTAGCTGTTGGAGTTAAGAAGGATTTGATTCGATATAAGGAACCAATTTTCTTGTTGATAGTTTTAATGGTGTTATTTATGTGATTATCAAATGTAAGGTTGTTATCAATAGTAATTCCTAACAACTTGGTTAGACTAAAATAACTCTGTAAATACAATTGTGAATACTGTGATGTTAGCTAGATTCCTACTTTGTTAGACTTCTACTATTTCCTTATAATGTTTTTGCTTGGTGCATATTGTATTACACAGATGCCCATTAGCTTATACAGACTCGTATGATGCTGTTATAAGCTTTTTGTGTGCTTCGTATTGTATTTGTACTTTTATCTGTGCTACTGTAAGCTACTTCTTTCTCTACCATTACTGTGTACTCAGCTTTCCTGGGCTTAGTCTGAATAGTGACCATCTGGATTATGCTCTATCCTAGTCAACAAACGGTAACTAAGTAACTAACTAACTAAGTAAAGAAATACATGCATGTATAAATAAATAATTAAATAAATAAATGTAGGTGATTACTGTGTGGCAACTGCTGACGTGCTTGTTGCTATGTGCTATTTTGTACCTCCAGCTGCTATTAAGTCTCTATTTTCTCTCTAGTAGGCACATGACCACTCCTCATGTCTATAATTTACTGATATGCTTGGATTGGCATACAACTTTTTAGCTGCAGTTTTGACATATTGCTATCATATGGATTTAAATGTCTATTTTGTACTCCAGTTTATTGCTGTTATGCAGCAACAGCCTTGCTCAGCTGCACAGCACATCTCTAGGAATCTCTTCTTAGCCTTTTGGCTAAAATCATGTGTAGTCATCTCAGCCATAATATGCACTGACTAAAACTAATGGGTAGCTATAAATGTATTCATCTAGTCATTTTTCCTAACTTTGTTCCCACTAGGCAATGTCACCATTCCATTATCAGAAGGTGACTAGAAAACTAAACACTCAGCAACAGATTAGACTGCAATAATGAACTAAAACTGCACGCATATTAACAACATAGGAATTAAGTATATTCAGCAATGGGCCAAAATATACCTATACACTAATTAGAACACAGTGAAGGTAGAATAAATCCAGAACATTGAGTAATATCAAATTCAGGCAAGTGGGTAATGCTCACTGCAAAAAGTTATATGAAAACAACATGGAGTTAACATGCAGCTTTACATAATTTAACTAAAATCTGTAATTGTACCTCCCAGCAGGGGTACATCATTCTGTAAGTTTGAGAAGGAAGTAGGGAAACGTAAAACATCTCTCCAGTATGCATGTTATTTTTTTGGGTGTGTAATCTACTGTTTTAAGATCAGACATAACAAACGAGTGATGAAAGTAGCTCAAGTGCAAACAAGTTTTTCCAAAAATAGGATGCAAGACACAAGATAAAGAAAAGAAATAAAATGACAGGGCACAACAGATGCGACCTTCACATTGTTGTAAATGTGCAAAATGATGCTTTAGTTCAAATAAGGGGTCATAAAGAAGAAATCATTTATGTGGGTGGGAGATTTTATAAGCAAACAATTTTACTGCAGCACTGGAACTTTTACATGAATGGCTCATTGAACATGTAATACAGTGTCAAGTAGTATAAACAGCTTGGTGAATTCAAATATTAAATAAAAATATAATATTGACAGAGGCAGTATTCAGGGATTCAGGGATCACCCCTGAAGAAAGTCAAGTGTCCAATGGGCTTACCTGCTTAACTAACAAACCCATCAACCAAACAAGCAGCCAACCAATGTTTGAACTACAACAGAAGTGATCTATACATATAGTTCATATATATATATATATATATATATATATATATATATATATATATATATATATATATACACACAGATTATGTAAAATTGCCAAAACAAACAAATCTTTAATATAGTATCTTAGTTTCTAGATAATTTCTGTACAAGTTAGAAACAGGAAATTACAAAGCTGACTGGATTTATTCTAAAAGTGTTCAGACAATGTAGGGAGTATGTAATCGTTTGATAATGCTGAAGTAGTTTGATCACCTTGTATTAAAAGAAAGGTGTCAAAAGTTTCCACACTACTTAATTTAATGGGTGGCAAAACATATATGTGGGTTGCTATGCAGTTTAATAGCACAGAAGTATATGACAAAATGAATGTATTGACTGTAGGTTTTGCAAGATCATTTGTAAGAAGTGCTATAGATTTCATAACAAAAAAACAAAGTTGAAATACAAGTTTTGTTTTGCAATCTAATAGAATGATACAGCCAGGCAGAAAACTGTCACTTTGGAGAGGGGTTGGCTGAAATGTTAGGAGATAAAATTGTGTGCGCGTGCGTGTGTGTGTGTGTGTGTGTGTGTGTGTGTGTGTGTGTGTGTGTGTGTGTGTATGGTACATGTGAATCCAAGAACGGTTGATGTTTTGTTAAGACTTAATGTAGGCTAAAAAAACTTAAGACGCAAGTATTAAGGAAAACTGCTGGAAACAATACATAGTTGCAGCAGAAATGGCAATAGGCTATGCTTTGAAAAAGGTTGCTTGCAAGTCTAGCCATGGTGCCAAATATTTCTGCAACAAAGCTCTGACAACGCTGTTAACTGTTGGTGTAATGAAAAAGGTTAGGTGAGCTACATTCAGAAGCATACACTGAGGAGATGTACGAATGAGAAAGCCGTAAGCACACAATGCAGAAAGGGACACAAAGAATGACACTTAACGAATAGGAAAAATGGATTTGAAACTTTCTTTAGCAACATATATTGCTCATCATAGCATCTATAAACCTGTAATACCACAAATGGTCTTCAGAAAGGCACCACTTAAAATCTGTTGGATCATACATTTGGTGTTAACTATTTTCATAAGATCTTTCTGGACAAATACAAATGATCCTAAACAACTCCTTATTGTTATGGACATAGTGGCAAATGTTAAATATATAAATCACCTAATAAGATAGAGTCACTCACATCACTGAGAGTGGTGCAAATGAGGTAATGTTTTACACATAGAGTGCTACAATAAGTTTCATTGAATCTCAACATGGTGCCACATGGCTGGTCTGCTGGGAATTTGTAGCATTGTAAACTTTCCTGACAAGCAGACTAAGTGATTACAACAGATACATACAAGTTATATCACTGTATGGCATTTATTTATATGCTTAGGGATGTTTACCATGGTTGCCTAAAGATTATTGACAAAAGTAAAGCATATATCAAAGCTTAAAAACACAGAGGAAGGATGTGAGCTAGTATTTCCAAACAGTGCACGATGGTGTTCCCCAAAATGCAGCAGATATAGCCACTAATGCAGCATCAGCTGGGTTTACAGTATAAAATCTAGGTAAGATCCATAAAAAACAGATGACCAGACTAATGGCCAGAGACAGACACACGACCAGACTAATAAATATCAATGAATGTAGGACTGGACCACTGCCTGCAGATTGGTAGGTAAACAATCCAAAAAGTGTAGAAAGATGCAGGACCAGACCAGTGCACACTGATGGGTGGACAACCTGAGAGACACACGGAGGGACTGATGTCCAGAGCTATACCCTATGAAAGGATAACTACAGTTGTGTACTGGCTATGGCAGATGACTCCAGGCAGTTCACGGACCTTATTATCATATCAAAAAAGGTGGATTACCAGTTATGTCACTAGTTTCAGATTTTTACATTACAGGCACCACAGAGCCTAGGATAAATGAGTTGGCTGAACCTTTACAAGTCACTAAGACAAACCAGAATGGGCTCTAGCAGTGCTGTCCCAAGTGCCTCAGGAAACCTCTACGATGCAGAAAGTGAGGAAAGTAAAGAACATAGCATTTTGTACTAAAATAAAGATTACTGGTGATGATATTTTGAAATTAGTTCATAAAAACAACTTTAAATGAACCAATAACAATGAATGATCCGTGGACATTTAATATAAAACTAAAACGATGTGTGTTGTAAAACATGTTAATAAAGAAATAATAGAAACAGAGACATTCATTAGTATGTTCGCATATACACACACACACACACACACACACACACACATAAAGGGTTCATATTTTATGGAACTATTGAAGCACGTTTAAGTTTTACTCTACAGGTATATCCTGGTTGTATAATACACTAGGGTTACCATGTATATTTACACTTCCAAACAGGCTGCATTTTTTTTACTCTAAACAGCAAGTAAAGACTGATTAACTATGTATTCTACTTGTTCTCCAATGGAGTACTGGCTTCTGCTGTAGCAGCTGTACTGACAGTAATAAATCACCGTTCAGCAATCCTAAACGCTTCTATACATTGTCAAATGGCTACTGTTTCCAAGGCTGAAAGTCATAAATATTTTTCTAGATGACCCTGTTTAAACAGGCTCTTCTTTTGGGATACATTTTCTTTCTAGAAGTACAAGATAAAGTACAGCAAGAAACCAGATGACCCTCTTGCACTGACCAATCTGCTTGCTAGATCATCTTGTACACCGTTTGCATTTGCATATCTGTAAAATCAGATAAATGAGACAAACCCTGATCTGTTTCTGTTACACTCATACAATAAGATATGTGTCTGTTTCTGTTACACTCATACAATAAGATATGTGTCTGTTTCTGTTACACTCATACAATAAGATATGTGTCTTCTGGAGACATACTGCCTCTTGAACCTCATTCACTTGCAGTCTTAAGCCTCTTTATAAGACCTTGAATAACCTATCATAGTGAAGTCTGAGGTGGGGTCCATCACAACAGTTTAAAAGCCTGTAACATCATCCATATTTTAGGTAAGTTTGATACAGGTGTGAAGGGCCTGTGGTAGTGTATTTGCCACCACCCATATAGATAGGACTCCCCATTTCAGAATCATAAATAGGTCAATTGCCCTCAGAGAAGCATCCCTCTCAACTTGAAGACCCCCCCCCCAAAAGAAAAGTCTTCAAAAATTGTCTGCTGTGCTAATGTACAACATTTATTTAGGAACCATGATATGAACCACAGCTTCTTAGGTTAATCACAGTACTTGCACTCACTTCCCATTAGAAAACAAAGACCAAGTCCTCTAATCACTTGTGTATGGTGCAGTGAACCCCTTTGTTCCAATCTATTATAGTTCTGTGACATTCTTCCAAACTCTCAGATGACATAATCACAAACAAGGTAATACTGATAGTTCCTACTCAAACATGATCTCCTGCACCAGGGGTTCAGCTGCCTCTCATCTCTAAGCCTCTACTAAAGTCTGACAAAATGCTTAACTCCATTACACTCTCTTTGGGAGAAGCAACACGCAACACTTTTCTGCTAACATTTATTCTTTGCATTCTGGTTGACACTAAAGTGACAACAAGTTATCTTGAAACTACCTTACTTGATGTATGTTGAAGCTAAATGCTTGTCTTGTGTTGAATTTGGGGGCATTTCAATCATGTTAGGAAGGAGTAGGGCTAATTATGACATGTTCGTTCATCATGTTGCAGTAATCAGTTTAAGAAGATCCTCTGTTCTCAATATGCAATAGGATATATGGGATTACCAAGCATTGTATAAGCATGGGAAAAGTGCATCTACTTAGCAAAATGCAGCCATGATATCATATGGTACCTAAATATCTATTTACTTGAATTTGTGTACTGGGATATGGCACTGACCCTAATGGATCATAGCATGGACATGGCATTCAGTCATTGGTTAAGGACACAGTGCCATAGAAAGGAGATTTACTACAACCACTAGGTCTAAGGATTTAAATTTTGCTTATGACATAAATAAGACATGTTGGTGAGACAAGTAGTTTCCCCATTAATGTGAGAGAGTCCCTCCCTGACCCTATTTAAGCATAACCTTGTCCAATGGATGGAAAATCCGAAATTCACCCCAGGTCTGGCTCACTTGTCTCTAATAGAAAGATGTAGACAATAATGCCCAAATTAGTATACACTTCACATAACCTCTAAAAACTTCCTAATTAATATACTTCCTCCTAATAAACAGCCATGATACGTAGGTACACAGGTGGGTTGGGGTGCATGGCTAGACTTAAAAAGGCTCTGGTGGTCATTAGCCTGATATATACTTATGAACCTGTGAACTTCATATTAGGATGGAGTGCCATGTGTAATCACCTGAAGTGCTCTGTACCAGATAGGCTTCACATCTGTTCTTGAGGAGTACAGTACTGAAATTTTCCATCTTCATAGTGTCTTTTTTAGACTTCTTCAAATTCCAAGCCAAAGCAAATGAAAGATACACAATATAAATTTTCAAGCAAGAAGGTGGCTTTGATAAAATACTGAACAGATATTTCCTGTACTGGGAGGGTGTTAATGTCTGGAGGATTACTGAAACATAGCATAATAATCCAAAATACATATCAGAGCTGCAGGAGTATATCTCCCTTAATTCAGATTTGATGAGATGTGTGGTCGTGTCTCAGATTTGTAATAGATCGGCTAAATTCCAGAAGCCAAGAAAACACCTCATAAGTAGAAATCATTAATATGGTTACGGTAGTGCTGAGTATAGTGTTAAAGTAATTTAGTGTATACAGTCCATATTCCCTACAGAGCATGACAACTTCCTGCTTAAACACTGGTATGTAAACAACATTGAAAATATACTTCCTGTAGGAGTATTTTTCTACCCAAGCTATGTATTGATAAGCTACTCAACACCTATGTTTATCAAAACAACTTGGCCAAATAGAATAAAATCCAGCTAGGAATGGTAATACATAAATATTATGCTAACAAACTCAGGAGCTCACTGTTCCCCACTTATGGTCATACCATCTGTAATTAACACAGATCATGACACTATCACTGTTAGCCTAAGAGTTAAATTAAGCTCCTTAAATAAATCATCTTTTCTTGACTTTTCTAACAGAAACTCTGATGTGTTAACTTGAATATTTATGAAATTAGACTGGGATACTGTCCTTAGTGACATAAGCAAAACTGTTCAGAATAGTGTCATTGAGGTCTATAACAGTATAATAGTATTAACATTTGAATTAATAATGAACACGTACTGGTAAAACACAAACACCCAGGTACATTTAACAAAAACTTATAAGTGTACAACAGAGAATGTGCTAGTATTTACTTTTCAAAAATTACCCTAGTCAAAACAAAATAAAGTCTAGATTAAATAAGGGCTATATATGTTACATTACCAAAAGTTCAAAGCAGAAAAAAATCAATCCAGCAAGACGACAACATGGAAATTGCATAAAACCAGTTTACTTTCCCGAAGTTTAAGATATCAAAACAACTTCAACTTCTTCTTCTTTCGGCTTTTCCCGGTTAGGGGTCGCCACAGCGGAACTCCGGTCCGCTAATGATTGGCAGTAGATTTTTACGGTGCCGAGGTGCCAGCTCGACACCCAACCTTCAACGAAGGCACGTCCATTCATGCATGTCTTTTGAACACCACTCGACCACAGGGAGGACATGCAGACTCCACACAGAAGGTGCTCCAGCCGAGAATCGAACGGGAGAACCTCTTGCTGTGAGGCGACAATGCTACCGTTGCACCCCAGCGGCTTCAACAAAAAACAAAAATACAGCTTCTCTTACACCCCCATACCCCCTGCAAATTATATAAACCATCTCCGAGATCACAGTACAGTGAGGAAAAGGGCACATTTCCCACTCCTCACTGCACTGCAATCTCCATTCAGAAGCTCCAAGCGATATGAAACATGAGCACCAGGTGCTTCAATATTTTAAACTTCAGGAAAGTAAACATTAGGTTTTCTGCAATTTTGGTTTTGTCATCTTGGTGGACTGATTTTTGCTGATTTAAACTTTTGGTAATGTAATATAGACCCATATATATATATATATATATATATATATATATATATATATATATATATATATATATATATATATATATATATATATATATATATATATATATATATATATATATATATATATATATATAGGCACACAAATGTCAAATGACTAACAATCAATCACACAAGATTGAAAGTCAAAATAATGAAATAACAAAGTAGTTATGTTGTTTGAACAGGGAACCCCCTGGACCTTCCACAACCCTTCCTAATTATATATACCAACTCAAAGATCACCTTCCAGTAGGGAAAGGGCAAATTCCCCGATCTCCACTGTGAAAAATATTGCATGGGCTTAACACTGGCAGACATGATCAAATGACTTTTTATTACTTTTGCCAATGTTAAGTTTGACATTACAAGTGTGGGATTATATGGACTGCTCTTGTATATATCCATGTTTTTGTGACCTCTGAGTACCTTACTCCTTGGAGTATGTATCCTTGATTTTAAATATTATTTTTACTCAGTATGACCTGGAGTCATGTACTTCCAGGTTTTTTGTTACTTGCCTGATGATACTGATACCAGTTATCAATCAAATTATGGTAAACTCGCTATGGGTTGTGTTTATCCATCTGGTTTTAAGGAAGCTTTGGCAATCCTGCTAATTAAAAAAAAAAAATCTCTGCATCCGTACTTATAAGCTAAGGTTATTGAGAACTTTAGTCTCATTCATTTGAGCCTATGATGTTCTTGATCACC
This sequence comes from Protopterus annectens, assembly GCF_019279795.1. Lineage (NCBI taxonomy): Eukaryota > Metazoa > Chordata > Ceratodontiformes > Protopteridae > Protopterus > Protopterus annectens. The sequence continues at coordinate 1,255,322,016 of NC_056728.1, forward strand.
TTCATTCTGATTTCTGGCTCATTAATTCAGGTAGAGTGTGGTAGTGTATGGTCTGGTTATGGCAAGGGAGCAATGCAGCAATTCAGTCTGGGCTCCTTGTATATGACATGATTTAACACTTTCAGTCTTACAGTCACCTCATTTTACATCCTTGACTTGCAGCCTTGGTTCCTTTCTGGACATAATAAGATAGTGGTGATGGCTCCAAACTCGTACTCTTCTACCCTTTGCTTTATGGGATTCCACAGCCTCCGTTCTGGATCCATTGTCATTCATTGTCCATATGCTGTCTCTGGTAGGTCCTACTAGAAGGATGGGATTGTGCTATCACTGCTATGTAAATGATTTACACCTTTGCCTTTGTTTCCCTCAGGAGTTAATGTTAGTCATCAATTCCCTTGGGAGTGATGTAGATGTTTTCTACCTTTATCTGAAAAAGTAATTGCTTGAAGCTAAACATATCCAAACTGAGCCCATACATGTTCACGCTTGGAGTAGTAGGGAGGGACAGATGTACAATGGTGTATGGTTACTATGTTAGGATTCTGGGTAATAGGTTCTGGTGAAATCCATTTGGGAGCATGGTCACCCTCAGATTCTGACTTCTTAATTACATTTATGCTAATATGTGACCTATAGAGGAAGAGGAAGAACTCCTGGAATATCATTTATAGAAGTCCATCTCCCAACAAAAACTGATTACTCTTTTATCCCTTTCCAAGTTTCTTTAAGCAATCCAAAACACATCAATACTAGATAGTTTTGCATCCAAACCAAGCTGAACCTAATAATGTGTTATTTGATCTCACCTCAGTGGACTTGTCTCTTATTACACACACATGAGATCAGTATTGATCCCGGCTTCCTCTCACAAACCTTTATTAAGCTATAAAGCATGTACCTCACTACTGTTAAAAGGATCAGATGACCAAAGAACTCAAAAAGTGAAAAATAGAAACTTTGGAAATGCAACTCAACACAATCCCTAACAGAAAGATTCTTTTCCTTGGAAACCCTTCAAAAAAGCCAATAAAAGGCACAAAGTCTCCTAATTCTGTAATAAACAAGTGGCCTTTTTAGCACTTCTCAGCAAATCTAAAAAAAGGTTAATTTGATCTTTGGATCTCCTCCAAAATGGTTATAGTCTAGTAACTCTTCCATATGCAATAATGATGGGTCAGCAACCCCAGATTACCTCCCAGAATTTTCCAAACTCCAACCCCACCCCCAGCAGCCAACCCAAAAGATCAAAACACATCTTCTTCTACCAGCTCTTGGACATTCCCAAGTTCTACTTCAAAATGTAGTATAATAAAATAAAGCAAACTAAATATATAAATATGTAAAATCACATGCAATGAAACTGACAACTTTCTTAACAAAATCTTTCTTCATATACCATCTGGAGCAGATGGCCTAAGAGGTCTGCTAAATAGTGTGAAAAGTCTAACACTTGACTAACCATAACGCTCATTACTCTTTTCCAAGTAATACATCACACCTAGAAAGTTAGTCCAAAGGATCCACCTAAAGTCTGAGACAGGCTCAGACCCATAATCCTCCTCCATACAGCTGAGATACTTTGAAAGAAATAATACATTACTTAGTCTATGAATTCATGTAAGTTTGTTTCTGAAAATCCAGTTGCTCTGTATTATAACCACTAATATTCTACAAAACATTGATAATAGCTAGCACTTTGAGCTCATCTTTGTATACCTAAGACCTTTGACCTAGTAAACCACTGATCCCTTGAAAACGTACTTCATTAGGATGGGCTTATCTCTGAAGTAAAAAAAAATCACAGTTATTCAGCTTCCTAGAGAATAAACTATTCTACATAAACATTAGGTCCACCACTCCTCCTGCAGCCTGTCACATGACAGGAATTCTGAAGGGTTCCATCCTGGTCCATCTTCTCATTGCTCTGTTCATTTACCCTTTTCCAACCTCTGTTCATGGTGCGTAGACCATATTCTGTGCTGAGGGCAGTGTCATCTACACACTGATTTACAATGAAAACAAACTGCTTGAAGAAGATATCACAAAACTCTAATAATTAAACTACCAACACCAAAAAAACTATCTGATCTTTTGGGCTAACTCATGACTCAAGTAAATACCTATAGAATAGTCCTTCTCACTTTCCTATGGGAAAAAAAGTACCCCAACCCCATTTTAAACATCTTAGCACTTAGCTTGATCAAAACACTATCTTTCCAGTTTGTAATAAAAAAATATAATTCAGACTAGATAAGATTGACCTTCTAGAGCAAAAAAATATCCTCCTGTCAATCCCTGCAGTTCAGTCTGTTAATGCAAAAGAGACTTATTTTAGCCCATCTACCATACAAGGTACAACCACTCAAATATGCAGATTTATTACTTCAGCCCTAGTCTATATTCCTGCAGATCTACTCTAAAGCTAATTGGCTGTGCACATTAGAATATATTGTTGTCCTAGTAGGATTTCTCTTTGTTAAGCTATTAAATTCCAACTCATATCCTTTATTAGCCAGTAAAGTAACTAACTCCTCCACCTCTGTGCCTTACTGTAAGAGCTAAGATGCTGTGCAACCATGTTACAATGGCATGTAAAAAAAATTACCTTGACAAATCAAGCATTCTCCTCTATCAGGCCAAAATCCTAAAGTTCTCTATCCACTCCATTGAGATTCCAAACATGGGAAAACACCACCTTGATCTATATGCAAGACCTCTTCACAGCCTTTGGGGAACAACTCTTGTATATACATGTATAAAACCTTATCAATTGTCTTACATATCCAGAACCCTATGTTGTAGATTATATACCTTATACTCTTATATATGTTTAGGAATGTTACATATGCTATATTTCTACATATCTTATATTGTCTAACTCATGTACATCCCTCAGTATCTGTAAATGAAACATCTAGGCCCTTGTAAGCAATTCTAAGATGCTACAATGGAACATATAGAATATACTGTTATGCCCTTCTACTGTGCACCCAGCGTATAGTAGAAACATATCCCTGAAGTAGATCCTTTCATTATCAAATTACAAACACATACAATATAGAAAATATAATATTGCCTTTTTAAGATTTTAGTGATGGCCTTTTTTGTACTTCATTGTTTGAGACATTCCTTCTTTAAACAGCTACTATTTACACTCTCTTGTTTTACATAAAGTGTACATTTTGATCTAATAAGCTTTCTCAAATGACATCAGGACACTGAAATGCCAACTTTTAGCGCATGTGATATTTTGACAAATACTATTTATCTTTGGTCAAGACATCACATTTTAAAACATGTTGTTCAGTGTTCTGAGTAGTGGATCTGTCTTTACAAGCACTCACTTCCCATTAGAAAACAAAGACCAAGTCCTCTAATCGCTTGTGTATGGTGCAGTGAACCCCTTTGTTCCAATCTATTATAGTTCTGTGACATTTCTTCCAAACTCTCAGATGACATAATCACAAACAAGTTAATACTGATAGTTCCTACTCAAACATGATCTCCTGCACCAGGGGTTCAGCTGCCTCTCATCTCTAAGCCTCTACTAAAGTCTGACAAAATGCTTAACTCCATTACACTCTATTTGGGAGAAGCAACACACAATACTTTTCTGCTAACATTTATTCTTTTTATTCTGGTTACTAGATGTATTTTGAAGCTAAATGCTTGTCTGGTGTTGAATTTGAGGGCATTTCAATCATGTTAGGAAGGAGTAGGGCTAATTATGACATGTTCGTTCATCATGTTGCAGTAATCAGTTTAAGAAGATCCCCTGTTCTCAATATGCAATAGGATATATGGGATTACCAAGCATTGTATAAGCATGGGAAAAGTGCATCTACTTAGCAAAATGCAGCCATGATATCATACGGTACCTAAATATCTATTTACTTGAATTTGTGTACTGGGGTATGGCACTGACCGTAGTGGATCATAGCATGGACATGGCATTCAGTCATTGGTTAAGGACACAGTGCCATAGAAAGGAGATTTACTACAAGCACTAGGTCTAAGGATTTAAATTTTGCTTATGACATAAATAAGATGTTGGCGAGACAAGTAGGTTCCCCATTAATGTGAAAGAGAGTCCATCCCTGATCCTATTTAAGCATAACCTTGTCTAATGGATGGAAAATACGAAATTCACCCCAGGTCTGGCTCACTTGTCTCCAATAGAAAGATGCAGACAATAATGCCCAAATTAGTATACACTTCACATAACCTCTAAAAACTTCCTAATTAATATACTTCCTCCTAATAAACAGCCATGATACATAGGTACACAGGTGGGTTGGGGTGCATGGCTAGACTTAAAATGGCTCTGGTGGTCATTAGCCTGATATATACTTATGAACCTGTGAACTTCATATTAGGATGGAGTGCCATGTGTAATCACCTGAAGTGCTCTGTACCAGACAGGCTTCACATCTGTTCTTGAGGAGTACAGTACTGAAATTTTCCATCTTCATAGTGTCTTTTTTAGACTTCTTCAAATTCCAAGCCAAAGCAAATAAAAGATACACAATATAAAATTTCAAGCAAGAACGTGGCTTTGATAAAATACTGAACAGATATTTCCTGTACTGGGAGGGTGTTAATGTCTGGAGGATTACTGAAACATAACATAATAATCCAAAATACATATCAGAGCTGCAGGAGTATATCTCCCTTAATTCAGATTTGATGAGATGTGTGGTCATGTCTCAGATTTGTAAGAGATCAGCTAAATGCCAAAAGCCAAGAAAACACCTCATAAGTAGAAATCATTAATATGGTTACGGTAGTGCTGAGTAAAGTGTTAAAGGAATTTAGTGTATACAGTCCATATTCCTTACAGAGCATGACAACTTCCTGCTTAAACACTGGTATGTAAACAACATTGAAAATATACTTCCTGTAGCAGTATTTTTCTACCCAAGCTATGTATTGATAAGCTACTCAACACCTATGTTTATCAAAACAACTTGGCCAAATAGAATAAAATCCAGCTAGGAATGGTAATGCATAAATATCATGCTAACAACCTCAGGAGCTCACTGTTCCCCACTTATGGTCATACCATCTGTAATTAACACAGATCATGACACTATCACTGTTAGCCTAAGAGTTAAATTAAGCTCCTTAAATAAATCATCTTTTCTTGACTTTTCTAACAGAAACTCTGATGTGTTAATTTGAATATTTATGAAATTAGACTGGGATACTGTCCTTAGTGACATAAGCAAAACTGTTCAGAATAGTGTCACTGAGGTCTATAACAGTATAATAGTATTAACATTTGAATTAATAATGAACACGTACTGGTAAAACACAAACACCCAGGTACATTTAACAAAAACCTATAAGTGTACAACAGAGAATGTGCTAGTATTTACTTTACAAAAATTACCCTAGTCAAAACAAAATAAAGTCTAGATTAAATAAGGGCTATATATGTTACATTACCAAAAGTTCAAAGTAGAAAATAATCAATCCAGCAAGACGACAACACAGAAATTGCATAAAACCAGAAGTTTACTTTCCCGAAGTTTAAGATATCAAAACAACAACAACTTCTTCTTCTTTCGGCTTTTCCCGGTTAGGGGTCGCCACAGCGGAACTCCAGTCCGCTAATGATTGGCAGTAGAATTTTACGGTGCCGAGGTGCCAGCTCGACGCCCAACCTTCAACGAAGGCACGTCCATTCATGCATGTCTTTTGAACACCACTCGACCACAGGGAGGACATGCAGACTCCACACAGAAGATGCTCCAGCCGAGAATCGAACGGGAGAACCTCTTGCTGTGAGGCGACAATGCTACCGTTGCACCCCAGTGGCTTCAACATAAAACAAAAATACAGCTTCTCTTACACCCCCATACCCCCTGCAAATTATATAAACCATCTCCGAGATCACAGTACAGTGAGGAAAAGGGCACATTTCCCACTCCTCACTGCACTGCAATCTCCATTCAGAAGCTCCAAGCGATATGAAACATGAGCACCAGGTGCTTCAATATTTTAAACTTCAGGAAAGTAAACATTAGGTTTTCTGCAATTTTGGTTTTGTCATCTTGGTGGACTGATTTTTGTCGATTTAAACTTTTGGTAATACATATATATATATATATATATATATATATATATATATATATATAGGCACACAAATCTCAAATGACTAACAATCAATCACACAACATTGAAAGTCAAAATAATGAAATAACAAAGTAGTTATGTTTTTTGAACAGGGAACCCCCTGGACCTTCCACAACCCTTCCTAATTATATATACCAACTCAAAGATCACTTTCCAGTAGGGAAAGGGCAAATTCCCCGATCTCCACTGTGAAAAATATTGCATGGACTTAACACTGGCAGACATGATCAAATGACTTTTTATTAATTTTGCCAGTGTTAAGTTTGACATTACAAGTGTGTGATTATATGGACTGCTCTTGTATATATCCATGTTTTTGTGACCTCTGAGTACCTTACTCATTGGAGTATGTATCCTTGATTTTAAATATTATTTTTACTCAGTATGACCTGGAGTCATGTACTTCCAGGTTTTTTGTTACTTGCCTGATGATACTGATACCAGTTATCAATCAAATTATGGTAAACTCTCTATGGGTTGTGTTTATCCATCTGGTTTTAAGGAAGCTTTGGCAATCCTGCTAATTAAAAAAAAAAAATCTCTGCATCCGTACTTATAAGCTAAGGTTATTGAGAACTTTAGTCTCATTCATTTGAGCCTATGATGTTCTTGATCACCTTCATTCTGATTTCTGGCTCATTAATTCAGGTAGAGTGTGGTAGTGTATGGTCTGGTTATGGCAAGGGAGCAATGCAGCAATTCAGTCTGGGCTCCTTGTATATGACATGATTTAACACTTTCAGTCTTACAGTCTCCTCATTTTACATCCTTGACTTGCAGCCTTGGTTCCTTTCTGGACATAATAAGATAGTGGTGATGGCTCCAAACTCGTACTCTTCTACCCTTTGCTTTATGGGATTCCACAGCCTCCGTTCTGGATCCATTGTCATTCATTGTCCATATGCTGTCTCTGGTAGGTCCTACTAGAAGGATGGGATTGTGCTATCACTGCTATGTAAATGATTTACACCTTTGCCTTTGTTTCCCTCAGGAGTTTATGTTAGTCATCAATTCCCTTGGGAGTGATGTAGATGTTTTCTATCTTTAGCTGAAAAAGTAATTGCTTGAAGCTAAACATATCCAAACTGAGCCCATACATGTCCATGCTTGGAGTAGTAGGGAGGGACAGATGTACAATGGTGTATGGTTACTATGTTAGGATTCTGGGTAATAGGTTCTGGTGAAATCCATTTGGAAGCATGGTCACCCTCAGATTCTGACTTCTTAATTACATTTATGCTAATATGTGACCTATAGAAGAAGAGGAAGAACTCCTGGAATATCATTTATAGAAGTCCATCTCCCAACAAAAACTGATTACTCTTTTATCCCTTTCCAAGTTTCTTTAAGCAATCCAAAACAAATCAGTACTAGATAGTTTTACATCCAAACCAAGCTGAACCTAATAATGTGTTATTTGATCTCACCTCAGCGAACTTGTCTCTTATTACGCATACATGAGATCAGTACTGATCCCGGCTTCCTCTCACAAACCTTTATTAAGCTATAAAGCATGTACCTCACTACTGTTAAAAGGATCAGATGACCAAAGAACTCAAAAAGTGAAAAATAGAAACTTTGGAAATGCAACTCAACACAATCCCTAACAGAAAGATTCTTTTCCTTGGAAACCCTTCAAAAAAGCCAATAAAAGGCACAAAGTCTCCTAATTCTGTAATAAACAAGTGGCCTTTTTAGTACTTCTCAGCAAATCTAAAAAAAGGTTAATTTGATCATTGGATCCCCTCCAAAATGGTTATAGTCTAGTAACTCTTCCATATGCAATAATGATGGGTCAGCAACCCCAGATTACCTCCTAGAATTTTCCAAACTCCAACCCCACCCCCAGCAGCCAACCCAAAAGATCAAAACACATCTTCTTCTACCAGCTCTTGGACATTCCCAAGTTCTACTTCAAAATGTAGTATAATAAAATAAAGCAAAATAAATATATAAATATGTAAAATCACATGCAATGAAACTGACAACTTTCTTAACAAAATCTTTCTTCATATACCATCTGGAGCAGATGGCCTGACTAAGAGGTCTGCTAAATAGTGTGAAAAGTCTAACAGTTGACTAACCATAACGCTCATTACTCTTTTCCAAGTAATACATCACACTTAGAAAGTTAGTCCAAAGGATCCACCTAAAGTCTGAGACAGGCTCAGACCCATAATCCTCCTCCATACAGCTGAGATACTTTGAAAGAAATAATACATTACTTAGTCTATGAATCCATGTAAGTTTGTTTCTGAAAATCCAGTTGCTCTGTATTATAACCACTAATATTCTACAAAACATTGATAACAGCTAGCACTTTGAGCTCATCTTTGTATACCTAAGACCTTTGACCTAGTAAACCATTGATCCCTTGAAAATGTACTTCATCAGGATGGGCTTATCTCTGAAGTAAAAAAAAAATCACAGTTATTCAGCTTCCTAGAGAATAAACTATTCTACATAAACATTAGGTCCACCACTCCTCCTGCAGCCTGTCACATGACAGGAATTCTGAAGGGTTCCATCCTGGTCCATCTTCTCATTGCTCTGTTCATTTACCCTTTTCCAACCTCTGTTCATGGTGCGTAGACCATATTCTGTGCTGAGGGCAGTGTCATCTACACACTGATTTACAATGAAAACAAACTGCTTGAAGAAGATATCACAAAACTCTAATAATTAAACTACCAACACCAAAAAAACTATCTGATCTTTTGGGCTAACTCATGACTCAAGTAAATACCTATAGAATAGTCCTTCTCACTTTCCTATGGGAAAAAAAAGTACCCCAACCCCATTTTAAACATCTCAGCACTTAGCTTAGTCAAAACACTATCTGTCCAGTTTGTAATAAAAAAATATAATTCAGACTAGATAAGATTGACCTTCTAGAGCAAAAAAATCTCCTCCTGTCAATCCCTGCAGTTCAGTCTGTTAATGCAAAAGAGACTTATTTTAGCCCATCTACCATACAAGGTACAACCACTCAAATATGCAGATTTATTACTTCAGCCCTAGTCTATATTCCTGCAGATCTACTCTAAAGCTAATTGGCTGTGCACATTAGAATATATTGTTGTCCTAGTAGGATTTCTCTTTGTTAAGCTATTAAATTCCAACTCATATCCTTTATTAGCCAGTAAAGTAACTAACTCCTCCACCTCTGTGCCTCACTGTAAGAGCTATGATGCTGTGCAACCATGTTACAATGGCATGTAAAACAAAATTACCTTGACAAATCAAGCATTCTCCTCTATCAGGCCAAAATCCTAAAGTTCTCTATCCACTCCATTGAGATTCCAAACATGGGAAAACACCACCTTGATCTATATGCAAGACCTCTTCACATCCTTTGGGGAATAACTCTTGTATATACATGTATAAAACCTTATCAATTGTCTTGCATATCCAGAACCCTATGTTGTAGATTGTATACCTTATGCTCTTATATATGTTTAGGAATGTTACGTATGCTATATTTCTACATATCTTATAATGTCTAACTCATGTACATCCCTCAGTATCTGTAAATGAAACATCTAGGCCCTTGTAAGCAATTCTAAGATGCTACAATGGAACATATAGAATATACTGTTATGCCCTTCTACTGTGCACCCAGCGTATAGTAGAAACATATCCCTGAAGTAGATCCTTTCATTATCAAATTACAAACACATACAATATAGAAAATATAATATTGCCTTTTTAAGATTTTAGTGATGGCCTTTTTTGTACTTCATTGTTTGAGACATTCCTTCTTTAAGCAGCTATTATTTACACTCTCTTGTTTTACATAAAGTGTACATTTTGATCTAATAAGCTTTCTCAAATGACATCAGGACACTGAAATGCCAACTTGTAGCGCATGTGATATTTTGACAAATACTATTTATCTTTGGTCAAGACATCACATTTTATAACATGTTGTTCAGTGTTCTGAGTGGTGGATCTGTCTTTACAAGCAAACGTGGCACATATCTGCACTTGTACAACTTTAATGCCCTGGTAGCATAGATAGATAAAGGTCTGACTATGGTCCAGCTGACCTGGGTTTGATTACCGGCTTTGGGCAACTGATGGAATGGCAGGGATGGATGGACATTACCATCCTTGGGAGGGAGGACAAGCAATCCTCTGGATGTCTCCAGTGAGAAGCCCTAGTGGATTCTGGGGATATCATTGTTGGGAGGTGTGGTTCAAAAGGAGGATAGTATGGAGACCTGTCTGAACTGCCACATAGGTGGAGCAATCCACCACATGTTTCCATTCCATGCCAGCCCCTCGGACATAACCATAATGTCTGTGAGGATGGGGAAAGGGAGAAACAGGATAGATTAAAAAAATGCAAAAATACCCAACTTGAAAAAGGACAGCAATGTCCCATCAAGACATCCTTAAGATCATCGCTGTCCTATGCTCAAAAGTTAGGCCTTGTCCTGGGCATTGATCAAAAGTGTTGGCAAACCCAGTGAAGGATGTGGAGTACTGGGATGGCTGTGAGTGACAGAAGAGGAGAAAAATAATTAAACATAATACACACACACACATACATATATATATATATATATATATATATATATATATATATATATATATATATATATATGTGTGTGTATGTGTGTGTGTGTACTTGTACCAGTGAGAAATATAATTCCAAATACTTAAAAGATCTTGCTTGCATTTCTAGTGATCAGCAGTTGAAAGGGTATTTATTTTTTAATAAAGAATTGAGTATGTTTTCCATGGGTTTGTTGCATGCAAGCCACAATACTGCTGGCCATTGCATCATTATGTAATTTATTTTGAGGATCCAACAGTTGAGAAGCCCACAGCTGACATGATCTACTGGATTTTCCAATCTATATCCCCTAACCTTAGAGTAACTGCAATCAGATAATCTGTCTCTTCCTTTTTATGCTTAAATTAAGCATAATATAGAAAAAGCCAGCAACCCTTGTGTAATGGATCATATACAAATAGCAAATGGCAGTTCCTAATTACTGTACAGTCATGGTTTGCATACTCACCAAATGATGGGAAACAAACAAGCAACCTCCACAGCACATCAAAATCTCTGACACTTACATCATAATTCCCAGCAAATGATTGTTTCCATTATGTGGTTTCAAGTAGCTGTCTATCCCTCCATGGTTATAACAAGTAAATTGAAAGATAAGCTTTTTGTCTTTTTTATGCATAAAACCATTGCTATTAAACTTACGGATGCCAAGGAGAAAGATGAAAAGATAAACTTCTAGATCTCATACCTATGTCACTTATAAATGCACTCATCCAAGATCCAAGGCAGGGAAGATGTAAACAGAGACAATGACAGAGATGTAGGCCAGCTTAGAAAGTGTTACAGATGGCTAAGTAGTGCTCAAAATGGTGGAAATAGAATGAGAAGGCTACATTCTGTTTTGCACCCTTGCTTATGATCTTTAAAGAGTGTGTGCAAATTGTTTACCTAGGCAGCTAATTTTAGTTATCGCATAGGCTTATGCTGTACCTTACTAACCAATGTGGCACTTGGGAAAATGGAAGCAAAACAATTACTGAAATTGCAGAGAATGATTGACAAGCTGGAGAAATGGCCTAATGTATTGCCATTCAAATTCAGTGTCCAAAAGTGCAATAACTCAGTTGAGAAGCCAAAAAGCTCAGGAACAGGGAAAACTGTTAGGAGGGGATCCCTTATTAGCAATACAAATGTGCAGTGACTTTGTGATAGTCACTTCAGTTAACCTGATGATAAGAAAGTAATATAAGTAGCCAGCAAACAAAACCAAGAAAGAAAGAAAAAATCCAGAGCTGATTGTCTCACTGAGTAGAAGCTCATAAGGCCTTACATGCAGAACTGTTTGCACTAATGGAGTCCTCCCCTTCTAATGGCCATACATAAACGTAAACGGTGTGTAGTGTGTGCACAGAGACATGCAAACTCAGACTAAAAGAGAATGGTATGTGTCATCCAAAAAGGATGTGTTTTGGCATTGTAGAGATATTTGTAAGCACGTCAAGGGAATCAACAGATTAAAAATGGGCAATATGTTTTAAGTAAGAGATTTGAGTGAACAAGAGCTGACATGAGGATACAAGGTAAATAGCTTAAGGGAAAGTAATGAAACATTCTTTTCATAGAAATGGTGATGGGGGATTGCAAAATCTGTCCTTAAGGTTAGTTCAAGAAAGAATGTAACAGACATTAACAAATTCTTATAAATTCAGAAAAAGAGCCACCAAATGGGTTAAGTACCACCTAACAATGTAGAAAACAAACCAAAATGAAGAGAAAGGGTGGTGGAGTACCATCCTTTCTCTTCATTTTGGTTTAAATTCTTATAAAGATGAGGGCACATAAATTCTAGCTAAACCGTTATAGGTGGCTTAAATGGTATTTTGTGAAATATGCAGAGTATATGGGGCAAGCAGTCATTTTTTGACACCAGACTCTGTTTCCAAGTGAAGTTGCCACTACTTTTATTTACCCCTGTTCTATCTTCAGACTTGTATTACAGATGCATTTTTATACAGTTTAATATGAAACTCTAAGGGCATGTTACTATTTGTTTATTAAAAGTTTTTACATCTTATTTTGTACCATCTGCAAGTCTATCCTGTAAAATGACATTCATTTTTTTCTTTTCATTTCCTCTGCTATGTTACTTCAAAAAATGACTGCTTCCTCTACTGAGTACTAAGTGACCCTAGTAGCCTTCGATAGGCTCTTATAGTAGACCCTTCAGCCCTGCTATACTACAGTTAACTGCAGTTAGTTCTGTATTCTGTCTCTTTCCAGTTAATGAGCAAACTCAAGAAAACAACACACACTCTGAAAAACGATAAAGGAGAAAGAACCACACTGGAAGCAAAATAAAACAAATAACGTAAGCGCTTTTGTTTATTGAATATACGTAAACTTCTTCAGACAAACAAGTACAAAAAATTCATGCTTAAATAGGGAACAAGTAATGACATCATTTCCTACATCCATTAATTACATAAAAACTCATGCAGCAAAAAATTACAAAATAAAAAATAAAACATATTTCATAAGCTATGCCTCATATAATCAACAAAACCCTCCACAAAGAAATTATATATATATATATATATATATATATATATATATATATATATATACACACACACACACACACACACACATATCCATCCATATATACAACAATATAATACAAAATATATCAATACATCTAAATAAATAACTAACTACTGGGTCATCACTATCTAAGCTGTGCCCTCAATTTTAAAATACTCATAATAGAGATGGTATCATTAAGTCCAGGTGACACACAAGCATTTAATTTCAGTTGCCATAAAAATTCTTTTTCTTCTAGTTGCAAAGAAACCGGACCCCCCCCCTATTATTATCAAAAACGTTATCAATTATTAGAAACTGGAAATCATGTTCTGGGGACGATAAAACATGCCTAGCTAGGGCATTATTAGTACTCCCTCTTGTAATGGCATAAAAATGCTCATAAATCTGACTCTTGAGGGGCCTATCAGTCTTGCCAACATAAAATGAAGAACATTTAGAACACAATGCCAAATAAACAACCCCTCTTGTATTACAATTATATTTGTCCTGTAAAAAATATTTCTTCCCATTAATAGCGAAACAATTAGTCACTAAAATAAGTCTACACCAATGACAAAACCCACACTTGAACATTCCACAATGAGGACGATAACATTTATTATTACCCCTTTCAAAAATAGATTTAAGGTTTCTACCTTTACAGAACGTCACGAGTGGGTACTCTCCAACATATTTTCTTAAAAGACTATCTTCTACCAATAAAAAACAAGTTTTATTAATAATAAATTTTAAAGACAATGCGTCCTTTGAAAAGGTGGTAATAAAACTTAATTTACCATAATCACTTTTCGCATTGTCTATGTGTTGAATAGTAGAAAAGGACAAATGGGGAGTATTAGGAACATCAATAACAGGTATAGATCCACCATCTTCAGGTGCAACATTAAAATTAAGAATCGGTTTAAAATAACCATGTGTTCTTTTGTAAGATAGTTCATTTATAAGTTCCTCAATTAAACTACTGGGGTACCCACATTTTCTAAACATGTCACTCAACAAAGAACATTCATCGACAAAATCCCTATCTAAGGTTGTCATTCTAGCTGCCCTTACAAGCTGTCCTTTAATAATGCTCCTTTTTTGATGAAATGGGTGGCAGCTAGAGAAATGAAGAAAATAATTTGAGTATGTGGATTTCCTAAAAATCCTAGATGTGAATGTGTGTAAAGAATAATTTTTAGATAAAAACACATCTAAAAAAGAAATGGCATTCTCGTGGAAATCCCATGTGAACTTTAAAAAACTAGTAAAATTAGTGATACTAAGACCTATCACCCTTCCAAAGGATGAAAATGTCATCCAAATATCGAGTGTACCATGCAGCCATATTTTGGAAAACAAGATCCTTAAATAAAAAATTGCTTTTCCCAAAATGCCATAACTGTATTTGCAAAGGTTCCCCCACAAGGGGAACCCATGGCAACACCTGTACTTTGTAAATAATATTCAGAGTTGAATATAAAATAATTATTCTTTAAGACTAAATCTAATAAATAAATAACCAAATCAATCTGGTCACCATCAAGTTTTTGATCTAATAAAAAATCCCTAACCCATTCGCAACCTAAATCTTGTGGTATGCAAGTATATAAATCACACACATTGATGGTAAGAAAGTTTAAACTACCATCAAAACCAAAATTATTGAACGTTTCTAAAAAGGCCCAAGAATCTTTGCAAATTTGTTTCTGATGTTTTAAAAAATCCTTCAATTTACAATCAACAAATCTAGCAAATCCGTAAGAGATTGACTGCCTTCCATCAATAATCAGACGAAAAGGAGGTTTCTCCAAATTCTTATGAATTTTAGGCAGTCCAAATAAAATGGGGGTAGTGGGGTATTCAATCATGAGGAAATTAAATAAATCAATATCAATGCGTCCTTCTATAAATAAATCATTAATGAAGCTCTTAACTTTACGATAGGCTCCATTCATTTCATTAAGAGACACTCTCATATATGCATCATTGTCCAACAAAGACTTCATATTAAAAATATAATCCTCATTATTCATAAAAACCAAACCACCCCCCTTATCTGGTTTACAAATACGGATGTTAACAAACTTTAGATCATTTAATGCATCTCTCTGTCTTTGGGTCAAATTCTCCTCCAAAGAATAGGTCCGGGATCTAGAATTAAGGAGCACTCTGATATCATTATCACAAATTTTTTCAAATAAATGAATGGCTGGGTGCAAAGGTAGATTAAAGATACTCGCCACTCTAAAATCCTTAATAAGACTAGAACAATTACCAAACATAACATTCAAATTTAATTTCCTAGTAAAAAGCCTTAAATCAACCAAAGTTCTAGCCATATCACCCCTAAAGGTTGGAACAAAGGAAATTCCTTTAGCTAAAATGTCAATAATTGAAGGATCACGGTTAAAGGAAGAAAAATTAAAATTTTTAAAGTCTTGTGTAACATTTGTATGAATAGTCAAAAAATCATGTCCAAAATTTATCAATTCATCAGTCTTAGAACAAGCATTTGGGATGCTATCTCCTTCTCCTGTTCTGGAATTTCTTCTTCCTCTGGTTCTGAGTCCGAGAGGCACGTTGTTGTCCTGTGATATTCTGATTCCTCTGCACCTGAAAACCCTGTTGTTGATTTACATTGCTATAGGAACTTTTGTTAGCTAACCTTTCACTTCTCCTAACCGGAGATGGAATATTTCTATTGCTGTTAGCAAAATCACTGTTATTCAAGTCATTGTTATCAGGTGCAACAATCGTCATCAGGGTCCTCATGAAAAATGTTGGAAATTTTATTAGTGTTAGCAACAGGATTTGAAGGGGGTAAGGGATAAGCTAAACCCTTTTCATATGCTACCCAGTCTCTATTTAATTTCTTTATTTTGGTTTCTTTAATTTTATTCAAAGACCCATCAATACTAGAAAAAATCCGCAGGAAATCGAACTTGTAACATTGGAAATCCTTGTCAGTTCTAATTAAATTATCCAAATCTGTCAATTCACCTTGTAAAAGTTCTAAATGTGTTCGATAATTTTTAATTAAACAGTCCATAAATGCAATACCCTGCTGGTCGAACAAACATAAAAGTTCCTTATGGAACGCCGAGTTTAGAACAACACCAGAGGGGAAGCGCCACTGTCACAAGCCTTTCGGCACTTGTTTCCTTCGCACACATTCATTCAAATATTGGATTTCAATTTGAAGCTTTTTAAATTTAAAAAGCTTAATATCAAAAGCTTTTAAATGATTGGTAAGAGTGTTCTCATTCACCCCAGAATGAACAGAGTGAGGCGAAGCTGAATCATTATTCAAAAAATTGGCCGGTTCCTTAAACCAGTCATTCAAAGAAGGCAATAAGGAAGAAGTACTTATAGGGCTTTTTCTTTCCAGTTAACGGCCATCTTGACATACTTGGTCACAGAGCTAACAGGTTGAGGTTCAGGCCTGATATTTTCCTTTGCAGTAAACTGCTGTAATCAGGTCCCCTAAAAACCATATCTGCTTTTCGTTCATCAGGTATGAATGAGACACCTATTTCTGTGGTTTACACGATTACTAGGTGTAACAAGACCATCATTGTGCACACCTTGCTACTAAATCTACAAACAATAGGGATTATAAAAAAAAATCAGCTTTCATGTGATAAATGATCACTTCCAAGCTTCAGAACCTGTCTGGCAAACAAAGTTCATAAACAGAAGATATGTAAAAAAAACCCTATGAGGGTTTTCTTTCCTACACAGGTTAAAAGTATTCAGGGTAAAGCCTTTCAAAAAGTGCATGGCTGGTCACATACCAAGAGCACTTTATGCTGTATGAAGTAATAATTCTAAATTTAAGGCACTAGCAAGCTGCTATAGATTACTGAAGTTATCTAGCAGACTATCATGTGTGAGCTGCTAAACTTAAACTGGACCAGCAAACAGCTCAGAACTTAACATGACCTCAGACGCTGGACAAAAAGGTACTATGAAGTTTTTCTAAATGGCAAGGTTTCTAACATTTGTTTTTTCCAGAGAAGTATCACCAATTAGTCTATAAGGAACGCGGGAGTCTATCTACATGCAATATTACATGTAGATAGACTCCCGCGTTCCTTATAGACTATAGAGGGGAAGAATTCTAATGCTTTTTTCACTAACCACTATCTTACAATAGTGGCTAGTGAAAAAAGCATTAGAATTCTTCCCCTCTGAGACCTCATTTCAGGAATATTTTCATAGCCCCCTGTCCAGCTGTCGCTCATATCCATCTGCAGCAAGTCTCAGGTACTGGTGTATTTTTGCCTGACAACCTACATTAACCCCCCCCCCCCCGGTTGTTTACTGATTTCTGAGAAGTAAAACAGTGATTATTAATGATGGATGTAAGATAAAAAATAACAAATGGAATATGCAGAAGAATGCGCATGCATAATGGTACATGATATCTTCCCATCTGAAATATTCATCTAGCACAAGCTCTGCTTCTGCTGGTCATGTTAAATCTTCTAGCTTCTGTTGTTCACTTTCTTCATGAAAATACTCACGGTCACATATGACAGAAGATTCTGTCAATGGATGAAAATAGAAAGTCTTTTTGGCTTGTCACTCCTTGCATCTTTATTCCATTCATTATGGAATTACCGTCAGTGGTATGAGTTGTTGGTTTGTATTTTTCAAAAGATGATGACCAAAAACTGTCAAATGGAGTACTTTTGTATCCCTATAGACTCGGATAAGGAAATTTGTTGTCAGCATTTACCTTGACAGAGTGATTTAGCAAACTGGACTGTCTTTTCTGTTAATCCATTTCTTTATGGGTAGGGCAGGCTGTTGCAGCATGTGTAAAGCTTCATGGAGGTAAAAGGGCTTACGAATTTAAGACCTGCTCTCTGTACTACATTGTGCTGTACACCATTGTCAGACTTTTCTTCTTCCTGAATACTATGTCTGTCAAACACAGCTTTCATACTTAAAGCAGTACTGAAAAGATTGTGGCTATTAATGTTTCAAGGAGAAGAACCTGCCGCATTAATAAGCAGTGTTAAAGTATTACAGAGCTACATTAATAGGTCATTGGCAACCACATGCTATAGTTTGCCTGGGATAATAAGCAAAACTGTGGCTTCTCTTAGAGTTTCTTAGAGTTTAGTGTCTTCTCTGAGTGTATGTGTAACATACAGTAACCATGCTTTCAATTTGTTTGTTTACTCTTTGCCAATATAGAAAGTGTCTTATTCCTTCATTGTACTTGCGATGCCTCAGCAAAGAATGTGGAAATAATGTCTTTCTCTTCCCAGCAGAGCTCTGATTGCATGACCTAATTCCTGTGATGCTAGTATTCAGCAGTTAAATGTGGGCTTTGGCTTCTGGTTTGTAGCCAACATGATTTAATAACCTAAATCAGCATGAATGTTTCTTGTGAAGTGGGTCTATTAACTTCTGATAGGCATTGGCTACAACTGGATATTTTTCATCATAATACAAATCAGTACAATTATTTCTTTATGTAAGGACTGTTCCTGACAAATACCATATTTTCTCAAAAGAATGTTTGTCTGTAACAAGTATACAGTTACATGCACAGCACACAATTTAAATTTAATACCTCTGCAAATGGAAAAATAATCCTGCACAAATGCGGCGGTGCAGCAGATAATACTTTATCAAGATGTCCCTGCATGGCTTGTGATCAGATCAGCAATGTATAAAAACCAAAAACAGTTGCAAAAACAATTATTTATTTTCTATCTGTGCAACAGTGTGTCACTGGCGGGCAATGACCTTGTAGCATATGCAATTTATGCCTTATCTTCTTGCAAAGGAAATGCATAAAGACCATTTTGAGAAGCATCAGTGTGTAAATGCAATTTTTTACTATGAATATAGTGAAAAAGAACAGGATTTGCTTATTGGATACCAAGCTCTTTGATATGCAAAAAAGATGTGACGCAAACATTGTCATACAAACTTGTTTGCTTTCTGTCTTACTGGTGCATTGACTTTTGACAGCTGTAGTGCAAATGAGGCTGAGCACATATAGAGTAGTCTCTATGTCAGTTTTATTTTAAGGTACTTTTATTTCTTTGATAATTCTGAATTTCTCTTAATCTGACATTATTGATCCAGCTAAGAGAATGCACCATAAAGGAATACTGGACTTATAATTTACGCCAACAACGCTTTCCTCAGGAGATGGACATGTACTTCCCCTTCTGCTTCTGTCTAGTTCTGCACAAAGATTTGCATAATTGTCTTCTTCAACATGATCAAAAACTGAATACCAATGTTAGCGTAACATTGCTAAAAGAAAGGATAATGTGACATATCGGTATTGACTCAAGGAGCCGAGCATACCTGAACTTTTCCTAGCTCAGGATTTTTTATAACTGCCAAGACATCTGCCCAATCTTTTGCCTCTGTGCACTTATGATTTAAACAAGAAGCTCAAGCCTATCTAGTTCTTCTTTCTGTCATGTTCTCTAGTCTAACGGAAATCTTCTAGGTGGCATTTAGGCCAATATGTATCTAACACTCTCCAGGAAAGTGCCCAGGACCTTAAACTTCAATATCAGAGGTTTGATTTGCTTATGTTTGAGTTTAACTCTGAAGATTAACTTGACCAAATTTATTTTCAAACATGCTTTATGACCCCAGCACCGGTGCTCTATATCCATTTATAGAATAAATCAGAGATACTTTTTTTCTCTTCTTGTACTGACAAATCATGGTATAGTAAAACTTTATATCAAGTGCAATTACATTAATGCGAGCTTCAGTGCCCAGCTTAAACCAGGTGCTGCATTGCTGAAAATCAAATCAACATGCACTATTCTAAAAGCCTGGGCAGATAATTGCCTGAGGACTCTTCTAATACTGAATCAGCAGAGAGTTCTGTTTCTTGCCATGCATCAATACTTTGCACAGCATATATCATCTCTGCATAATGGACAGGAGTACTTTTGCCAACTTATATGGATCTCTGATATTTTAGGGAGATCCTACTTTCTGTCATATTAGATCCCTAGCTTCCTTTTGTCTGAGGTCTTTAGATGTGCCTGGGAGTGTTTGGTGACAATATTTATTTTTTTTATCAAATTCTACACCTCTGGGCCTCCTGTCCTGTGGTTGAGGAATCATCTATACTGTAACAATTTAAAAATCCCTCAAAAGCCACTTACTGAACTTTTTTACAGCATTATTTGATTTTTAGTGCTTTTAGATTAACACCATCTCTGTTGTTTCCATCTTGCAGTACTTGATGTTGATTGCTATTATACCTATTATTTTATCTGTTTCTTTGTCATCTGTGTGTCTTTGATTGCAGATATACTTGGATTTCGATACCATAACAAGCTGAGGTTGAAATAAATTATACATGTAACATTTTTACATTGGCATCATCTTGTAGGAAATTAATAATTTACTTTGCACTCATGACCATGTTTACCATATAGTTTAGTTTGCATAACATCTTCTTCTTCAGACATACTATCTTTGCATGATACATTACTACATGACATAAACGTACTTGCTGCTCTTCTACGTACTGATGAATGAACACAGGCTGCACCTGTTCCAGCACTAGCTGCAATGTCTGATGCATTGTCAGGTATTATAGGTATGTAAATAATGAATTATCTGTCTGGTGGTGCTGAGCAAGGAGTCCATGTATGCATCAGTGACCTGGGTTTGAGAACAGAGCTGGTATGCTAGGTAGCCAGAATGAAGAAACCACTGGCCAACTCTTCTAGCCTATGGGGAGAGTGTAGGGCCAATACTTGGTGGAGACCAGAAATATGGTGGCTTCACCCTATTAAAGAAGAGGATGCTTGTATGTCATGTGAGTCAGCAATGCCAGTGAACATCACTACCTCTTCTAGGAACCCCAACTGACACCAGCACAATGATGGCTCCTGATACCCCATCTATTCAGGCATTGTGTGAGTTTTCACTTCCTTGCCCAA
This sequence comes from Protopterus annectens, assembly GCF_019279795.1. Classification (NCBI taxonomy): domain Eukaryota; kingdom Metazoa; phylum Chordata; order Ceratodontiformes; family Protopteridae; genus Protopterus; species Protopterus annectens. Next base: position 1,255,343,211 of record NC_056728.1, read on the forward strand.
GGATTGTAACTGTAATGGTCTGCTCTTCTAGTTGTTTGGAGGCCACCCCAGTGAAGTGCTACATCTAGGATCATATGGAAGTACTCAGGGAAGATGGAGGAATCCCAGGAAAAAAACCCCACAAGGTTAGTGGTTATGTGGGGGATGGGCATTGAAATAAACATGGCATTTTAAGTGTATGTATGTTTTCGTACATCTTAGGGGGGTTTGCTCATTACTGTGAAGTCATAAACAAGCTTACATGGCTAGCATATCCTTCCTATCTAAATATCATCCTACTATAAATGAGTCACAGACTATTGTGCCTCAATAAATGCCTTTCACTATCTGAGATGATGACTTCATACACCCTCTCCAGACCACATCACTCCCCTGGTTCAAGGAAGACCATGTACCCACAGACAATGAGATTTAGCCTATGAAGCAGCGTACCATGTCTACGTAACAAAACAATGGAATAACATTTCTATTAACCTGAAGCAAACAAAACTTTATAATGGTCATCAAGCCTCACCTAGCCAGTAAACAGTATTGCAATGTTTTACTTATTTTTTTTGTACTTGAACAGTCACAAGCTTCTTTTTACCTTTCATATCTTTCTCTCTCTCTCTCTCTCTCCCTCTCTCTTCTGTTAAAGTTTTACATCATCTTGTGACAACTTTTCTCACCTCCTCTCTGTCAAATGTATTCTCTACTTCACCATCTTGGTGTCTCTCCTACATTCACATATGCAGTTTACCACACCCGTAGCATTAACAGGCTCCTTGTAATTCCTAAGTGCTGTCTCCCCACCATCCTCTATGCTCCATATCTCCTTTTTCCATAGTCATTTTCTTCCACTGACATCACTGTTGTTACCATTATAAGACCCTGCACTTTGTAAGTCTGCTCTTCCCATCTTCCTGCCTGCTTGGATGTCACACTGCGCACCTCCTTATCTCTCAGTCATTTCCTACTTCCGATTATCGATTGTTCATTCCATAAAATGTAGTGGACATTATATTAGCTGACTTGGGTATCTGCCATGGTTCTGGTGCATGTAACATCCACCAGTAGACATGCACGCCACATTTATAACCAATGTCTGATTCTCCATTAAGAATTCCATACCCTTAGCATGCCACTGTCACCAAGAACGCTTTGAATATTTAGGTTTTCCTTCCATTTACCAAAAACACAAAGTTTATCATTGATACATTTGCTTCTCTTTGCATATACCAGCCCTATGCACTAATGTTTTATTGAGTATAATATTCACAAATATGTTCTTTAGTTTATATATCAGTCACAGTACGTCAAAAATTATAGAACAAACGTCACATTTTAAGCGCTGGATTTATGAAGTTCTTCAGCTGTTGTTTAATCCTTGATACTGTTTTTTTGTTTTTCTTTGCTGTAATAATAATTTGGGTGTTTCTTATGTAAATACTCATTTTTTTAGGTACAGAAATTATATTTAAATGTATATGCCTAGAAAATTTCTTCTTGATCTATCAGTGTAAATTGGTTTTACTCAGATGGACATACATGTGAAAAAAAAATATTTCCCTTCCTAAATGCTATACTTTCACAATTAAACCACATTTGACTTACAGGAGTTTCATCCCCTTTGTGCTGTTTCTGTCCTAGTCTGCTTTCCCAGTGCATATTACTTTGGATTTGAACAATGAAATCTCATGATACAGTTTTTGGAATTTGTCTCACTTAATGTTGCATCGTTTTGTGTACACATTTAAAAGCTTTTTATATACATATATATATATATCTCAAGGAGAACATGTGCATCAAAGTGCATGTAGCTCCTTTTGTTGCTTCATACCCACTTAGGTTATAAAGCTATTCAGGCTCATAATTCAAAGCTTTCAGACTGTATACTGTGAATTATTTCCCTTCACTAGGGCCAAAAGCCTATTGAGCCTTCTGTAGTCTGAAGTTAAATAAACCTAATAATCACTTGCAACTTCACTAATTAGCTAAATTTTGCAAGCCAGGAAATATGATACTTTGGCTCACTCAGGTAAGAAAGGTGCAGAATTTAAGATATAAAGCCAATAAAATAACACTTTTTAAAATGCTATGCTATCTCAGCTGCTACTTTATTGTTTTGCAAGAAAATTTCACAGATGCTGTAACATATGTAGGAAATAAATATATAAGAGTCACTGAAAAAAAACTCCATTGAATTTTACTGAAGAACCTCACACATGATTGTAATTTTCACTGCTTCCATTCTAAATGAATATGACTAATCTAACAGGACAGACTGGGGCATTGTAATCTTATCAGCTGGTCCTTCACAGTGCATTCTGCAATCAATGTAATACACAGTATTGCCAGCCTTAAACTATGGTTGTTATTCTCAAAAGCAAGTAATTTACATACAACTTATTCCCTCTGTCCAAGATATCATACTTTATATTCCTTATAATAATATTGGTAGTTAAGATCTCTAAACCCACCATCCTTGTAATCACTGGATGCTAAAGGTACAATACAAATTTATTTCAATGTCTAATACTGAGCACACTTCTAAAAGTTAAAAAAAAAATAAATAATTAGTACATTATAAAAAAGTCCAGACTTCCCTAGAATGAATGATATTTAAACTTCTACAATAACACAGTGGAATAATCCCTCAGATACAAACGGGTTTCATGGACCTCATAAGACTAATCAATATGAGACTGATTTCTACAAGACAGGAGATTATCAGATATCTCTATGCATATCCTGGGACCCACTAGCAGTTCACAGTTACCCAAGTGCACTGGACAACCTGTTTGATAGGTTACCAATAGGTATTTAAGATAAGGAGAAACCAGGTCATGTAGACCTGAGTAAGTCACTGCCAAAGCCTCAAACACTGATCACAAACCCATAAACAGGTAGTGCATAGCTGGGGGCATTGGTACAATACTGTTATATTACCAAGTATCTGATGAAAAATTGGCTACACAAGATGGTGTTAGTTGAAGCTGGAGTTAGGTACAAGGTGGCACAATAACCGAGGCAAGGTGAGACTCATTTATGACTATATCAATAGCTATAAATGGAATAATTTCTCTAACAACTCTAAACCCAGCACATTAGCATGCTTTTCCAGATTGTATTTCTGCATTCAAATCATACAGAGTTATCTTTCCCCAAGCATTATGAGTATAGGTTCATAGGTATTTACTAGGCTAACAACCACAAGGGCCTTTTTAAGCCTACCCATGCATCCGAAATTCCTGAGAAGTTCTGGTACCCCTTGATAAGTGTAAGCAGGGGCTTGGGAGGTGAAACATTTACAATAAGGAGCCTGAGAAATGAACCCTTTACAGGTTGCCAGTTTCCATTAGAGACATAGCTGCCAAACCATGGATGAATTTCTTGTTCCCCATCCAATTGTTCAAGTTACACTTGAATTGGGTTAGGGAAGAACTCTGCTTCTCATGGACGGGTGACCTGTTCCACAGAAGGGGTAGTCTCGGTTATACATACCTGTCTGTCCAGCAGGTCTTCTCAGGCAAGGTTTAAGCCTTTAGAAAAAGTAATTCTCATGCTGTTTGTTTTGTGGATATGCAAGAACTCCATCAGAGTGGGGTCTGACAATGCATTGTATGTCAGGCAAGGATCTCCTCTCAACAGCCTGTAGGAGACAGAATACAGGGCTAGAGCCTTGAGGTGGTCTGCATAGGACATGTTACTTACTGTGACTATGTAAGTTCTTGTATTTGCTGTGCTACAATTTGGACTATTTCCTTTAACCATTTTTGTTTTTTACAGTTGTAAGTTTGTGCATTTTTATCAGTTTTTACTATGTGAGTTATTGCCAGCTATTCCAGGAGAAGTAGGTTGGTGGATGTGTAACATATGCCAGTACAGCTAGCTGGAATCTAGCAAAGAATTATGTGATTTGTACAGACGCTTGTATTGAAAATGTATTTGTAAAGTTGCTTGTGTTAAAAATGTATTAACAGTGGGTCCTGACTGTATTGTAACCAAATTAAATGTATATGTTTTAACAGAGGATACTACAAGAGAAGAGGTTAATCACAATTGCAGCTAACTTTGGAAAAAAATAAGAAATTAAATTGCTGGGCCTAGGCCATAAAGATGTTATCTCACAGTTTTGAATGAAGTCAGAGATGCAATGTCTGTATGAAGCATAGTTTGTTAGTTGCTGTAGTAGGAGTAGAGGTTTGTAATTGTTTTATGACTTCCAGAAGCTGCACAAGATCCAAGCAATGCTCTTGTCTGTGTATTATGGACATGTAGGTGCTAAATCCTGACAGGGCAGCCATGGTGGTGCAGTGGTTAGCATTGCCACCTCACAGCAAGAGGTTCTCTGGTTTGATCCTCGGCTGGGGTGCCTTCTGTGTGGAGTCTGCATGTCCTCCCTGTGGTCGCGTGGGTTTCCTCCCACATCCCAAAGACATGCTGTAGGTGGATTGGACACTCTAAATTGGCCCTAGGAGTGAGTGCATGCATGTGTGTCCCTTCTGTGGAAGGTTGGGTGCTGGGCTGGCAACTCGACACCATAAAATTCCACTGCCAATCATGAATGGACAGGTGATCCACTGTGGCAACTCCTAACCAGGAAAAGCCGAAAGAAGAAGAAGGTGCTAAATCCTGACAGCTTCTAATGGGGGGGGGTTGCGCTGGAACCAGAAGTCAGATGACCATATGTATTTGATGTCATTCTGTAAAGAAATAAGGTTTTAATATTAGGTGAGACAGAAGTCCAAAGGAAGGAAAACTTGTTAGTAGGAACCTCAGATGTACTAAAAGTACAAGGTCAGTTATAAAATGAGGTTGCCACCACCATCAATCATAAGTCCTTCTCTAGTTAAATTAAAAACCTTACAAGTAATAATTAGTACTGCACTGAACTATTACTAAATGCTAACACCTATATGTATCAGGAACAAGTAACCAAAAACCAAAACGGCAACAGCTAACGCCACAAGCTATGTGATCTTGAGAAACCGATAACTCCTTCTTAGATATAAAACCAAGGTAACTTCCAACAAACGAAAGCAGCAGCCCTCTAATGGTTAAACTCTACAATTTATTTAAAAACGGAACATACACAAACAACGGTTAAGCGCTTTCACCTGTATACAACACAGGCTTCATCAGAACTGACTTACATTTTGATTTAGCCCAGTTTAAATTACTTTTTTGGCACCAAACAGAGCTCACAAATTTAAAGGCAAAATGTACCAAAATAGTCTATCTACATGTTACTGAATGCATAATATCCAAATTCATAAAAGCTGATCAATTCATTCTATAAATGTAAAACTTCTAAAAATATAAACAGTAAATAATAAATAGAAAAATGTATTAAAAAATAAAATAATAAAATCTGAATAATTTGCTCAATTGCATATCGTAGTACTTTCAAAATCAATTATATATATATATATATATATATATATATATATATATGTTAAAATGTTAAATATATGTAGCAATATGTTAAACTATGTATAAATAAATATATATTAACTATGTATAAAAATACATATATAAATTTTTACCATATATCATGTATCAGGAAGCCACTGCCAGCATCATAGCTGACAAATTCAGCTCTAATCATTCATATTATTCCTCTCATTGTTCCCCTAAGTTACTTCCCTCCAAAAATAACTCTGTTAAGGTATTGTTTACACTGTCTAAAACCAAGAACATGAGGTTCATAGGCCACAATAATAGTACTGGCTTCTCTAATCAAACATATACTTTAGCCCAACCCCTTCTAAACCTATTCAGTCTAAGCCTCACCACTAACTATATCCCTGATGCTTGGGGAACAGCATTACAGTAGCATTACAATAGGTGACCCTACTACAGACCCTGGCAACTAAAGAAGCTTAAGCCTCACTAGTATTATATGCAAGGTCATGGAATGCATCATTACTTAATTAACTAACAGTAAGATAGGGAGCCTTCAGACCTATGATGCAATTCAATATGGTTTCATAGAGGGCAGATTATGTCTTTTTAACTTTTATTTGAAAGGACTGCAGAACTCCTAGGTAAAGGTAAGACTATTCAAACTGTATATCTGGATAAAGCCAAGCTTTAGATACCATTCCTTATATGGATATTACTGACAAATTCACTCAAATAAATATAAATACCAAAGTTATTCATTGCATAGCAAAAGGTCTCCCTCTTAGAACTTAAACAGTAAATGACATGGGGATAAAAATGTCACTAGTGATATCTTACAGGGGTCTGCACTGGGCCACTTCCTTTTTAATCATAACGCTTGACTGACACCCTTTTCTGCGACAGCAAAAACTCAAAAAATGTTTCACTGAAAGAACTTTCAGTGAAGCTTTTTTTGCATGGGGGCAAGCACCTCTGTACCCCATTGAACTTATATAAACCTATTCCAGGGTCAAGCAACAGTGGCTAAAAGGGAACTTGTCACTATTTGCGAAAGTGCATTCTGGAAATCATTTTTGCTGAAATGGCGGTCACCTAAACTGCCATTGAGCTACTGACAGGCTCCTCCTCCTTTTTGTCATCATTTGTCTGAAGGGAAAGTAGAAACCCAAGGAAGCTGGTTGACCAAGTTTGCTGATGACTGCTAATTAGACACTTGCAAATTCTTACCCATTGCTGTTATTCATTGGAAGTCACTTCTCGTCTGGTTTCTAATCTGATGTCTATGTGTGTGCCAACAGAGATTGGCTTTTTTACAGATTTCTGTTTTGACCATGATTGTTCAAATGCACAGTTAGAATTTACTAATTCAGGGGAATGGGGGATGGGATTATACACCCACATGAAGGTATGCAGTGGGGCTTACCCTCTTGCAAAAGATATTTCATCACATTAAAGTTTCAAACAATTATTTCATCTAGTTGAATCCTCATTGACTTGCAAGCAACAAAATAGAGGAAAAGTATTGTTGTGCTGAGTTAGGAAGTTTTCATGCCCTCTGTCTGTTTCTGAAAGGAGTATGTATACTTATTTAATAAGCACCACATGGATCACATTAATTAAAATTCAAATTTAGGAAAAGACAACCTTCTGTGTTACTCTCTGATGTTAATAAGAGTACATAATAAGTTCTGTTATGTAGCTTTTAAAGCAGTTATGCTCTAGTCCCATCCTTGAGAAAAAAAATTGGTTATGACAGAAGAGCCTCAAGAAGTTAAACAGCTTTGAAGATGTAAGTCAATTCATGTTCCCCCCACCCCAACACACCACACACACACACACACACACACACACACACACACACACACACACACACACACACACATGGCTGACTGAAGAGTTTGTGATGTTTTAAAGCTGTTAGTGTATTACAGGTACATTAAGCTTTTGGATGATGACTTTGTTATGGCATTCAGTATTTTATGACTTTCAAAGCCATAAAGTACTTCATGCTTCTGCACTTTTTCCCTGTAATTAACAATACTACAAAGCTACTAAAGCTACACCTCCATGTATTACAAAGACTTATGATTAGGTCTCTCAGGTTGTCACTAAAACATTTTTTGTTCTTGACACAGATATCAAACATTCACCTCTTGAGCTTCACTTTGTTTTGTTGAATTTCTTGATATTTATGTCTTAAATATGTAAGTTCATTATGATGGGGTCTCCATTTATACTCTGTAGTATGACTCCTGCCTCTAGAATTATTCTATCTCACATTTTGTTTTCATTCAAAAGGTCATCTCTTTTGTTTTCAGAGGATGTTGTCTTTTTATCTTATGATGAATCCAAACCTGGGGTCATAATACTGCAGAAGAAAAAAATTAGATTACTCTCTTTAGGTTATGTGTGTTTACATGCATGCATATATGTGTAAGTGTAAGTGTAAGTGTGTGTGTGTGTCATGTGTGTGTGTGTGTGTGTGTGTGTGTGTGTGTGTGTGTGTGTGTGTATGTGTGAGGGAGATGTTTGAGTACCTCTGGGCTGGTTCATGACTGGTGGTAAGGATGTTTATTTGGAGTATAAGACTGACCAATGGATGGGTGAACTGAAGTCTCATGACCACTGAGTGGATTTGTGGTGATGAAGTGGAAGTCAAGTGGCTGCTTTGCCAGTAAGTATGCAGTATCTTTTACATGTATGGTTATGAGCTGTAGCTAATGACCAAAAGAACTACATCAGAGTTACGATGGGTACAAATTAACTTTTTCCACCGGATCACCGGGCTTACTTTTTTGGCAGGCTAAGGAGCTTGGTGATTTGGTAGAATTTTAGGGTAGAACTGCAGCTCCTATTGCTCAAGCCAAGTGTCATGGTTTCAGCATAATTTAATGATGCCTCCATGGCAGTACGCATTGCAGTTGTTATGAGCATGGCACATTAGCTGGAGACCTTGAGGCAGATCCATGACATGATGAAGGGATTTTGTCTCGAATATCTTGCTGGGAAAAGGGAAGAGTATTCTTTTCCTGATTATTCTGCTACCACTGTGATCCTTCCTAGGAGTATTAGAGGAAAGTGGAATAAAGATATGAAAAATAAATTCTACTGAAATACAAGTATCATAAATTGATGTAAGTTAAGGATTAATACCCCAGTGTTGTATTTATTTTAGCAATGAAGTAAAAATAAAAGTCTTCACATTCATCAAGCGTCATTGGTGTTCTACAAAAATTGATGTTTTAGTGGATCAATCTTTTCTGAAAATCTGAAAAGGTGGGTTTTTAGAATAGATTGTCTTATGTCCCACAATGCACTTCCAGGGTTTACCATCAAGGAAACCAATAGGAACCATATGACATGGTTTTACCAGCTCTGCAGGTAATCTGTCTATATTTTATGGACAACCTACCAGTAATGTAACAAAGGCTAATCTTTCTCCAGGTAGTCTCTCTGACTGTATTATAATTTGATAGCAATCACAAACATCCCTTTAATAAGCAATAAGTAAAGGGAATGCGTGACTGGTATCACAAATTGATAATGAGAAGTATCCCTTTACTTACTGCTTATTAAATAAATATTTTCTGAGCAATTATTTATTAGTATCCTGATTTCTGTTGAAGACTCCAACTTCAGCTACTAATATCATTTGTATACACCACAGCTGCTGATTAGAAAGCAACTTGGCTCTCATCCTGTTTGCTCAACAATCAGGGGAAAAACAAGAATAATGAGGGAGAAAGGCTCAAAACTTAGGATTTAGTTATAAGTGTTTTCGCTATTATAAGTCGATTTGTGACATGCATTGTCTAAAGAACAAAAACATCTGCAAATGTTGTTGCTGTATTTAGTATTTTAAGTTCCCCCATTTCTATAAAATATCAAATTCTACAAGGGCAACAACAAAATTGCTGAAGCAAATTCAGATATGTTCCTAAGAGGTATGCCAAGCAAGTGAAGCAAAGTCTTTGTAAAACAGCTTTCTCTCATCTCTCCTATATCCTCTTCCCTCTACCAATATGTACCCATGATGCTCTGCTCCTCAGCTGTCAGTGATCTGACCATGGCAATTGTGTATATTTAGTTCCTGAGCACAAAGCATCACCATTATGTGATTTTCCATAGTGAGTGGATTTCATTGAATGCATGCTTGGAATCATGAAGAGATTGCCTTGTAGCAGGTGTTATTCTTGTTGATAAGGCATTTGATGAAAAATAATTAACATAATTATTAAAGGCCAGCAGATGTATGCCTTAATGAACTTGTTCTCAGGTTTAGAAATTAACAACTTTCTCACATGTGCAGACAGAAGAAGCAAAACAGAAGTGTGGTGAAATGGGGGTAAGATGGCGCACTGGTATGGATAAAGGCATCTGACCTTACCCTGATGAAGTGCGGCAGAGAAAACATGTCAAAACAGGACAGTTTGCATTAGAAAATGAATTGATTCTGCTTGTGGACCTTCTACAACAGGAAATGAGAAATATCCTGATGCCATCAGGCCTGAGGAAAAAAATAATGTCTATAGGAGCTCCACTCTTGTTCGACTATACCTTGAAGTCACTAAAGATTACTACTTTGCTAAGTGTATAGGCCACTATTTTTTCAATTGAGGGTACAACATACTATGGAAACGGTAATGTGTCTTCTGCAAGTGGTTATGAAAGAGGTGGAGCGCTTCATCAAGTGAGCTTGGCAAGAAATGACAGATTGTAATCAAAGTTCCAGTCAGTTAATTAAGTAAACAGAATTCCTAAACTATTCCCATAATCAAAGTTCCAGTCAATTAATTAAGCAGACATAGAATTCATAAACTATTCCCATAATCAAAGTTTCAGTCAATTCACTAAATGGGTACAGCATTCATAAACTATTTCATGACATGAACCTATAACATTGCCCAATCTAGTAGCTTGGCAGTGTCATAAAAAATTGGTAGCCCTTTTTTACAATGGAAAAAGGGAGAAACTACAGAGGAAATCACAGAACTGCTTCAGGCTAGAAGACATTGTCATCTGGAAATAAAAGTGATGAGCCCCCTCCCACTTTTAAATAGTTTAGATATTTAGCAAACAGGGGCCTACAATATTCACAGAAAGTGGCAATGTTTTGATTTTTATTAACCTTAAACTTTGCTGCAACTCTTTCAGAGCTTACTGCTAGGATGTATGTGGGGGAAAACAGAAAACAGCCAATGCTTACAGACATTGAACTGTACTACATGTTGTATGCCAGCATTCTTTCTTCTCAACTTTGTAAAAGTCTTTTAATCTTGAAAGTTAACTTTAGTTATCTTAAGTTATCCTTCACAAATAATACACACAGTTCTCAGTACTTAAAGTGATAGCCTCTCTTCCTGTGACATCTGCTGTAACATGGAAAGAATGAAAGCACTTTAAAAACTTTAAAGGTTACTGCACTGACTGCTTTCTCTTTAAGTGCAAACGTTGCTGGTTAAGCTGAAGTAATGCAATTTAAAAAAAATTTGCTGGGAGAAAGAATGCTGGAAGAAGAGTCACTTAAACTAAGATTTATTTTCTGTTTTTCGAGTTAGAAGTCATTACATTTGTTTTTCAACACAAAGTGTTGTATGAAAAAAAAAGAGAGACATTTCCTTACCTGGATCTTTTCCACTGAAGCTCGGTATATCCTACAAAGACATGATATATGAGTCAGACATTTGTCCCTGTAATAGCCTCCTACCGTACAAACCGGTATGGTGTGATTACAAACTGCTATTATGTGTATTGCATTGTCAGAGAAGCCAGGCCAGTTCTTTTCAGCACACAGTCTGATTGGTTATGGCAAATATGCAAATGCATGACACATGAAAGGTAGCATATTTATAACAGCAACTCTTTCCACCTTAAGAGCCAGGACAGTCTGGCAAGCCACACCTTGCTCTTTGTTAAACCTACAGGGCGCTTAGCAGAAGATACTTGTCTAAGGTGAAAATGAAACTTGCAAGCTGTGCCCCATACCCAAATCACAGTGCTATAAATCACAACAGCAGTTATTTATTCTGCCAACTCTTAGGTGCTCATTAGAAACTTAAGAAGACAAAGTGTTTTTTTTGTTACTTTCAGCACAAATTATTAACAAACATATGCACATATATTCCTAAAGCAGGAGAAGCTTCAGAATAACTACGCTTTTAATGGGAAGAGAGCTGCTGCTAGCAATACAAAAGCAGAAAAGCATGAGTTCCACCAACAAACAGGTGAAATAAAACATGCGATCTTGCACTATGTGTGTGGCAATATGTATGTATTTATATATATTTTCCAAATTACTGTATATGTGTGTGTCTGTGCATATGTGTGTGTATAGACAAAAACTGCTGATCGAGGAAAACTTCTTTATTTATTTATTTATTTTTTGACATTTGATTACCGGGAAAGTTTGACTGGGTAGGAGCCAATTTTCAGCAGGGGCACGGGGAGAAAAACGCCAGAATATTATACAACATTTTAAGAACTATTTATTTAACATTTGGCAATCAGGAAAATCCAACTGGGTCAAAAGCCCATTTTCGGAGGAGGACTGGAGAGAAAAGCTCCACAATAGAAAAACATCATACAATATAATAAATGCATAAGACTTACAATTAATGTAACATTTAAAAACATTAGCAAGACAACTAGCTGAATATATATGAGCATTTAGCATAAGCAAATTTCCAAAATAAAGTTAAGACAATCAGGTGGTATAGAGGGAAGGCAAAGAAATAAGAAGTAAGTAAGCATCTGTATATATATATATATATATATATATATATACTACAGGGGATAGAGAACCTAAGATGGGGGCATAAAACCCACCACATAGCACAAGTAACCAAAAACTGAGGGTAATGCTACTCAACACCAGAAGTCTAAACCTCAAAATGCACGCACTTGTGGAGAACATCGACATCTGTGCAGTAACAGAAACCTGGTTTAAGGCTCCTGAGAGCACCCCAGCACTACTAGGCTATAACTCATACCTTACCTTTCGGCCACAGAACCAGGACCGAAACACAAAAGGCGGGGGTGTATCCATATTTATCAAGGATACCCACACCTCCAGGTTAGTGGTGCAGCACAATGCCTCAGAGATCATCCATGTGCAACCAACAATGGGCAAAACTGCAATCCAAATTGTAGCTTGCTACAGATCACACACCATGGCCCAGGACCCCCATTCCGCATTTCTGGAGACACTGGGAAATATGAAGGTCCTACCAAACACCTTAATACTGGGTGATTTCAATTACCCAAACATAAACTGGGAGAACTACTCAAGTACTAACTCCCTTGCCCAATGCTTCCTAGAATTTATAAACTTGAATGCCCTGGATCAACTGGTCAACACCCCAATCAGAGGGAACAACATATTGGACCTGGTCATCACCAACATGGGCGACTGGTGTTCCACACCGGAGGTCAACCCCTCACTGGTTAGATCAGACCATAGACTAATCACTCTGGATATCCACATTCCTCCCCCACCCCCAATCAAGGAAACCACCATGAAAAACTTTTCAAAAGCAAACTTCACGTTACTTAAGACCGAGGTGGAAAGGTTCACAGCCCCCATGATAAAGGACAATGCTGTCCAAGCTGCTGAAACCTTTACAAAGGCACTCTATGAGCATCTGCAGGAATGCATGGATCATGATATCCCAAGTAAAACCAAGACTCACTCCTCCAAGAAAAGGAAACCAGTCTGGTGGACCCCTTCCATAAACAAGCTATACAGCAAAAGGAGGAAACTAGTACAGAAAAGAGTAAATTCCCAAGGAGGAAAGACATCCCTGATCAGTATCAGCAAGAAACTACGATCCTTCATTAAATCATCCAAGGCTAGTTTCGAAAGAAAAATTGCCAATGACTCCAAAGATAACCACAAAGCGTTCTTTAGCTATGTCAAGAACCTAAGTGGAAAGTCTCAGATCTGCTCTGAGTTAGCACAAAATACACTGAACCGACTGATATTGCAAACATTCTGGCAGACAGGTTTAGTGCAAACTTCACCCCCCTCTCACCCCCTAAAGGGCCCATAAGCATATCAGAAGAATGTAGGGCCCCATCAGTCACTGATGCACAGGTTAAAACAGCCCTATCCAAAGGCAAAAACACAGCTTCAATGGGACCGGACGGGGTCCCAGGCTGTACAAGAGCTCCAAAATGAACTAACCCTTCACCTAAACACACTGTTCAAACTCAACCTCTCTACAGACTACGTACCCATAGAGTGGCGCACAGCAACAGTTATCCCGCTCCAGAAAGGTGGAGCCACAACGGACCCTGGGAACTATCGCCCTATAAGCCTGACTAGCCTGGTCTGCAAGACTATGGAACACATAATCATGGAACTCATTAACAGAGACATTGGGAACCTCCAAACCTTGGACCCTACCCAGTTTGGTTTTGTTAAGGGCAGAGCATGCTTTCTAAACCTGGTGGACTTCGTTGAGATGGTTACCAAAGCATTAGATGAGGGAAAGGAGGTCCACACAGCCTACCTAGACTTCGCAAAGGCTTTCAACACCATTCCCCATTCTAGTATTATAGACAAGCTCACCAGCTTGAACATAAACCCCTATGTCACGAGATGGGTTGCCAACTGGCTCATGGATAGAACCCACATGGTGAGAGTTGCAGGCTCTACGTCCGACTCTAAACTGGTTACAAGTGGCGTCCCCCAGGACACAGTCCTAGGACCCGTCCTGTTTGGTATATACTTCTCAGAGGTACAGGCAAGCATAGGAGGACTATGGCTGACCAAGTTCGCAGACAACTGCAAACTAGGGGCCATAATTGATTCTCCGGCTGATACAGACACCCTTCAGATGGGTCTTACTGAGACGGATACCTGGTGTCAAAATCATGGCCTCAAGCTAAATGCCAAAAAGTGCATAGTCATCCCCTTTGGAAAAACAAAATACCTGTGAACTACCACAGGTGGTAGTCCCCTAAATACAGAAAATGTAATAAGGGATCTGGGGACCCAAGTAGATAGTAATCTCTCCTTTGATAATCATATTGCCAAGGTGGTTAGAAAATCCTTCTATGTGGCCCACCTAATCACAAAAGGGTTCTCATCTAGAACAAAAGAGGTTATTGTGCCTCTCTACTCATCACTCATTAGACCCATCATAGAATACAACACCCCATTTGGGATGTACCTTACAAGACACCTGCAACAGCTAGAAAGGCCACAAAAGTATCTCGCCAAGAGGATTACTGGCCTCAAACAGATGCCCTATGCAGCCCGACTCAAGAAACTCCAGCTGTACTCAGTTGCATACCGCTTACTCAGAGGTGATCTCTGCCTGACATACAAGGCCATGTCCAACCCAGAATTGGTGGACATGCTCCACCTAAAAAAAAAACTAATCTCAGCGAGCCACATGCTCTAGAGATATAAACCTCACCACAATGATAAATAGGACATGCTGGAGGGATAGATTCCTATCCCAGAGACTCCCCATGCTTTGGAACAGGATTCCAATATACATTAGGCAGAGCCCCTCATTAACACTCTTCAAGAGAAACCTTGACGGGTGGGTGGGAACAGAAAATTTACCCCGGGGATCACTGCACTGGCTCTGCTGGACAGTAGCGCAGGGAACTAATCTAAGGGGGTAGTGAAAGCCAACACATTCTGGCTAGGCTTATAAATGCCCTTGGGCAGATAGCCTAGTACTTACCTATGAACTTATAAAGATGAGGAGGTGAAAGGAGAACTAATGGAGGTGCATAGTAGAGATAGGAGCCTGACTTAGAGTGTTACCAAAGAGGTTGGAGGGTAGTGAGAGGAAGCATGGGGAAGAGTGGGAAAGGGATATGTGGAGAAAGAAGTGGAAATAGGGAAGTATAAGGGGGAGATGGATATGGAGAACTAACTAAAATGGAGATAAGAAAGTATAAGGGGAGAAGGGAGATGAAGAACTAACTAGGTCTGGTGCAGGGCCAGATATATATCTTGAGAAGGAAGTTCTTTAATGCGGGTTTAAATCTCTTCAGGTTCGATATAGCTCTGATATTTAAAGGTAAGGTATTCCAGAGTTTTACGACAGTGTAGGAATATAGACACTGTCCAGCTTTTTTGTTTGGTCTGTATAGGGTTACTAGTTGCTTATCTTCAGATGGTAGAGCCCTGGTAGGCATATAGGTTTGGATAATTTAATTTAATGCCAGACAGTTTCCAGATTGATATATAATTTTGTGGGCTATATTTAATTGAAGATAGTTTAGGTAATTTGGGAATTTGAGACAGTTAGGGGTACTAAGAGCAGTGCAGTGGTGTTTGTAGTAAGACGCACCTATGGCAAATTTAGCAATTTTATTGTAGCATGATTCAAGCTTATTTTATAGAGTAGTCTGCAGATTGGTTAGAATGTGGGCCCCATATAATAGAGAGGGAAGCAGGTAGGTATTGGCCAGAGTGGTTTTGGTGGCTGTATCCATAAATTGTTTTTGTCCACAGAGCATCCCTAATTTGTAGTGTGTTTTCTTGATTGCATTTTGTATGTGCAGATCAAAGGTAAGCTTATTGTCTATGGTCACTGTGACGATGTAAGGTAATGCCAACTATGCCAGGAGAAGTAGGGCAGTAGATGTGTAACATATGCCAGTATAGTTAGCTAGAATTTTGTAAATAATTATATGTCATTTGTATATCAAACTGATTTGTACAGATGCTTGTGTTGAAAAATGTATTCATAAATTTGCTTGTGTTAAAAAATATATTAACAAAGTGTCATGATTGTATTGTAACTAATTAAATGTATATGTTTTAACAGAGGATTCTGGAAGTGAAGAGGTTAATCTCAGTTCAGATGACTTTGAAAAATAGTAAGAAATTAAATTACTTAATTTAGGCCATAAAGATTGTATCTTGCAGTTCTGACTGCAGCCAGAGAGTAAATGTCTGTGCCAGAGAATGGTTTATTAGCTCCTGTAGGAAGAGTGTTATGGTTTTATAGCTTCCAGATGCTACAACACATATCAGCAAAGCTCTATCTCTGTGTATGGTAACACATAGGTGCTAAATACTGGGTCAGTTTCTAGCAATAGGGTAGTATGGGAACCAGAAGTCAGATGACCAGATGTATGTGATGTCATTCTGTAATCTAGGACAAAAATTATGTTTTAATACTAGGTGAGACTGAAGTTTCATTGCAGTCTGTTTCTGGAACCTAACAAAGAAGGACCCCTCACCTACTTCATCTTGCCTTGCTCTAGTAAGCACCCAGGAATACCCAGGGAACAATAATTCTTTAGATCAGTCAGGAAAATATAGTGAGATTAGTTAAGTATTACTTTTGTTTTTCAGTAATTGTGTGAATCTATCCACCTGTTGTTTTTAATATTTCCTGTGATTGAAACTCTGGTGTTTATTATAAATAGATATTTCATATTTTCATGTTCTTTTATTATTAAATATATTTAAATGTTTCATTGTGGCTGGTACTTTAGAGAATATTTTAACCTTTGAGAGTACTTATATCTCTTGGTAACACTAAAACTGTCAGGTCAACGATTGACATATGAATCTGATTTTAAGAATTAATATACATACACCAGTAATGGGAGATAGATCTGATGTCATTTGTGATTGATGAACTTTATGTATAAAAGGAAGTTGAATTTTAATTTATTTGATATTGGTGAATTCTTTAATTCTTTATCTCTTGGTAACACTGTGGCCACTCCTAAAAACCTGGCTGTTTGGTCAACATTACTATTTGTATTAATATTAATTTCACTCAGTATAATTGGGTACCCTTGCAAGAGCCTTAGAGTAGCTGGCTTTGGAGTGTCTGGTAGCAGTGTAACTACCTTATAGTCTGGGCAGAAGGGGGTATAGCTAGTAAATCTGTGTCAGTCTTTCCCAGGTGTGTGTGCGTGTGTGTGTGTGTGTGTGTGTGTGTGTGTGTGTGTGTGTGTGTGTGTGTGTGTGTGTGTGTGTGTGTGTCTGTGCGTGTGTGTGTGAAAAATCAAGTCTGAAAGAGTGTGTGTGTGTGTCAGCTGCTTGCAGCAGGGACACAAAGCACTGGTTTCAATGAGAGAGTGGTGAAGGACTTGGCTTGGGCACTTGGCTGAGGACTCACTTCCATAGCTGTGCCAGTGTAGAGCCTTATTGGGGCTCTGCAGAGAGAGGGAAAAACAGCCCCGAGACTGAGTGTGTTCTCTGTGTGCTCTTAACAGAAATTGTGCTTGATACAGAGAGCTTCATCTTGAAATACTGGGTGTATCCATTTTTGTTAAAAGTGAATGTCCCTCTCTAGTGTCAATGGTGAGGATTCAGGCTCCTTGATTACTAGCCCAGAGTGGGGATGTCACAGTCACTCTCACTATTTTGGCATGTGAAACTACTTAAATTTTCAGTATTATTTAATGAATATATCTTAAAGTTAGATGAGAGGGTCTTAGGTGCAAAAAGGATGAGTTTGGAGTTATTGGGCTTTAGCAGAAGTTGTGCACTGTTAGCCAAATTTCAGTAGAGGAGAAGGCAGTTTGGTTTATTTGTTGTGGGTGTGTTATGTTATTAGAGGAGGAGATAATGGTAGAATCATCAGCGTATTGGATTAAGGAGCTTTGATATGAGGCAGTGTTTATGAAGACATTGATGAGTAGGCATCCAAGAATGAACTCTTGTAGGACTCCTGTATTGTTAGGTAGTGGGAGAAATAGCATTGCCATTTTACACATTTTTGTCTGTCATATAAGTAGCTGATAAACCCTTTTAGAGTGGATATGAAAGGTCCAAGAGATAAGAGTTTTTGTAATAGTTTTGGGTGTGAAAAAGTATCAAAGGCCTTAGAAAGAGCAAAATGTATTACTGAGGTTATTTAATCCTGAGTCTCTTGCTTGTTAACAGTATTTGTAAAGGAGATTAGTGCAGTTGCTGCACTGTGTGAAGGCCTGAAACCATGTTGGGTGTGGGTAAGTAATTTGTTCTGAAGAATGTGGTCAAGTAGTTGTTTATGGACACATTTTTCTAGTAATTTGGACAGTGAAGATAGAATAGTGATGGGTCGGTAATTAGTTAAGTCATTATATTTTCCTCTTTTGTGTAAGGGGGTTATGACAGATTTTTTTCCAAAGGGAGAGGATGTACAATTCTGTGATGAAATGGTTGATGAGAATGCTGACTGGCTACACAATAGCATCTGCAGCAAGTTTCAAATATTCAGAGGGAAGGTTGTCAGCAGAAGAACAGGGTTTTCATTTGAGTGACAGTTTCTGTATATGGCTAGTGGGTACAGGTTAGAGACAGGAGTGGAAGATGAAGGTCAGTTGTGGAAATGTCTTGTGGGTAAAAGGAAGAAGATGAAGAGTACATGGAAGATGTTTGTGAAGGAGAAGGGCTAAGATTATTTGTGGATTAAGATTTATGGGTTTAGTGGATCATTGACTAATTTAAGTATGCTTTCTATAAAATGGGTGTTAAATGCATATGCTATCTGGGACGGGGATTTACTGGTGGCTGCAGATGGATTTTCTTTTGATCCTGGGGTGAGGAGTAAAGATATGGTGTGCCAATTTTTTGGGGGGTTGTTTTTCTGGGAGGGTAATTGTTGTGGGAAGTACTGCTTCTTATCTTTATTTACCATTTTTTTTGCTCGGTTGTGTATTTGTCTATAGTTATGAAGGTCTATGTCATTTTTTTTCCTTTGCCATTCCATCCAGGCTTTATCCGTTATTACCAGTAAGCTTTTAGTGGATTTGGTTAGCCATGGTGCATGGTTGTTTTTTGTTCTTTTAGTGTGAAGTGGGGCTAGGTTATTGAAGGAATAGTTTATTGAAATGGCTACTTTTGTCTTCTTTTCATGGGCCACTATATGTGGTTTTCTCGCATCTATCTTTTCAACTGTTGGTAATGGGAGATCCCTTCTGATGTAGACTTCATAATTTTCTATAATGCTTTGTGGCTCATGTTTCCAGTGTGCAACAGTCTTGCCACAATATTATGCCTTTCAATATACGATCCTTCTGCTATTAGTATGTCACAACCAGCAACAAGGTATGCAACTGTTTCCAATTCTGTTTTACAAAACCTATATTTGTGTTTCTCCCACATGTTCAATGGATTTTGTAAACCAACGTGTATGTAGCCCACTATCTTTGGCCACCAGTATTAACCTAGATCTTTTACATAGGTTGTCTGATGATTCTCTGGTACTTTTTGATAACCCCAAACATTTCCAGAGGTTGTTGTCTCTAAATGCCCTGTATACCAGAATAGAATATCTTCTTAGATATCTCCAAGTTTGGATATTTTAGTCTTTCATAATAACTTAAATTTTCATATCCATGGATGCCCTTGGTATATTTCCACTGTACTCTTTCCAGTTTACTCATGTTTGTTTTCTTATAGGGTTTCCATATTGTTATTCCATACTCAAGTTTGGGTCTAATGTAACAAACAAACAATGACTTCATCATTTCAGATTTCCTAGACTTTATAAATCTTTTTATACAACCTATAGTCCTATAACTATCATTAACCAATTGGTTGATATGATTAGAAAAACTCATAGCTGGATCTACCCATATACCTAGGTCCTTAAATGAGTCTACAGTTTCAATCACTGTATGCTGTATTAAATATTCACCTTTCAATTTATGTCTCCCAAATCTCATATGCTTAGTTTTTGATGTATTTATCAGCATATTATTCTTCTGTGCCCAAATGGTCAATTTAGTCAAGTTATTTTGCAGACATACCTCATCTGTAACACATGTAATCAGTTTACCTAATTACAGGTTGTCGGCAAATAGAATGTAGAACACCTCAAATAAAAAAGTTAGGTCTGAAAGATACAATCTAAACAACAAGTAAAGGCCTAGGACAGAGCCCTGTGGGATACCCTGACTGTAACCCAGAATTTCACCTGTCCAGTTGCTGTATGATACTTGCCATGTGCTATTAGTAAGCCATGTAGCTATTCATCTTATCAAGAGTGCATCAATACCTAGTTGTTATAATTTATTGATCAGTGTTTTGTATATGACCCTTCAAATGATGGTTAAGTCTATATAAATTACATCCCAGCACAATTTTTCATTCATAGCTGTTATTATATTGTTATAGAACATCATGTTATAGGTGGTAATAGATCTATTTTCAACATGTGCATGCTAATATATGGTTTCAAGTCCCAAGCTATCCAAATTCTGACAATAACTTATCCAGTAGTACCTTCTCCATTATTTTTCCACAACATGAAAGTAGACTTAAGGGTCTATATGACTCTGAGTTTGTACTACTCCCCTTTTCTTTAAAGACAGGTTTAATAAGCGCATGTCTCCAGTCTTGAGGAATCTCCCCATATATGACCTAGTCAATAATAGATATAATGGTACCGTAAGTTCTTGCTGAAGTGTTCTCAGGTCATTCTCACTAATTTCATCTCCTCCTTGTGCTTTGTTTGGATTCAGTTTGTTTAGTTCTTTTTCAATATAATATAATTTGACTCCAGTATCTGAGGTTACCTGGATATTACTAGGACAACTTATCACCTCTTTTGTGGAGCCAAACTGTTTTGCATAAGATTTTGTAAATATATTTATAGTCTGTTGTGTCTAAGAATAAATTTTAGAATCCGCAGACAGTTTATCAATTTGTACGTTATTACTCCTTCCACATCTTATGTATCTATAAAAAGGTTTCCTATTATGCTCAAGATCTTTATATAAATGTTCTTCACATTTTTCTAGACCTTGTCTTATGCTTAATCTGTTTGTCCAGCTTGTTTATTTCAGTTTTCAAAGTTGTAGTTTGACCTCTCTTCCATTTCTTATAATTTTTGTCTGTCACCATAATCATATATCTTGTTCCTGTGGAAATATATCCCCCCTGACTTTGTATGCCTAGATCCTGATATTAAACATTTTTTTGATTTTTTGCACTCAAACAATTTGTCTTTCAAAACTTTCCACATTTCATCTGCAGTTTTCCACTGAACACCTCACTCCAGTTAGTTTTACACAGTGATTGTTTTGCGTCTAAATAATCTGTAATTAACCCTCTGTGCACTGGTTTAGATTTCAGTTTGGCAGAATTATCTAGCAACAAATTAACCTTTGTTACCCCATGAGCACTGCATATCAGCGGTGGTAAAACCTGACATGAAGTAACAGTAATTTCTTTAAGAACACAAACAATGTCTAGTATGATGTTTTTCGTGTTTCACTGTTGCAGTCATTACATTTGGGTTATCTGCCTGCAGGTAGCCCTCAGCCAGCCTGAATATCAAAGTCTTGAGTCCTGCGTCGGATGCTGTCTCTTCTTCCATGACGTCAGGTCATCAGGGGTATAAAGCATGCAGCCGACGCCATTACATCAGTCTTTATTGCCGTGCGGTGCCTGAAGCAGAAGCAGTTCACAAGTGCCGGTCGGCCGACTCCTGAAATTTTTTTTTCCCAAAAATTCTTTATTTATTATTTTCATTGATATAAGGTAACAAACATAGTATAATAAGTAGAGGTCACACCACTTCAGAAAAATAAGTTATTATACATTATTGGTAGTGCAGTAGTAAGTAAAACAATCAATCAATACTATTTACACTATATACATAGATGCTTTCAATACTCAAGAGCGAAATTGTTACAGTTCAGTGAGAGTTATTGTGATTAGAAATATACATTATAAAAAGGAGGGAGAAGAAAAATAAGAAAGGTTTTTGGGCTATAAATATAGGTTAATATGGAACCTTTTATATGTACTTAAGTTTACTTCACTGTAATGAGCTAGGCCAGAATAATATTAAAGATTTGTTCCCATAATTTCCTGTGTTTGATGTTTTTATTCCCCTTGTCAATTAAAATTATTTGGGCTAAGAGATGCTTGGTTGCCATTAATCTAAAATTCTCCCAGGAGATGTTAGTTAGGTTAAGCCAATTGGTTGCTATATAGAGTTTTATTAGGAAAAAAAGATTAATCATAGTAATTGCTTGAGTTTTAGAGATATTATTTGGTAGGATATGTAGGAGAGTAAATTCCCAGGTGAGTGTGGATGATTGATAGCCCATTTTTTGTAATTGAAATTTAAGGGCGCTCCAAAGTTTAAATACATACTTACAGCTCCAGAATATATGGAGTATATCGGCCGATAGAATTTTGCAGTGTGGACAAAGAGGGGATTTCATAGAGTTAAATTTATGTAAAATAATGGGAGTGAAATATGCATTGTTATAAATCATGAGGTGGGTAAATGCCAGTTTTTTAAGGGGTATGGATTTATTTGTTAAATTAATTGCTTGAATTAGTTGAAGGTTATCAATGGATGGATTATTCTTTTTCCAAAAGTCCAAAACAAGTATGTCTTTTTGGAATTTAATGTCTTTGATTAATTTATATGAATTAGTGATATATTTTTTAGTTGAAAGGATGGTCTTCCATAGGGAATTAAAATTTAATAAATCATTGTTGGTTATGTTGCAGTTTTGTAGACAGCTGGAACATAGTTCTTTAATTTGCCTTAGAATTACTAGATAGGATTTGGGAAGGTTCAATTGATTCCTCATTTCTTGTATAGAACCGTTTAGAAATGGGTATATATCTTGAATGCTTATATTAATTAATCTGGGAAAGGGATTCAGGTTTAGGGTCTGATTGTTTATTTTAAGGTTGGGATTTTTGTGCAAAGGTTGTAACATCATCATAGCTTGTGTTAGATTTAAATGTTTAAAGAGTTTTTGAGTTAGTAAGATAGAGTGTTTAAGGGGTTCTATTATATTGCACGGTTTCATTAAGGTGGTGTTTAGAAAGGGTAGGGCTTTGGGGTTGATATCCAAGCTTTTGATATGTTTTTGGTATATTATTATCCACGTCGGGGACCAATCTTTATTTTTTGGGTTGTGTTCTGCTATACGCAGAATTCTATTGGCATTCGTGATTAGGTAATAAGTCTCAAAGTTGGGAAGGTCTAAGCCACCTTTACTTTTTGGGATCGGAAGTTTAGTATATGAGATTGTGGTGTTTTTAGGATCTCATATAAATTTTGCGAGCAAAGTGTGAATTTGTCTAAAAAATGTATTAGGTATGTTTGAGTATTCATGAATATATAAAGTAATCTGGGTAATACATTCATTTTAATTACTGAGACTTTAGCCAGGAAAGGTAGCTTTAGATTTTTCCATCTGTTAAGGTCTGGTGTGAATGACCTGAGACGTACCTCCCTGGACTACATGAAAAGAGACATAGAGGAGCTCTCTGAGCATGTAGCCCAGGCCGGTATGACCCTGACCTTGAGTAGCATCTTACCCTCACCAAGAATGATGCCACAATATGAAGACAAGATGATCAATTTCAACAATTGGCTTAAGTACTGGTGTCATTCAAAGGGGATCCAATGCCTGTCAGCTTGGGATGATATGCTCGACAAGCCACGATGCTTCGCTAGGGACGGCTTGCACCTGTCACCCCTGGGCTTTCGGATATTGGCAAAGGCTCTTGCTACCCCCATAGTGCCTTTTTAGGCAAGGCTCAAAAGACAAACCCACCTCCATAGGTATCACAAGGGATAAGAAACTAAGAGTAATGCTACTCAACGCCAGAAGTCTAAACCTCAAGATGCATGCACTCGAAACTCTCCTTAGCATGGGGAACATCGATATCTGTGCAGTAACAGAAACCTGGTTCAGGGCTCCCGAGTGCACCCCAGCACTACCAGGTTATACCTCATACCATGCTTTTTGGCCCCAAAACTTGGACCGAACCACAAAAGGAGGGGGAGTATCGATATTCATCAAAGATACCCACACCTCCAGGTTGGTGGCAAAGCACGAAGCATCAGAGACTATCCATGTGCAACTAACAGTGGGTAAAACTGCCTTCCAGTTTATAGCCTGCTACAGACCACCCTCCCAAACCCAGAAACCCCACTCGGCCTTCCTGAGAACACTGGAAAATATGAAGGTCTCTCCAAACACCATTATATTGGGCGACTTCAACTACCCAAACATAGACTGGGAGCATTACTCTAGCTCCAACACCCTAGCCCAAAGGTTCCTAGAATTTATAAACTCAAATGCTATGGAACAACTTGTTACCACTCCCACAAGAGGGGAAAACATACTGGACCTGATCATCACCAACATGGGGACTCTATGTTCCAGACCAGAAGTGTATCCCTCACTGGTAAGATCAGACCATAAACTAATCTCACTGGATATTCACATCCCGCTGCCAACCCCTGCCCAGAAAACCACACTGAAAAACTTCTCTAAAGCAAATTTCACACTCCTCAAAACCGAGGTGGAATCCTTCAAAGCCCCGGGCCTGTGGAAAATACGGCCCAGACCGCAGAATCCTTTATAAACGCATTCTATGAACACCTTCAGGAATGCATGGATCATGCGATCCCAAATAAAACCAAGACCCAATCCTCCAAAGGCAGACATCCTGTCTGGTGGACCCCAGCCATAAACAAACTATACAATAGAAGGAGGAAGCTACTAAATGATAGAGCAAAATCCCAAAAAGGGAAGGCATCACTGATCAGTATTAGCAAAAAACTACGGGCACTCATAAAATTGTCTCAGGCCAGCTTCGAGAGAAAAATTGCACAGGACACTAAGGATAATCACAAGGCTTTCTTTAGTTATGTTAGGAACCTGGGTGGTAATTCCCAGATATGCTCAGAATTAGTCCAAAATGACAAAAAATACACAGAACCCACAGACATTGCCAACATCCTAGCTGACAGGTTCAGTGCAAACTTCTCCCCCCCTCCCCACCAAAAGGGCAAATATCTATCCCAGCAGAGTGCTGCCCCCCTGACATCTCAGATGCTCAGGTAAGAGCCACCCTGTCCAAAGTAAAAAACACAGCATCAATGGGACCAGACGGTGTCCCGGGCTGCGTCCTACATGAACTCCAAGAAGAGCTAAACCCAAACATAAAACTACTGTTCAATCTCAGCCTTACTACAGGATATGTGCCCAAAGAGTGGCGTACAGCAACAGTGGTCCCTCTCCATAAAGGTGGTGCCTCAACGGATCCTGGAAACTATCGCCCCATAAGCCTGACTAGCTTGGTCTGCAAAGCTATGGAAAGGATCATCATGGACCTCATAAATAAAGATATTGGGGACCTACAGACACTGGATCCTACCCAGTTCGGCTTTGTTAAGGGCAGATCCTGCCTCTTAAACCTGGTTGATTTCTTTGAAACAGTCACCAAGGCCATTGACGAGGGAAGGTGGTCCACACAGCCTACCTGGACCTCGCAAAAGCCTTCGATACAATACCCCACTGGCATTATAGATAAGCTCAGCAGCTTAAATATAAACCCCTATGTCACTAGATGGATTGCAAACTGGCTCAAGGACAGAACCCACATGGTTAGAATTGCTGGAGCCATGTCAGACTCCAAACCAGTTACAAGTGGTGTCCCACAAGGCTCAGTCCTGGGACCTCTCTTGTTCGGTATATATTTCTCGGAGGTACAGGCCAACACGGAAGGACTGTGGCTGACCAAGTTCGCAGATGACTGCAAACTGGGCGCCATAATCAACTCTCCAGCCGACACAAGCATCCTCCAAAAGGGCCTCATAGAAACAGACAACTGGTGCCAGAGCCATGACCTCAAGCTAAATGCCAAAAGTATATAGTCATCCCTTTGGCAAAACAAAGTGCTCACAAATTACCACATAGGTGGTAATCCATTAAGTACAGAAGAAGTAATTAGGGACCTGGGGACCCAAGTTGATAGCAATCTCTCATTTGACAACCACGTGGCCAAAGTGGTTAGAAAAACATTTTATATAGCCCACCTAATCATGAAGGGATTCACATCTAGATCAGGGAGGTCATCGTGCCTCTTTACTCATCCCTCATCAGGCCCATAATTGAGTACAATGCCCCTTTTGGGATGTACCTTACCAGACACCTGCAGCAACTGGAAAGACCCCAAAAGTACCTCACCAAGAGGATCAAAGGGCTCAAACAGATGCCATATGCTACCCGGTTAAAGAAACTCCAGCTCTACTCAGTGGCATACCGCCTGTTCAGAGGCGATCTGTGCCTGACGTATAAAGCCATGTCCAACCCGGAATTAATGGACATGCTGCACCTCAGAAAATCCAAATCCCATCGAGCTATGCGCTCGAGAGACTTGAACCTCAGCACTGAAATAAATAGGACATCCTGGAGGAACAGATTCATAACCCAGAGGCTCCCTTCACTCTGGAATAAAATCCCAGTCCAGGTTAGGCAGAGTCCCTCACTGACTCTCTTCAAGAGGAATCTTGATGAGTGGATGGGAGATCGTAGGTTTACCCCGGGTATCACTTCTGTGTCACTGTTAGACAGAGGCACAGTATACTAACCTCGAAAAAGGGCATAGCAAAATAAATTTAAAATGGGTGGTGAAAGCCAAACACATTCTGGCTAGGCTTATAAATGCCCTAGGGCAGATAGCCTAGTATGAACCTATGAACCTATGAACCTATAAAATGATATTCTGCCATTTTTGAGTTATATTATTTGAGTAGAAATCTTCATTGTTTGTTGAAAAAGTAATACCTAAATAGTTGATTGCCTCCTTTGTTTTTATTTTTTCTATTAGGGGTAAAAGCGAGAATGGTTTAGGGGTTTTTAAAGGAAATATGCTAGTTTTTTAAGATTTAATTTGATATTTTTGAGAAGTGTTCTATAGCAGATAATATTTTGTCTACATCTGAGATTGTTGTAGTACAATAGATGTTTAAATCATCTGCAAAGGCTGAGAGGAAGATTTTGGTGTTATATATTATTGGGGGGTTATGGTAAAGATTTTGTTTAATATTTAAGAAGAGTGGTTGAAGATATAAGTTAAAGAGTATAGGAGATAGAGGGCATCCTTGCTGAGTTCCAGTTTTAATTGAAATTCTCTTTGACCAAGGTTTGTTAATGTATAGAGATGTATAGGAGTTATTGTATAGAATTTGCAATATCTGGATGAATTTTTGAGGAATATTGAAGTAAGGCAATGTTTGAAATAAAAATTCTATATTTACCATATCAAAGGCTTTATGAGCATCCATAATTAGAGCATATACATTTAGGTTAGAGTGTTTAGCGTGGGAGATTAAAGTATTAAGAATTTGTGTGTTATCACTCGTTTGTCTGAGTGTTGTAAAACCAGATTGTTCGGGGGGAAATAATTTTATCTATTAAGTTTTTCAATCAGTTTGCAAGTATGGATGTTAGTATTTTAGTGTCAATGTTTAATAGTGAGATAGGTCTATAACTATCTGGGTTTTTTGGGTCAGCTTGTTCTTTGAGTATAAAAATAGTTTTAGATGCATTAAAGTGCAAGTCATTAATTTTATTGTTTATTATATAGTTCAGTATATGGGATAGAATTTGAGTTAAGATAGGGGAGAAGGTTTTATAGAATTCAGCTGTGAGACTGTCTGGGCCTGGAGCTGTATGTGATTTCATTTGTTGAATTGTTGTGGTTATTTCATTGGTAGAGATAGGTTCAATTAACCTTTCCTGTTGTTTTGAATCTAATTTCAGGAAATCAAGTCTTTGAAGGAAATGGGTTATTTCTTCTTTTGGGGCTATTGCTATTTGGTCTCCATAGGTCAGTGAATATATTTGTTCGAAGATTTTATTAATATCTTCAATATTCGTGTAATGCTTGTTTTCATAAAGTATTTCTGATATTTGAGAGGGAGAATTAGTTTGGGTTATAATTCTGGCTAGTGCTCGAGATGGTATTTGCACTTCGTTAGAATAGTTAGCTAGGGTTTTGGTTTCATAGAAGGATAACTTGCTGTTATGTAATAGGTATAGGTCTTTTTGAAGTTTCAGGATTTCAGTTTCAGTTTGAGTTTTATAATTTGTTAATAGGTCATTCTCAAGTTTTTTTAATTTTAGATTCTAGTTCCTGTTCTTCCTTAAGGTGGATTTTTTTTATAGTAGGTTGCTTTTTTAATAAGTATCCCCCTAATTTGCGCTTTGGTTGCCGCTCACTCAATATCCAGAGGTAATTGAGAGTTAAGGATGTTATATAGGGTTGATTTGAGTAAGGTTTGAATATCATTTATTATTTCCTTTTTGGTTTGGAGGTTGGGGTTCAAAGACCAATTGTAGCCTTTTTTTATTGTGCTATTCATTGTAATTCCATTGAGGTTTAAAGTAATTTTGGAGTGGTCCGAGAGGTATCCAGTGTGGATGGTCATTGTCGGGGCAAATTTGATAAATGCGTCTGAAATAAGAAAAAAAGTCTATTTTTGACCACATTTTGTGGCATTAGGAGTAAAATGTGAATCTGTTGGATTTATTTATACTATCTCCATAGTTAGAAGGGTCATATAGTTTATAATCTTGAATAAGTTCTCTTAGTGCTAGGTGAGCTTGTTTGTTATATATTGAATTTGAACTTGTTTTGTCTAGTTCAGGATTTAGATATGTGTTTCAGTCTCCACCTAGAATCATGTAATAATCTTGGAATTTATTTAAGATAGGGTATAAGGAGGCAAAGAAAATATGTTGGGTTTTACAAGGGGCGTAAACATTAAGGATGAGAAGAGGTTTATGAAGATTTGGAGTTAGAATAGTTACATAGCACCATCTTCCCTCCTTGTCCACTTGGGTTTTTAAAACTTTATCTTGGAACTGTTTTTTTAATTATTATAGCTACCCCAGCACTGTTTGATTTACCTTCAGAAGCTATGATATCCCTTATTCATTTTTTCTCCTTAATTTATGACCATTGCTCAAGTGATAAATGTGTTTCCTGTGCCAATATGAAGTTCGATTTCGCTTTCAGTGTAAGGT
Organism: Protopterus annectens; assembly: GCF_019279795.1. NCBI lineage: Eukaryota > Metazoa > Chordata > Ceratodontiformes > Protopteridae > Protopterus > Protopterus annectens. The sequence goes on from NC_056728.1 coordinate 1,255,372,374, forward strand.
GTAAGAAAAGTTTTCTTTTCTTCTTATTCTGGAGCCCTTTGATATTCCATGAATCAAATTCCCACATTTATGTAAATGGGTTGTTTGTGAAATAAGTCTAGAGTGGTTGTTTGTGATGATAATTTCTGTTTATGTATTGATAACATTAAATTAAGAAAGCATCCTTTTACTCCTGTCCCCACCCAGTGCCTAACCACTACCCCCTTGGACCAGGAATAATGCAGGGAGTAGGTCGTTATTAGTTTCATAGATTTGTAGTACAGCATAATAATTATAAACTGGGTTGTCATATTTAAGTAGAAAATGTGAACTAGTATCCCTGCAAAGATTTTCTCTACATAGACAAAGCTCAACAAGCTAATTCCCCAAGAAGCACCACTAAAGTATCCCTAAACTCCTCAACATATTTAAATGTATCTGATAGAGTAAATAAAGTGTACCTTTTATGTGATTGGCAATAAATGAGAGATGTACTTTGGGATCCTGAAAATTCTTAGTAAAACCATTATAATAAGTAAAGATCCATTGAAACAGGGTTTTTAGTATGAATAGATTTATAAGCATTAGTATGGTATAGTAATAAACTAGAAGATATAAGGAGAAGTGTTACGTATATCCTTTCATTATTTTAATACTAAGAGCTAAGATTATTTTATATGTTCTCCTTTGTATTCTGTCCCTCTCCACTCCCTTTCTATTAACATTACTTCCTTTCCCTTAATGCCATGCATAAGACTATAAGTCCATAGTAATTTGTCTGCTATCTGTGAAGCTCAGCCGAGCTATTTTGTTTGGGGGGGTTCAGCTTACAGGTACAGGAAATATATCACTATATTGTACATATGAGCAATCAATACAAGTATATGGTACATCGTAGATTGTTTCTAGTGTCTGTTATTTAATAAAATAAGCTTCTTTTCATATTACTACTACCCCACGTTTTTGTGCAGTTTTTAATATAGCACCATATCATTGTTTCTCCATGAGTCTTAATAATGTGTCCCACCCCAACATTATTGGAAGTTCCCTACTCCAAGCCATTTACATTAATATAATATGTTTATTATATTTTATTGTAGACATTTAAAGTTTGCAGTTATGTCTCACAGAAGATTAATAGGCATATAGCTCATGGGATCATTACAAAGCTTAATTCAAAAGTCTAAAACAATAATTGGTTATAATCTTTTCTCAGAATTAGATAGTATATGTATGTAGGCTGGTGAAGGCAAACAATCTTTAGAGGGGGACATTTATTTCATATCAGATAACTTTAGATCTGTAAACATCTAGGCTCTAATGTAATTAATATGTGAGTGCTTTCCCAGTTATTTCAACCTATAAAAACAGATGTTAGGTAGTGTCATTTGATTAATTAGCTGATTTCCAACAGAGGTCCGCTGTTAAAGTGTTTTAAGGAATTTATAAATAACATCTAGCAACTTTATCCTTTGGTCAACAGAGAATTAACTGTTTTATAAGTGAAGGGTGTCAAAGTCCACTCAGTAGTTTAAAATGAATGCAGTCCATATTGTGTGGACTTATTATATCAAAGGGATTATAAACATTAATTGGTAATTAAAACACAACATATTTGTCTGTAAAGCTGTTAGGCAGCCCATATGTCAAATATACAGATGTACTCTATTTATCGGGTGTTCTCAGTAAGTGGGGCTGAATGTGATCAAAAGTAACTTTGTGATGTGTATTGCAATAGTTAATTCTTTTTATATGTGCTTATTGAGTTAGGGCAGTTTGACTTTAAGCATGTTTATCTGAATGCATACATTAGATAGTTAACATTGTTCAACTACATTTTTAGACTAATGTGCTATAAAGATTTACAGCACAGAATATCTCATTCATCAGCGGATCAGTTATTACTTATTTGATCAGCTAAGCTCGGTATTCAAGCATGAAAAGTCGCTGATTCATATGACTGTACGTGCTTTGTGGTGTAAACTGTTTTAGATGAGTTGTGATGGCTTTTAAAAGCCTTTGATGCTTTTTTACCACCGGGGCTATGATAAATTTAACGGCTGGTGAATATGCTTTCAGACAAAAGGATGATGCAAAAAATAGGGCTATATTATATGCTGTCTCAAAAGCTTGCACTAGGAAAGGTGAAAAAATGAGCACAGCTTAAACAGAATACATTAAAAGAAACCCAGTAAAAAGCAATATTTCCTTTTTTTAAAGAAATCATCATAAAAATGATTTTTGCACATAGAAAATGGAACAGAAAAGGGCACATTGCATTTCATACCAAATGAGGCAGTTCCAAAATCTCAGGAATATTATACTTAAAACTGCCTGGTAACATATATTTAACACAATTTTACTTCAGTATTGTTTGGTATAGCATTCTTCTATTCCTGGATAAGATTCTAGCTGCCTTTTTTATATTATGACTTCTCTAGCACTTCGTAAAGACAGCAGGATTCATTTAACTCAGCCATCAAATTTTTACAGAGCTACAAAAGCAATAATAATAAATCAAGAATCAGTTTTATCTAACACAAAGAGACATATCGATATACTGTATAAGAGACAGCAGGCAGGTCACTATGTATGGCTAACTGTTTTCACTGCTTGTGATTTATATTGAACCTCAGTACAATGTTTTTCTCTAGGCTTCTATTGTTTTTGTGTTGCCTGTGGACATGAATTGTTTGCTTCTATACCATTAACATTCATATTCTAAAACATCTAGCAGAGGTACCCAGTGGAAAAAAGGCCTCAGTTTTATAGTATGCTAAGTAAAATAAGGTTCTGAAAGCTGTAGCACAAAACCTTCAGAAAAGTTCCTGGCTTGGTCACACACCTGAGGGACACATTTTTAACTTATGGAACACTGTGGCCATTATTTCTATCAGACTTTCCAAAGATATAAATCACTTTGGTATGCATCTGCTAACTAAGGAATAGTTTTTCCAAATTTCTGCAAAGTTTTACAGTGCCTCGGCTCTTCTTTCATTCCATTTAGCATGCAAAATAGGATAGATTTGTTGTTGTTAAAAAAAAAATAAAATATATATATATATATATATATATATATATATATATATATATATATATATATATATATATATCTGCATGCATCATACCAGAGCTACAACTTTGCAGCAAGAGAGAACAGAGTAAAAGCAGTTCAGACTGGATCCCTTGTTTATCTACACATGTGCAGCCCATATTTGCAAAACATTACCCTGTAGTCATTTGAGTAACTTGCTATAAAGAGAATTTGGGAAAATGAACATATAGTATGGAGCTGTGAACTTCAGCACACAGTGAGTGAAGATGTTTAATATAGTGAAGTAGTATTCAAGAATAAATGTTGTGTGTTGTGATGGTATAGGCTAGTGTTGTACAGCTATGCTTGTCTGCACAATAAACTTTATGCACTGAATCTATGATTCACAGCAGCAATGATGAAACAACTGAATAAGCAGACAAAGCAAGAAAAATGCAATGTTAGCAAGAACACAAATCTATAAATCTTTTTTACTCCTTTGCAGCGTTCACTTTTTGTTAGAACTGTTTATAGCCTTTGACCAATGATCTTCTTATAGATTACCGCAGTTTGCGATTTCTGCGATCAGAAAAATGCTCGTTGCTCGCTCCACGAGTAGAGGAGCATTCCATCAGCTTGGATACATGTAGGGGGACCATTAAAGCCAGCTGGATGTCCCGAAAGTGTCACAGTTATAAATAACCTGATGTAGAGCATGGCAACATATTTTAGTTCCTGTCGTGGGAAAGAGTAAAAGCGGAAGTGGGTCTAACTTTCCTTTAATGGCCTCGTGGCTTTTATTATGAGGCATTAGTACTACTAATGTGTTGTTAGAGGCCTGCAAAGGACCAGCAATACAGCAGGATGCAAAAAAAAAAAAAAGAAAAAACAGTTCCTGAGGGCCGAGAAGTGATCGATCGTTCATCCAGTATTCAGACATCATTCCAGTAAGTATATTTAGCGGTCCAATGTTGGTAATTTCTTAAAAACAGCAAGAAAGATTTCTATGGCTTCCTTTTGGTTAGCGATCGTGTATTTAGCATCTTCTGAGTAGAAAATTAAGGTGTTGGGGTATTTCATTTGGAATTTTATTTTTCTTTCGATCAGGAACTTACAGTAAGGGGAAAGGAGTTGTCTTGCTTGTCTTATTTGGAGGGGAAGATCGACTCCTGAAATTTTCATTTTTGAGTTTCAGAACCAAAGTTTTCAAAAAAGCTAAGTACCCCGTTGGGGATCCTTTTTCTTGCTCTAAACCGATGTCAGTAAAAGTTAACAATTGTATTACCTGTGGAAAGCAAATACCTCTATAAGGTTTTCATTTGTACTGCATTCCTTGCTTAGGCTCAGACCACAACGTCCCTTGCTGTTGGTTTTGTGCCTTATTTAATCCTCGAACTATTCGTCGGTCCATTTTTGCATCAAACTATTTCGGTACTCAGTTTAATTATCCAGAAATGGCTTCAGTAAGCCATCCGACTTCTGACATTCCAAAAATATGTAAAGACAAAGACAGAGACAGATCACATAGGTCCAAATCTGCTGACGATGCTTCCAGCAAGCTAGTCGCCAGTTCGCTGATACTCATTGAGGTGCTACTTCAAATTCGCAGGCCTCTACTGAGACCCATTCGGAGTCCGGTATGCCGCGAGATGCTTCTTTGACTATGGAACCTGTGGATGTCTCTACATTGGATGGGTCCAGAGCTGCTGTGCAGACACCAGCTTCTGAGGGTGTATTCAAGCCTACTGACTTGCATTTCAAACTGATGCCATCTTCTTCTTCAAGGCCTAAAACCCATCCCACACCTAGAAAACAGACATCTAAACCACATGGTCAGGCCCATATGCCTAAAAAAACAAATGATAAGAATGGCTGAAGACCTTATTACTTTAATTAGGGGAAGCCAGCCTTCACCCTCTAACAGACCTAGAACTGATTCTCCTTCTGATTCTTCTGATCAGGATTCTGAAATTTCTGCTTTTTCTTATCTTATCTTGCCCTTATCTATCTAGGAGGATTCTGATGCAGAGGACTCCATACCCTCTGCTTCCCCTCCAGAAGACTTTTCTTTTGGTGAAACCTTGCATACTCTTAGGGAGCATTTCCAATGGGAAAGCCAGGATTACTCTGACTCCAAAAAGAGGCTTAGGGAATTTTACTCCTACCTCAATACAGGCCTTTAGCTATCCCTCCTGTCCTGGACATTGTAGATGATGCTTTTTTGGAATCTAGCCTAGCCCCAGACACTTTACTTCTGGCTCCCACGAAACCTGACAGGTATTACAGAGTACCTGACTCTCACAAGTTCCTTTTCAAGAATCCTACTGTGGACCCAGAGACCATTTCACAGGGACCTAAAGGCATTAAGGCTACTACTGCCAAAAACCCTACCCTCTCTGATACAGATTCCAGGACCTTGGACAGATGGGGTAAGAAGGTATACACTTCTGCTACTTTGGTCATTAAGGCCTTAAACTGCCAGTTTCATATGTTAAAGTATCAGCAGCATATTATTGGATTGCTTAAACAGAAAATGATGATGATTCCTGACTGTGCTGAAAATAAAGAATTACAGGATTTAATGCATTCTGCTGAAGGTTTTGACTCTTTAGAAGATTCTTGCAGGGCTGCTGTCACTGGGTCTGCTCTTAGAAGGCATGCTTGGCTTAAGGAGCAAAATTTGCCAGATCATGTTAAAGATAAATTACTGGATGCTCCCTTAAACCAAGACCGTCTGTTTGGCAACAAAGCAGAAGAAGTACTTAAAAAGATGGAGGAAAAAGTTAAATCTATGCAAACTGTTAAAGATTTCCTGCAAGTACAGCCTCCCAGATTTTGTAGGCATTGGCCTTCTAAGAACTGATCCTTTCCTGTTTCTTCCAGGCCTTCTCAGTCCAATCCCAGGAACAGCAGACCACCTAGGTTACAGTCCCAAGGTACTTACAGGCCTAAGCAGTGGGGGGCTCTCACTTCCAAAGCTGGAAGTAGTAAGACACCCCCTATGGAAAACTGTCACAATGACTTAACCTTAATCCTTCCAAGCCCTGCTCAACTGACTGCTCCTTTAGGGGGAAAGATCGCCCTGCATGCAAAAAACTGGGAACTCATTACCCAGGACAAATGGGTTTTAAATATAGTTTCCCAAGGATACAGATTCAAATTCCACACCTTACCAACCCCAAACGGTTGGCCAGACCTGCCTCCAAATCACTGGGCAGACGCTCAACAGCAGGTTCTCTCTCTTCTAAGTATCAGGGCTATTCAACCTGTCCCAGCAGAAGAAAGGGGACAATATTTGTACTCAAGACTTTTCCTGGTACCCAGAAAAGACAGCTCCTAAAGTCCTATCCTGGACCTTTCTATTCTAAATACCTTTTTGGTAATCCCAAAATTCAAAATGCTAACTCTTCATAGGCTGCTTCCTATGCTAGGCAAAGATGCCTGGTTGGCAACCTTGGACTTAAAGGAAGTATACCTGCATATTCCAATAAGGGAATCCTGCAGGAAATACATACGCTTCAGAGCAGGCTACATGCACTATCAGTTCTATGCACTTCCCTTTGGCTTATCTACTTTGCCCAGAGTATTCACAAAGTGCCTAGCTCCAGTCATTTTGCAGGCAAAGAAATATTCAAATATACCCATACCTGGACAATTGTCTAATTCAGTCAGAAAGCCAGGACATGCTACTAAAACATCTGGCATTTGTAAAGAAACTCCTGACCTCACTTGGGTACACCATAAACAAAAAGAAATCTCATCTAGTACCCTGCCAACAAATTGTATTCCTGGGAGCAAGCTTGAACACAACTTCCCAGATGGCTTACCTCACGCCAGAGAAACAAGTTTATTTGACAGCCTACTTCAAACTACTGGCAACAAAGAACCAGCTATCTGCAAGGAAAATCCTGCAAGCCCTGGGGTTCATGGCCTCTTGCATTCTACTAATTCCATTTGCAGGACTGCATATGAGGAAACTACAGTGATATCTAAAAAGTCTATGTTGTCAACATTCTCAGGACCTGGAATCAATGATTCCTATCATTCCTTCTATAAAGACAGAGTTCCTTTGGTGGGCAGAGGCTTGCTACGACAAAAGGGACTGCCATTCACTCTACCCCCTGCCACCCAAACCCTAACAACAGACACATCAGACTATGCTTGGGGAGCTCACTTGGCAGGGCAGTGCATTCACGGCAAATGGAACCGGAGTCAAATGCACCTGCATATCAATCAAAAAGAAATGTTAGCTGTACAGAATTCTCTGACAGCTTTCAAGGACCACATTCTTCCAGGACAATTATTGATAAAGACAGACACACCACTGTTATGTGGTACATAAACAAGCAGGGGGGAACCCACTCGTACCCTCTATGCACCTACAAGCTCAATTCCTGCCAGGCAAGCTAAATTCACTGGCAGATGACCTATGCTGAAATATCATGGACCCACACGAGTGGAAACTGGAACCAAAGATATTCAACATTATGAGAAACAAATGGGGGAACCCAGAGATAGACCTGTTTGCCTCCCCTCAGAACTACCAATTGGACAAATTCTGCACAAAGACCCCCCACAGACAAGCATGCAAAGTGGATGCCCTGTCCTTCACCTGGGAAAGCCTCTCAGTTTATGCCTTTCCTCCTCTGCATCTCCTCTCGAAAGTTCTGCTAAAGATCAAACAGGACAAACCAAGGACAATACTGATTGCACCAGACTGGCCATGCCAGCACTGGTACCCACTTTTGCACAGTATGTCACTGCTGGAACCATGGCACCTGCCTCAGATCCCTTCCCTGCTGTCCCAGCAGGAGGGCCAGATTCTGCACCCCCAGCTTCAAACCCTGAACCTCTCAGCCTGGCTAATTACCTGAGCTCTCCAATAGTATCCCTCAGTAAGCAGGTACTAGATGTCATTCTGGAGGCAAGGAGGCCTAGTACTAGAAAATCCTATGCTGAAAAATGGAAAAGATACTGTTCCTGCAGCCAGACTCAGGGGATGGGCACAACAGTGCCCAGCTTACCACATATTCTATAATACTTAACAGAGATGCTCCACAAGGGCCTTTCCTTCTCATCAATTAAAATTCATGCCTCAGCCATTTCAGCACATTATAATACTGAGCCACCCCTCTTCTCTCACCCCCTGCTGAAACAATTCCTCAGAGGGGCCAAAAATTTAAGACCACCCAGGAGATCACCTACTCCAGCCTAGGACCTTAACTTTGTATCGGAAAAGCTCACTCTACCTCCTATTGAGCCAGCTGCAACTGCAGAGTTGGAATTCCTTTCCTGGAAAACAGCCTTCCTTCTAGCCATCACTTCAGCAAGAAGAGTGTCTGAATTTCAGGCCCTCATGGCAGTGGAGCCCTTCATCATCTTCCAAACAGACAAGGTGTCCCTCAGGACCAATCCTTCCTTTATGCCCAAGGTGGTATCCAGTGTGGCCCTTAATCAGTCCATTCATTTGCCAACCTTCTTTCCTAATCCACAGAACAAAGGAGAACGAATACTGCACTCTTTGGACATGCACAGACAACTTAGATTTTATTTGGACAGGACTAAGTCTCTCAGAAAACCTGAACAGCTGCTAGTTGCCTTTGCTGCAGGGGCAGAGGGGAAGGCCATTTCAAAGCAAACCATATCTAAGTGGATAGGCCATTGCATTCATTTCTGCTATAAGCAACTACCCAACAGATGATATGATCACATTCCACAAGGGCTGCATCTACGTCTACAGCCTTTTTCAGAGGTGTCCCCACCAGGGACATCTTAGAAGCTGCTATCTGAATACCTTCACCAAGCATTACCACTTGCATATTTTTTCTAAATCCAGAGCTGGTTTTGCCACTGCAGTCTTGCAGGGCTTAATAGCTGGTCATAATGCTCTCTAACTACCTCCTCCCTTCCTTAACTTTGGGAATCTACCCAAATGTAATGACTGCAACAGTGAAACATGAAGAACATAGTACAGTTGTGTACACTTACCCTAAATGTAGATATTCGAGTGTATTCACTGTTGCAGTCCTGGTTACCCTCCCTCCAGCCCCCTGACTTCTCTTGGCTATATCTTTCTTCTTGTTTAGTGTATTTCAGCTTTCTGGTGTATTTGCTTTTTGTTGGAGGTGTAACCTTATATATAACTGCTTCCCATTATGGGGGCACCTGACATCTGGGGCAAGAAAAACTGATGTAATGGCATCGGCTGCATGCTTTATACCCCTGACGACCTGACGTCATGGAAGAAGAGACAGCATCTGATGCAGGACCCAAGACTTTGATATTCAGGCCGGCTGAGGGCTACCTGCAGGCAGATAACCCAAATGTAATGATTGCAACAGTGAATATACTCAAACATCTACATTTATGGTAAGTGTACACAACTGTATTTTCTGTCCCTTGGTAGGTTTTTTAGCAATCTGAAGCAATTGTTGTTTCTGAATATATGTTGTAAATAATTGCCTTACTAATAGTGTTGAATCAATATCAGTCCAGTCTGTTTTTGATAAATTTAAGTTCCCAGCTAATATTATTGTTGCCTCCTGTGTTTCATACAAGTAATGTATGAATTCCTCTAGGTCATCTGCACTTTTGACTTTGGTGGTCTATACACTCCAAAGATTGTTATATGTTCCAGGCTTGTCTTTATTGTCACAGTTAGAAAGTCTATAGTATTGGTGTTATCATTGAAAATCTAATAATCACAAGTCTCATAACTATCTTTAATCCATATCATAACATCACCCCTGATTTTTTTGTTAGAATGTCTGTTACAGTAAAAATATTTATACTCTAACAGAACTGATTTCCAGTCATTGTTCTTTAACCATGTTTCACAAATAATAACAACATCAATTTTGTGGGAACATAGCAAATTTTCCAATAAAAAGACTTTATTATTAATGCTCTTAGCATTAACAGTCATCAGAGATGCATCAGATGTTGCTATTTCTGAACTGTTACATTTTTGACCTGGCAAAAATCCTACCTAGTCTTTGCCAAATATTGCAAAATATCTGCCGCAGAAATTCTCTTCCCGGATCTTGACAAACGCATGCCATCCGTCTGACACGTGTGCCCAAAACTAGGTTTGGATGCTCTACACATTTCCATTTTTTAAAACAGGACATTTTTCACATGTAGGTGTTTATCCAAAAATCTTTTACTTCATGGTGACCTGACTTATCTTTCTATAGGGATTTGTGAAAAAATATGTCCTAACACCAGTACAAGCTATGCTATCTAAGAGGGCTCAGGATGATCTTTACAGACAATAGATGCATCATTTCTTAAATGTGTTCTATTTGTTCTTTACCTAATATTATTTATACCACCCATCCAGTCATTATTATATGAAACAACAGTTCTCCAAGCCATGCCAATTGCACAAGTGCAATCATCATAATTAAGTCCAGATTTACTTCTAACAATGGTAAGCAAATCTTCCAACTTTTGACACGAGAAACACAGATTACCAGTGTTATCAGCTGTTACCTTTACATATGCTTATCATTTATTATACTGCACAAGATCTTTAGCAAATCATTAATCACACACTCATTTAAGAAATCCATATTCAGCTTCAAATGAATAAAATATTATAAAAGAAAAGAATAATCAGAATCAGTAACCACAGAATTCAAAGAGAACTTAAATCAACCTCTCTGACAAAAATCACACAAGCAATATACAACTAAACACTGAAGTAAGTACAGTAAAGTTCTGACTGTACAAGTTCTGCAAGCCAGACAAAAGCTGTAATTTCTTTATATTGCGCGCAATAGCTTATGCTCACTATCGCTCGCAGTTGCACTTTTTTTAATAGTAATAATCAATAAATCACAAACCAAGGTAGGATTGTTCAGATATGCTCTGGATTTTCCTCTCTGCAGTCTGCATGAATTTATAGTTGTCTAGGCCCCTTGGGATGGCTAGAGCTTGCCTGTCTAGCTTTTGGTTAGGAAGTCCTTCAGAATGGTTTTGAAGGATGGGAGGGAGGGTTTTGACCTGATGAATACAGGTTAGGAGCTCCAGGGCTCAGCAACATGGTAAAAGTATAGACACTGCTCAGCAGATTTGATAGGTTGTAGACAGACAGGAGGTTTTGGTCATTAAATCATAATGACCGACTAGGAACATAGTTGTGTAGAATGTTATTTGAGCCGGACAAGCAGAGGTATGCTGGATAATTTTATAGGTGGTAAGAAGCTGTGTATATAAAGCTGTGAATATGTTAGTTGATGGGGTAGTTTAGGCTTTTTAGTGCTATATAGCGGTGCGTTCTAAAATGGGTATTTGCTGCAAATTTGGCAACTTTGTTACAGTGTTGTTTAAGTTTTGATGTTTGTGATGCCTAGAGATTAGTAAGGATGGGACCACCATAAAGAAGTGTAGGAAGGAGATAAGTAATGGAAAGTTTAGTTTTAGTTGCACTGGTGAGAATATTTTTGGATCTGCAAGGCAACTCTAGTTTATGATGAGTTTTTCTTATTCCATTTTGTATATGCAGGTTGAATTTAAGATTATCATTACTATTATCCCTAATAATTTGCTGTTAGAACTGTCTTCAATGGTTGCATTAGTAACAGAAAGGACTTAAACATTTTTTTTATTGATTAAAGAGATTTGGGAGAAAATTAGTTGTTTTTTGGGGGGATGAGCATGAGGTGTGAGTTACAGAGACATGTTTCAATGACTATTAAAGCATCTTGAGCAATTTTTGGAGGTGTGCCATGTTGCCAGATGTGCAAATGAGTGTAGAGTTTTCTGCGTACTGTATTATCTAGAAAGGTCATTGTGAGGATGTGTGGAGGGTGTGGGTAAGAATGCTAGAGGAGGGGACCAAGGATAGAGCCTTGTGGTACATCAGTGGTGACTGGAAGATATGGAGAGCAGGACGAGTGCCATTTTACTGTCTTATACCTGTTGGACAAGTAGCGTTTGAACCATAGAAGAGTGGGCTGAGATGGACTCAATGAGGACATTTGAAGTAGAGGTTCACTGTGACAAACCATGTTGAAAACTTTAGACACGTCTAAGTGATAGTAGGATAGTAGAATAAGAGGTGATGGGTGGGAACTTTTTGATGCTGATGATGCTGTTATAACTTAAAACAGCCACCACCCTTCCAGTAAAGAAGGGCTATATAGAGTTTTGCAGTATTGCTTTACAAAATTGCAATTAAAAGCTGTACTTTCACATTACCAGAGACTTGATCATAATTCTCTTTTTACTACCCTTACAGAGCTATAATGTTGAGAAAGAGATGATTTGATCATGTGGTGGATGACATCATATGAAGGCTAATTATCACTGAAGGCTTTTTGTCATGCTGACAGGATAATTCAGTTATGTATTGCAGTGATATTGTAAGGATTTGGCATTTGCCTAGGAAATGTACAGTAGAGAGTCCATTATACAAACTAGTCCAAAAAAGTAGAATGATGAGAAGACACCAGGCTCTCAGCATAAAATGAACAGTCTTTTGTTTTAAAACAACATAAGTGCTTTCACAGCTCTTGCTGCTTCTTCAGATGCCAGTACTTCTGAGTGTCTTCTCATCAGTCTTCTTTTTTGGACTGCTTTACTCTGGTTTATTTGTTTGGTGAGACGTTTACACAGCAAAGGTTGATCATTTTCTCCTGTTGATTATACAAACTAATTGGGACCTTGGGTAGTTCGGATAATCAAACATATAACTGAACCGGATAAAAAAACTTCTAAAATCTTGTTTTTTTTCTGCATGCAGGAATACACTTTTCAACTATTCAGTGATTCCAATTGACAATAAAGAATATTTTTCACACATGAGCTGGCTACAAGCTCAAAAAACATGGTCAAGCAAATACATATAATGTTTACGTATTCAGACTTTATGATTTTTTCTTCCCAAAAACTTAGGAAGGCTGGTTCTGATAATTGACGTTTCTGATAATCGATGTTCAGATAATCAACTTTCTACTGTATTTTAGATACAATAGCCACACTCCATAAAAACTCTGTATAAAATAATATCACAGGCCTATTCCCTTTCTCACTTCCTTTTTTTTTCAATAATAAATCTTTATTCTTTTCCAGTTGTTAATACAGTACTACAACATATGTACATTATATACATGAATGCTTCCAACAGTTGCATAAGATCATTATACATTAAGATAAAATTCTAAAAGGGTATTAAAAAAAAATCTAGTATCAATATAAGGCTTATCTATACTAACCTCCATATTAAGTATGTACTTCCCAGGGAAAAGTGGATTAGGACCTTAAGCTAACACAATGTTAAAGATTTGCTCCCATATTTTTGTATTATTTATATTTTTCTTATGATCTTTAATTAGTAATTTATGTGCTAAAATATGTTTTATCGCTACACTTTTAAAGTTTTCCCATGAAGTCTGAGATGGATTCAGCCAATTTGTAGCTATATAAAGCTTCATTAACAAAGAAAATATTTATGAGTATGATCATTTGGGATCTGTCCAAGTTATTCGGTGGAATATGAAGAATCATAAACTCCCAAGAAAGTGTGGACTGTTGATAACCCATTTTTTGTAATTTAATTTTTAAAGAATTCCAAAGTTTGAATATACATTTACAGCTCCAGAACATGTGTAAAAGGTCAGCCGTTTGATCGATACAATATGGACATTTAGGTGAATTTTTAGAGTTGAATTTATGCAGACTGAGATGAGTGTAATAAGCATTATTAAATATCATCAGCTGAGTAAATAATAGCTTTTGAAGAGATACTGATTTTAAGGTTAAATTAATTGCTTTCAATATTTTATTAACATCAATCGGTAATAATTTATCCTTCCAGTATTTGGATAAGAGTATTTGGTTATTATATTTCACGTCTTTTATCAAATTATATGAAGCCGTTATATATTTGAAGTCCTGCATAAGAGTTTGCCATAAGTTTAAACAAATGGTTAAGTCTTCTTCTTTAATTTTGAAATTACTAAAATAACTTATTGAAAGATCCTTTAATTGTCTCATTATAATTAAATAAGAGTTAGGAAGGCTCATCTCTCTTAACATGTTGTGTATTGAGATACTAAGATAAGGATATAAATCAAGTATGGTTAGATCAATTATAAGTGGGAATTTTTTAAGATCTGTCAATTGATTACCGATTTTCAAATTCGGGTTCTTGGTAAATGGTTGGAAAGTCATCATATATTGTAAGAGATTTAGTGATTTAAACAGGTTTTGTATTGATATTATATATAATCTAATATGTTCCATCAAAGCATACACTTTAAAGGTATCTTTATTTAAAAAAGGTAATGCCTTAAAATTAATACCCAATCTAACAACATGTTTGTAATTCAGAATCAACCACTTGGGTGACCATTTAGTACTGGACATGTCAAAGTTAACCACTCTTAGAATTCTATTAGCATTTATTATTAAATAATATGCTTCAAAATTTGGTAAGTCTAAACCACCCTTATTTTTCGGAGTCATCAATTTATCATAAGATATTCTAGTTTTTCTAGGTTCCCATACAAATCTACCTAATTCCGTATGAAGTTGTTTAAAGAATTTCCTAGAAATTGAGACTTGAGTAGCTCGAAAAATATATAATATTCTGGGGAGTACATTCATTTTAATAATTGAAGCCTTTGCCATTATTGGTAATTTCAGATTATTCCATCTTTTTAAATCAGACAATATATGATCCCAAATTAGCTTAACATTGTTCGCATAAAAGTCTCTATTATCTGTTGAGAAAACAATACCCAAATATTTTATTTTTTCTTCGGATTTTAACTGACCTACCAATGGTAAAAGTGAAAAGGGTGTAGGCGTCTTTAAAGGAAATAAATTGTTTTTTTTTTTATTTATTTTGTAATTAGATATTTCTGCAAAATCTTCCACTGCTTTTAGTATTTTCTTGGTATCTGAAACAGGCGTTGTACAGTAAATATTAAGATCATCAGCAAAAGCAGCCATGGATATTTTCATACCATATATTATTGGAGCATTATGATAAGTATTTTGCTTAATATGAAGAAATAGTGGTTCTAAGTATAAATTGAATAATATAGGAGATAGCGGACATCCTTGACGGGTACCATTCTTAATTTGTATTCTTTTTGAGAAATTTTTATTAATGTATAAAGTTGTATAGGGATTATTATATAACTTTTTTAATGTTAAAATAAAGTCTTGGGGTATATTGAAATATGATAAAATATCAAACAAAAATTTTAAATTAACTCTATCGAAAGCTTTTTGAGCATCAATTATGAGTGTGTAAACATTAAGATTTCTATGAGTGGCATAAAAAATTAGTGTATGAAGTGATAACGTATTATCAGTAGTTTGTCTGCCATTTATAAAACCAGCTTGTTCATCAGATATTATTAAGTTTATTACCTTCTTCAATCTATTAGCTAAAATAGATGTCATAATTTTCATGTCTATATTTAAAAGTGAAATAGGTCTATAGTTATCCGGGTTTTGAAGATCTGCATTCTCTTTAGGTATAAGAATTGTTTTCGAAGCATTAAAGTACGGATCATTAATTTTATTATTAATTATATAGTTAAATACATGTGGAAGTATTTTACCCAATATATCACAAAAAGTTTTGTAAAATTCAGTAGTTAAACCATCCGGTCCTGGAGCTTTATGTGGCTTCAAATTATTAATTGTATCTGTTATCTCCTCAGAGGAAATTGTTTTGATTAAACTCTCATGAGACTCATCACCAATTTTCGGAAAGATAATCTTCTACAGAAAATCATTATTACTCTTATTTATAAGTAATTCCTGATGCTCGCCATAGATTTGAGAGAATATTAATTCAAAGGTATTCATAATATCTTCAGTATTGGTATATCTTTTATTATTAAACTGTATTTCAGAAATTTGAGAAGGTATTTTCGATTGATTAATGATACAAGCTAGTGCTTTTGATGGGGTCTGAATATGATTAGCGTATTTTACCAGTATTTTCTGTTCATAAAATGACAATTTACTATTTTGTAGTAAAAAAAGATCTTTTTGACATTTTAATAACTCCGTTTCAGTTTGTTTACTATAGTTCCCAATTAAATCCTGATCTAGTAACTTAATTTTAGTTTCCAGTTCTTGTATGTCTCTAGTTTGTATTTTCTTATAATAAGTAGCCTTTTGAAGAAAGATTCCTCTTATTTGTGCTTTGGTCGTTGCCCATTCTATATCAGATGGATGCCGGTGTTTAGAGAGATTAACTAGTAGATGATTGAAGGTCTCTTGAACTTCTTTAGTTATATCTTCTTTATTTAATAAATATGGATTTAGAGACCAATTATAACCTCTATGACGCATACTATTTCTAGTGTCTTTGTTAAAAATTAATGTGATTCTAGAATGATCCGATAAGTGTCGAGCTTGTATAGATACACAGGGATCTAAAGTAATTAGTACGTCTGAAATTAGGAAAAAATCAATCCTACACCGCATTTTATGACAACTTGAATAAAATGTAAAGTTATTTGAATTTATTTGATTGTTTGTGTATTTAAATGGGTCATATAATTTAAAATCTGTTTTAAGTTCCTTTAATGCTATCACTGCTTGATTATTAAAGGACCTGTGTGAACTTGATTTATCTAATTTGGGATCTTGGTATGTATTCCAATCACCTCCTATTATTATATAACAATTATTATATTGATTCAGGATAAAATAAAGTGATGCTATAAAAAGTTGTTGATTGGTACATGGGGCATATATATTAAGAAGTACCACAGGTTTATCATAAAGTATAGATGAAAGAATCACATAACACCATCTTCCCTTTTTGTCTATTTTAAAATTTAGAATTTTATCTTGATACTGATTTTTAATAATAATAGCCACTCCTGCACTATTAGTTGTCCCTTCTGAAGCTACCACCTCTCTAATCCATTTCTTATCCTTAAGGACAGCCCATTGGTCATTGGTCAAGTGGGTTTCTTGTAATAAAATAAAATATGCCTTTGACTGGAGAAATAAATGAAGAAATAATTTACTTTTTTTCAAGTTCTGGAGCCCTTTAGTATTCCATGAATCTATTATCCACATGCTAAGATCTTTAATTCGTTTAAAGATATTTTAAAATTGAGAAACAGTACTAAATTCGAATATAATAGCACAATATATATTGTCTGGAAGCAATCTTGACATCCCATCCCTAACCAGTGCCTATCCACTATTCCCCTGGACCAGGACATACATAGGTTTTTTATACTGTTAAAACTTTTATGGGTAAATAACCTTACTAAATATCTATTCTATATCTTACAAAATATAACATCAAAAACATGCAAAAAACCTATAAAAGCTACATCTAACTCTACAAAGCCTAACCAAAACATTCCCTAATAAACACTGATAAACATCCACAGCTCTTGAACACACTATGTAGTTAAACCTATCAAGTAAATGGTCTTCATTACACTTATAGTTACTATCATACCTCACTAATAGTTCTCATATATTATTACTTATACTAATTAGTTGTATCTCATTAAGTTATCTAACAACCATATTTAAATCTAAAATAATCAAGTATGTGACACTGCCCCTATTAAACAATAACATTATTAAATTAAAGATAATTCACCATATGTATTGTTAGTTAGAAGAGAGAAAAAGAACTACAGAGAAAGCAAATGTTTAACATTTAAGTATAATATTAAATCTGACTTTATTTATATAGCCTAAATTATCTAGAATTGTAATGTCAGCAAATAAGGTGAATAAAAATAGAACTCTAACTTCACTTTACTGGGTAATATAGTTAAATTTATGAAATGATGACTGAGTAACACAGTCCTCAAAACAGTCAGAACCACATGCCAGTATATAAAAAGATAACCTTCACATTCCTGGAGAGCCCACAATGTAATGACTCATGATCTCTTCATCTACTAATTATCCCAACACTAAATCCCCTTATTATCTAAACATTTGCAGTATTAAAACACATCAGTAATACAGGAAAAACAAATAATAAAATATACTACAAGGTTATCAACACATCAACATTCAGCATAATATACCTAAGGAAAAAATAACTATGGTAAAGCTATATTACTTCTAATCAATCAGTTAAATAACACATTTTAAGCCAGTACCTTATTAATTCAATTGTACTCATACCTGAATGAATTCACAGTTCCCTTTAAACCAGTAAAACATGTTACATACTTTAAATGTCCATGAATGCTCATTTTACAGTCCAAATAGCTTTCGCTTCCTCAACAGAGACTTCCCTACTTCCTGAGCTTGTAATCCTGTCTTCGAGCTCGCGATGGGGGAACCATTAAACGGACAGACTTCCGGATGTGCCACTTCGAAAGTGGACCCTCAGCAGCACCCAAAGGACTTCCTGTTGCTTTGCGAAGGGGCTCAGTTCGTAAGAGCCATAAAAGTTCGGAAAATCTTCGTGGATGAGCTGGAGCTGTAAAAAGAAACTAAATAAACATTTACCAAGGAGCTTGGTGAAGAAAAGAGAACAAACAAAGGATTTTAAAGCCTCGAGATGTAGTAAGAATGGAATCCCAGCATCCACGTTGCTGCAAACGGACTGGATGGCCAGATCAAGCTTCCGAAGCTGGAAGGGACTTAAAAATCTTCAAAAAGGTAACTTTTGCTTCTTTTTTTGTAGATATGGAGTATTTGGAGCCATCGACTGTAAACATTAATGTGTTAGGGTATTTCATTTGAAATTTGATATTCGTTTCAATGAGGAACTTGCAGTATGGAGATAATGCTTGTCTAGCTTGCCTTATTTGCAGTGGTAAATCCTGGGCCATAGAAACTTTATTATTCTGACACATAATATAACCTCCGTTTTTTTAACAGTTAAAATTATTTTGATTACGTCCTGGTAGTTGAGTCTTTTGACGTATACTGGTCTAGGTATGTTTGAGGCTTGTGCTTCTCTGAGAGCTCTATGAGCTCTTTCTATAACTATTTGTTTAGCTATATCAGAGTCATTGAACAATATTTCAAGTATTTGTGTAATGGTTGAAGTTAAATCATTGTATTGGATAGATTCTGGAATTCCTCTGATAATTATATTGTTCCTTCTGGATCGTGCCTCCAAATCCAGAATTTTATTTTGCATAGACTGAATATCCAGGTCATGAATGTCTGTTTTTTTTGCAAGCAATGTTATTCTGTCCTCATTTTCAGATATTCTGGCTTCTGATTTATCCATCCTTTTGAGAATTTGACTGCATGTGGCACCAAAAGAATGTACCTGGTTTGATAGTTCTTTCAAAGCTTCTTGGATGGGTAACAAAGCAGTTTTAATATCTTCCATATTAGCCAGTTGATCCGGTTTATTTTTCATTCCAGCTTTTGAAAGTTCCTGCTGTTTTGTAATCTTCTGCCTTTTTGTTGTTAAATCTTTTTCTGGTGACTGAAGTTCTGATAATTTGTTTTTTGTTGTTGTTGTTTCCATACCTTTGTCTTCTTTTGACATTGTGGAGCAAAGCAGATCTTTAGTATAACTAAATGGTAAATATCCAAGGTTGCTACTCAGACAGTTCCTTTGTTTAATACTCTGTTTAGAGTCAGTCAGTCAATCAGATCCAATCCTGTTAATTTGTTTAATTTCCTCCGGTTCCTTCACCTCTCAAGCGATATTTAGTTGTAGTAGATTAATTTTAGCCAACAATTAGTGTAGAAAAGCTTGTAGTATATCCTCAGGGTTAAATTTTGTTCCGAGTATCTGAAGAGCTGTAGATATGCAGTGTCTACAGAATGGCGGCCATCTTTTTTTCCCCTTTCTCACTTCCACTATTACTTACGGTGGCCCATGGGCCGCAAGCACTTTTGTGATCTTGGTCCTTTTGTTTTTACCCATATTTTCCTTTACCAGTATCAGAGTGTCCTATGATATCAGATAACATAAATATTCCATAATGAAATGACTGTGATAACATTGTTAGAAAGTTCTTAGCCTCATTTAATCTTTATTTCTCAAGTACTTAGGTAGGGGACAAACGTCCTATTAGTATGATATTTGTCCAACATGAACACTATTTGTTTTTATTATTTATTTATTTGTCTTTGTTGATTGTGAAAGTCTGCCTGGGACAAAGCTTATTTTTATTGAAGGAGCTTCAGCATATACATTGAAGATACTCATGGCAAAACATTTTTTTTTTCTATAAAGTTACATTTCACAGATAATTCTTAAGCCATCTAGGTACAAATGTAATCGTTTCATAGGGACATTATACAAAGACAAAACAGTACTTCTTTTGTGGAGACATTATACACGATATTAACTTACAAGTATAAAACATTTAGTATGCAAACAGTTCATATGCAATATATGTGACAGCATTGATGCTAGGAATAAATAAAATTGAGGATAGGAGTAGGAAATGTTAGTTGGTTGGTAGATAATAGCTAAAGCTAAAAGAATAAGGGAGGCATTGTATAGCTGATGAGTCAAGGATAGTAGGCGTAACAATACTAGTGTAGTTTCTAAAACAAAAACTGGCTATAACTACATGGTGGAAAGTATTATTAAGAGATGGATAAAATTAGAAGGTCAGAAAGAAACTGAAATGTAAAGTTGGGATTAAGATAGGAAGGTAACTGAGGAGGAGTGGTAGAAAGATTTGTTGTAAAAAATGCACAGAGGTTATAAAAAGGATACAAAGTATGAGCTGACAGAGAGGAAAATGGAGTTGCCCACTTGAGGAGCACATGCACATGTTATTTAGGTGCTGCTTTAGTAACGGCTTAAAGATGTTAAGTTTCATGGTTTGCTCCAAGTGGACTGGAATGGTGTTTCCGAGTTAAGATACATAACGGAAGGAGGGGAGTATAGTGAGTTACCTGTGGAGTAATTACACATTGTTGTGATTGTTAACAGTTTATTGGTTGAGCAAATGTCTCTACTTGGTGAATAGCACTCCAGGGTATCTTTTAGTGACAGACATTGTTCTGACGCTTGTATAAGATTGTGTGTAGTAATAAGTTGTGAGTATGTTAAATAGTTGGATAGCTCAAGCCAGTTTACATGTTTTAGGGCTCTGCAGTGATGAGTCTCATACATAAGGATGGTAGCAAAATTGGCTAATATATTGTAACAGGAGGAGAGTTTAGATGTAAGTGTGGTATTTAGGTTTGTAAGGAAAGGTGAGGCATAGAACAGGGATGGAGGAAGGTAGGTAGATACCAGTGTTTGTCTTACATTATCTGTCAAGTTGTGTTTGGTTCTAAAGACAGAGTCAAGTTTCTGGAGTGATTTATTTCATGGCTTGCAATATGCATTGGTCAGATTTGAGGTTATTGTCAATTTGTACTGTGCCACCCCTGAACTGGCCCAGTAATCAAGGAGCCTCAGTCCTCACCACTGGCAACAGTGGGGGATGTACACATTGGGAGGATGACAAGTACACACACAGTAAAGTACAATTTCCCTTAAAGCACACAGAGATCATAGTTAGTCTGGGACTGGTTTCTCCCTCTTTCTCCAGATCCCCAGTAAGACTCCACACTGGCACAGCTATAGAGTTGAGATCTCAGCTGAGTGGCCAAACCAAAATCTCCAGTACCCTCTCTGTTCAACCAGTGCTTTGTGTCCCTGCCCAAGTAGCTGACACACACACATTCCTTGAGATTTGATTTATATACAAACACACACACACACACACACACACACACACACACACACACACACACACACACACACACACACACACACACACACCTGGGAAAGGCTGGCACAGGTTTACTAGTTATGCCCCCTTCTGCCTAGACTATAAGGTAGTTTTCACTGCCACCAGCCAACTCTTATCAGCTACTTTAAGGCCCTTAACAAAGGGTGTCCAATCCTACTGTGTAATGTTACTACTAATCCAAATGGTAGTGTGACCAAGAACAAGGCTATTTAGGAGTGGCTTTTACAGTGTGACCAATTAGGTATGCAAGTACTGTAAGAACTTAAATATCTCTAAACTGACCAGCCACAATTAAAAGGTTTAAATATATTTAATAATAAACAATAAAAGAACAAGGCAATACTCAGTAAGTAATCAGTTACATCAGAGTTCAGAATCACAGGAAATGTTTAAAACAACATCACAGGACAGTCTCAAATAAATAAAGAAAACATCTAAGCCATACTTTATTATATTTCTATCTGGATCTAAAAGAGTTACTATGCCCTAAAAACTTACTAGCAGCAAGGCAAATACAGATGTGGTGATGAGTGGATGTTCGTGTTAGGCCAAAGACAAAATACAAAATGTACAGTCTTTCTCTGAGAGAGTTCTTAAACCTAGTAATTTCTTTTCTTTCAAGACAATACAAAAATGTCTTGCTCTAGATGTGTCTGCTACTGCACTGAAGCTGAGAGATAACATCTCTTGCATTATGTGGTTATGAAACAATTTAATATCAACTATTTTCTCTGAATTCTTTTCAAATTAACCATCTGTGTTCCAGTTTCCATTGAACATATACATCTAAACAGTCACAATAGTGCAGGTACATTCCTGTTCTGTTCCAATAGGGCATGCTGTGGTTACATTTTAGCTCAGTACTTTACATACACTTCTGTATAGCTCATATCAATATTTACAAATGACAGAATTATTTACAAAATTCCAGCTAGCTGGGCTAACAGTACTTCCCTTTGTCACATGTACTTATGGAAGTTTTGCTAGGGTTGCAGTTTCATCTTTTTGTGTTGTTAGTGGATATAATTTTTAAAAGATTGTGTTTCATTTTGGCATTGTTTAGGAGCGAAGAGAATACTTTTTTTAGGATTTAAAAGTAGAGTTGCATCTTTTAGCCACGTTTTGATATTGTAAGAAGTTTAGATGATGTCCTGAAGTTTTGGCAGGGACGAGGCTGCACATATAAGGGATGAATTAGCAGCATATTGAACTATACTAGCAAGGCGGGAGTCTGTAGTTTGTTTATAAAAATGTTGAATACAAGGGGACCTAATATTAATTTTTGTGGGATGTCAACAGTGACTGGAAGGAAGGAGGAGGGATTTTGTTTCCTTTTGGCTGTTTGCTGCTTGTCAGTCAGATAGCTGGGGAATCATGAGAGAGAGGGTTGAGTGAGGCTTGGGGAAGAATGCTCAGTAAAATGCTGTTTATGGGATACAACATCAAACACTTTTTATAAATCTAAGAATAGTGGAGATACCAGGTTGTCATCATTCCTACATTGGTTTATGACATTAGTGGAGCTGAAGAGAGCAATGTTAGTACTATGGTAAGGTCTAAAAGCACACTGGGTTTTGTTAGAGTTAATGTAGTGTACACAACTTGTGAGTGGGTGCATTTTTCTTATATTTTATTGGGGGGTGTAGGAGAACAATAGGACTATAGTTGGAAATGTCTATTAATGTGCCACCTATGTGGAGTGATATTATATAGGACTTTTTTCCATATGGATGGGACATAT
The DNA here is from genome assembly GCF_019279795.1 of Protopterus annectens. Taxonomy (NCBI): domain Eukaryota; kingdom Metazoa; phylum Chordata; order Ceratodontiformes; family Protopteridae; genus Protopterus; species Protopterus annectens. The sequence continues at coordinate 1,255,395,817 of NC_056728.1, forward strand.
CTCTCAGTTATGGATCAGTTTATCAGTATGCATACAGAGAAATCCACAATGTAAACTGCTATTTTTAGGTATTGATGTTGGAAGTTGTTCAACAGCTAAAGCTGTTGATTTTAGTTTCAGTAGAAGTTTTCTTGTAGTAGGGGTGGTGACTGGGAGGAAGGAGAAAGAATGTGACTGGTTAGGACAAGATGGGGGGGGGGAGAAAAAGAGGTGAATTGTTATTATTATTAAACCAAGATGGTACTGTCTGTCTAAAGGAGGTGAATTGAGAGGGTATTGAGGCAGAGAGTAGAAATAAAAGTAGAGGGTGTCGGGGTTTGGCAAGGATGTATTTGTTTAATGATGATGGAAAATTTCTTGGAACTTGGTATAAAAGGGATTGTTTATCCATTTAAGATGTCTACATTTTTAAAATATATCTTGTGTTCTTTATGTCAATCTTTCCAGACTTTGTCTCTTTGAAGCATGACATTTTCAGTTTCTTTAGTTAGCTATGGTGCAGGGTTTGAGTTCACTCTTTTTGTTTATACTGGGGCTAGGCTGTCAAGAAGATTTATAAGTATTTCATTGAAGCGTGAGACTATGGCATTCTCTTGACATAGATTTTAGTATGTTCTGGTTATCTTGGGTTAGGGTATTGATAAAGACATATTTGCAAAACTTTGTTGTATTGTGTATTTTGTTATAAACTATATTTTTGGATTGTGTACTGTAGTTTCTGATTACATAGGAAGGAGGTTGGTTGCTTATTACATCTGTCAGACATCCAAATGTTTGAATTGTGTTTGGTTTGTTGGTAAGGATCCAATCTAAAATGATTGTGTGTCAGACTTTTTATTGATTCTAGTGGTGGAGGTGATTAGCTGCATAAAGATATATGTGTTAATTGATTCTGAGTGTCATTGTTAAGCAGCTGTAAGACTATGTTGAGGTCAACTAGTATAATCGTTTATTGTTGTATATGGTGAGATATCCAGCAGAGGATATCTTCTGGTGTTTAAATGTTACCAGGTAGAATTAATATATATAACTTTGATAAGTGGAAACATTCTATTGCTGATTTGAGAAGGGATAAGAGGAATTCAACATTGTTTTCTTTTGGTATCTGTAGGAGAGTGGGGTTATTTCTAACCATTTTTTGAGATATGGCAACACCATCATCATGTCTGTTTTTCTTTTCAAACTTCTGTATATCATTTCTGAGAGCTAATCCTGGTATTTTATGACTTTGAGCCTCTCAGTACATAAGAAACTATAACACCTAGTTTTAATAACTTTAATGATTAATACTGCTTTTGTTTTGTTGCACTGCCATGTTTTCTTGCTGTTTTTTCACAGCATTGATATTTGGTCATCCAATGTGATCTGAACTTCATCACTGTCAATAATACTTTGTGGATCATTTTTCTTACATTTCTCAGCTACTTCTAAATTGTGGTGTTTGCACAATTCTAATGCAACAGTGTTGACACATTATTTTGCCTTTCAGTGTACAGACTTTCAGCTATGATTGTATTGCAACCAGCAATGAGGTGTGTGAGTCTTTGCAGTTCTGTTTTAAAGAACCTGCATTTGTTTGTTTCGCCCATATTTTCTATACACTTTATAAATCTAAGAGAGTGTAGCCTATTATTTTGGGCCTCCATTATTAGCCTTTTATCGTTTGCTTTAAATTCAACTCTGATTAACCATTCCTGCTTGAAATGATGGTTAATACTATGTGCATTTTTCAGTTTTCATTAATTTTCTTCTGGTCTTTTTCTTTATAGTCTTTCTTTTATTTTTTGGCAGTTTCACTTGCTGATTCTCATCTCCTTTTGGTTTGATTCCTATTCCACACCTTTCTGAAATGCCTCTGTTAAACTAAGGAACTGTGTCATCTTTGACATCTTCTGTTCATGGTCTACAGTTTTCACCATGTCAGGCTCTGATGAGGTCAGAAAATATGTATGCAGTCCCACTACTTTAGTCAATTTTGTGGCAGTTTTCCCAAAAAGTATAATGCATTTCTTGCCATTGAGTTTTAATATGTGACTTTGGCACCATTCATTTGTCTGGGTTAGACCCTCTTGTAAGATATTTGTGTCATGGGGGGAATCTATGATAGCTCCCAATTTGCAGTTATCTGCAAAACCGGTCAGCCAAAGGCCCTTGACATTAGTCTTTACCTCTGAGAAGTAGATGCCAAATAGCAGGGGTCCCCACATGAAGCTCTCAGGTATACCACTTGTGACCAGTCTCTTAACTGAGGTGGTTTCACCAATCCTGACTTCATGGCTCTTGACTGTGGGCCAGCTGGCAGTTCAGTGAGTTATGTAGGGATTTATGTCTATTTCTGTGAGTTTGTCAACTACACCTGAGTGGGGCAATGTGCACTGTTTTCCCATAATCCACTGCCTTGGTGTTCTTTTCAAAAATGTCCACCAGATATAATAAGCATGACCTTCCCTTTAAAAAAACATACTGGGTTGGATCCAGTGCCTGAAGGTTGCCTTTGTCTTTATTGACCATTTCCATGATAATTCATTTCATGGCTTTGCATATTAGACCAGTCAGACAAATAGGTCTGTAGATTTTAGGGTTGGATGATGCCCCATATTTCTGAAATAGGATAACTGTTGCAGTCCACCACTCTTGTGGTACAAAGCCTGTTCTGAGCCTATAATAAAAAGTGTCTGAACTGGTCCTAATAGGTCATGTTTCAAGCTTTTTAAGAGGCATCCCAGTATATTGTCAGGGTGGCTGAGGCTGTGGTTTTGGCCTTAGCGAGTGCTGCCAGGGCCTACTCCCTATTAATAGTTGGGGGGGGTTATGCTAGTAGGTTTTTAATGGGGGGAGATAGGAAGAGACTGGGAAGTGAAGCTTGAGCTGAATTTGTCAGCCAGCAAATTCACTATGTCACTCCATCAGCTATGTGAAGGTGGTACTAATAATAACCAGTTTGGCCCACTGATGTCTGCTGCCTTTGAGGTTTTGAACATAGATGTAGAAGGCCCTGTGGCTGCCTTTAACCTGCAAGGCCATCTTGACCTTGTAGTTGGCCTTGTTGGACTTAATTAGTCCTCTGTTAATTTTAATTTGAGTTCCTAACAATATGAGTTGTTCTTCCTGATTTTAGCCATGACATTTTTCCGTTTGTTATATACCTTATTAAGGCTAGAATTCCGCCAGTGTGGTTTGTTTATAGACTTTGTTTTGTGATTACTTCTAGTAGGTACAGCAGCCTCTAGAGAGCCATTTACATGGTTGCACAGGATCTCTGTGCATAATTCTGCATAGATTGCTGTGAACTCGAGGTTGGAAGGGGCATTGCATTTTGATAAACTATCTCTTAGTAGGATATATTTTGCTTTGGAATAGTTCATAGCTGTTATAGAATTTGCTGGGATCATCAAGTTGATTTTTATTTTGAAGGAAACAGCTTTGTGGAGCGACCTCAGTAATGAGTACAAGACATGTGGGGATTCATTAGTGAGTACCACAGCAGTATATTTTACCTCTAATGGGTATGTGCACTATCTGGTCAATGGTATTTGTGTTAAAAAGGTCTGGGGATCATTGTGCCCATGAGTATGGGGCAGTGTGTTTTTCCCAGTCTACAGAGGGCTAGTTAAAGTCTTCCATGAATAAGGTGTTTGGTTTAATGGTGATTGTTTCCAGTAGGTCTAGGAACGAACTTTGAGATTCCAGGGAAATAAGCGGTGACCTATAGCTTGCTAGGCGTTGGTATGGGACTTTATCTATGGTGATTTGCACGTGGATACATTCCAGGCATTGTCCTGTTTAACCCATGTAGAGTTACATTTGTTGCTCATATAGATTGAGACTCCTCCACCTTTTGTCCCTGTCTGTGCAGCTGATGGTCTAAATGTGTGGAAGATACTGAAGCCTTCTACTGCTGGAGTACTTTCTGCAGATTTAAACCATGTCTTGGTAACTTCACAGATGTCTGTATTCTCCAGAGTGATGAGAGCTTGTAGGGTGTGGAGTTGTTGTAAATAACCAGTGCGCTGATGCTTTTGTGAGCATGCTTCTAGTTGAGCATGCCAGAGGCATGTAGATAAACCCATATCATGGAATGCTCAAGGAGTTGTCTTGAAATGCATGGCAACTGCATTTACCATGAATGTATCACTCAGTTATGCAGCAGTAACCCTGACAAAGTGCATGCTGTGTGGACCCTTACACATATTTAATCCCATTTGAGTCATGTGCAATTCCAAATGCTTTGTCATTGCACAGCCATACTCTTGCTATTGCTGACTACCTCTCTCAAGGGTTTACATTTAAATTGTCGAGGGAAGGTTCGGTGACCACTGGTTGTCGAATGTCATTTAGCTGACCCGTGTTGCTGATACTTCCCTTGTGCGAGTTCTGTTTCAGCTAATGCTCAGTGCATTTGCAAAGATGAGATTGGTCATTGAACTAGAGATTGTGGTACAGTGAGGATCGGGAAATGTACCCTTTTCCCCACTGTAGAGCAATCTCAGAGTTGGAATATATATTTTGCAGGTGGTGTGGGGGTGGGAGGGTGCAGGGGGGTTGTCCCCCTGCAAAATCCTCATGTTATGTCTGGTGCAGTGTAGGACTGTATTCTACTAATGTCGAGTAAGGTGGAATTTGCATATTAATATGCGGATTCAACATTTTACATTTCGGTACACTCCGTTTTCGGTTTTCCAGGTCAATATTACTGCATTTCAGCCAACTGCATTTCATACTTATGATAGTAAACCCTCTCATGAGCCTGTTATGTAAACAAAGATATCATTTGTAAGGGGGAAAAAAGGAAGAAGGATTTCTCGTTTTTGCCAAAGTGTATAGGGAAGAAAAAAGCTGTAATACGAGAACTCCTAGATAAAAAGGTCAGCGGGAATATAAGTAAGATGAAAATATGGAAGGAATATTACAGTACTTAACCTGAAGCAAGTTAGGTAGTAATTTGTTCTTTAAGTAAGTGAGTTAGAGTAAAATATTCAAAAATATATGATTAATGAGGAAAAAGATGTGATTGTTAAGGTTTGAGTGAATGGAAGTAAAGTAATTTAGTAGATAAAGAGGTGGAAATGCTAGATTTATATGGACAATGTGACAAGGCAGATATTTTGCATTGGAATCTGATTACATTGGATAATGCAAGTTTAAAAGAATTCTGAAGGTGTTTCAAAAAATCATGCAATTGCTAGATGGAGTTTTATCAAGTAGAACACATGGGGGGGATTCGGTAATCCTCCATGTAGGATGAACGAAGTCCTACTCGGAGACTGCCGTCTAATAGTTAGACATCAGCACGTCATGCATATGCATGAGGGTGCGCTGACTCAACTCCCAGGCTAACACGGAGCATGTAGGAGTGCAGGGGGTGTGTCAGACTGCCGTGCAGTCCAAATATCCATGCCCCTGCAAGTGCCTAACTCTGCAAATGTCAGCAGATATGAGTGAGTCCACTCAAATGTGTATACCCCCCAACACTACACTCCCCCACATTAAAAAGCCCTGTACAAATGAAATAAAATGTAAAACAAATTTTTTTTATTATTCACCATATAGCTGCCCGTATTTGCGTGTGTGTGCATGGGTGTGCCCATTGCTTAGCTGCAGTTAGCAGTTTAGACATCAAAGAGGATAATAAACCACTTATATGCAAATTAAGCCAAATAGCAATAGTGTAGTGGTAGAGCTATTGCACAAAGAGGAGGCATTCCCGGTTCGAGTCCCACCACTCCCCTTTCCATTTTCCGTAGGAAATCCGTGCATAAAAATAATTCCTGACATTTACCTTTTAAATGACATTAAAATGCATTGAAATGTCCTATGTAGTAGTGAACGATATTTTAAATATATATAAGAAAATGAAATGATCATGCATAATAATGAATGCATAAGTAACCTATCTTAAGCAATGTGAAACACTGCTAAGCAACGTTTAGCAGTATTAAGCACATTTAAGGATAATTGCCCATAGCTAAGCACTGCTTTAACTAGTGCAATAACTTTGCGCGGAGCTGCGCATCCCGCCAACCAGCAAAAACTAAACATGTTTGCGCAGAAATGCACGCTGCACTAACTAGCGCAACATTGGGCAACGTCGAGCAATGTTGGGCAAAGTTGAGCAAAGTCGGCTAAACCCAGCCACACCCCCTACCGGTCAGGCCAGTAGTAAAATAAAAATGCAATGACAGGTCTCGAACCAGGTATAGTGTGCACCATAATCACAGTACTAATCCACTAAGCCATGACAGCATTTGATGTTCATGGACTGTCAACACATATATACATATGAATCAAAGTTTACCCAGTGCTAAGCAGGTGTGCACTCAGTTGAGAACTTTCAAATCTGGCCAATCACAAATAAGTGCAGGAAATGAGGCATATTTAAGCTCCATAGGCGGGAATACTCGCCATAACTGGTTGCAGCTCCCATCTGCAGGCAGCAATGACAGGTGTCAGAGAGGGCTCTCACTTCCGAGCACAATGGTGGGGCATTGAGGAGTCAAAACTGATGGTTTGGCTCCTCGTCCATCGTCATGATGCTAGACTCCTGCAGGGCCAGTTCCAGGGCATGGAATACAAAGCAGAGGCCTGGAACCATCTCACACATGAACTCACCAGTGCCACAGGCGTCCCTCGGACTGGTGAGCAGGTTAGACATCACCATGCAGACCTGAAGAGATGCAAGCAGGATCTACTGAACCAATGGATACAGGAGGCCCGTGGGATGCAAACTGCCCTACTACTGAGTAGGTAGCCATGGACTGAAGTATGTAAAGATTGCTAGTGTAGTCAATAGTATGGGTAGGTATATGTCTCAATATCACTTCATTTACTTCACAGCTGCAGGTGTCCATGCTGTGAATCAGCAAGCCTATGCAGATAGGCTGCTAAGGCTGTGCCACCAGGCAGGTTAGTAATTTTTCTGCATGTACTGTTATATAAAATAAGTGACAGGGCCTGGCTAAAAGAGTCTCAGCCCAATAATAAAGGTATAATAAGGCTTGAATAACTTGTCTGCATGAACTGTTATGTAAAATAAGTAAGAGAGCCTGAAAAAGAGTGTTGTAACCCATTAATAAAGGTATAATAAGTCCTGAATTATCTCTCTGCATGTATTGTTATATAGAATACGTGAGAGAGCCAGAAAAAGAGTGTTGTAAACCATAAATGAAGGTATAATACATCCTGAATAAGATGTCTGCATGCACTGTAATAACAAATAAATGAGAGAGCCACTAGAAAAGTGTGTAAAGTAATTAATAAAGGTATAACACCTGTAGTGTGTCCGTGTCACTTTCTTTGAAATGTTCATGTACTCTTGCAGTATAGAAATAGTAGTGTTGTATTAAGCACTGTCAACCCACACTTGGGTAGGCCCATAGAAAGAGTACGAAGGGAGTGCCAGTATCTCTTAAGCATATATACAGTCCTCAACTGTAGTTTCAAGCCTGGCATGTGTAGGTAAATCTGGCACATGAGTAGCTTGTAGTTGTGTGCACTGGAAATGTCAGTGTGCTGCTAGAAATGTAGGGGGCTGTTAAAATATAACTGATAATGTCACCTGAACACATCCAGATATGTAGACATATGAATATAAATAAAATATATAAAAACATAGCAGTAACATCTGCATCCTGGACAGTTTGTATATTAGATACAGGTCAGGTACATAATGAACTAGCAAAACACATCCCATAACATAATGGACATTGTCTAGTGTAATAATACATGTAGGGGATATATATCTGCAGTCAATAGGAATGTAGTGTAAAATATAAGTTCATATAAGTTGTTAATGGAGGTATCTTTTTACACCCTACTGTATGTGCATAAACAATGCAATTCCACACCTCAATGGGTATGTGTAATCTCAAAACATTTGTTGGGACATATGTCCTATTGGTTTATAAATATCTGAATAACTTTGATGCATGTGCCCTGTTCAAACACCACAGTCTTGGTGGCCTGTTGCCACCATTCATTCATGCATGCTGTTGGAATGTCCACTGTCGTTCAATATATGCATGTGTTATGCTTGCTGTTCAACTGTTGGAACTCTGGTGTGTTGGGTTAATGGGAATATTACTGCATGCTGTTACAACTAATTTGGAATGCTGTTGACTATAATGGCATTAAATTCACCTAAACATAGAATGTATGGGAAGGCCGGTCCCAGTGGACCCACCAGTCACACCTCAGCTGGCGATGGCACCTGGCACCAGCAGGTCCGGTGCCCAGCCCAGGACCTCCTCCTCCATTGGCCCTGTGCCACCTTTGGGTGGAAGCTCTGCAGGGGATGGGGCTTATCCCCCCTGTGTAAGCGTGGCTGGAGGAGGGCCACCTGTCACCCTCCGAAGGGTTCAGGCTGTGGTGTGTAGGGAGATCCAGCATTCAGTCGCTGATCCCCTATGCCAGCTCAAGGCAAGAGTGGCGCGACTCATGGGTGAGCCTGCCCGTCCTACGCAGCCCCCAGCACAGCCACCCTCCGGGCTGTGAAGGTGCAGTGGTGACTGCCCATGGGTGGGGATCTCAGTTCCACTGTTACCATCTGTGGGCTCATGGGCTTGCGATTTCCAAACATCCTTCCCCGTCAATTGTGTTCACCCACCCCATGTGTCATATTCTGCCCTGTATGCATCTTGTTTGTCTTGTCTGTTTACCTCCCCAACCTTCCTCCCAAAACATACCTACTTCCCCTCCCCACATTCCACTCTCACCTGAAAAAAAATGGGCAATCTGCTCCCACAAAAAAAATTACGCCCCATACATAGCTGCCCATTTTGCACAGATGTCCGCTGGACACAGAAACTGAAATTCAATTGGCAGTACAACATACTTTGTTGTCCTCACCCCTCTCTCAGGAGTGAAAGGTTTCCAAATTCCCTCCAAATTACTAGTATATGCACAGCTATAGCTGTTAAAGAAATGGGCAGCTATGGACCTTCCCTATACCCGTCCTGCACATTCCGAGCTGTTTTTCCTACTGTCTTTCCCTCTTTGTGCCCCTTTTTCACCACTTTCCTATCTCCCTATTTTCTTTTGTTTCAAAGAAATGAGCGCGGGGGTTAGCAGGAGTAAGCACTTTTAAGCAGCAGTAAGTGGGTTTGAGTGAGTGTGCGCATGTCTGTGCTTAGCTAAGTATTGTTAAGCATAACGCAAACCCGCACAAATCTGCTTACAACTGCTTAAAAGTGCCTTAGTCACCCTGCATATGAGGGGCCTTGTTCTGCTCAGCAACAAAATAAAACACCACTGTCAGTCTTGAACCCCGGACCTTGGTCACACTAGACTGCATGAAGTACCACTAGGCCACAGTAGATATACAGCAGGATGTTGCTGAAATATATATATATATATATCATGCATCAGAATGTGTGAATGTAAAGGAAAGATAGGAATGCCATAACATAAAACCTGTTCTGTGGAACTTTACCAGCAGTTGTTGTGGAATTGCATCACATGACTGTGATAACAAAACCAGACATTCTAGCAGTAAATACTGTTACAGCAGCACTTCACAACCCCTACACAGTATCATAGCAGGACAATCCCCACCCAAATGTACAAAATACTGGTGTGTTCAAGGTACAGCAAGGATGTAGGTAGGCATACTCAGTACTGGAATTGTCCAGTTTCATGAGCATCCTGTGATAATGTCAACAAAATAAAAACAACAAACAGTGCAGAAGTGAGTACATTAATATCCACAGTATAGCTGTTTCCAAACAGTTCATGTGCCAAATGAAAACATCGCAATAACTACATATGTATGGCAGCTAATTGTGGATGTTGTAAAGAAACTCCATACTCCCGTGTATCTTGTGTTAGCATTTCTAGGTAGGGGTGTGTACAATTCTACACTGTCAACTGTGTACTGGAAGAGGCAACATTCAGGTCTGAGTACAACATACAAATAACTGGCTACACACTTAGCAACAGTTAGAAGAAGTATACCAACCTTCTGAGTTACACAACGGTGTCCACAGCAAACAAGCATGGTCCCCATTCTAGAATTCTGAAAGGGCTACGCCTACCTGACCTAGCAATTTATAGCACTGGGTTGCTATGACAGTGAGTACTGCAAGTACCACACAGCAGACTGCATGCAATTGCCAAATGGTGGCCACCAATTGGTACAGAGGCCATCACATGCACATGTGCAGATACCTATAAAAGCAGTCTGTACTTGCTGTCAACACATGCAATCATGCCACTGCAGGTACGGAGGGAGAAAGAGAGAGAGAGAGAAAACGAAAAAGAAAAAGTGATGTAAAGTTAAGAAATATAACAAAAAGAATATATTGAAAATAACCAGTATACTGACAACAGAAATAATATTGAAAAAATATATTGAAAAGAAACTATATTGAAAAAAATCATTGAAATAAAATATATTGGAAAAAAAATCGAAAGAAATTATATAGAAAAAAACTGAAAAAAAAAAGTATTGAAAAAAGAAAATATTGAAAACAATATATTCTGAAATATACATCTATTTAACAAAAATCTTGAGCAGTAAAAGAGATACTGAAAGCTAAACGTATATCAGTAAAAAAATTATACCAGGATATACGGCAACATATACGGACAGCTATGTATGTACTGGAATGTAGTAGATGTTAATGAAGAGTACTCTATATAGTTTGAATCATCCATATGTGGCAGCAGTACGTATCGATGCACAGATGCCCTGCATAACCACTGGCATGGGGAAATGAATGTGTTGCTGTGTGCAGTGGGATGTGACAGTGGCATATGTAGTTCAGCATTAAATGTCAAACATTTGATCCATGTTATCTGTGTTCTGTACAGTAGTGTGTACAATGTCTGTTTGGGATAGTAGCCCATACGGTTATGCAAACATGGATGTGACAGAGTAACAAATGCATGATAGTCTTATTAATGTGTAGCTTAGCATTGCCAACAGCTGTACCAGGCTAGTATGCTAATTCAGCATTAGCAGCTATGTATACTCCCTCTAATATTACTGTGTGCTCACATGTGACACCTGTTCATGTTGCAGCAAGGCCCAACAGGTCAGCCGTGAGGTACATGTACTTACAACAGTGTGGTCCTTGTGTGTGTATGGCACACACATACAGAGAGATCTGTCCGTGTCAGATATATGAGCATCTGTACATGTGCATTGAGCAAGGGACATACTGCAACTGTTTGTGAAAGGTGGATATATATATATATATATATATATATATATATATATATATATATATATATATATGTTGTTGAAGGTTGTTATGTGCATATATCTATGTAGGTTGTAGTGTGTGGCAGACCAGACAGCATACAGTGCTGGTATATGACGTGGTGGTTAAATGCTGTGGGTATGGTTCATCAGGTTTGCAGTGTTGCAGCCAGTGAGGCCTGCTAAAGCTACATGGGCTGAGAACACCTTCAACGCATTCTGCACAACACTGTGCAATGTTATGACATAACTGTATACGTCACAACCTTCCCATACTTGATATACCCACCATGACAGGTGGACTGTATATGTGCCTATATGTATATCTATATGTACAGCAATGGATGTTCATATGTATGTGTGTATATATATATATATATATATATATATATATATATATATATATAGAGAGAGAGAGAGAGAGAGAGAGATAGTCATAATTACTGCAACAGATGCCTGGTGACAAAGCCATGGACTCAAGCTCAATGTTGACACTGTATTGGCATCCCTCCTTGCAAAGACTCAGTACCCATGAACTACCACATGGGTGGTAGTCTACTCAACATCGAAGGTGTGATAAGAGACCATGGGACACAGGTGGACAGTAGTCTCCCCTTCGATAGTCACAGTGCCACACTAGTCATGTAATCCATCTACGTGGCACACGTCATCACAAAAGGTGTGTCATCCAGGGAAAAATAGGTCACTGTTCCCCTCTACTCCACACACATAAAACCCGGTATAGAGTACAATGCCCCATGTGGTATGTACCTCACAAGACATCTACAGCAAGTGGAAAGGACACAGGCATACCTCACAAAGAGTGATACAGGCATCAAACAGGTGCCCTATGCAGACCATCACACAAACCCACAACTAGACTGTGTTGCATACCACCTACCCAGAAATGACCTCTGACTGACATACTAAGCTATGTCAAACCCAGATCTGTTGAACATGTTCCACGTAAACAGATCACAATCTGTACGTGCTACACGCTCTAGGGACCCAAACCCTTTGACCACAATAAACAGCACATGCTGGAGGGATAGATTCCTATCTCACAGACATCCCATACTCTGGAACTAACCAACTATCCATAGCAAACAAAACTCCTAATTAGCAGTCATCATAAATAATCATGGAGATTGTATGGGAGATATTGAATACACCCAGGCAATCACCTCAGTGTCTCTGTTTGACTGGGCTACGTGTAATTTAAATACCTGTGTGTCAGAGGCCTGGGTAGCATATGGCTAGAGTTCTATAGGCCCTAGGGCCAATAGCCTCTTACGTACCTATGAAGAGATACACACCCACATGTACATGTTGTAATAATCGATATGTGAGGTTGACTGAGTGTGATGGTGAATGTGTTGGTGAATGTGTCAGAGTTCAGTATATGTGTGATAGCTTAGTGGGAAACTGTCTCAGTCATGGTATTATGTGTCCTAGCTGTGATCCCAGCAAAAGATGTGTATGCAATTGTTAGACAGAAAAAGCAGTATGCCATATGGTCTGACGTAGTCCCTTGTTGTCGACTGGGGTGTCCCATCGTGGGCTAAAGAAGTACATGTATGCATATTGGGTGTTACTGCTGGTGAATCTAACTCCTGTATGAACTGTAGTACTACCTGAAGCTGTATTCCTAAACACAGTATGGTGTACGTGCACATTTATTGGAACCACTGTTATGTGTGTTCCCTGTAGTCCTCACAGATTATATACCTCAGGCATAAGGTCTGGTAACTACTGACACACAGTACTGTAAGGCACACAGGTAAAGGTCACCTGGGTTGCCATACCTTTGTGTCTGTTATGTATGTCTGCTGTGTGTGTGGGTATGCCTTTACCATGGCCTCGGTCATATGTGTGTGTTACAGGATGTAACTGCGTATCATAGTCTAGTACAGCAGTATGCCACCTATATTAATGAATGTGCACATATGTCAGGCAGGGGTCCGCCATCAACGACCAGTATGGTGTACTGGTAATAGTGTCAGTGGACTTTACATTCATTGCAATGGATTACATATTTCATGATGCATTAGCATGATATATACCTCCTGTGGCTAGGTGGTGCATTGTGTCACATACAGTGTGCCATGTACTGTTGTATAGTCTTACATACTGTTATAACTTTGTTGCTGTACAAAACATGGTTTGATATATAAGAGTGTGCCAGGCACTGTCAGGTATCTGTGTGTTGAGACCTTATATGTGGTATTGAAAGTGTGTATCTTCTGACAGCTAATAGGTTGCTATATATGGCAGTTAATTTATATCTGTACGTTATAATGTTACGTGTGCCACATGACTTGCTCACACATATTGTTTAATTGTCTTCCAGGGTAATGTCCCACCATCTTAACCCGGCATATAGCATGTCCGAGGAGGAAGCCATCACAGTGAGCCTGGTGCAGCACTATGCACTGCTCTTCTCCAGAACCAGCCAGGACCAGCATGAGCGGGCTGCACTGTGGCAAGAACTTGTCCGTAGGGTAAATGACATAGGCATGCATAACCGGACATATGAGCAGATACGCCATTACTGCAGTAATTTAATTAGACATGTCTGGCAGCGTGCATCTGATATCCGCAGACAACAGCTTGTCACAGGTGTGGGGGGGGGTAGCCATCTATCCCACCCTCACCAAAGTGGAGGAGCTGCTCCTGAGCCAGATGGCTCCTGGCCAACCACAACCACAACAATTAACATGTATCATCATGGAGGCCGGAGCCACCTAGGAAGTTGACATGGAGCTTAGAGGTAACATGGCATAGCTGTAGAATATTGTTACCTCTATTGATAGAGCATGCTTATGTGAGATGTGTACTGTGTAGTTAGATGATGTGGTGCCTAGTGTTGTGCAATACTAATAATTAGGAGTATAATCTGTAGGCCTGTGACTGTCCACCATTGTACTACTGTAATATTGCAAACACACAGTAGCAATGCCGCAGTTGTTGCCACTGACAAAGTGTCTGATATCCTTGTAGGTCCCTCTGGTGTGACAGCAAGGCAGCAGAGCCATGCTGGTGAGTGTGTTATACCTTTCATATTGCTAATTAAATGTGCATGTCATAGGTGAGGTGTAGGCTATGTACACGTAACACACCTATGCATAATGCATGCTGTGCATGTTTGCTGTGAGACTATGCACATCCTAGTAATGTGGGTAGCTGCCTAAAACACATACAATACACAGAGCATCCCACACAATTGTGGCAACACTGTAGTGGACATCGGATAGGCAGAGTCGATACACATGCAAACAACATACACACCTTTGTCATACGCAGTACACGTTAACGTGCTACACATGGCTTATTCAGACACCCACTGTAAGGTCACACTACAGTATCCCAAACCTCATCCACACAGCACACTTAATATACCTGAGGGGTAGATGCCTCACATGTGGCTGTGCAACACTCTTCAACACATAACGAATTCATGTTAGGTAATGCCCCCTATTGGGCACCTCACAAACCCATGTAACAACTGGCCGTGAAATGGTGAATGTAGCCATGGTACTGCAGTTCAGGTACAGAATGCTATGTGCCAGTTTGGCACACATTAGTAGCCTTGAGTGACCACATGATGCTGCATGATGATGGCTCATGGTACTACACCCCATCCAGTTACAGTGGCCACAGTAATACGCATATCATGAATTGATATGCACCTCAATGTTGTGTGTGTGCAGACATATGCACCTATATGCAATATGCATAGCAATCCCCATTTGTAGAAAGTGACACAGATATGTCTTGTAATGCTATGGGGTGTATAGGTCACATGACACACATTGTGTATGTGTGATGTTTCATGTTGCAGTTGTGTGGTAACATGCCATGTCATGGCTGGCACTGGCATGTCCACAATATGTCCTACACTCACCATAACCACTGTACAATGGCTATGTTGAGCAATGGTATTCCATCAGGTATACATGCACCATTCATCCTGTGTGTATACATAGCATGCATGTGCTACACCTGTGTCCACAGTCATCTGCTAAAGACACAGATGCTCTAATCAGAAATGGATATCTATGTGACACACTGATACACATCCAGACATGGTATGTATACCTGTGACTGATTGTGCACAGGACATTGCAGGGCTTTTAATACCTGCACAGCAATGTTGTGTCCATGCATACATTGCGTTCCAGGGTGAGGCCATTCACTGAACAAAACACACATGCATCAAGGCCATGTATACTGCTATTAGCAATGGCTGTCTACACTCACACTGCATGCTGCTGAGCAACACACTTCCTGCATGCTGTCACGTTTGATATAAATGTTTGGCTTGTGATATTGTACCCCAACATCACACGCTATTGATTATGTTTGGGATTGCTGGTGGTGTGTGTGTGTGTGTGTGTGTGTGTGTGTGTGTGTGTGTGTGTGTGTGTGTGTGTGTGTGTGTACCTGTACTAGTGAGGAGTGTATTTGTGTGCATGTGTGCATGTGTGCATGTGTGCATGTGTGCATGTGTGCTGACATCATGTACAGGTTGTAAAGTGTGTTTCCTGTCTCCCTCTCACAGGTGCTGATACTAGACTGGTTCAATGCAGCAGGGAAACTGATGTCACTGAGCATGATAGTGACAATGATAGTTGTGTTGAGGCACAGGCATGTTTGCCAGGGTCTATCGTTGGGCCACCAATCGACACTACACAAGTGTCCACCCCATCCATGCACACAGTCATACTGCCAATACATCCGTCACCAATACCCTTAGCAGAGGGACAGCGTACAGCCGGCATTGGCCAGGACAGTGTGGTATCTATGGCACATGCATCCCAACACAGCAGCCATACCCAGCTGTCTGGAAGGGCACCACATAGGCAGATGTCCAGGAGTTCTCGTCGGAGCACTGCTGCCCATCTTGCCACTGGCAGACATGCCACAGGTCTGAGTACCTCACGCATGTTCCGGGCTGTCATGGAGGCACAGGCATGTATGGAATGGTACACCAGACAGGTACTGAGGGCACAGCGGGCACATACTGCCATAATAGACAGTATCCATGACCTAGCTGGTGCCATGCGCAATTACACTGAGGTCACTGATAGACATTGGGGAGAGACACTAGTCCTCCTCAATGTCATGTCCATGTGTCAGGACAGTGTGGGACGGTTGAGTTGCTGACATGGATGTATGCCAGCAACATCAGCAGCTGGCAGTCACCGTGGATGTCCCTCAAGCAACAGCCACTCCTGTAGTGCCAGTACCAGCCCCAGCAATGTTAGGAGTGGGTTGTCCATAGAACGTCCTAGAAGACCACGTGCATGTGGCTCTGGACAGTCCCAGCAGGGACCTGGGTCCAGTGTACATCCATCTACCTCTGGGGATAGTACCCAGTCTGGCTTGGTACCTGATAGTGTCAGTAGCACCTCTGCCAGGCGCAGGTACTGTATCCGTGGCCAGAGACTGTGATCTGTAAAGCCTCGCAGGTACAGTCTGTGGCTGTCCCACAAGTACCTGTATGTGGCAGCCACATGGTGGAACTGTGTGCATGCAGACACACACACACATAATCCAGACACCTAGGGCTAACACATACACACACACATTACATCAGCATTATTCTTGCCCCCCCCCCCAACACACACACACATACATGTTGATTGGATGGCTCACTGTAGGCCTCTGGCAGACCAACAACACACCCTGTGCATATGATGAAACATGTGCCACCTCCTGTCATCTTTAACATTGATGCAGGAACAGGCTGCCATGGCGTTGATGCACAGGGTGTCTTTATAGCAGTATAGCAATGTTAGCATGTTGTCGGCAGTAGAGTATAATTATATGCTTGAAGGTGTAGTTGAGCACGTATGATGCATTAAAGCTATGATTGTCATTGTAGTGTTGTTTACACCAGTGTTAGTTCCAATTGTATATTGTCCACCCACGTGCCACTTGATTGATGTGTGCAGTATTGGCAGCATGTGTTAGAGAGCGGACAGTATGTGTGGGATGTGTGTAGCACATATTTGCAGGTGTACAGTTGTGGAAATGGTGGAGGTGCACTGTCTGCATGTACATGCATAGTGGACACATGGGCAGGATGACATGCTCTGTATTACACAGTAACACTCCATAGTTTGTATTGGTGGCCAGTATGCATTGTACTACACACATTTTGGAACCTGACTACACATGTGTGTATGACATGGTTTGACACTGTGCTTTGGGTGATACTGTTACTATCTGTTATTGTTTCGCATTCTGGTAGTATACATGACTGCAACAACCTGGCCATAACCAATCGTTAGCTGATGCCCTGACGACTGACACACAGATGTAGGACACACAGCAACATTTGGATCCTTCAGGTACTATACTATGCCAGTAACCAGTGGTATTCAGCTGCACCGATTACTGAGACCACTCCTGTTCGGCATATGGCTCTCTTAGGTACAAGCAATCACAGTGGGGATATGTCTGTCCACGTGTGCTAATGCATACTGTGGCCTATACTGCATTCTCCAGGTGACACGTGCATCCTCCAGAAGGGTATCATACAGACAGATACCTGTTGTCAAACCCATGCTGTAAAGCTATAGGCGAAACTAAGCGTAATCATCCACCTTTACGGAACATAGTGTCCCCACAGTACCACATATGTAGTAGCCACCAACATCATGAACAGGTACCGATGTGTATATGCAACCTAGTGTTATGTCATCTCTCCTTTGATAATCACATTCCCTAAGGTATTTTGGAATCCCTCGGTGGATCACATAAGCAATCAGGAGTCTGCATGCATGTCCACAAAGGTTGTTGTACACCTATAATGCATAGTCATCACTGACAGACTCTGCTGCGTTTGAACAGGTCTGACATATACCTCAGCCATAAACCCTCACACACATAATTCAATAGAAACCATAATGACTGTGTGTGACATGGATGACCTAGGCCAGGCATCACTGCAGTGGCTGGCCTTGTCACAAGCATACAGATGTGACCTAAGGTCTGTGAAGCAGCAGCACAGTTTGGCAAAGATGCCAACTGTGTACTTGGATAAAGCAGGGTTCCCACACATGCAATACTTGAGGTGACATGTACGTATATGTATTTGCCTCATAGCTACCTCACATGTGCAATGCCTACTGATATGTCATGTGGTAGTAAAAGCAAAACCCCCAACACATTGACCAACACTGTCACACATGGAGCACACACACTCACCAAGTGCAGGATTCAACCCCCTACCTAACTACATCATGATACTAGAGGACTATGCATTAACACGATGCACTCTACACATTACTGGGGGGTTCTCTTTTCCCCAGTTGTATTTGTAGGATGGTGACATAATCAGACATGACAAAGATGTGTATACCACTTTTAAGGTGTTTTACTACTTTCCAAAAAGGTTGCTCCTCTCCAAGGAGATCACAAATGAACACACACGCACAGTTGTCAGTTACAGGATTCAACCCCCTACCTAACTACTTCATGATACTAGAGGAGTATGCATTAGCACAATGCACTATACACATTACTGGGGTTTCTTTTTTCCACAGGTATATTTGTAGGATGGTGACATCATCAGACATGACAAAGATGTGTATACCACTTTTAAGGTGTTTTGCTACTCTCCAAAAAGGTTGCTTCTCTCCAAGGAGATCACACACGAACACACACAAAGTTGTCAGTTGCAGGATTCAAACCCCTACCTAACTACTTCATGATACTAGAGGAGTACGCATTAGCACGATGCACTATACACATTACTGGGGTTTCTTTTTTCCACAGGTATATTTGTAGGATGGTGACATCATCAGACATGACAAAGATGTGTATACCACTTTTAAGGTGTTTTACTACTCTCCAACAAGGTTACTCCTCTCCAAGGCAATCACACACGAACACAAACTTGTAGGATTCAAACCCCTACCTAATTACTTCATGATACTAGAGGAGTACGCATTAGCATGAAGTGCTATACACATTACTGGGGTTTCTCTTCTCCACAGGTATATTTGTAGGATAGTGACATCATCAGACTTGACAAAGATTGGTTTACCACTTTTAAGGTGTTTTATGGCCCTCCTAAAAGGTTGCTCTTTCCCAAGGAGACCACACACACACACACACACATACACACACACACATACACACACACACTTGTCAAGTACAGGATTCAAGCCCCTGTCTAACTACTTCATGATACTAGAGGAGTAAGCATTAACACAACACACTATACACATTACTGGGGGTTCCCTTTTCCATAGGTATATTTGTAGAATGGTGACATAATCAGACTTGACAGAGATTAGTTTACCACTTTTAAGGTGTTTTACTACTCTCCAAAACATTTGCTCCTTCTCAAGGAGACCACACACACACACACACACACACACACACACACACACACACACACACACACACACACACTTGTCAAGTGCAGGATTCAAACCACTACCTAACTACTTTCTGATACTACAGAGGTAAGCATTTACACGCCGCGCTATACACATTACTGTGAGTTATCCTTTCCACAGGTTTATTTGTAGGATGGTGACATCATCAGACTATACAAAGTGGGTTATATTAGGTGACATTAGGTGGGCTACATTGAAGGAATGTCTACACACTTTAGCCATGTCATCATCAAAGGGGTGTGTACTATCTACCTGTGTCCCCAGGGCCATAATGACTTTCTCCATACATACTGGATTACCACCTATGTGGTAATTTGTGTGCACTTTGTTGTACCCAAAGGGGATGACTATGCATTCTTTGGCATTCAGCTTGAGCCCATTGTTTTGACTCCAGGTATCTGTCTCTGTAAGACACTTCTAGAGGATGTATGTGTTAGCCGTGCAGTCAGTTATGGACCACAGTTACCATTCATCTGCAGACCTGTTCAGCCATACACCTCCCATGCTTGCCTCTACCTCTGAGCAGTATCTACTGAACAGGTGGGGTCCCAGGACCAAGACAGGTGGGATGCCATTTGTGACTGGCTTAGAGCTGGACATGGCACGAGCAACTCTGAACATTTGTGTTTGATCTGTGAGCCACCTGACCACCCATTCTGTGACGTAGCTGTTAATGTTCCAGCTGGTATGCTTGTCCATGATGACAGAGTGGGGAATGGTGTGGAGAGTCCTTCTTGAGGTCCGGGTGGGCTGTGTGGACTACTTTCACCTCCATCTATGTCCTTGGTAACTGTTTGAAATAAGTCAACTAGGTTTGGGAGCCAGGATCTAACTTTAACAAGGTGAAGTTTTGGAGAGTACAGTGTCTGGAAGTCTCCAATGCCTCTGTTTATGGGTTCCATGACAATTTGCTCAATAGCTCTGTAGACCAGGCTGAGTAGACATGTTAGGCAATGGTGTCCATGTTCTGTTGTGGCACCCCCTTTCTAGAGCTGGATGACTGTTTGTTTATGCCATTCTTTGGGTACATAGCCTGTGGTACGCTTGTGTCTGGACAGTGAATGTGAGTGAGGGTCCAGTTTCTCATGGGCCTAGTGTATGACACAGCCTGGGATAACATCCAGACACATTGATGCTTTGTTCTCAGCTTTGGTGAGGGCTGTCTTTACCTGCATGTCCATGACGTCTGGGGCTCTGCATCCTTCTGTGCTGAACACAGGCCCTTTTGGGGGTGATGGGGGGGTGTTTACACTGAATGTGTCCCCCTGGATGTGGGCAATGAAAGTTGGTTTGGTGTATTTCTTTCGTTTTTTCAGTAACTGACAGCATATTTGGAAGTTGACACCTACATGTCTGGTATAGCTACCGAAGGTTTTGTGGTTGTCATTCTTATATTCCTTGGCTATTTATCTTTAGAAACTGTCCTTGGATTATTTTATGAGCGATCATTGTTTCATCCTGATAATGATCACTGATGCGTTTCCTTTAGTGAAGCTGGCCCTATCATGTGTTTGTTTCCTCCTTCTGTTGTCTAGCTTATTTATGGGCAACAACCACCTGATTGTTGTCTTATTTTTGGAGGTGTGCATCTTGGTTTTATTTGTGATGTCTCAATCCATGCATCCCTGTAGATGCTCATGGGATGCACTTGTAAATGATTCTGCAGTTTGTATACCATTATCCTATAGCAAGAGGGCTTTGGAACGCTCCACTTTGGTCTTGGGAAGTGTGCAGTTTGCTTTTGCAAATGTCTTCACAGTGGTTTCATTGACTGGGTGGGGTGGGGGGCAGATGTGGATGTCCAGTGTGATTACTTCATGATCTGATATTACCAGCGAGGGATTTATCTCTGCAGTGGAACACTGGTACCCCATGTTGGTGATGATCATGTCTAGTATGTTGTCACCTCTAGTGGGCATGGTGACCAGCTGTTCCAGGGTGTTAGGGTTTTTAAACTCTAGGAAACATTGGGCGAAGGACGTTGTACACGAGTAATTCCACCACTCACTGTTTGGGTAGTTGTAATCTCCTCATATAATGGTGTTGGATAGGACCTTTATACTTTCCACTGTTCTCCGGAATACTGAGTGAGGTTCCTGAGACAAGGTACATGATCTGTAGCAGGCTTCAGTCTTATGGGCAGCTTTGGCCAATGATACTTGCACTTGCATGGTCTACAAGGCCTCATGCTGTGCCACTAACCTGAAGGTGTGGGTATCCATAGGGTACGTGGGTACACCCCTTCCTTTTCTATTTCACTCATGGTTTTGGGTCCAAAGGTCAGAGGGATTGTGAGTGTTTTACGTAGACCATATCCAACAGGTCTGTGTTTGACATTGCTTTGTATGTTAGGCAGTGAACACCTCTGAGTGGGCGATATGCAAGGGAGTACGTATGGAGCATTTTGAGATGGTCTGTGTATGGCATGTATTTCAGGCCGCTAATGCTCTTTGTGTGGTATTGCTGTTGGCTTTCCAGTTGTTGTAGTTGTCTTGTGAGGTACATAGCAACAGTGGTGTTACACTCTATTATAGTTCTAGTGAGTGATGAGTGGAAGGGAACATTGTCCTCTTCCATTCTGCATGAGACACATTTTGTAATGAGGTGTGCCACATGGGAGGGTTTCCTGACTACTGTGGGAATGTGATTAGCACAGTTGTATCCACTGTCCACCTGTGACCCAAGGTCCCTTGTCACACTTTCAGTGTGAAGTATACTACCACCTCTGTTGTAGTTCTTGGCTACAGAGTTTTTAACATAGGGGGTGACAATGCACTTTTTGGCATTGAGCTAGAGCCCATGGCTTTGACAACAGCCATCTGTCCCAGTGAGGCCCTTTTGTAGGATGTCCACATCTTTTTTGTTTACCATTATGACTCCTGGTTTGCAGTCCTCTGGTAAATTCAGCTGCCACAGACCTGCCATGTTAATGTTTACTTCAGGGAAGTAGATACTACACAGTCTGGGAAGTTATCTGGTCCCATGGCTGCTGTGATACTGGCTTTGGAGAGTGTTTATTACCTGTGCAGCCATGATGACAGCAACTTTGCAGTCTTTCATTATGGAGATGTGCTCTTTCATGGGTGTGAGGGGGGTACAGTTAACAGTGATCCTATCTGCCAGGATGTTGGCAATATCAGTTGGCTCTGTTCATTTACTGCCATTGAGCTGTAACTCGGAACAGATATGACTGTAACCATGACATGAGCCTGTCTGTTGGGCAGAGATCTCCTGAGTAGACAGTATGCCACAGAGTACAGATTGGGTTACATTCAGTCTTGTTACATGGAGTGGCTATTTAAGGCCAGTAATCCTCTTGTTAAGGTACTTCATTGGTCTTTCTAGCTGCTGAACGTGCCTAGTCGGATTCATCACAAGTGTGTCGTGGTACTCTCTGACAGGTCTGATAACTGCTGAGTAGTGGGAACCTCCTTTGACCTATGTGCACAGATCTTTGCAGTTTGTGTGAACACATAGCATGATTTTCCAACCACTTTGTGAATGTGTTTTTGGAAGTAGACATGACTATCCACATTTGTCCATAGATACCTAATTATTACATCCGTATTTAATCTGTGTGAGCATGCCCAGTATGAGCTTTCAGTATGTTGCTGCCTGACATTTGGTTTGTTTCTTTAAGTGTGTGAGCATGCCCAGTATGACCTTTCAGTGTGTTACTGAATGGAATCCACTACATTTGTTGGAGTGTGTGAGCACGCCCAGTATAGACATTTATACTATATGTGTATGGAAAATCTAGTTGTATTTTTACAGCAGGGCTCACCTTTGTGTCATAGATCAACAGGGATCATGCTGTGCCTGCAGGGCTTCCATGCAACACTTTGCATAGACTTACCAACATTTCTACATACAGGGGGAACAGCTATTCTTTGTACATTTCTACCCGGGGGCAAATCTGATTGTTACTGTGGGTGTACATAGGATGTGGGTTTCACCTGACACTTATACACATTTGCTATGCCTGCACTGCTATGTACAGGACACCATTTCAGTCTGTACTGTTGCCTATCGTAGTGGCTTGAGGCATACTACTGTACTACAGATGTTGGCATCCAATGTCACGTATATTACACTGGGACGTCATAGCCTACACAACCCACATCACACCGCCTAGCCTGATGTTCTCGGTCTGCATAGGCGTGTGGGGGAGGTTACCCATTTGCCTCTTTAGGGGCATGATACTACATTTCTTTGTGTTTGCATTAGTGTACAATTGTCCTGCTGTGTCTGTACCATTGAAATGCTATCATGGCTTAGTGGTTCAATACTGTGACTATAGTACAAAGTATCCTGGGTTCGAGCCCTGTCATTGCTTTTCATTGCCATGCTGGGCAGACCAGACTGCTTAAGTAACAGTACAGCAGATATGAGCATGTTTAACTGACTTTGCTCAACTTTTGCCAACCTTGCCCAATGTTGCCCGACTTTGCGCTAGTTGGCATGACCAAGTTTGTTTACATATACTAGATATTGTTAAAAGCTGCTTAGCACTGCTTTATATTGCTTAAAACATGGCAATCATGCCTCAGGTGGTGCTGCAGGGCTGCCTATGTCGGATGCACATACTACACTCCCTATACATGTTTGGAAACAGGTAGTGTCATGTTAGGCATCCCTATTATTTTATGTGTGAGTCAGAGGGAGGTATCATTTCCAGGGTTCCCACTGAGCCAGTGTATGTGCTATGCATTGCCTCTTTGCCAAGGCCAAGGCATACTGGGCTTGCCTCCTTCTGCCTACTGGGGCAGGCTCAGGTTGTTCCTCCTCCGAATCATGCTGTGCCTGTGCAGGCCTTGGCAATGGTGGGGGGCTGTTTGGCCCTGCCCCATACTGTTCCTGCTGCAGCTGTTTTCACAGTATTATATTGTGTAGCATGGCACATACCATGACAATTTGGGTACATGTAGTTGGTGATTACTGCAAGGCTCCACCAGATGTGTCTAGGCACTGGAACTGTGACTTGAGCATCCCAAACACATGCTCGATTATTTTTTGTGTTTGTGCATGTGCCTCATTATGGAGTTCTTGTTCAGGTGTGTGTGCATTTCTGATGGGTGTCATCAGCCACAGCTCCAGTGCGTATCCAGCACCCCCCACTAGGTGACCATCAGGGATGTCCCTATTGGCAAATGTATGGTACAGCTACATCAGATGCCAGCTATGGGAGTCATGGTAGCTTCCAGGGCAGCCAGCACACATATTCAGTATTATGCCCTGGGCATCGCACATGACCTGGCAGTTGATGGAGTGGAAGCCCTTGCGGTTGATGTAGGCCCTACCCCACTCACCAGCTGGTGCTTTGATGTGTATGTGCGTGCAGTCAACTGCACCCACTACCTCAGGGTATTCCGCTATTTGCTGGAAGAGACACATATTGCTGGCCAATACCTCACAGGAATTGGGGAAACATACATGATCACCGACATGTGCTGACATGGCATTCAGGAACTAGTGCAGTACCCTGGATGCTGATGCTTGTGAAATCCCCATCATATCACCAGTTGGTCTCTGGAAGGTAACTGTTGCTAGTATTTTTAGGCTAACACATACCTTGGTTTCCACTGACATGGGTTCCCCTCTGTTGGTTCTGTGTGTGAGGCGTGGCCTGCACAGCTCAACAATTTGCTGCAGGAGCTCTCTGTCCACTCTATAGCGCTCCACTATTTCCAGCTCATGTAGCCCCTGGTAGGTTACCCTGGGTCTGTACACTCTTCTCCGTCTCCTCACTGTGGGTTGCCCAGCAGCATTCGCAATGGCACCACCCACAGCATCTTGCACATGTCACCTTATAATAGCAATGGCAGCCCCTAACATTCTTTTGTCTCAGTTAAGCTTTTTAAGTTTTTACTTCTCTTTGTAGACTGCAGTGTTGCAGTGTTTCTGAGAAAAACATGGGGGAATGTTGTTTGCAGAGTTTTAAGTGCTGGGCTGGGCTAGGCTAGTGTACTGCCTGTGTAATTGGCTGATTCTGATTGATTTCACCTGGCAGCTCTGCTAGTTCTCCTTGGTTAACTTCCTACTACTTCCTTTCCTTCCTTTTCCCATTTCTGTTTCCACAGGCGGTAGCGCCGTGCAAACAAGTGCAAACACGAGCACACATGTGCGCACACAGGCTTACACAGGCTTACACGGGCTTAGGCAGGTGCACGATCATGCATACACGCTTAGACAGCCTTGCACAGGCTTACATGGGTGCACACATGCTCACACAGGCTTAGAATGGTTTACAGGTGCGCACACGCATGCACACAGTGTAAGCAGCTTTGCAAGAAACTTCAGTGATAACCACGGCGTACACCTTCGGTTTCTGGGTTTCAGTTTAGACAACTGTAGACATGCCTCTTCCAGTCCTGAGTAACTCACAGCAACCACATGCCACTCTGCTCCAATAAGCTTAAAGTCTTTTTGATACATACCCCCTCATGATGTCACCTATCTTTTACTCTATTACTCCCCTAATCCTACTCTTACACTCTACGGACATGGTTCACATGGCAGGGAAATTTGGGATTCACTATCCTTATGCTCATTTGCATAGGATTGCCTACTAATGCTTGGTTACATCTCTCAGACTGAGCTTCCCCCCTTAGCAACCACTACTCAGCAGCCATGTTGTCTTCAGCCTTCCATTCACCTGCATGGCAGGTGAATATTTTGAATAAAATTTCTATTTGTGGCTTTTATTTTTTGCTTTTAGGGTTTTTAGAGTGCCACATGTTTGCGCGGCGCTGCGCTACACTTAAACATTGGAGATCGAGGAAAAAAATATTATTATTTTATTATTTTGCAACAAATAAAAATGCCAATGGCTGTATATCTGGCCATTGGCATGCTTCCTCAACTGGATGCATCCTTTATTTGGAGCTGTCATAGCTCTGTTTTGCTAGTTGCAGAACGGTACTCAGTTGCCAACCGAGTACATTTCTGCAAATAACACTACTCTTACTCGGACAGGTTAGTGTTTCCTGGATTGCAAATTTACCTAATTTACATAGCTTTCAGCAGCAAATGAGGTAATTTGCATAAACTAACCCTGTCCGTGCAAGAGTCTTTTTAGGAGCTATCTTGCACGCCCCTGCCGGCTATTCCTGGATCGCTCGGCAGACATGTTGGCTTGCTGGAGTCTTACTCTACTCTTAGACTCCGTGCAAGCCTTCATGAATCTGGCCCATAGTGTAAAATGAGAGCAAAATAATGGAATGTTAATATTACAGTATTATAAAAGAAAATGCAGACAATATATAGTGTTGCATGAGATAAGCTACTTGCTTGTGATAGGATTAAGGCAACTGACAATATTTTACATTAAGAGTTATCAAAAGTTTTAATATGTATAGCTCAAATTAAAAAATCTGATAAAGCTATTCCAAATGCTAAATTTAGTGAGCAATTAGTTAAGTTGGAAACCTAAAGCTATAAATGGCATTAGACAGGGATGGTCACAGAGTAGTAGTGTATTTCTTTATAGCTTTTATATTCTTTGGCAATTAATGTTACTGTAATGAATACCTCTAATAAATTAAGAGATGCAAACTTTATATTATGGCTGAAGTACCACTATTTAAGGCATGTGCAGATGATATGGTGCTACTACTTAGGAATAAGAGATAGATAATGAAGTGATAAAATGATTGCAGTTAGTGTGGGAGGATATTAACCATATAACTGTGTTATATACTGCATTTAGATTACCTTTCAAGAATCATGTTTGTTTATTGAATTACGTGGTCTTAGGAAAATTGAGATATTTGTATGGTGTTTATAAGTTTCTATCAATTAAATTAAAATAATTGTTGCACACTGCATTTCCTACAATATAATGATGTGGTTTTATATGTAAAGAATGAAAACTGAGGCTTAGAATTGACAAATCTAATTGTCAACCAGACAGCTTTACATTTATTCTGGGTTTTAAGAAACATAAAACATGAAAAATTCGGTGTGACATCATAGATGCTCTGCAATGAGTGTAACTATTTTCAGCAAAATACATTTGAAAGAATAAAAGAGGTTAATAACACAGAAATTGTTGAATACTAAATCATTTTTATTATGGAAATTAAATACTGAAATATTAGGAAAAAATAAAACTATTGTATGATTCAGTGAGGACCAAATTTTATATATACAGCCTTGGAGAAATCGAGTCAAAGAAATAAAAATGCTAGAAAAGAAGAGAAGGATTTAGGGAAATGAAAAGATGTCAAGATTTTAGTCAAGGTCATTGTTACACAAACTTATTGTCAAAGGCTCTATGCTGTATAAAGTTATTTAAAGTAAGCTTATGTCACAGAAGAAACAGCTGTACATGTTTTCTTAAAATGTGACAAAGTTAATAAACTGTGGAAAAAAAGTTTTTTTTTTCAGAGGAATTTGTTGCATGGACTACAGACTGTAGATAGGATTACAGTATATATACATAGGCTACGACGGTTTGTCATAAACCTCATAAAGAAAAAAAAACTTTCCGTAATTGAATGGACAATATGGAACACATGAACTAAAGGTAGGTACAGACATTGTGAAAAGAATTAAAATTTGGCTGGAACAAAATGAATGTTGTATAGTATAGACTAAACATGAATAATCATGTTGTATGGAATATTTTTGTAAATATGTAAATGTGTAAATGTGTATGATATGAAAATTGTGTTTGTGCCTAAATAATGTATATATAATTATAATAGTCTCACTGTTTGAGATGGAGGGACGCTGGCAAGGTCAACATAATATGTGTGCTAAGGACAGCTCTTGGAAGAAA
This sequence comes from Protopterus annectens, assembly GCF_019279795.1. NCBI lineage: Eukaryota > Metazoa > Chordata > Ceratodontiformes > Protopteridae > Protopterus > Protopterus annectens. The sequence continues at coordinate 1,255,424,210 of NC_056728.1, forward strand.
AGGACTGCAGGAGGCCCTGGTGGAGGAGTCGGAGTCTCATTGACAGATGTCATGGATGAGATTGAGGGAGAGGCGTTAGGTGAAAATGAGGCATTTTTGAGGAGAAACAGTGTACATCTGTTATTAAGGAGCTCCCAAAAGGTTTACTGACTTAAAAAGAAGGTTCCCAAGTCAATGTTCTAGACCTGATTCTAATTCCCAGACATGGAGGATAGTTGTGCCTATTTTTGAGAGGAGGAACATGATGGGCATCACCCTTTGAGCCAAGGTGGAGACCAAGACTCAAGTGATTACTGTCGGGAGGAAGGTGGGGGGAACTGGGAAAACATGACTGCCCTTTGGACAAGAGTGGGATATGCACAAGATGTGTCCATTCCATTGCCACCATTCCATTGCCACTTAGTCTATATATCTGAGGTCAGCATGGGGAGGGGGGACGAAGATTTAAGCCAAAGAAAATCCATATGCATGGAAGGGTGACAGAGTCTCTATCAGCTCATCCAGCTAATGTACAGCAAACACTGAAAGCCAACACAAGGAGTTTGGAATCTTCTTCAAGGCAGGTGCTTTCTCAGTAGGGAGACCCTCCAGGTGTAGGGATCCCAGGGGTCTACCAGGATGGGCTTTCTTGCTTGGATAACTGGACTACCAGAAGTGGATTGATTGTCACCCAGTATGGATGAAAACAAGAGCAAAAAAGAAGGCAAAATTAGTCAGTACTTAAGGAAATAAACCCAAACTGTTCACTATGAGGTGTGATAGCAATACTAAAACTCAAATATTTTGACTATATAATGCAAATACAGAATCAACTAGAGAAGAGACTGCTGTAGGGAAATGCCAAGGGCTAAAAGTATATGATAGAAAAGTTTAAGATGAAAAAAGCAGTACTGAAGTAATGAATACTAATTTGCAGTATTCACAGAAAACGTTATTTGCAGACAGACCTTGAAGTAACAAAGAATCAGACTCAACTAAATGATTGGGTAACAATGATAACATTGTTTTACCAATTTGGGTTTTTACTTCAATTCTTCTTGTATTGTATTAGGCTTGTACATGTATTGTTTCTGTTTAGCCTTTGCCTTTATAAATATTATGTACTGTGGTCACACACCTGCTTTTGATGTAATGTGCTTCCTTATCCTGTGTTCTGTTCATCAGTTAATGCTTTTGCTTTACTATACGGCTTTGCAATATTCTGTTGCATTTCTAGGCCTGCTTATCTGTGGTACCCAAACCCATTACCACATAGATCAGACTATATGTTATGTTACCGATTTGAACCTTTGCTTTGTTGTACTATGTTATCTTCTAAGTCTGGCTGCTCTTGATGGAAACTGCATTATCCTGTAAACTGCCTTGTTTATGGTACCTGAACCAGCACTAATGATTGTTATACATTTCAGTTTTTTTATCTGCATTGCATATTGTGGAAGTCCAGAATACTGTAGTGATTCAGAAAAACAATGAGTGCCATAAAATATTTTATCATATAAAATTTGTTTGAAGAATCAACAATATTTATGAAGTAGGAGGAAACAAGTGAATAATTGGTAAAAATTGTATTTTTACAGAAAATGGAATTTAATTCATGATCATGATGATTTAAGGAAAGAAGCAGAAGATTTTAAGGAATTTATATGGTGAGAGTAGAGGTGGGACTAAGAAAACAGAAGAAAATATTATAAAAGTTTACAAAAGGGAGTTACCGTGCAGAAATTGAAACAAGCTTTGAAAAGAGTTAATCTCTGGGGGGGTATCAGGCCAAGACAGAATAAAGTGTACATTTTATTCTAAGCAATGGAAATGGCAATTGGATTATTTTGTATTTTCATTGAAGAATGGATTATAGGTTGTATTTTTGGAGGAGTCTGTGGGATGAATGGCATATTTCATTTGGAAAAAAATGTTTTAGAATGTTAAAAAATGGAGACATAAAGTCTTCTTAAAAGTGGTTTTAAATGTTTAGCAACAGTGTTGCAAATGCAGATGTAAGTAAGTAAGTAATAATAATAATAACAGTAATAATAACAATAATAATAATAATAATAATAATAATAATAATAATAATAATAATAATAATATCCATTTGCTAACAAGGTAGGCCCACTGGACACACAATCTTTTTTTCAGGAGTAACCCAGAAGAAATATTAGGTTAAGTGACTTGCTCAAGGTCCCTCAGTAGGCGAGTGAGGGCTAAGGGAATCACTCTGTATCACAGGAACTACGTCTCTTCACCTTAATCCTTTTTAGTTTCTCTATATCTTTTGGGTTTCTAATACTATGACAGGAATGGACCCCATTCCTAAGTCAAAGTATGATTAAAGTTCATGAAATTAATATTGTTTTAATCTTTGATGTCAGCCAGAAGTGTTCTTCGCAGCACCTGCAGTGTGCCCAGTAATGACTCCTTCTGCAGTTCGTATGGAGTTACATGTATTGGTAACATATCTAAATACAATTGTAGAGTCTTTTTTATAAGACCCATTGCTCCTACTACTATTGGAACTGTCTGGTTATCTTTCTTCCACATTGCTCTAATTTCTGCCTGCAAATCCTGATATTTTATGGCTTTGTGTCTCTCTGTACGCAAGACACTGTAGTCACTGGGTGTAGCAATTTCAATGATCAATGCTACTTTTGTCTTCTTTTCATGGATCACTATATCTGTTTTTCTCACATCTATCTTTTGAACTGTTGACAGTGGGTGATGGCATGTGATGTAAACTTCATCATTTTCTATTTTTTGTGATTCATGTTTCCAGTGTTTTTCAGCTGATAATGTTTGCATGATCCCCAGTGTAACAGTCTTGCCACATTATTATGCCTTGCAGTATACAGTCCTTCTGCTAGTTATATGTCACAACCAGCAACAAGGTGTGCAATTGTTTCCAATTCTGTTTTACAAAACCTACATTTGTCTATTACTCCCACATGTTCAATGGACTTTGTAAACCAGCATGTATGTAGTCCACTGTCTTGGGCCACCAGTATTAACCTTTCATCTTTTGGTTTGAATTCACCTCTCCTTAACCATTCCTGCCTTAGATCCTGATCAACATGAGGTTGTTCCAGGAGTTTTCTATACTTGCAACTATATTTATTCATTTTCCACATTTCTTGCCTTCACATCTGATTCTCCATCTTATATTCTTTCTTTTGTTTTTTGGCACATTCAGTTGCTGCCTGATTTATATCTACTTCTTGTTTGATTTCCATTCCCGCTCGACACTGATATGCTTCTGCTAGACTAAGAAGGGAAGTTATCTTAGACTTATTCTCCTCATGTTTCAAAACATTCACTATGTTTAGGTCTTGTGAGGTCAGCAGATATGTATGCAGTCCCACTATTGCAGATCTATACAAGTAATCAATTGCATGGAGGCCCAAACCTTCTTCAGAACAGGGAATATATAATCTTGGTCTGCAATGATTTTTATAAATCATTTGATGAGCATGAAGCATCCTTCTTCTATTTCTGTCTAATCTATCCAATGTGTTTTGGGACCAGTCAATCACTCCAAAACTGTAATTTAGGACAGGAAGAGCAAATTGATTTATAGCTTGAACTTTGTTCCTAGATGTCAATGCTGTTTTCAGGATTAATTTAAGTCTTCTAAGATATTCCTTACAGAGTTTTATTTGCATTTACTCGTGTTTTATTGTTGATCCTTCATCAGTTCCCAAATATATATACACTCCTTCTTGCTCAAGTTCTTTTATATCGCATCCTTGCCCCAAACTGATGTTTTTGGTGCTGCAGCTTTTCTGCTTTAAAGGTCGCTTTTGCACATTTATCAAGACCAAATGACATTTTTATATCATCTGAAAAAGTTTTGACTACTTGCAGTTGTGCTTTCAGTTCCTCATCTGATGAGCTATACAGGTTTAAATCACTGACAAAAAGAAGATGAGAAGGTGTTACACTTTATTGCTTTCTGGGAGCCAAATTATAGCCATGACATAATCTGTTAAGCAGGCAGCTTAATGGGTTAGGGGCAAGGCAAAAGATCAGCGGTGACAAGAGTATCACCCTGGAATATCCCCCTTTGGATTTTTATCCCTGGAATAATAATTTGGCCTTTATCATAACTTAACTGCAAAGGGGTTTGCCACTCTTTCATGGTCAGTGTGATGTAGTTTATCAGTGTAGGGTGTATCTTATACATTTTTAATCACTCTTTTATCCATGAATGTGGGATACTGTCAATTGTTTTTTGTAGTCTATCCATGCCATACTTAGATTTATCCCCTTTTTACTGTTCTTAACTATGATTTATTTAACAACAAATAATCCTTTGTTCCATATGACTTTCTTTTATTGCCCTTTTGTTCTGTTGCCATAATTGAGTTTTCTTCTAAATGACTATAAACTTTGTCTGCATCAATTCCAGTGTATAGCTTATATGTCGTCAGAAGGCAGGTTATAGTTCTATAGTGTTTAGGGTAGTTTGCAAGTTCACTCTTAGCCACAGCACAAATTAAAATAGTCTGCAAACTGTCTGAATTTCTGCTCATAGATTCATAAATACATAGATTGTTACTAGGCTAGTGACCTGGAGGAGGCCTTTCTAAGCCTAGCTATGTTTTCCCAAAAGAATATGGATGTCCTGTATCCAAATAGGATATTTGAGGCCAGGCATTTTTAAGCTACCTCTGACCATAAGGGACATGGTTGCCACACCTGGAGTAAATTTCCTATTCTCCATCCACTGGTCTAGGTCGTGTTTAAACTGGGTAACAGACAAACTCAGCTTCACATGGATGAAAAACCTGTTTTATAGTAGGAGCAGTGTCTGGGATGCATATCTGTCTCTTCAACATGTTCTGTTTAAGTCACAGACAAAATTCAGGTGCATAGACCTTGTATTTCTGGTATTCTTTGACTTACAAATATGTAGGAGATTCATACGTGTGGGATTTGCAGATGTTTTGTAAGCCAGACATAGACCACCCTTAAGCTATCTATAGGAGACTGATTAGAGGGAAAGGGCTTTAAGGTGCTCTGCATAAGGCAGGTTTGTTACACCTTGTATTCTTTTTGTAAGGAATCTCTAATGTCGCTCTAGTTGCTGTATATGCCTGGTCAGGTACATACCAAAGTGTGCATTGTACTCTATGATTGTCTGATAAGGGCAGAGTACAATGGGATAATGACCTCTTTGGACTTAGATGCCATGTCCTTATTTATACTTTGTTGTGTCTTTTGGCTTATCCCGGTTAGGGGTCACCACTGCGGAACTCCGGTCCGCTAATGTTTGGTAGTGGATTTTTATGTGCCGAGTTACCAGCCCTGATGCACAACCTTCAACGAAGGCACACTCATTCACGCATGCCTCCACACAGAAGACACTCTAGCTGAGAATCAAACGGGACAACATCTTGCTGTGAGGCGACACTGCTACCGCAGCACCACTACTGCTAAAAAGGATTTCCTGACTCCTGTGTCCATGTGGTGGTCGAAGATAAAGCTTCTGTATGCATACGTACCCAGATCCTTGACCACTGGGTCAACTCTTAGGGGCATATTATCAACATGGTAATTAGCCGGGATGGTTGACTTCCCAAAAGGATCCATTTTGCTTTTCTTAGCATTGAGTTTAAGACCATGACTTTGGCACCATTTGTTAGTCAGAGATAGACCTTCTTAAAGAATGCTAGTGCCTTCAGGGGAGTTGATGATAACCCGCAACTTGCAATCATCTGCAAACTTAGTCAGCCATAAACCTTCAGCATTTTCTTCCATTTCAAAGAGTTAGATGCCAAAAAGGAACAGGCCCAGTACACAGCAGTGGGAGACTCTACTAGTGACTGGCTTCTTGGTGGAGGTGGCCTCACCTATTTTGACCTCCTGGGTCCTATGATTGAGCCTATTGGCAATCCAGTGGGTAATCAAATGGTTTATACCTAAATTAATGAGCTTGTCTATAATGCCTGAGTGGGGTATTGTATCAAAAGCCTTGGCCAGGTTGAGGTAAGCTGTGCGCACAGTCTTACCTTTATCTAATGCTTTGGTGATTCTCTCAAAAAAGTCCACCAGATTTAATAAGCATGGCCTTCCTTTAACAAAGCTGAACTGTGATGGGTCCATTGTTTGAAAGATACCTATGTCCTCATTTATCATGTTTGTGATGATTCTTTCCATGGCCTTACATATGAGGCTGGTCAGACTTATGGCACCTGAAGTGGTTGGACCTCCTTTGTATAGGGGAATGGCTTCATAGGTTCATAGATGAATACTAGATGAATGGCCCCAAAGGGCTTTTTTAAGTCTAGCCATTAACATGGTGTCAGAATCAAATCCTGTATCTTGTATCGATGAGGAGATGACCTTAAACATTATGTCAAACCTACCCACCAAAATAGGTTTATAGGTAAGCACTAGGCTAGCTGCCTTTGTGGGTCATTTTAAGCTTAGCCAATTTCCTTCCTCAAGGTGAGAATCAAACCCTGTATCTTGTATCTGTGAGGTTAACATCTCCACCATTATACCAACTCCCAAAGTCCAAACCATCTTCCATTCTTTGGGCACAAAACCTGACTGAAGGCTCCAGTTGAAAAGTGATTCAAGTGGACCAGAGAGGTCATATGTCATACTACTTATTAAACATCCTGTGATGTTATCAAAGCCCATCGATATTAAACATCCTATGATTTTATCGAAGCCCATCAATGCAGTATTTTTAGCCTTGGAAAGTGCATTGATGACCTGTTCCCTAGCAATGGTTGGGGGGATTGTGGTATGTGGTATTTCATTTGGAATATAGAGGAGAGTGGGGAGAGAAATTTGAGTTGAACCTGTCAGCTAGAAGGTTGGCAATGGCCTCCAGTTCATTGTGACCAATGGCATTTACAATAAGTTCTGTGCATTGTTATGTAGTTCCCCTGACGTTAAGGATATAGCTGTAAAAAATGTAGTGGTTGTCCTTTCATGAGAAGCTATTTTTTTCTTCAAAGTTAGCCTTTGAAGTATTAATTAACCCACCTAGCTGCCTGTTTAGATTGGTCAAGTGGCTTTTATTATGTATGGCGTTGTTCTTCCCATGGTTGGACAATATTTTATCTTTTGTTGTATAGATTGATATTGTGATTCTACCAGGGTAGCTTGTCTTTTGAGTTTGTCTTATCCTTAATTTGAGGGAACACAGTTCACTCTCTACAGCTATCAATATGGCCATACAGAGATTTTGTAAAGAGTGCAGCATATCTTTGGTGTTTACTGGGTTTGAGGTGCTTGGAATTTAACCAAGGTGTTGCTTAGTTGAGAGAGGTTAGCCTTGGAATAGTTCCTAAAGGTTTTTGGTTTCACTGGATCCCTGGACTTAATTTTTTATTTTAAGTACTACTGCCTTATGGTCAGATCTGACAAGCACAGATATTACATTGGGTGAAGAATATTGACCCCCCTCCCATGTTCGTGAGTACAAGGACAAGGATATTTGCACCTGTGGTAGGAAAATGGACCAACTGTTCCAGGATGCTGGTATTAACAAAGTTAAAGAATCTCTGGGCCTGTGCATTAGAAGTGGTATCAGATTTCCAATCTTTAGAGGGGTAGTTCACATCCCCCATAAATATACTGAGTTGAACAGTGAGGGATTCTGGTACAATGATATAGGTAGTATGGGTTTTCCTTGGACATGAAGGGGGACCTGTAGGTTGCAAAGATATGGTACAAGACCCTGTTTATGGTGAATTGTACGTATATGAGTTCTAGTGGGTCATATACTTTAACTAGTCTGAATGTGAGGTTTGTTTTAATATAGACTGAGACCCTTCCATCTTTAGTTCTCTCCTGTGCAGTAGGTGGTATAAAAGTGTGAAAGGCATTATAACCTTGTATTGCTGGGGTACTCTGTGCGACTTTACACCATGTCTCCGTTACTACACAGATGTCTACACTATCCATGGAGACGAAGGCTTGCAGGGAGTGGAGTTTCTTGTTAAGACTTCGAGCATTGAGCAGTACGTCATTCATATATTCCTTCATAGGTTCAGTTAAATTGGTAAGTTTATCAGTTTGACATTGCCTAAGAAAGGCACTTTGGGGGTGGAAAAGGTCTTTGACAATACCCAAAAGCCTAGAGGGGATAAGTGCAGACCATCCCTGGTAAAGCATGGTCTGTCATCCATGTCTTCCCAGGTCATAAAATATCTTACCTCCTTGGATTAACACCAAAAGCTAAGCCAGTTATTAAAATCAATCATTTTCTGTTGGTAATGTGGCACTATCATTGGATAAGGTAGTATGCTGTTTATTGCTAGGCTCATACCTGCCTGAGATGCATAATCAGTGAGCTCGATCATGTCTCACTTCATGTACTCAAGAGAGGCATGTCTCAGGTCATTAACACCCACATGGACTATGACAGAGTCATAGTTGTACCTATGGTTCAATGACTTGAGGGCCTGTGTGATTTGATGGATTCTAGCCTAGGAAAGGCATCTAACTGTGACTCTCCTTTCTCAGTCTGGTGAGGGAGACTCTTCTCTTTTGATTTAACCTGCCTGACATCCTTCTGGTTTTACAAGACAATATTAGCAGGATGCTGAGAAAATATTAACTAGACCTTGCTAGTCAGGGACATAAGTGACAGGAATAGAACGCATACTGACAGATAACAACCTGAATTCCAGCAGAGTCATGAAACAAGTATGCACAGTCCCTTCTAATATGGCAACCCATTTCATTGTTACTGTGACTAGTACAAACTGTACATTGAAAAATAAAGAAAAATAAAAGCTTAGAAGGCTTTTTCAGCTAATGATATATTTCATTTTTATTTTGTTTTTGCGGACCAGCTAAACCGATCCACTACATTAATGATTTAGTAGCCTTATTTCAACTTACTTGGGCAAGTGATATAAATACCAGTTCTCAGTCTTATTTTGGTGCACTTCAAAGTTGTCTCAGCAACTCTGTCTTCAAACAAAATTCTTAAGACTACTTAGAACACTAAGCCATGTTGTTTTTCTCTAGAAGCGCCAATGAATCCATAAATACAGAGATTCAAATCCTGCGAAATGGCAATTCTCTTCCAGCAGCAGTACCAAACTTAAATGTCTGATATCTTATCAGCATTTGCAGTATGAATTCCACATTAAATCTGTCACCCTAAAAGTTAATCAAAACTTTGCCTCTGTTGTAAATCAAAATGCCTTTTGGTTAGTGCTACTAGAATCACATCAACTCATATATTAATGGTTCCCAGCCTCCTGTAAGGTCCATGTACCTTACCTAATATGCACTGCTCTCAGGTCTCACCCCTGCAGTAGAACTATAATAGATCATCCAAGGTCCCTGAGTTTGTCTGTAGCCACTGCACTGGTTGAGCTCCCTTAGTGCTTAAACTTGTTTCTACATGGATATACATGCACTGCCTTATAGTACCTTAATAACTGTCCCATGACTAAGGATGGGCATTACTGAATGCAATGTACCATCCAGAATCAGATGGTCAAAAAAATGTGAATCTGGCTTTAGACTCCCCTATACTACATGACCAGAGTGCCACTATCAAACCCCCTTTTTAGGAATACATTCAGGGTTCACACGAAAACAAATATTTGCATCTTTAATTTGCCTTTGATATGATTTTCCTCTTATGGTGCTGTCATTATTCGGTTTTTACTCTTCTTTTGTCATTTCTGCTTCATCAGAAATTATGTTCATTACAGTTATATTTGATAATAACTATTTTATTTAAAGTTTATCAGGTAAAACCTCTGATGCATTGGAGAGGTCAGTACTAAAATAAAAACCCTTCCTGAGAATTTGAGATGACAAGAGATAAAGATACACGTTGTTTTTTCCCTTTCAAGGCATTCTGATGAACAGAACAAAGAAGTAACCTATTTGATAACCACCTATATAGTAGATTTAAAATGTTACTAGAAATTGTGCATTAGTATTTTAATTTCCAAGCAGGATTTTAGTGGAGCTAAATAGATGATGTTAAGGATGTAGATATATCTATTACTGCCAAGGACACTGTATTTCTAGATGCACTTAGGCTAAAGGTAAGCACCACTGAAGATCATTGTAACTGAAAGAATAACACACTTTAACCACAAACATTCTTCTCTATTTCTGCATTATTACAGATGTGTTGCCATTAGGTAGTATTCTCTACCTATAGATTATTTTAGCAAATGCTAGACCTCCTCTCCACAGTCTGTGTCTGCCCTGTCTTATATGCAACCATATTGAAACTGCTGTAACAGAGACTTGGGATTTTTAGGTTCGGGGCTCTAACACTCCTGATTCATACCGGTCAGTCAGAAACCTCATGAGAAGATAACCCACTGTCAAACTCTTTAATGCAGATCATGGAGAAACTACATTTGTCAGTACCAAGCTGCTGTTAACTACCTCCATTGCATTAACACAGTAGTGTGACCATGGTCCATTTCTTATACTGCTAGCCTAGAATCAACACTCCCTTTTCACCAATCCTTCCCCCACACAGTATATAACAAGCTACAGTTTCAACTGCTGTCTGCATAACCAAGAATACCCTAGCCACTATGCGACTCCGTGATAAAGCTTGGAAACTTCACCACAAAACTAAAACTATAATCTCACTTAATGATTATAAACACTTCGCAATAAAGTTAAAAAACTTATATCAGACCATAAAGCCTATTTCTCCACACTCCAAGCCAGTCACAACAATAACCCCAGAAAATTCTGGAATGGAATCTCCTCTCTCCTTAACCCAGGTAAAAAAGAAAACCCATGCCCTGACCCAAATGCCTCCAACTCAGACATAGCTATGCAATTCAACTCATTCTTTATCAACTCCATTGCCAAACTAACAACATCCTTCAGTAATAATCCACGTTCTCCACATATACCTTCACAGATCCCCTTCTCCTCCAGTTCTTCTACCTCTCCACCTCCTCCCTTCTCCATGAACACCATCCCCATCTCAGCTATAAAACGACTTCTACTAAACTTGAAACCATGTTCTAATGCCCCTGATGACATACCCTCCTACTTCCTAAAAATAGCAAAATAGCTGCAGATGCCATTGCCTTCCCTAGCTGCATCCTAAGAAATCAATCAATTTCAGAGTCCCATGTTCCCCAGCTCTGGAAAATCGTCCATATCATTCCACTCCACAAGGGTGGTAACAATAATGGCATCTCAAACTTCCATCCCATTGCTATCTTATCCCCAGTTTCAAAACTTCTTGAAAAATGCATTCACCTTCAACTCTTTCCCTATCTCATACCTTCTTACTCCCACCCAGCATGGATTCCGCCCAGGCCATAGCACCACTACCACCCTCATCTCCTTCCTAGAAACCATAAACAAAGCCCGTGACTCCAGTCATATTGTATCCACCCTCCTCCTTGACCTCTCTAAGGCCTTCGACACCATCTCTCACAACCCTCTCCTAACCAAACTCTCACAACTAAACCTATCCCACTCCTCTCTCAACTGGTTCACCAGCTACCTATCAAATAGGAAACAAGCAGTTAAGTGGAATAAAGCTATTTCACTATTCCTAAACACTCCAACAAGTGTGCCCCAGGGCTCAATTCTAGGTCCCCTTCTCTTCAATATTTTTATTAATGACTTCTATCATGCCATCCCTAACTCCAGCCTCATGCAATACGCCGACGACTTGAAAATAATATGCTCTGCCACCTCCACTTCCACATTAATAAAACTAACTCAAGACACCTTCTCTTCTACTGAACAATGGATGCTAGACAACATTCTAGCACTGAATGCAACCAAGACTAAACTAATGATATTTTTCCCCTCTAAAAGCAGCACCCTCGACAAAAACTCTTTCTCTATCACCAGCCAAAATAACACCACCCTAGAAATAGTCTCCACAGCTAAACTGCTAGGAATCCTCATTGAGGATCAGCTAAAATTTGACAGCCATCTTTATGCAAATATCAAAAAAACTCATAAGAAGCTTGGCATGCTTTTCCGCCACAACCATTTCATCACTTCCTCCACCAGGCTCATTCTTGCTAAGACATACCTTATCCCTTCCCTTATGTATAGTGCCTCTAGCTTTACTAATCTGCAATCCTTCCTCAGGTCAAAACTCTCCTCCTGTTACCATAAAATCTCTAAATTTGCAACTGGCCACAGATCAGATACCCATCACTGCATTTGCCTTCACCAGCTGAACTGGCTTGAGTTGCCCAATTATCTCACCTATAGTCAACTTATCTAAGTACATAAGCTCATTTTCAGCCCCACTGTCTGCCCCTCTCTTGCCTCCACCTTCCAAATGCATCTACCTAACAGATGTCTTCGATTCAACTCCCAAAATCTAATAGAGTTAAATAAACCTGCACGCACTCCAGGCAAACTTCTATCCTTCTGGCTTGCACTCCACTGGAATTCTCTACCTCCAGTTATCCATACAACTAACAGACTCTCTGTTTTCAAAACCTTACTTCACTCATACCTAACCTCACAATGGGAATGCTCTTGCTCCCATCCTACATAAATTCCTTAACTTTACTGGTCTCTACAGCTAATTACATCTGCTAAAAGCCTCTACTAACCGTATAACTCCTGTAAGAAATACAATGCTCTACAAGAGCCTTAATTTGTTAGTGAGGATTTATTCAAGTATCTGCTCCCTCAATTACTAATTTTCTGCAACTGTTGTTACCATGCATTTTTTTCTAATTCTCATGTAATAATTTTATATGTTTTCTTAAATTTTGTATTTTATAATTTTGTATATTATAATGTTGTTGTAATTTTATAATGATGTACTGTCTTGGAGCTTTTCTCTCCAGGACTCCATTAAAAATGGGCTCCTCATGGCCCAATGGACCATCCTGGCAAACAAACTGCAAATAAATAAATAAATAAAATAATTTGCATAGTAATAACCTCAATACAGCAATAAGAAATGTACAAACAGCATGAACCAACTAACTTAAAAAGTGAGGAATGTATGCAGACATGTTTAGAAATGTAAGGCTGGGGGTGAATATCTACAAGAGTGGCGATTTCCTGACACCACTACAATATAGTACTTCCTGTTTGTTTCTCCAAGTCATAACTATTGGATAGAGTAGCAAGTCACATGTCTACATGTCTACAACTTAAATGCTTTGTAGGACTAAAAAAAGTCTTTTGGCTTTTCCCAATTAGGAGTTGCCACAGGGGATCACTGGTCCACAGATTGATTGGCAGTGAAGTTTTTATGGTGTCGAGTTGCCAGCCTGGCACCCAACCTTCACACACACATATACACACACACACACACACACACCTACTTGCATGTCTTTAAAACTCACTCGGCCACAGGGAGGACATGCAGACTCCAGCTGAGAATCGAACCAGAGAACTTCTTCCTGTGAGGCAATAATGCTAACTGCTGCACCACCGCAGCCAGTATTGCTTTGGTAAAACTTCTGTAGCTTAGAATGAAAGTACTGTTCATAGTTGGTAAACCTGGGAATTGATGATAAAATACCCATATCACAAAACTCTTTTGTTGACATACCCATCAAAAAACAATTGCAACAGCTGTCCCTATACTAAAATGAGCTCTTTTTTTCTCCCATGCAGCTGACCATCAACTGGTTCCAGCACTTCTCCTCATGCACTGGGTCTAGCAGACCCACCTTAACCTTCTCTGGGCTCAACCTCACCCTAATCTGAGGCCAGTGAGGAAATCAGCGATGCTAATACAGCATCATGCTGCATGCCGTGAAGGGTGCCCCTGCTAATACAGCATCATGCTGCATGCCGTGAAGGGTGCCCCTGCTAATACAGCATCATGCTGCATGCCGTGGAGGGTGTCCTTCCTAATACAGCATCATGCTGCATGCTGTGGAGGGCACCTCATGTCCTACTAATACACCATCGTGCTGCATGCAGTGGAGTGTGCCCCTGCTAATACAGCATCATGCTGCATGCTGTGGAGTGTGCCCCAACTCCTATTCCCTCACTGCAGCTTTGACAGCTCTATGATTGCTTCTCTAAGGAAGTGCATGCAAACTTCCACTTAAGAGCAACCTCCAGACTAAGTGGTTTTCACTTATGCAGCACAAAGCTGGTCAGGTTTGCATGTTGCACATTGCAGGGAGCCTTTTAGATTGCCTACTACCCCCTCAGGACAGGGAGACAATACCTGCTGCTTACTCCCATCCTCCACCTGCAGCCCCTCCTGCATCTGTGCCGTTAATCGAACATGGGTCACCTGGGGTGCAGCAAGGTATTTATACGTCTGTAGGTTGTGGTACACATGTGGTAGGGGTGTCACAATCATCTTCAGCTAATGTTCACACCATGGGGTGGCTAGCCTTGCCATCTACTAAAATAAGTTCTAACCAGCATATACAGTTTTCCATTGACCATATTATATATTGTATTAATCTGTGTAGAAGTAAATAACTTTTACATTTGGTAAATATTTATGACTGTATAATAATATAAGTGAAGTCAAGTTTAAAAATGCAGGTTAAGTTATCATACGTCTTCACATGAATGACACCTTTCTCAATAAGTTATAATTCCTGTAGCAGCCTATCTAAACTTAAAATACAGAGGTCTACAATGACAATTTGAGTTGAAAAATACTGTTGTTTATATTTCACTTCAAGTGCAACAATATCAGCCAAACATAACATAATATAATGTAAATCAAACCAAATCTAAATAGTCGAACTTTAATTAGAAAAGGGTTTCCGTTAAAAATGAATCCAGCTAATACATGCTGTCTTGAAACTGTATGGCATGCGTGTCTGGGAAATGTTTTTGCAACAGAAAGCGCCTATACATTACGAGTAGTCCAGTAGTTCTACTGCTTAATTGTCTCTATTACAGAGTTTTGTAGAAACAGAGTTTGTGATTATGTTAGCTGGGCTTATCTGGTACTAATTCTTTTTCTGGTTTCTTTCTTGGCTTCACAGGATGTTTAAAAAAAAAACACATTTGTTTTTGTTCTTAAGTACAGTAATTTTTGTCTGATTTTTTTTCTACTCAGTTAACTCTCACTCAATTAATTCTTTTTCATCTATAGCAAAGAACTGCATCAAATTAGGGTTGATTTGTTGCAGCTGCCTCTGACTGACCTATAATCAGTTGGTCAGTTTTATAATTTTTTCAGCACATGGTTATGTATAACACCATTCAGCTTACAGATATGTTGAAAAAAATCAACAGCACAGTAACTTATCAGTGTAAATCCCTTGGACTTTGCATGTAGTTTAGTGTATTTGCTCAAAAAGTATATTACAAAAATATTATTCCCTTTATTATGTGTTTTTATATCTGTAAATACCAATATTTACTATAGTTTTCATTTTTAAGCAAGCTTTATTTATGTTTAACAAATTTTAGTACAAATGTTTCAATTTCACTAGTTCCTGTTTTCAATCATCATCATCTTCTTTCAGCTTTTCCTGTTAGGGGTCGCCACGGCGGATCATCTGTTTCCATTACTTCCTGTCCTCTGCATCTTGCTCTGTCACACCAGCCACCTACATGTCCTCTCTCACCACATCCATAAACCTTATCTTAGGCCTTCCTCTTTTCCTGCTACCTGGTAGCTTCATCTGTAGCATCTTTTTCCCAATATACTCAGCATCCCTCCTCAGCACATGTCCAAACCAATGTAATCTTGCCTCTCTGGCTTTGTCTCCAAACCTTCCAACCTGGGTTTTCAATGTAATCTCTTATTTGTTGGGTTTGTGTTATCTTACTGCTGTAAAAGAAGCCAAGGTCTGTGCAGGAGAAAAAATGTTACTTAGCTATATTTAGTCAGGACCCTTTACACAGCACTGGTCGTGGAAGCAGACATATTTTTTTGGTCCCCAAGGACTTCATGTTAACCAGCCCGGTTCCCAGTACCTGATGTCCACACTGCCTACCAGCCAATCTCCAACTGCCCCTGAACATACTCTGTTTTTTTTTTTTTTTTGCTGGGGCTACAAGGATCCTGAGGGTTTCCTGGGGGCTTGGCTCATATGTGCTTCAATCTGGGGGGATTTTTTTATGACCTAACCATTCCCTTTCTCTGCGCCTCACACTATTTGGTTACATCTGAAAGTATCCCCCCTCTTTGGACCTTGCCTCCATCAACAAGTTCCCTTGCACCTTGGACGGACACAATCATCTCTTACCTGACACTCTGTCAGTTGCACGAGCTGTTATTCTAACCTTGTTCATGAAAGCAGACATCTTGGATGAATGTGGTGTATCCCTTTCTGTGAAGCTAATTCTAATAAGTTGCCACAGACAAATTTAGAGATGCTCATAAGAATCAGGTTAGTTGTGTACAGTTGGAGTTGACATTGTCAGATAATGGATTCATATCAATGTTATCTGCTGCAGAAAAGAAAACATCTGTGAGGGTGGAGTTTTAATGGGTACCATGTACTGACTCTTAGGTTTTGGTGGAAGACTTCAGCAATAATGTGGGTGAAAAGATGAAGATCGCTGGAGGGATGTAACTGACAAGAATGCCTTGCTTAGTCTGTAAACAAGCAGAAGATTGTTATTCGATTTATTTATTTTATTTTTTGTTTATCTTTTTTTCACTGCATGTTTGAAAACAAGTATGCTTATAAGTGTAATTAACAACAGAATACCACAGCCTAGTTTTTAGTCTTATCTCAAGCCCTGGTACCATATGCACTGGACACCCAATCCATGTCATGAGAAGTACTGAGGTATCAACTAATCAGTAGTACCTGCTGATGAGCCAAGTTGTAACAGCAGGGGGTGCCAGCTGGACAGGTCAGCGAATCCTGAATATGTCATAAGAGTGTCCTGGGAATAAAAATGATACCATGTGGGATGAGAAAACTTGTTCCATGTGGAGATCTTCTTCCATATATTTGGAGAGGCTGGAACCATGGATTCTGAAGGGATCTCATTTAATATCTGCATGTTATGGTGGTAACCTTGGACTTACTGATAGACATCAGCAGTGAAAGATGTTATCACCTGAAAGAAAGAAACGTTTCATGCAGTACTAATGGTGGCTGTGGGTGAGTGTATGAATTTAAAGGACAGATATTGATGTGAAACTGTAGCAGCAACTACAAAAGTCACTGAAGTAAAGTTTCTGGTATGAGAAAGGTTTGAAAAGGCCATGGAAAAGCTATACTGGAAGATCTCTGAGATGTTGAGGTAAACTAAGAGCTTCTGGGACACAAAATTGTTCAGGCAAGGGTGGAGAAACACTCACCTTCACTAGGAGCATTGCTTGTTTAGGTACTCCTAAGTCAATGTACATGTCTTCTTTTGAGTTGCCAGAGCTGAAAGTGGTGGGTGATGTTTGGTCCACTGCTGTAGGTGAAGTCACTGTGGCAATTAAACAAGTTTGGAAGGAGAGGGGAATTGCAGGGGTAGAAGAAATGCTATATTATTGTTAATGCTCTTTTTCAATGCTGTGTGGAAGGTGATAAGGGTACTGATTGGCAAACTGATGTGCTGTTCTCCACTTTCAGAAAAGAAGACAGGAGGAAATACTGCCATAACAAAAGACTGATACCTCTCAGTCCCTTTAAGAAAGTCTGTGTCAGGATGCTAGAAAGGAAAACCTACTTGATAAGTTAATAGTATGATTCAGTAAAAATAATGTGCAGTCTCCGTCTGCAGTGAGCGCAAGGATAAACTCTTTCTCCTTACCTACAAATTGGAAGGGATGCATTCATTTTCTGGTAGTGTCTACATGTTCTTTTTTAGACTTGAAGGAGGTGGTTACCGCTTCACTGCTTGCTACACCACTGCCTGATTCACAAATGCTTGGCAGAAGCTGCACACCATGCTTAACAGCTAAAAGATTGCAGTTATAAACATCAGTTAATGAAACCACTGGGGAACTGCACAAGACAAGTGCATATGCACCGAAATGAAAATGCAGAAGTAATAATCCATGTGGCATTTTAACAAGAACGGAAAAAGAAAGGTATCCATTACCATATAGTAGATATTTATATACACATAGCAGCAGTACTTCAAAGAGACAAAATGATAACATAATTTTATCTGACATTACCTAAATGGAATACATTATTCTCTGAAGAATTGGGCAAGGGTTTATTAACAGTGTAGCAGCCACAAAACATATAACTCACTGATATTCCATGAGGTTTACCAATGCCTTGTGCAGTAATCCATGAAACACACCATCAGCACACCACAGATATAGATGCACACACACACGCGCCCACACGCCCACATGCCTAGCATAGCAGTGAGTTATACTTAGAAGGATCACAGGTGGAGGTGATGCACTCTATTGTACATTGATATGCTGCATACGAATGCCTATTCCTTGCAAATAAAATGTTTACTACCTTCCCATCTTTAATTCCCCACTTCCTCTTTTTGACTGAAAGTAGTAAGTCACACATTATCTATTCCTATATGTTATGTACATGGCCCTTGCTCATCATATATCATAGCCACCTGTTCTGAAAGTGCTACAGGCCATATCTAGAGGAGTGACTATAGATGCCTATGTTACCCGTAAGCACAGTTCTGGATCCTCATTGGTGGGGCCATATTCTCTCTAGAGCACTGAGAAATGCAGTGGCTTCATCTGAATCTCCCTACCATATTTCTTCTCGTATTGCCTGAGCCGTCTCATAAGACATTCCTCTGAGAATCATATACTGAGTACAGGAAGTGCCTGACATCCCTCAGTCTAGTTCTGATAATGCAGGACAGAGCTTAACCAGTAGCAAGAATGCCAGGTACAGTGACTGTTTGGCCTTGAGCCTGTAGGAAAGGCACGCTAAATTCTTCAACCTAGGACTCATCTGCTGGGCACTCAGTGCATGAATCAACAAGAAGATGGAGGTTTACCACAGGGAAATGGAGGCTAGCTGCATTAGCTGCATCTCTCTCAAAATCCAGGATAATGTAGTTTGGCTGAAGTCATAGACCTTCTGCAGCTGTGAACTCTATAGTTGAAGAGAAGGTAGGGGTTGGCTCCTTCCAGCCAGTGGTTCCTAAATAAATGTTGCAAACTTGACATATTACATGTAGCCAATATTTGCATGCAGGGGGCAGATCTGCTGACAGATAGATGCCCCCCCACCATACATTCAGAAATATCCTGTCCATTAATTATACAGTGAAACTGGATGGATCTATCAGGTTCTGATACTTAGTTGTTACCACTGCAACTGTTGATTCAAACTATATACCCTATGTGTAGCCATAAAATACTGCATGACCTTGTTTGATATTCTGGCAGCACATTGCTGGAACAGCATTGTGGGGTTGTCCTTACCCATTGTGGCCTTCTTCTTCAGCCTGCAGACAAATCACCTTGACTTCACTGTGGATATGTTAACATATGGTAGAGTTCACAAACTCTCCACTATTCACCCCTGAAAATAATATCATCCAGCCATGACTGTTTGACTGGTTCTTCTCAGTGCAACACTTGAAAATTCTGCCATTAACCTCCCATTCAATGTGTAGACCTCAGTTTTTCCCAGTACAGTCTAATTATTGTACACAAATTCCTGATGCTTCCTGCAGTACAACTATCATAGCTTTCCTCTGCAATCACTATTCTTACCACTAAATGCCCATTTTGCACAGAGTAGTTATGTTTCTATAACTAACTGTAGAATTCTGGGAAAGTCAGTTGCATGGCTATTGATTATCAGTCTTTGAGGGCAGCACTTCCATGTGCTCCATGGGTGGCACAGTGGTGCAATGGTTAGCATTGCTGCCTCACAGCAAGAGGTTCTCTGGTTTGATTCTTGGCTGGGGTGCCTTTAATATAGAGTCTGCATGTGCTCCCCTGTCTTCATGTAGGTTTCCTCTGGGTGCTCTGGTTACCTCTCACATTCCCAAGACATGCTTAAGTGGATTGGATATTCTAAATTGGCCCTAGTTGTGGGTGTGTGCCTTCTGAGGAAGTTTGGGCACAGGGCTGGCAATTCAATACTGTAAAACTCTACTGCCACATGTTTTGCAGACTAATGATCCACTGTGGTGACCCCTCATGAGAGCAGCTGAAAGGAGAAGACTTTCATGTGATCCATGATGTAGCACTTCAGTGACTTAAGTATTCAGACTGCTAGGTTCAGCCTTCAATGTTTCATTTGTATGGTTCATGACAATCTGTCCTCAGCACAACATTTTGTATTCAGTTGTGTTTTGCCAAGAAATAAGTGAACTGAAGGATACATATGACTGCAGATTTGGAAATGTCATGTGGAATGTGATGCAACAGTATGGGGCCCTGTGACTACTGCTTCAAGCTGTTCAATGTCTATAACTGAGGATCAAGTGCTGTAACCACATTCATGATAAGTCTTATATATTTAGGGGTGCCATAAGACTCTTATGTTCTGTATCACCTCCTGCTCATGATTTTCATGGAGAGTCTATTGAGATGTGGCTGAAGTTTGGATCTTATCCAGGTTAGGGATGTGAGGGATGCTGAATTTTGGATTGGATCCAGATTAGGGATGTGAGGGATGCTGAGCTTTGGATCATATCCAGATTACGGATGTGAGGGATGCTGAGGTTTAGATCATATCAATGTTAAGCATTTGAGGGATGCTGAGGTTTGGACTATATTCATATTAGGAATATGAAGGATGCTGAAGTTTGGATCACATCCAGATTGGGGACATGAGGGATGCTGATGTTTGGATCGTATCCAGATTAGGGATGTAAGAGATGTATCTTTCTTATTTGAAGGTGATGAGACCCTCTTTGCCTCATGAGATTGTGCTCCCTGACACGAACTACAACAGTTTGCTAGTTAATGCAAAGTGGGTGAGATGAAAATCAGCACCTGCAAATGAGAGGTCATGTTTTTTTTCCCCAGTAAGACAGAACAGCCCTCACTGTAAGTGGGAAAGATGCAATTACTTCAAATGGAGCAGTTTCAAGTATTGTGGGGTCTTGTTCACCAGGAGGGGTAGAGGGAGGTTGATGAGCAGATGGGTGCAGAAGCAAGCATTGTACCAGATTGTGGTGGTGAAGTGAGAGCAGCACATTGTATCCCACACAAGTCATGCATCTTGCCTGCTTCAGATGAAATGAGTGGTTC
The DNA here is from genome assembly GCF_019279795.1 of Protopterus annectens. NCBI lineage: Eukaryota > Metazoa > Chordata > Ceratodontiformes > Protopteridae > Protopterus > Protopterus annectens. The sequence continues at coordinate 1,255,445,244 of NC_056728.1, forward strand.
TAACATCAGGCAAGACCACAAATCTGTTTTAGCCATTGATTCGATCAATACCCCTTTGGATTGCTCACCTCATGTAGTGCAATGGGTCCTATTTGTTTTATCAACAGTACGGTTCATCAAACTGTACTTTGTCGAAATTACTTTAGCGAAAATGCATTTCATCAAAAATGCACTTCCACTAAAGTAAACAAACAAATAAAAAAAAAACATGCAGTTTGCATGTCACCATAGTTGTACATCAACCTATACTGTTGATGTACAGCTAAGAAGTTTTGTTGAGATCGTAGTATAGTGCGGATAAGGGAGTATTCCCTTTTTCCCACTGTAGTGCGATCTCGGAGTGAGAATATTAAAGTAGGGGGGTGCAGGGGGCTTGCCCCCCTGCATAACACAGTTTAGTGTGTTATTTTTCTTTTTTTAGATAGTTTTTATTTTTTTATTCTGCAAAAGTGTATTTTCGATGGAATGCACTTTCCCGGAAGTGCGTTTGAGGAAGTATGGTTCGATAAACCATACTTTCAATTTAAAAACATAGATCCAGTACAATATATAAACCAATCAAGAGCCTCAGAATACATTCAGATGAATGAAATAGTAAACCAGGATGATATGATACCCTTGCAGAATATTTATCAGAGGAATCATTCAGCCAGAAGGAGAGTAAAGGGGAGAGGCAGAGACAAAAGAATTAATAAATTGTTTCGGTGAGACTTTTACTTATAATTTAACTGATATAGCTTTCACTCACATATAACTCAACTTATTGACACAAGTTTTTTGTTTCATGCCTCGTAGGAGGTCTCATGTTGCAAAGACTCTTTTGAAACTCTGATTATTCACCAGGAAACTTGGAACATATATTAAAAAATGTCCAGATTAATGGAATGTCCTTAAGTAAACCATCTGTTTTAATCACCCCCTCAGTTTGATTATTCAAACTTTTTAGACTTATGTGAAAAGGATATCTATGCAGCTTTACCTTTTAATTCTAAAGGTGCATTTTATTATTTTAATTACAAAGAGAAGAATGTTTTGAATGGGTTGAAGAACAGCCCTCATTTAAGGTTTATGAGTGTTGATAAAGGTGGGGAATGGTGATTATGCACCAGGATGACTATGTGAAAGGTATGAACTTGATGTTGGCTTATATTGATGAATACTGTGGTGTCCTTTGTATGACATTCACAGTAAATATGCTGTCATTGGAAAGGTATTAACTGACTTACTATTGAATGATTTAGATTATAGTATTTTTGAATTTATGCACGTTTCAAACCCTGAAATAGTTATATTATTCATTATTGCGAAGATTCACAAAAATATGTTCTCACCACCTTTTAGGCTATACCTGTATAGCATTTTTTAATCCTGTAGTACAGACCTTACCTTTATAGTTGAAAGATCTAGTGGATTTTCTGGACAAAATTAAAAGGTTCTTCATGTCAAGTATAGAAACTGTTTTATTTCCTGTGAATATTATTTCCTTTTTACTTGTATTCCAAAATTGGAAGGTGTAGACTATATTAGACAGTTCTTTGTTTATTACACTGATTGTGTTTCTGCAGTTAAGATTAATATGTTATGTATGCTATTCTATCTAGTTTTGGAAATTTTTTTGTTTTTAATTCTAAATATTACCAACAATTTAGAGGTATAAGACTGCAGTGGTGCTGCTGCGGTAGTGTTGTCGCCTCACAGTAAGACGCTGTCCAGTTCGATTCTCAGCTAGAGCGTCTTCTGTGTGGAGACATGTGTGAATGGGTGTACCTTCGTTGAAGGTTGTGCATCAGAGCTGGCAACTCGGCATGTAAAAATCTACTGCCAATCATTAGCGGACCGGAGTTCCGCTGTGGCGACCCCTAACTGGGAAAAACCGAAAGACACAGCAACAACCAACAAGTTAGAGGTATAGCAATGGGGGCAACAGTAACCCATCTTATGCTAACCTATGCTAACTTAATGTTAAGATGGTGGGCACAAGCTATTTTACTAGGTGTTCCTTTGTTCAAATATATTGCATTTTATAAATGATTTGCTGATGGCATGATTTTTATTTGAAAGAGTACAGATTCTGAATGTGATTTTTTTTTTTGGAACAGCTTACTTTTATAGTTTCTGAAATTCATCTTAGTAGATAAAGGCCCAGTGGTAAATTTCTTAGACATTACTGTATTACTAGATTTGATATGAAAATGTTTTGAATGTACAGAAGTCAGGAAAAATACCATTGTTATTTGTTATTTACATTTTAAACGTCATCATCCATTGTACATGAATAGAAACATTCCTATGGGCCATATGATGCATATATCAATGATTGTGATTAAATTAATATTACCATGAGCATGTTTGAAAGAAGGGACTGTGAAAAGATCGAGTGTAGGCTATCAAATTATTAATACAAAGGATTTGAATTTTCTGCCTATTTTTAAAGAAGAAACGCACTAAAATAATTTGATTCAGTGGAAGATATTAGTAGGCCCTTTTCTTTGGAAATGACTGTTGACAGCAACCTTATTAGAAATATAATTGCTGATAAATGGAAAGTATTGTTAGGTAACGCAGAACTTGCCAATATTCTGTGAAATCAGCCTAGTTTTGTTTGTAAGAGATGCAGCACTTTGAAAGACCTGTTACAGGCTGATATTACTACTGTTAAGCTACCTTCTACTGATAAGCCTAATGGTACTTACAAATGTGGCCATTATAGTATATGCCAATTCATTTACAAAGGTCATTGTGTTTCTTAGTCATTTTGATAGAACAATTGGCTTGACCATTCAGTACAGTTGCGACTCCTACGGGGTTGTATACATCACTTTGTAGTCCCACTGCTTTGCCTTTTATCTTGGTATAGACTTTTGTTTGAAAGTATTAAGGAGCTTTATTATGTTATCGAAAACAAAAATTAAAACAATGTCTTGTATAAACATACCATCATTTGCTCAAATTGTAATAATTTTTATTATTTTTTATATTATATTATGTGTTATTAGACACTGGGGCAGTCGTTATAAAAAATATTAGATATGAGGAAAATGTGGCCGTTTCAGCTGCAGGCAGATAAATTTTCTGGGCTAAATTAGTATATCAGTACTAAATGTTTTCTTCAAGATAGATTGAAGTAATAGGGGCAGAGCCTGAATGGCTAACTGAAAGCAGCAGTATTTTAGAGCTCCATATAACTAGTTAAATAAGACAGGAAAAATATATTCTTTTTTTTCTTCAAAGTATAAAATCTTATAGATAAAGGACTAATTTACATAATTAGAAACTTTGGTGAAGTTTTACAAATAATTTCCTGTCAAAAAGCTTGGAGATATATTCACTTGTTAAAATGAACAACTCAAAGAATTCTCATCAGGATGCTGCCTTAAAGAAGGAACTACAGCAGATGGCATCTACCCTGCAGGAGTTGTCTTTGAAGAAGGATGATTTTAAAGAGAACCTGGAAAATCTTAAAACAAGCAGTCAGAAACAGGCTGACACCCAAAAGGAAATGCTACAACAACACCAGACAAGGATAACAGGAATAGAGGTTTCTCTAAATGACTTAGAAAGCAGACTTAAGGGGACGTGGCTTGGATGGAAGCCTGATAGCAGCATAAAATCTCTGCTCTGCAGCTTTTCAACTTTCCTGACAGGATTTATTACTAAAAATCACCACAAATAATTTCAAATTAATAGTTCTATAAAGTAGAACTCAAAAGCTTTCTTTTGGTGTATTTTTCATCTAAGAATCTCCAGATTTTCCTGTCAAACTAACTAGAAACAAGAAGGAAGGGAAAACTGCACTTAAAGAAAAGATGAGTCTTAAAATCTACACAGCAAGACAGCTCTCTGAAGAAAGAGATACACTCCATTCTGACAAATATCCAAGACCTAATAACAAAAATGGACAAACTGGATACAAAAGTGAATACAGTAAAAGAAGATTCCAATAAACAAATTGAAATACTGAGTGACATTCTAAAACAACAGAAAATACAAATTTCAACAAAAGAAGACTGTCTCGGATATTGGCAGCAGACTGATAGACGCAGAGAAAAATATGGAAACTCTCCTATTACAAAACAACAAACTCATTAATAAAGTAGATGATTTAGAAAACCGAACCAGAAGAAATAACATCAGGATATATGGTATACCAGAAGGAATGGAAGGAGACAATATGATGAATTTTTTGACAACATGGATCCCTAAAACACTAAATTTACCAGAGGCTCTTTCTTTTGGCTTTGAAAGAGCCCATAGATCACTAACTACAATCCCATCAAACAATAAGAAGACATATCCTAGATCAATAATAGCAAAACTAATGTCTAGCCAGGACAAAGATCTGATCTTAAAATCAACTTGGGCTCTCTCTCCTATAAAAATAAATGATCATATAGTCAGATTTGACAATGACTACTCTACTACTGTTTTTACAAAAATAAAAACTTTCATTCCTCTCATCAAATCTCTCAAGCAAGCTGGTATTAAGGCACAACTAACATACCCTGCCAAAATTAGACTTTGCCTTCCTGAGGGGGAAAAAAACCTTCGAAACTTTAGAAGAAGCAAACACTTTTATAAAGAAGAAGAATCTGGTAACTACAGAAGATGAAATGGATACTACTTCAACATTAAAGAGACAAGCAGCAACAAAGTCTGACTGGACTGTGAAAGACAAGAAGAAACGCAAAGACAAATGAACAAAATGTACTTTTTGCCTTTTTGTCTCCTCTATCTTAAATCTTTTGAATAGTCAACTAACATTCTGATATCACAGATTGCTACAAAGATAAACAAGGTAAAATATGATTTTTATTTTCATTAATATCTCTATTGCTATTTTAACTCAATAATATAGATATATGAAGTAGCATAACTTCATCCATCACATTTAGTATAAGCTGCAAGGTACTTAAGAAATGCCTAGCTGTTATTCTTAATAACCTTTAGTAATTGAAATGTATCCATTACATTTAGCATAGGCTGCAAGGTACCTAAGAAATGCCTAGCTGTTATTCTTAATAACTTCCATGAATTAAACTACATCTTGGATAAGGTATATATTATTATTTTATTTATTTATTTATTTTCTCTATTAATACCTAAAAAGTAAACACACATAAAAAAAAAAAAGTTTATAAAATATAGCTAATGTGACATGTTGGGATTTACATAAGTGCAATGTCTCACTTGCAGTGTGGTTATAGTATTCTATGTCTTGATTTTATGAAAACTATAGAGCCTCCTAAAAGGCTCCGTTTATGTTGTTTAACAAAGTACTCGAGATGTGTTAATTTAGTGAAGCAAGCATGACATATTAGTTATAAATAACCTTTAAGATAGAGCTTATATTTTATGCCTGTTTTTAAACAGTATGGAAGTAAATGTGCTTAAACTGCCATTTTTCTACAGTACATTAGAGTTGCAACACAAATAAACTTGCAGCATTTCGCGAACATTTTTTTAATCATTTGATACATGTTAAATATAATTCCCGCCTTCTTACCTAAATGGTTTTGAAATTAGAGTTTTTGAAAGCAGCTCAAGCCTTGTAATCCATCCACGAGCTTCATTTCTTCACAGAAACAACTGAGATGCCTAGCAGGAACTGAACAATTGACCTCTGAACCTGTAGTTCCTCTGGGACCAATGGACCAATCAGAACACTGGAAAAACGGCAAAGTAACTCTAAACATAAAATGAGCTTTATTTCAATATACCTGACAAATAAAAATAACTATCTATATGTTTCACAAGGTTTATAATGCTGCTTGAATAAGAAGGTGCTTTCTTGTTGTCAGGGCAACAGTTCCAACGTAATGATCGTACTGCTGTTAATTTGTAGAGTGGTCCTCCTGATTTTGCCACATACTGTCGTGCTGTTCCTTCTAAAATGCTTCATTTCCTGGTAAAGCACTACATTGCATTCAGGCAGTAATGCAAGAAATACATAGTTATTATTGTTTAGAAAATGAAAGTTAATACAACACGTGTTGTATTAACAGGAATTCAGATAGAGTAAGGTTTTAAAGCCATTATTTCTCGTCTTCGCTGCTTATTGTTCAATAAAGAAGTTAAAAGCTTTGTTATGACTGAGCAGCCACTGTTGTATGTATAATCTATACATGAAGAATAATCAGGAAATAGACAGACAAAATGATTCTGTCTTCCTATAAAATTGCTACACACATTCATATTAATCTTTGGTCTGTAAAACTAGCCATTCCACTAAAATAAAAATGAGTTGTGAAGTTCCCCCTTTTTGTGTAACAGAACTGCCACTAAATCTTGTGCTAGAATCAAGGGGTCTTGCTCGCAATAACTCATAAGCAATGTACTACCTAATCTGCTTGCAGTATTCATCAGCAGTGCCAAACAGCAGTAGAAAGAGATGTACTACATACAAGAAATAAAGTGTCATAACATTTTGAAAATGTCATGACTTAATTGGACGTTATTAAGTTAAGGTACTGTCCCTCTTACAAACACACACCTTGAAAAAGTAATACAAGATATTCCATCATCTCATTGGGGGGTGTTGTCCTGATAATGGAAGAGTACCAATAAAAATGTAATAAAAAAGCAGTACAGCCACTTAATACAATACATTTTTTTGAACATTGGTTATGTGCAGAGATACTGCACAAATGCATTACATACTAAAGAAGTATTGGTTAAAACGTCAATGCTAAAGTATTTCACCCTTAGTTTTTATAATAATTTTAAGGGATACTGTGTTATACTGTTGCCATAACTTGTTAACTTTATGATGAGATGAGTTTTTTTTTTTCTCTAAGTCTTGTTAGTACCTTGCAAGAGACATTATGAGAAAATATAGAGTTTAACCAAATATTAAATGTTAAAATATTGTGGATGAAGGTAAAAAGTATATGTACTATTGCATACTCCTTTTCTTTTTTTTTTATACTGTTTCCCCAACTTGACACCCCATGAAATATAACATTTATAGTGACGTACTGAAATTTTCTTTTTTCTTAAATTTTATATGACCTAGTTTATTCAAATAAACTTCTGTTTTTTGGGGAGGGGAAATGAAGGTTATAATAGAATAAATACTTTATTTAATAGATAGTTTATGCACACACAAATTTAAAGGTTTGTTGTTACCATTATCTGAATGATTGATTATAAGAATAGTAAGGTATTATATATTACTTACATTTAACCATAATCAAAGTATTAGTTCATATAGACTCTACAATATATAACCCTATCTTCTTTTTGGTTATTAATGAAGCATGCATTTGCAGTGACTCAATGTTATTGAATATGTGTTGGCAGACATGTGGCTTGTATGTAACACATATTAAGCCAGGAACACTAGGTTCCATGAAGAAGGATGTTATTGTAAATATTATTTTACCGTATTTAATTGTTACAGAAACTCAGTCCATAACAAATTTTGTTATACCTACAAGGTTAATCCCCTAGGAAATCATTATAGCTATTTTGAACTATTATACATTTTAAATGGTCTTAACATATAATTGTCTATCATTGAATGTTAATGGGCTAAATAACCATATTAAAAGAGCAAGCATTAATAAATACCTTTCTTTACATAAGGCTGATATAGTATTTCTTCAATAGACACATTTAATATCCCAAGACTTAAATAAGCTAACACTAAAAGGCTATAAAATATTGACTAGTTCCCAATTTAATTACAAAAGAAGAGGTGTACTAATTCTTTGGAAAAAAGTCTAAGGCTTCCTGAAATTGTAAACTCATATATAGACAAAGAGGGTATGTTAACTTTAGTAGTAATTAAGCTTGAAAGGAAATACTATACACTCATAAACTCTTACTGGATCCCTGGAATTGGTACAAAGTCAGTAAAGAAATACTTAGACATTATAACTTTACATTCTAGAGGAGAAATGATAGTCGCAGGGGATTTTAATTGTATTCTTTCATCTGATGAAACTATGAGTTCTAAAACCTTCAAGACCTCCAGTGTAGCAAAACACCTACATAATTATATCAATACAAGAAATTTAAAAGACATATACCATATAAAACTTCCCTCTTCCCTAAAGTTCTCTCACTATTCATACAGGTTTGGGACACAAACTAATATAGATAAAGTCTTAGTGTCAAATTCTTTACAATTAAAAATAGATAATGTATTATTAATATCTTGTCCCCTTTCAAATCATAATGCCATTACTTTTAGTATAACTTTTCAAACTGAACCCTTAATACATTGCCAAAGAATACCAGCTTATATTACGAAAATAAAAGGGTATCAAGAATGGATGTTATCAGAAATTAATCAGTTTTTAATAACAAATAACAATGTAGAAGTATCGGATACAATTCTATGGGACACCCTCAAAGTTGTATTATATGGAAAAGTTAAAATGTGGTATATGCAAAAATGAAAGGAATGGGATAAAAGACTACAAGATATTCAAACTGAATTAGATAACTTAAAAGGTAATCTAACACCAAATGATAAGAAAGTCTTAGATAATATAAATAAATTAAACAAAGAATATCAAAATGTATTGCAACACAATAAATCTAGAGAAAATTAAATTATGTTCATACTCTATCAATCCTAAAAGTCTACATAGAATTGCAGTACACTGGAAGTACATGAAAGAAAGAAATCACATAAAAGAAATTACATATGTTGAAAATATGAGAAAAATAAAAGCTACAAATTTAAATTCCATACTACAAGGTTTCAAAAACATTATGAGAATATAAATGCTCTCAAATCAATAAATGAAAATATAAATCTAGACAAATTCTTATCTGATAATATTCTAAAGACCTTATCCCCTGGGAATATTGCTAAAATTGATAGACCTTTCACATTTACAGAACTAAAAAATCAAATAAACAACTTAAAAACTAATAAAGCACCAGGGTTAGATGGTTTAATTCCTGAAATATACAAAATCCTTCCTGATAATACCTTAAAAATACTACTAAACACATTTCGGGAAATCAAAACTACTTATAATATCCCACCATCATGGAGATATTCATTCATCTCTCCCATACTTAAACCTGATAAAGATCTTACTTCCTGTTCCTCCTATAGGCCCATCTCACTATTAAATATAGATTATAAGATTTTCATGAGCATAATATCAAACAGAATCAATTCCATTATACCTAGCCTAATAGAGGAAGATCAGACAGGTTTTATTAAGCACAGAAAAGTCCAAGATAATATAATAAGACTTCTGACTCTTATAGATTTAGCTAATAAAAATAAAAATGAATTAACAATAATGAGTCTAGACATAAACAAAGCCTTTGATTCACTGAGTTGGTCCTATCTATTTAAAGTGTTACAACACTATAAATTTTCTGTAAATTTTATAAAATTAATTAGAAACCTTTATGAAGACTCTGTTTCTTTTGTAAAGATAGGCTCTTTCTTATCCCCCTCATTTAAACTTACAAAAGGAACAAAACAAGGTTGCCCTCTTTCCCCTTTAATTTTCACTCTAGCTGTAGAACCACTAGCCAACCATATTAGAAATAATGTTCACATTAAAGGCTATAATTTAAATAGTAACATATTTCTAAAGATTCAGCTATTTGTGGATGATTTGTTACTAACTAGTGGAGACATTGATACATCTTTAGATCAGCTACTTAACACTTTAGATTTATTTGAAGGTTTATCTGGACTAAAATTTAATCATAACAAGACCCAGACTTTGTTAATAAATAAAAAAATGACCATGAAAATGAAAAGTTATAAATGCTTTAACTGGGACAATACACAAATTAAATACCTGGGTGTTCAAATTAATTCCACTCTTAAGAATACAATTACTACAAACTATAATATCTTAACAAATCTAATTATTATTCTCACAGATAATTGGAACAAACTTTATTTTACTTTTTGAGGACAGACTAATGCTAATTAAAATGATAGTGTTACCTAAAATTCTTTATATAAGTCAGTCTTTAATCATTCCCTCAACCAAGAAAATATTTTAAAAAAATTAGTAATAACTTACTAAAATTTCTGTGGTATCCTCAAAAACCCAGAATATCTTTATAAATACATGTGGCAAGTTGGGACGAAGGAGGTATTCCTAATATTGAATAATATGTAAATGCTTATATTTTTAATATAATCCTTTTATGGTTAAACCTCTCATATAATTCATATTGGAAACTATTACATGAAAAATGTTTATTAAACAATAATAGAATGTTAATTGACCCTCTAACTACAATACACCAAAATACCTTTATTCGGTCTTTAAAAATATACATACAAGATAAGCAGAAGGTAAAATCTTGCTCCTTTATCAGTCTAATAATAGCAAATTTCATGAAAATCACCCAGTCTAACCAGTCAATTAAAAGCTTATTATTATTCATTTTTCCTATTGCTTATACTAATGAATAATATATTTTGATAAAAGTAAAATGCTTGAATTTAAAAATAATGACTTAATATACTGGAACCAATTCTTATCCAGTAATGGAATTTATTCAGCTAACCATCTAATTACTAGATACAGCCTACATAATAATAACTGGATAGACATACAAACCTGCAGAGAATTTATATATAACAAAACTATATTTTCCTTAAAAACCCATGGAAACAACATACCTAAAACACTAGAACTTTTGACTAATATAATTGATGGTTCTTTGAAAGGCGCCTCATTTATATACCTAATATATAAAGTCATTAGATCTGATAATAATTCAATGAATGCTTCTTTTTGGGAATACTCCACCAAAATAAATAATGGAGAATTTGCTACTAAAAACAAGACATTACTTCTAAAATCAGTACAAAAAAACAACAATTTCTCCTTATGATTGTTGCATGTAATATGTTATCCCAATTTTGGAAGGAATTTGAATGTTTCTGTAAGGCCTTATGGAATGATAATTGTGAAATTTCAAGTCCACTCATTTTATTTAATGTACCAGTACCAGAAATAGTACCCATATCTCAAACACCCTTTCTTTGGTCAATACTTGCAGTAGCAAGAAAGGTTGTGACAAAAAACTGGAAAACTAACTCTCCTATATCTTTTAGAAATGAATTTATTTATTTAGCCAGGAACTTATGTGAAAAATAAATATCTAGTTTAAAAATGAATACAAAGAATTTAACACACAAATTAATTGTTTGGGAAAAGTTACAATCATTACTAAAAAAATATTAGATGATTTCCTGAATGTATATAGATGTATTTCCTTGTTATGGACTTTGTAAATAATTTGTTTCAGTTTTGAGTGTAAATATGTTATTACTGTTATTATTCTTGTCATAAAAAATAAAAATAAAAAACATTTTTAAAAAAAAAAGAAAGTAGACTTAAGGAAGAAGAAACACAGAAAGAACTGCTTCTTAAACAAAACACTTGGTTGGTTAATAAAGTAGATGACTTGGAAAATAGGGAGAGGAGAAATAGCATCAGGATTTTCGGATTACCTGAAAACACAGAAGGTGAGGATATTATTGCCTTTTATCAAGCTGGATCCCTGACTTTTTAAATTTAAGAAGGACTTTCCTTTGGCATTGAAAGGGCACACAGAGCTCTTGGGAAACTTGCCACTAACTGAAACTGTCCTCCTAGGTCAGTAATTATCAAATTTCTTTCATACTTGGACAAGGAACTGATTTTAAGATCTGCTTGGAGGAAGGCACCTCTAAAATATAAACAGAGCCTGATAAGATTTGATAATGACTGTTCATCTAGAATAATGGAACAAAGGAAAAAAGTTTAGCCAATGATAAAGTTTCTGAAACAAAAAAACATCAAGGCATAACTTGCATATCCAGCTAAGATAAGAATACTGTATGCCAACGAGATGAAGACTTTTCTTGACTTAGCCTCTTCATTTATTAAAACTAATAATGTGATTACTTTACCAGAAGATACGTATTGGATGTCACTTTCTCTCAAGAGAACAAAAGAAACAAATGTCTGCACAGATATCAAAAAGAAGAAGCAAAAGACTGATACTGTTATAGCCAAATCTCTGAAAACATCTACTATGATATGAATTGTTTTAACATTACTTTAAAGGACCAATTTTACTGCTTGGAATTTTAAAACAAAGGCAACTAACTACTGGAATCTTTATCTAAATTTTTTTGAAAATAGATGACACATGAGAGTTTTCACATTACCTCGGGTATGTAAAACAGGGTACTTTTCTTTCACAGAAGGAGGGTTATATAGCACATAAAATATTTATACTGTAAATCAACATACATAGTATATGTATATTTTTCCTTAATTTTCTCTTTTCTTTCTCTCTTCTCTCTTTTCTCATTATTCATTTTAACTGCATCTTGTCTCCCTTTCTAAATTCTCTCCTATTTACTATACTAATATAGTCTGTATATATTTAATAACTCACTATCTATACATAGATAAATAATAGTCTAAAAAGTCTAGTTTTAAGGTAGACTAATTGGAATAGTGAACTTAATTAATTGTTATTACAATATTTGTTAGATTAATGATAGTCACTGTTATGCTTATTGGGATTGAGGACATGTTCGTGATTAACTCTGAAATGTTCCATTCATGTACCTATGTCCTTTGAATTATTTCCTTTTAGTACTAATGAATACATAAAAAAGGAGGGAAAAATGTACTGTTAGTTAAGAGAAGTGACGTTTTACTCACATTCTATTTGTGTTGCCATAGCAACAGTAAACAATTGCTACAGTTTCTAAGGACACTGTGAATCTGCAAAGTGCATTTAGCCTCACAGTTAACAAATAATAAGAAAAAGTAATGTTGTTTAGTTATTAAAATGAAAAAACCTAAACAATGTAAAATAAATACATAATAGAATTATTTGTAAATATTTTATGATTTATCCTCATTGGATTACATTGGAAACACAACTGAAATGTTCTCAAACTACATGCGCACTGAAATGTAGCTGCTTGATTAAAAAGTATTATAGCAATAACCCACACCTGGGTGTGGGTAATGCTGGATTTACCCACGGTTGGTGTGGTTTGGTCATGAGGGTGAAGCCCGAGTGGCCAAACAAAGCCAACCATTGGTAAATCCAGCATTGCCCACACCCAGAATTGGGTTATTGCTATTATACAATGACATTATTTAAGAAAAAAAATAATTACTTTTCTTAAATAATGGCATTGTATAATGCCTCCTTGCTGCCCTTCCACAGCTGTCTGGTATTCTGCGGCAGTTCTGATGTACTGCACATGCGTATGCCTACACAGTACATCAGAGCTGTGGGCAAAAGCAACGGAGAAAGCAAGATCTCTGTTGCTTTTTACAAACTGTTTCGCTATGTTAAATGGGTTTAACATAGTGAGACAGCTTTAAAAAAAGCAACAGAGAATCTCCGTTGCTTTTTTTAAATCTGTCTCACTATGTTAAACCCATTTAATATAGCGAGACAGTTTTGAAAAAGCAACAGAGAAAGCAAGATCTCCGTTGCTTTTTACAAACTGTTTTGCTGTGTTAAATGGGTTTAACATAGCGAGACAGCTTTAAAAAAAGCAACGGAGAATCTCCTTTGCTTTTTTTAAAGCTGTTTTGCTATGTTAAAATCATTTAACATAGCGAGGCAGTGTGAAGCAACGGAGATCTTGCGTTCTCCATTGCTGCAAAAAGAGTTATAGTAATGGAAAAAGTCCGGGCGACCATTACTATAACCCTGATTTACAAAGTGCACGCTGAACAATCAGCCTGCACATTTTTGAATATTAATGAGGGGATTGTTGTATAATACTCATTTTAACATGCTGATTTCACAAGCTGTCTGCACTGTAAAAGTTACATTTCACATGTTACTTGAAATTGTCAGTCTCTAGAGCATATGAAAAGATACATATTACTTTTTGCAACATGTTATCTTTGCAGTTGCCGCACACTGTACAAACTCATTTGGTAACTGATAGCTATTCATTTAAAATAACAGTTTAAATATTAAATGTGCCCTTGAAATGCTATTGACATTTTGACAAAATATAATCTGAACTGTAAAATGAATGACTTGAAAGAAGTGGAGTAATGCATAGATTTCAAAGACAGTTCTTGACACTACAGTAAAAGTGAAAATATATATTCACATGGAAGTATTGAAATGTTTTAGTCTTCCAGTTAAAATAGCTTACTGTCAACATTTTGCGATATCAGAAAGTTTGAAGAGCTAGGGAATTACTATTCTTTGTCTTTATAATGATTATTAGACAGATGTTCGACACTGCTTAGTTTAATGAATTGTGACATATGTTTATGAGGAAAAGTGGACTCAATTACTCACATTGGACTACACATTCCTGGAAACTCGACTGAAATGTCCCCAAATTACTTGTGAATTTAAATGAATCTGCCTGATTAATAAGCATAGTTTACTTTAACAACCTGAATCTATAAGCTATCTGCTCTATATATGCTACATTATATGCTACATTATATATGTCACTTGCATATTATTTTTGCAACATGCTATATTTGCACTAATCATACATTCTAAACTAACTCCATTGGCAAATGACAAGTTATTTATTTGAAACATCAGTCTAAATATTAATTGTGCCCTTGAAATACTATTGCTGTTTTGACAAAACAAAACCTGAAATGAAAAAGGAATGATTTGAGGTGAAGTATTGTACAGATTTCAAAGATAGCTATTAACACTACAATATAAGTAGAAATCTATATATGCAAGGAAAAATTGAAATGCTTTATACTTTTAGTAAAATAGCTTATTGTTAATGTTTGCTTTATCAGGAAATTTAAAGAGCTAGGAAATTATTTCTAATTTGTCTTTATAATGTTTACTAAAGTGATGTGAGTCACTGACTTGTTTAATGGATTGTGAGTCATGAACAAGACAGACTACTGAATGTTATTTCTGTTTACCTATGTTTGCTGAATTTATTTTATTAGTACTGATTTAAAACAAGGGAATGAAAGGGAAGGGAAATCTCTGTTTCTGGTTAAGGGAGGAGAGGCTTAAAAGTATTCTATCTGCCCTGAGAACTCTGTAAGATGCTCTAAATACTATTTGATTAATACTTACCTAAGGTATGTCTTGATTACCATATAGGTACCTTCACATTCATTCTAGACTTGATGTGATTACCCATTCTGGAAGCAGGAGGTGCCCTATGAAGGATGGGAATTGTCAGGGTGATCATAGTTCATTCTTAGACTCTGCTTTGTAAATCTATAAACACGGCCAGCCTTAGGCATAGGCGAACTAGGCAACCACCTAGGGAGCCGTACAGTAAAGGGCGCATAATTGTTTACACTACTAACATTCCATCCTGATATATAAAATACTATAGAACAATGTTGTTGTTTGTCTTTTGGCTTTTCCCGGTTAGGGGTCGCCACAGTGGAACTCCGGTTTGCTAATGATTGGCAGTTGGTTTTTATGGCGTTGAGTTGCCAGCCCGACGCCCAACCTTCAACGAAGGCACACCCATTCAACGCATGTCTTTCGAACAATAATAGAATAAAATAGAATTTCCTATCTCTTTTAAGAAAATTCCCTATATAGCAATTTAACATATGAAGCTCAGTTGATATTGTTGGTTAAAGGCATGAGTGATAATCCAATAGATCTATCTTTATCTATTGGATTAGGAATGACTTTCATTCCATGTTTAATGGGAAATTCATATTTACTTGTATTTGATACTTTAAAATTAATGTTTTATAGAAGTACTTTTTTAAAGCTTGACTAGAATTTTACCCTACTTATATTTAAAGAAGAAAGAACATTAAATTACACTCCCAAGTTTACACACATAAAAATAACATCCAATGTTATCAGAGAATATGGTATAACTACTATAATCAAAATAAAAATGAAGCAAAAAGTTTCTTCCAACAATAACTTGAAATTGATTTAACATTATTATCATTAAATACTAATGGCTTAAATAATGCAAATAAAAGATCAAACTTACTAAAATATTTAAATCTAAATAAAACACAAGTAGTATTTCCCCAGGAAATGCATTTTAAGACTAATGATAGCTTTATTTGGAACCCTAAGGACTGTAAAGTCTTAGCTCAATCCTCCTATAGAACAAAGACAAAAGGAGTATCAATTCTCTGGAAGAAAAACATAATCACTCCAAAAGTTATTTATAAATATTGAAACACAGGTGCCCAGTAGGAAGGTAGCTGGAATAAAGAAGCTGAACCACGACAAAGTAAAATCTTTTTTAATACAAAATGGTGAGCGCTTTCGCAATGGTAACCATTGCTTCATCAGACGTCTGAAAAATTGGTCATCTGATAAAGCAATGGTTACCATTGTGAAAGCGCTCACCATTTTGTATTAAAAGGAAGATTTTACTTTGTTGTGGTTCAGCTTCTTTATTCCAGCTACCTTCCTACTGGGCACCTGTGTTTCAACATTTTCAACTTTTAGGTTGGTTTGGATTTATTTGTTTGCTGCTTATTTATAAATATGATGACAAAAAAGGTCTACTAGCATTTGTTATAATTAAATTTAATAACAGAATATGGACCTTAGCTAATCTATATTGGTTCCTCAGGAATTGGAGCAGGAATGGTTAAAAAAACACCTAGATTTTATTTCCAACAATTATAAAGAAAATCATATACTGGGAGGAGACTTTAATTGTACCTTAGAAGCTTCTGAAACCACCAAGAAGTCTTTTTGCATAGCAACTATTTCAAAATCCTTAAAAAAATGGATTGATTCATTTCATTTAATTGACACTTTCAAAGTAAAAGATGATAAATCCTTATTATTTTCCCATAAAGACCATAGATTTGGAACACAAACCAGAATAGACAAATTATTCATAGTTCAAGATTTACAAACAAAAATCCTCAACTTCTCAATAGTTCCATGCCCCTTCTCAGATCATGACTCTCTGATAATGAAGCTCCAAATAGAGTTTAATCCTTTAATCCTCTCAACTAGAATTCCATCATATCCCATGAAAATTAAAGAATTCAGACCCTGGATGTTGTCAGAACTACAATCATTTCTTTGAAATTAATAATACAACAGAAATCAGTAGAGTTATGATTTGGGACTCATTAAAAGCGTATTTATTTGGTAAGACCCTTAGCTGGTACAAAAACAAAGTTAGAGAGTGGGAATCTGAATCATTAGACTTGCAAGCCAGACTCTTGACAGCAAAATCTAAAAAAAGTCAGAATTGTCCAGAAGTCAAAAAAGAAATAGAGGAATTAAATAAAAAAATATAATGAAATTCTAGCACACAAAACGTGTCTATCCTTGGAAAAATTAAAAATAAACTCATTAGCCACCTCCTCCGGATATTTACATAACTTATCTACAAGAATTAAAATACAATCTAAAGCAAATAACATTAGTAGTATATATCATGAAAAGAAAGGGAAAAAGTATCAGCTATAGGAGACATCCTTGAAGCATTTCGATTCCATTATATGGAGTACTTCAAAAAAGATTTAGATACCAACCAAATAAACTTAGATACAAACCTTATCAATATAAAAAAAATCCCAAAAACTTAAAACTAGACCTACAAAAAACTATATCCTACAAAGAAATTGTTGACAAGATAAAAGAAAGTAAATCTAACAAAGCTCAAGGGATAGATGGTATAATTATGGAAATTTACAAACTCTTCCCTTCAACAGTAATCTCCCTTTTTCATAAAACTTTGCTAGAAGTCCAGTCAGAAGCAAAAATTCCACCCTCATGGAAATATTCTCTCATAACACCAATTCTGAAAGATAATAAACCATCAGATCTTTGCACCTCATACAGACCTATATCATTACTGAATAATGATTACAAAATATTCATGTCAATACTAGCTAACAGAATGAAAATCCCACTTTCAAAACAATTAATAATGATCAAACTGGATTTTTATATAACAGGCACACACATGATAATATTAAAAGGATTATTTGAATTTCCTCTTCCCTTCATCTTATTACTAAAAACATATATATTAATAACTTAGCCTACATTAAATTAGGTCCTTTCACCTCAGAATGTATCCATATAACAAAAGGTACTAAACAAGGATGCCCCCTTTATCCTATTTTATTTGCTTTGGCTATAGAAATACTTGCAGAAATAATATGCAATAACCCAGGAATAAAAGGAATAGAAGTCTATGACCAGTACATATCTAAAATAATGCTTTTTGCTGATGATATTTTATTAACCCTATCAAACTCCAGAGAGTCATTAGGAGAGCTAGAAGAAGTAATGGAGAAATTTCATATGATTTCAGGTCTACACTTTAATAGATCAAAATCAAAATTTCTGTTTTTAAATAAGAAAAAAGAACTACAAGTTACAGTTAAATCCATCATAGGAAAACAAGAACTTACTCTAAATTATTTAGGAATAGTGTTATGCAAAAATATAAACAAAACAATATTAATAAATTATAAAAATATATATAGAAAAGTGGAACAAAATTATATTAACTTTTGAAGACAGATTGCAATTAATAAAAATGGTCTTATTGCCAAAAATATTATATGTACAATTAGCAATACAGTTAATTCCTGAAAGATGCATTCTTAAAGAAATAAACCTATGTTTAATAATATTTTGTATAGTATCCCAAAAAGAATAGAGTTGCTCTAACTCATCACATTAGATCCTGGAAACAAGGAGGATTGAACTTCCCAGAAATAGAAACCTATATAAAAGCATCTGTGCTTAAAACTACAATAGACTGGATAAACCCAAATTATTTTGCCAACTGGAAAGAATTAACAATGGCTATATTAACAAATTAATTTAATCTGTTAAAAAATTTTAATAGTAGACAAATCAAACAAACCCTGGTACATACTATGCATAAGTATACAATATAATATAACAAAACCTTCTAAAACAACACTGATTAATCATTACATCAATTCCTTTAGGAAACTTATCAATGCAAACATAGATCTAAAATGTTGGTTTGACCTTTTAACCCCGTTTACCACCACTAAGAACTGTCCTCACAAATTATATAGGGAAACAATAACCTCCTGGGAACATAGTGGATTCTTATGCTGGTTTTAATGTGTAAATAAAGTAAATGCTTTGGATATACATATGATAAAAACTGCTTACAATATTCCAACACAGGACTGGTTAACCTTACAAAGCATTCTAATGTACACTCAAGATTTATACAGATTAATTAATAATTCCTCATTTAAAGATATTCCAAATCTAATAAGTTTTCTGTATGAATTTATATATAATAGTTGTAAAAATAAAAATTCCATTTCAAATCTATATAAAGAGTTAATAACATATAAAACAATTCCCAAACCATCATACTGGCAGTTCTTAACAAAATGTCAGTCACTGCAGTTAACAGAAGAAATTAAAACTAACATCTTACTGTCAGTTAATTACACCTCTAACACACAGTACTGGAAAATATTTAACTGGAAATACTTACATAGAGCATTTTTAACACCAGATAGAATTAAAAAGATCAGTACTACTACAAATGTTTTTTGCTGGAGGTGTGAAAAGTCAAATAAAGGAGACTGGATTCATATTTTTTATGAATGTAATAAAATTAAATCATACTGGAATGGAATCAATCATTTTTACAAGCTTTATTTAATTAATCTTTTACCTTAACTAAAGTATTGATAATTCTAAATGTAAATGAAGGTCTCTACCTGAATAAGACAAACATGTGTTTGTTATGGGTTAGGAGGGTGGCCTAATGGTTAAGGTGTTTGCCTTACAAACACAAGGTGCAGGGTTTGAGTCTCAGAAGGGATAATTGGCTAGGCTTAAAATGGCTCGCAAGGGCAGTTAGCTTAGTACTAATCTATAAACCTATGAACGATACTTGCTATATCTAGGAAATGCGTAACCAGAAGGTGGAATTCAAATACACCCAAACCTTGGAAGAATTCTACACTTTACTGAAGACAACTGCATTGATGGAAATAAAAATCAAAGAACTATGAATCTATCCCAGGCCATTGGTAAATAATCCTTGGAAGAAAGTTATATCTTTGTTGAACACTCTACAATAATCAATATTGTATCTCTGATAACTGATCTGTTAATTCTATATTTAATAACATACAGTGTATATAACTGAAATTCAGGCTATTGTAAATATTGTATATAGCTGTTTAAAATTATATTTAAAATATTGTGTAAATATTATTTTAATTGAAAATTAAAAAAAATATATTTGAGAAAAAAAGATTGAAGTAATAGAAAGTTTAATTTATTGTACTTTAATCTAATTATGTTAAGTTTTGTTTTCTTGTATCCTGTAATTGCTGTCATGTCATTTGATATTGAGGGTATTTAAACCAAAACCTTGTATGATGTTTTTATTCTGAGAAGTCCAGTTTATTGTTTTGGATGAAAGCACTAAATATTTAACAAATTGCCTTCATTTGTTGCATTCACTTTTTTGAGTTTTTTTTTTTTTTTTTTTTACAACTAGTGTCAGAGGTGTTTTTTTTATTTTTGGTTGGCGAAGTGAGAGCTGATAGGTGGCATAAAGCTATATATGTAAAAGCCAGTCTTTGTCTCCATCCTCAGCTATAGTCACAAGCTTTGTGTTCTGAATAAAAGGATAGGCCTAAAGATGCATGCACTGGAAATGGAATTACTTAGCAGGATTGCTTCAATAATTTTCCCATGATACAGTGAAAAACTTGACAATTTTGTATGATTTCAGAATAGAGTTGCTGCTTTTCTAAGTTAAGAGAAGTTAGTCAAAGCATCTTAGAGATCTAATGAGACTACACACTCGGCACTTCCAAAGGGAGTTCTACAAGGCATGAGTCAATGGAAGAAGACCCTTGGGGGGGTTAGGATATTTTGAAGTATTATATCTTGCAGCTTGCCTGGAAATGTCTGAGGAAGATGAGTTGGCAACTGCTGCCTGTGAAGTTTGTTCAAGCTTTCTCAGTTATTTTACCAATTTGTCCATAAGAAGGGCAAAGAGTTTAAAAGATGGATGGATGGATGGATGGATGGATGGATGGATGGATGGATGACTGGATGGATGGCTGCACAGATGGATGGATGGATGTACAAACAGTTAGATAGGTGGATAGATATATGTATGTGTAGACGGATGGATAGTCTAGCTGCAGCCTATTGCCAAAAGATATAGAAATGTTGTAGGCATGCATTTAAACACATCAGTGCTTGTCTGTCTTCGTGGAGTGACCAAATGATATATTTCTTCTGTCTTAGGAATGCTTCATTCTTTGATTGTCTTTTTTCTAGTAGCAGCAACATGATGTGTCATAACATTGCTAATCTCAGCCACTGCATTTGCAGGGTAAGGTATCAGCACCAGGGGAAGCTTGCATTTTCGGCTTGCTGAGACACTGTTTTATGGTATGTTTGCTGTGAATTTCTATGAGACCTTTAGTGTTTAATGTTGTCACTCTCACAGCAAGCCAAGAACACAGACAATACATCCCACTAAAGGTAAATAATACAACACAGCCAAAACCTATCGAGTAACACTTTCCAGAAATAAAGTCTTTCTTAACATCTCAAAGTACATTAAAGATGATTAATAAATAAAAAAGATTCTATCCAAAATTCTGCTATGACTTATATACTATCTTTCAAAAAATTTACACTTTCTTTTTCAGAAAGCAGTTATTAACATCCTCCGAGCAATAGTAATATAAAATATTAGTCTTCAATGTGACAGGAGGGCAGGTAGGAATATGAGATGTGGAAATCCATCTCGATCTAAGACAAAGTCCATTAATACTGATGCCAAAAGTGTAGTAAGTAGTAATTAATTTGTCTATTCAGTATATACTAACCCAAAGTGATTTTGTTTATAACAAAATAGGAAATAAATGTAATGTGATACTGAACAGGCAGTTTTCATTATGCATTGAGTGAGTATGCCTAAAGATACATTAAAATACATTTGAGAAGTGTCTGCATAGTTATATACCAGATGCCATTTCCTTGTGTGTAAGTCCTTGTGTCTCTTTCTCCACTATAATGAAACATCATCCAATGAAAATTCTTTTAGTGGACTGCCTTATACAGGTCTCCAAAATCCCTAAGCAGCTAAAAAGACCATAAAGCATTTCATATTAAAATAAAATCTACTAGAGAAAATCAGTTTTTATGGAACAGATTTTAATGTCTTCAACAAAGGATGGAATATATTGTAAATGCAGTAGTAGCATACAGCTGCAAGAGATTTTAGTAATAGAGCTTGCCAAACATCTGGCAATGCTTCATATATTTGGGGGTAGAAGAATAATGATCATAGACTTGCTGTGTTTGTAAATAGTAAGATCATAGAGTCTTAAGGAAAGGATAGATTTTCTTCAGAAGAATCTGCTATCTCAGAGTGAATATATAAGTAATGGGAGGTGTGGACAGCAAAGTCCCTCACATGGGGGGTGTAGAGGGGCTTTTCCTCATACAAAAATGCTTTTATTTTTAGCACATTGCAGTTTTCCAGACATCAATATTATGTCTTTGACCTCAAGAAACATAGCTGATGCTCAACAAACTCTAGAAGCAAACGGAGTCAAAAGAAATAGCCACATGGAAACAAATACCCATTTCCTTTTTAAACTGAATTACAAAGCATGAGGACTGTTTAAAACAACAGAGATCACACTTCTTTGAGTAAAGAACACATGTATGGTAAAAAAATGAAAGCCACCAATCTACAAAAGCCTACATAAAAGTGGAGCTTTGATGAATACAATATATAACCACTGGGGTGATAGTAATAGTGGGTTATTAAAATTCTACACATTAATCAGAAATACTATATCAGCAAAAAAAAAATATATCAAAGACAACTATGTGACAATGATGTGTTTCTTACAGTGATTACAAATATTCTTTACTCACAGATTAACTATGTAACATAGGTTGAACATGTAATAATTTGCTTCCTCATATACTAGGGCATTCTGTGATTTTTTTTTTTTTTTTTGCATGATGGAAGTTACTCAGCTGCCACAGTCCTGTCAGAGGATTTTCCATATGTTTCTATAATCTAAGGATGATACCATATTGCAGTTTAACAATGAAAGTGACATGCTGTTTGTGTCTGGCACTTCTTAGAACTGGAGAAAAATCTC
This sequence comes from Protopterus annectens, assembly GCF_019279795.1. NCBI lineage: Eukaryota > Metazoa > Chordata > Ceratodontiformes > Protopteridae > Protopterus > Protopterus annectens. Next base: position 1,255,468,334 of record NC_056728.1, read on the forward strand.
CTTTGAAATGTGATGGCCCTTTTCTGAAAACTGGAGATCTTTTCCATTTTCTAGAAAAAAGTTCCATGTTATAATTTAACAGAATAATGAAGTATTATCATATTTAGTATATTTCTGTCTCAAATACAAGTAGCTACAAGGATATGTATATATTAAATATACATACATTTCTGTGTGTGTGTGTGTGTGTGTGTGTGTGTGTGTGTGTGTGTGTGTGTGTGTGTGCGTGTGTGCGTGTGTGTGCGTGTGTGTGCGTGTGTGTGCGTGTGTGTGTGTGTGTGTGTGTGTGTGTGTGTGTGTGTGTATGTGTGTGTGTAGATCTACTGACATTAATTAAAATTTCTTTAGATCAACACCCTAAATATCAACACAAAGAAATTGTCAAAAAACATCAAACAGATAAGAGTGCAAGTTTCAGGACATAACTTCGGAGCATGTAATAAACAAAAGATTTTACAGGGGGCAAGTCCCTCTGTACCTGCTGCTACTTATATATCATATGCCAACTATAAGATTGTACAAGACTGGGGAAAGGGCATATTCCCCTACATTGTCATTATAGTGATCTTGCACCAATGTCGACAGCTTTACTATAAACTTAATGCTACAATATATATTCTGCAAAGGATTTAGTATACATTTGCAAAGTTTTCTTGCTCTTAATCAATGCAGAAATGAGTTTGCTTTGTCAAAAGTACATAAAATATTTTTCTCAAGTGTTGTGGAATAAATTCATCTCTTTCAGAGCTGATTGGTTTTCTTATTCTTATGCCTTGGAGAAATGTGACTATTTTATCAAATGTATGCAAAATTATTTTTCTCATGCATCCTGATATAAATTAAAAATCAGAGCAGATTATTTATGTAATTCTTATTAACAGAGGCAATCGACAGATTCCAAAGGATCAATTTCAACTACTACTGGTGATTTAAGCAAGCAAAATAGGTCAATACAATATAAATGGAATGAATGTTAAGATGAAGCAATCACAACAAATACAAACTAAGAATAATGGTGACAGTACACAAGATTAACAACAGTACAGTCAAATAAAATATGTTAAATATGTAAATACAACAATAACATAAGTCAAAGAGTACAGTGAATAAAGTATGCATAGACAAGAAAAGAATGAAACATATAAAATGTAACACTATGTGCACTAGGCCCATGATTAAAGTAGACAATAAGCAGTAGGGCCAGAGTAACATCTGTAGTCAGATCTGAAATATTTGTTTTTAGTACAGTTCTTTTTTAAAACAAGGAGTGTATTTTAAGCCTTTGATAATAAATTGTAGAATATGTAGTTCTTTAAGACTCTCTGATTTTACTCTTTATTAGAAGGTCTGTGCAAGATAGCTACTTCTGTTGAATGTGGCCTAAGTTAGAAGGAAACTTGCTTTGGCAATAGCTTTTCACTTAAAGGAGGGTAGTGCTCTGATTTCTGTAACTAATAAAATGGGGTACAAAGTAATAAGTTCTAGCATTCTTTAATTAGTAGCCAGTTTACTCCGGTTGGGGTCAAACAATGATGCTGTCTTATGACAGCCAGCAGTCTTGATCTGTAGATTTTTTTGTGTTTATGTCTGTGCTCTTTCCCCTCATCCTTGCCAAACATAAAGCCTCCTGGAGTCTTGACAGAAATGTAATCACTTTATTGTCCTATACTGGGTATCACCAGCACTGGGGTGAGACCTGTTTGAGGATCTTCATTCAGGAAACATGAAAATGCTTTATGCCCTTGTCTGCATCCTGGAACTGTGGCTGGTATCGACTCCAAGCCATCCCCTACATTGGAGACAAGTGACCTACAATACTACTCTCTTCATTTTTGAATGATACCCCAGGACCATCTTTGCATAACAACCTTTGTTCAAATGATAGTGGCCTTGAATGGCCCCATTCTGCTCCCTTCTCCCTAGATGAGGCATGCCTATTCTGCCTTTACCAGCTTCAACAGGCACCTAAGCAATTAATCAGACTAAGGTGACATGGGCAATAGTCTGGAGTTTACCCCTCTAAACCAATGGCACTTCTTAACATGCAGACTTGATTGGAAAGAGCCATCAGGTTATAATGGTTCATAGGAGAGGACTTTTGCACTAAATGTTGTCTGTATTCAATATGAGCAAAAAGACGGTCTTTTCCAGTGACACTTCTTGCCTCAGGTGTGGAGAACTGGGAGACGTCCCAGCAACAGGAGAGAATTTTAGTGATTTCTGACTTAAGATTTTCCATATAGACTTCCTCCGTAAGTGAAAAGTCCAACTGTAGTCCTACATATTTGAGGACTATAAGTTATTCTTTTTGTTGTGTTGACAATTACCCATTCAGGGAAAACTTGAATAATTGTGGTGTTGGTGTTTCAAAGATTATGGCTTCTTTTTCAGTAAATATTAGCTGCTTTTCTTAGAAGTTTGTTTGTTTGTTTGTCTCTTTTGGCTTTTCCTGGTTAGGGGTCGCCACAGCGGAACTCCGGTCCGCTAATAATTGGTAGTTGATTTTTACGTACTGAGTTACCAGCCCTGATGCACAACCTTCAACGAAGGTACGCCCATTCACGCATGTCTCCACACAGAAGACACTTTAGCTGAGAATCGAACCGGACAGCGTCTTACTGTGAGGCAACAACGCTACCGCAGCACCACCACCACGGATCTGCTTTCCTTAGAAGTACAACAGAGAATTATCAAGCTAATTTTGAAGATAAGTTTTGATAGAATGAAGAAATGCAAGAACCTGAAAATATGTTATCAATGTAAAGCACAGGGTTTAGAGAAGGAAAATTCATTAGTAAGAGTGTTTACAAAGGTAGAAACAGCAAAGGCCAATGATTTAAGATCTCCAATTTAAATCATAGCTAGTGATGAAAGATTGGAGTGCATTTGACTTGGAAGGAACTATTAGAAAGGCAACTTTACAAATCAGCTAATCACTCCATAATGAAAATTACTTTTATATATATGTAAATGCGCCTATGTCACAAGTGATAATTCAGTAAAAGTGTTTAAAGAAACAAAACCTGCCATAGAGATGAAATAATTTATTTTAATATATTTTCTCTGCCTAGAACGTGTCTCTGCCCTTCTCTATTGAAACAGTGACACTTCCACCACACTCTCATGCTCTTCCTCCAAAACGTGCAACTTACCAAACATAATTTCACAGTTTAACCATAAGAAACCCTAGCTAGTAAACAGAATACCTGCACCCAAGCTGTAGCTATCCTCCTCCAGTCTCTGATTGTTTTTCTGTTCCTTTCCCACTTCTCTTGGCTCTTCCCACTCTGTTCACCCTGCGGGCTCACTCCGCTCCCCTACCCTGCCCCCAAATTCCACCCGCCCCCAGTACTCCCACATTTATTCCTCTCCCCACTAATCCCTCCGTATCCCACAACCAATCCCTAACCACCTTCCCCCTTCCTCTTACCCACCTGACCCCACCACTTCCCCCAACCCACCTGACTCACTACCAATCCCACCACCCACCTAATATCTCGTCATCCTTCTCTATCACATCTAACTCCACTACCATGTCCACCTTTCCCTTCTTATTCCTTATCTCTATATCCTTGCCCTTATTTCTACTTACTCTTTACCATACCACCTCCTTCACTGATCTCTATTTAATCCTTCCCCCATCTCCCACTCACAACATCCCTACATCTCACTTTCATAATATCTCATCCTCTTTAATTGCCCTCCATCCTATCTTTCTCCTAAATGTAAAAGTATTTCCAAACTCTTCTAATTACTTCAAACCCAAACCAAATCTCTATCAGCCTTCTCTAATCAAATACAAACCTAACAAACATATTCACCTTCCCACTTACTTTTGTCTAGCCAGAGACATCCACCCTAATCCCGGACCAAACCTCTCCCCAACAAACCTCCCCAGCACCAGCACCAGCACCAAACCCTCAAGTAAAAACCTTAAACTCTTCACCATCAACGCCCAAAGCTTAATAAATAAATTAACCCTCTTCCATGCCTGGCTCAACCATAACCTACAGACATAGTAGCTATCTCTGAAACCTGGGTAAAACCTCGTATAAGTGACAAAACTAAGACCACCCCATGGCTCACCAAAGATACAGAAAAGATAATGCTACAAAGGGATAAAACATGGAAAACTTACCTCCGCCATAAACAGCCAGAAATACTACTTAAATATAAACAATTCAGAAACCTAGCCAAAAAACAAGTCATTAGGGATAAAAAAACTTACTACATCAAACTACAAGAAAATTATGCTAAAAATCCCAAACAATTCTGGAACTCTATTAAATCCCTCCTCAGCCCAGGTACAAAAAACAACCCCTGTCCAGACACCAGCAAATCTGACCCCAAAATTGCCTCGCTATTCAATACCTTCTTTACGTCTTCTATCGCTGAGCTAAGACTTTTACCAACATCAACCCTCCTCCCCCCCCTGCTCAATCTCCCACTCCCTCATCTCTACACCCTATTTTTGAACTTAAACCCATCTCCACCAATCTAATAAAAAAAACTTCTTTATAAACTTAAGCCTTGCTCCAATGCCCCTGACAGCATTCCATCCTCCTTCCTAAAAATAGCCTCTGATGCTATTGCTCTGCCTATCAGCATCCTGATCAATAGATCACTAAGTGAATCCTATGTTCCCAAACTTTGGCGTTCTGCATTTATTCTTCCACTTCATAAGGGTGGCAAAAATTGTAATGTATCCAATTTCCACCCCATAGCCATCCTCTCCCCCGTCTCCAAAATTCTTGAAAAATGTATCCACCTGCAGCTCTTGCCATTCCTTACCAAACACCAGCTACTCTCTGATACCCAACATGGCTTCCGCCCAGGGCACAGTACTAACACCGCCCTTCTCTCCTTCTTACATTCTGTAAACTCCGCCCGTGACTCTGGTAATATGGTATCTTCTGTTCTGCTTGACTTATCCAAAGCCTTTGATACCATCTCTCATACCCACCTTCTAAGCCATCTCTCCAATCTCAGCCTCTCTCAAACAACTCTCTCATGGTTCTCTAGCTACCTTTCAAGCAGGTCCCAAGCTGTGAAATGGGGCCAAGCCACCTCCTCTTTCCTTCCTACCCCTACCAGAGTACCCCAAGGTTCCATACTTGGCCCATTGCTATTTAATATCTTCATTAATGACTTCCACAAAGCCATTCCTAACACCAAAATTGTGCAATACGCTGATGACTCCACTTTGATCTGCTGCGCTACCAACCTAACAGAGCTCCAATCTCTGACACAAAAAGCCTTCTCAACTACTGAAAACTGGATGCTCCAAAATCACCTCTCACTAAATGCCAATAAAACAAAAATCCTGCTATTCTCCCCCTCAAAATCCTCCCCTCTTGACAATAACTCCCTCCATATAACCAGTCTCAATAACTCCTCCATCAAGATTGTACCCTCTGCCAAACTTCTTCGTTTCACAATTGACAATCAACTAAAATTTAACACTCATATCCAGGTAAACATCAAGAAAACACACATAAAACTAGGCCTACTTTACAGAAACAACCACTTCCTCTCTCCTTCCACCAGACTAACTCTTGCCTCTACCTACCTCATTCCCTCTCTTATGTATGGTGCTCCTCTGCTCACTAATTTATCTTCCACACTCACCTCCAAACTTGAAGTTTGTTATAACAACATTTCTAGATTTGCTACCAATGCCAAATCCTCCTCTCATCACTGCACCATCCTTCATTCTCTAAACTGGCTTGAACTCCCTAACCTACTTGACTTTCTCCAAATTACCACAGCCCACAAATTACTATTCCAACCCACTAACTGCCCTGCTCTATCTAACATTCTACAGCCTTATACCCCTCTCAGATCCCTTAGATCCTTTCACCAAAACCTGATCACCATTCAAAAACCCAAGTGCCCAGCTGGTCAGCTTCTCCTATCCTTTACCCTAGCAAAAAAATGGAATGCTCTACCCTCCTCTCTAAGGACCTGTAACAACCATCTTATCTTCAAAACTCAGCTTCATTCCTACCTCTACCTGAACAGGAAATGCAACTGCACTCTTCCACCCATACCTCTCATGCCCTTCTCCCCCTTTACTCCAGGCTAACCTTTTCTTCCTACCTTACTCTCAATCCACTGATTCATTTTGTAACTAGATAATAATATCTAGCCTTTATACTAAAAGCTTGTTTGTTTATTTTTCTGAACAATAACTGTAATTGTCTTTGACTTTTTCTTGTTAAAGGCACCCATTGTTTGTAGTCTAACTCTTTGATATTTTCATGTAACTAACTTTGCTATGTGGAGCTTTTCTCCCCGGGCCTCCACTGAAAACGGGCCCTTAAGCCCAGTGGATCTCCCCGGTAATCAAACTGGAATAAATAAATAAATAAATAAATAATATGTTCCAGCAAGTCAGAAGCCTTAGTTAAATCTATAGTAAAGGGATTATGTAAAAATAGGTGTTTATTTGTAGAAGTTGAAATATCATCCTCTAATGTAATAAAGGTAGAGGATTTCTTAATACAACTAAAGCTATGTTGTTGGGGAAAAAATTCTTATTTGCTAAGGTATTCAACTTGATTCTTAAACTAATTTTAAGCTAATTCTGGCAATGAAGGAAGAAGTGACATATATATGAAATCAGCTGCAGAAGCCAGATTGGTGACGTTTGACAATAAGAAAACCAGATCAAATGTCCAAGATGATGGAACTCTGTTGCAAGAATGATTAACATTAAAACAATACAATGGTGGCGTCTTAATAAATTCCTCAAAATCTGAAGAAATTATGGGCAGAGGCCAGATGAACCTGATCTGTCTGGTTTAGTACACTATAAAAAAAGTGAGTCATTTGTTTATCTGATTCCTTTGTGGTGAAATGGAAGAATAGTTTCATTTCATTTCCTCCAGTAGAGTTCTGGAAGTTTACACTCTTAATTTCAAAGGTTGCATCCTGAGGTTTTTCAAAAAATCAAGTTATGTCTTGACATTTCATGCAATTGCTCATATCTGTGAAGCCATAGGGGTTACTAAAGAAGTGTAAATGGCAGACTCTTTACCATAAACTATTTTTACAGTGATAGCATTCTTTAGATTCTGCGTCTTATACTGAATTTTATAAGTCATGGTAAATGTAGTAAATATTAATTTTATAACATTTTTAGAAAGAATTACAATATCTAAATAACCACTCGTTGCACACTTACTGTCAGCAGCATTTTGTTCATCCATCTGAGAGCTTTCATATGAGGTTAAACAGTTCCATCTGTGTTACCTCTTTGTTAAGATACTTGGAGAAATATGACATTTATGAGCAACAATTAATATCTCAGTTGCACTCAAATATCAAGTATTAATGCAGTTGTACTGCCTATTATATAAGCGTTATGATTAAATCTTTCAATGACTTGCATATAGCATGTTTTGGAATTATTAATATAAATTTGAATAAATAATATTAGATGTATACAGTCATGAGTAGGATGTAAGTATAAAAATGCCTGGCAGCTTTACTAGGCTTTATTGTGGCATATTCAAGAGATAATGCCTAGTAGAATAACATGGTCTGCATACCACTGCAGTCTATAGCACTGACTTTTGATGCTAGATACCTATGAAGTCAATCTGCTTCTAAAAGTTCCTAGATGTCCTCAAAAAGACTAGCTTCATTTCTGTGATAAACAAAGTCATTTCTGACTAGACATGTTTTATCTTTAATTTTAAGTCTGTCATAAAGGTTGATGGTTATATTGCTTTATCTGTCACTCCATTTTCTATTCTTCTCCTCATAGTGAGGGGGAAGAAGAATTACTCTGATGACTGAGCAGAATTCCTTTGATGGAAATAACTGTAACACTTACTGAACTATTGTGTAAACAGAAGCACAACCCATATACTCGTTTAGAAACTAGGGATAGTGGAAAGAGATACAGACCTGAATGCAACATGAGCCAGGAGAAATATCACCTATTCTCAAGTCTATTAAAAAGATAATTCAGTGGCTACTTAAAATAGAAAGAAAGATAGAAAGATTATGAATTTTGCTGGGATTTTAAATATTAATCTGATTGAAACTTGAGTGATTGCCTGAAAAGAAATTAGGCTTAGTGGGCTCTTGAAGCAGCTGTGTAGAATGAGATTTAAAATAAGCTTGAATCATTATTCTTGCTTAAGTCCCATCATATTTACAATCTAGTTCAGGAGGTGTATAACACAGTTATAGTTATTTTAGTGGTATTCTGAATTAATTATTCAACAACCGGATATTTGGAACAACATTTATCTGGGTGACAGTAATAGCAATTGCTGCACACTTGAAGGGATGCCTAAATATACAAAGAGTACCACCACCAATTCTATATCTGACCTGCCAATACTTTTTATAATTAAAATTCTGGAAAAAAATGACAGAGCAGGTGAGTATAAGTTAAGCAGTATTTCAGTTATGGACAGCAAATCAGGATCTATTGTATAATCAACTCATATTATGTTGTCTATTGATCATTGCCTGTTGTAGACAATATTGAAAACAATTGACTTAGATCAGCTATCTGAGCGATGCAGGGAGGGATAATGGGAGTGAGTGGCCAGTGTTGTCTCACTTGTCCTGGGTTGAGCGGTGCAGTATGGTCTACTATAATGCTGGCATCTACTGAATGAATAGTTGTCCTCATTTCTGGACTGGAGATGAGGGGTGCTACTTAACTACTCACTACCTAGCTACTGTCAGTAACCTTCATCCCATAAATATGTAGAGACACGCACGTCTCAGGGGAAAGCAATGTGATATGAGTGTTCATATCAGCCACCACATGGTAATATTAGGACTTAGCAAACCCCTCTCCCATTCATGCCAGAAAAGTAAAGGTTTCTAATTGCAGTGGGAACACTAGTTAATCTTCTGGCTTTGGATAATTAGGAGTCATTCCTAAACACTGCTGTCCCACATCTGGTGGGATGATGCCAGAACCTTTGACTGTTTTGATGAGAGAGGCACACACACACACTGAAAAGATGGATAGTGAAAACATAGATTGGGCTGAGGGACCACTATGCCCTTCATAGGCTGACATATTTGACTGGCAACCACGCTACTTTTTTCATGAAAGAGAATATTCCCACAAGGAGCAATGTGAGATGCAAATCTACTAGGATAAACTTGGGGGAGAAATGGACAGCTCAGAAGTAATGGCTAGATTGTATATAGATTCAAGAAGAAAAAAGCATATAGAAAATATTTCACATAAAGTAAGGGATACACAAAAATGTAAATCACTTCAAATTACATACTTATTCAGGAGAAACTCAGATTATAATGGCATTGGTTTCAAACTTTTAGCACTTAATATTGATTTTACTGTTTAAATTTAAATATAGGCATGGCATGTTTTTGCTGTGATAAAGCATTTATTTCCAAGTTGTAATATGTCAGTGACCTTAACTACTAGACCTATAGTATCAAATGCAAAGGTTATCAAATCCTTGATGGCTTTTTGATCACATCCACAAGTCACCTCTATGTACTTTGTTTTGGATATTGTTACAGAAATGTGGAAATGTTGCTTATAGTTTTAATAACATCTGTGAACAACTCTTAATATCTCTCAAACTATAGCAGATGGAAGCCAAGTACGATTGGCAACTTTTGACTATTTTGGGTCTCCCACAACATCGTGCAGCTCCATTTATCTCATGCAGTAGTCATGATGTTCACACAGATTTGCAAATACCACAAATGTTTAACTACTACTATAAACTATGAGCTTAAAAGGATCATCTGCAGGGATCACAAAAAGCTGCAGGGATTAAGGACAACTAGTGGTATGACATGACCTGGTAAAGGGATGTCTTCAAAGTAATTACCCAGGCATGAAAAGCCATCAGACAGTGATGGATTAAAGCTGTAGAGGTGGAATTGGGAAAAATGTTTAGTATATGCTTTTTTTAGCTTTATTTATATGGGGCTATATAGAGGAACGTAGCTTACATGCATGCTTCACTCAAAGGAATAAAGAAACATTTGAATAAACCATGTAAATAGATTCTGGCTTCTGTTAAAAAAAGACACAAAACTCACAATGGTCCTGTCAGTCACAGAACACATGGGTAGTCTAGATCTTGTAACGCAGATTGTTTTTTTAAGTCACAGCCACAATAGGCTATTTTGATGAAATAGATATTGATGTGTATAAGAACATGAACCTGACGTGTAAAAAATTGAAGATACTATGGAACTGCTCTATAAGGACTGGACAAACTTAATAATCAAAGTTAGAGAGCAACATCAGGACCAGGGCTAGAGTCAATATCTAGGCACAAATACAAGTGAACAACCACTAACATCTGTGTAATAAAAATATGTAATAAAAATATAATAAATATGGTAAAAATTGTTGCAAAAATATAAAATTTGAATTAACTAAAATGCAACCCTATTTCATGGGGGCTGCTGTACTTATAGTGTGTTGAGGACAGCGTGCACTATTTTTCAAAACATGTACAACACATATGACACAAACTGTATCTGGCAAAAAAAAGGATCTATAGATCCCAGAGTGAGACCATGGGAGTTGAATATAGAATACTGGCAATTATACTGGCAATTTACCTTAGACGTTAGTAACCCATCAGGTTTAAATGATTGTATATCAATATCTGCTGTAATGAAAATGAGAGTAACTAGACTCTGAAAATGGGGTGTTGTCAGAAAAATATGTATTAATGTGTGTGCTTAATGCTAATTAGAAACTAAATGAGTTAACACATTTTTCATTCTATTTTATATGCACTATTTTATATACAGCTTAGTTTTATATGAGACTAAAAGATGCTTTTGAAAACTGCAGTGTGCTTTCTGAAACTTGCAATATGCCCTCTGGCCTAGTAACTGCCAGCACAGCAAAATTCATGTTTATGCCTTTTGGAAATGTACTTGAGAAGCAGGTGATTATCTGCTAGGTCAGGAAGCAATGAATGAACAATGCCATATTCTATAATGTAATGATTTTGAACAATTAGCTCTGTTCGAAGTATGAGAACATGCACAGCTGCAGAAGGAAGAGATTAACAAACAAGAGAACTGTTGGAGAAATTAACTGCAATCTATACTTGCTTTATGCTCAAATTAGCCATAATACCTTGAATGGTAACATTGCATACATCTAACCGGTGGTAGCCAAGGCCACGTTGTTTTTCTTAGGAAGTTTCTCACAAAAATTGATAGTACAAGCAGAAATTTACAAAAACAACTACTACATAATGATGATGTTAAAACTTGTGATTTTCTATGTCAGCTTGGTAGGCAATGTCTTATTAGAAAATGTATAAAAATGCTTGCATTTCCTGATTCTAGCCAGACAAACTCTGTATTAGCACGTTTTTGTCTCCTTGCTGCAAGATTAAAGTGCCCTAGCCTGAACCTACCGTGTATTGATAATTTTTAAAGTATATTTTTCCTTTGACAGATTGGTCCTTCGGACCGGAAACATCTCTCGCTCTAGCTCAGGTCAGATGGGCCCGGTGGCATGAAACCTTACGGGGTAGAAGCCACATCGGTTCTTCTGCTTTGAAAGACCTCCGACTGAATTGTAGTTCAAAAGAGGCCAGCCACTGTTTCTGATCTGCGATTGGAGGACGAGTCAACGTTCCGGTGGGATCAAAACACGGAGGCTCAGGCAAGGAGGAATTTACCTTTTTTTTTTGTTTTAGATCAGGGACTTGTTACAGTATTTTTGTTTTTGTCAGGGAGATTTGCAAGTGCAGATCAGGGACAAAAAAGATTGCTGTCTTGTCATAGATCAGGGAAACAGAATAGGTAGGCAGTTATTCTAGATAAACTGTGAAAAAGTGTAAGTCGTGGTACCACGTGATAAAAAGGGTTATGTAACAATTTCTAACTTAGCTAAGGCAACATGGGAAATCAGTGCACAAAAAGTTCCCGAGACCCGCCCTTAACCGAAGACGCGAAATATATGCAATTACAGCGTGCCGACAATGTTAGGTATTATACAAAATGGGTTAATAAATACAAATTTGATGGTAATTTAGATAAACCTTCACTTATTAAACTTGTTAGACAACTTAAAACAGACGTGAAAGGTCAGCTAAAAAAGCAACGTCAATTAGGAGTCCCTCAGGCACACAGGTGGCTTGAGGAAGCAAACCGCAGGGAACAAAAGATTAAAAATTCAAAAGCAATGTTTCTAGATAAAGAAGACAATAACTTGGTAATAGCAACGGCCCCTCCGCCCCCTCCGCTTCCCTTACCAGAATATGAAGCGAGTGGACAAGCTCATCCACCTCCGCTATATCCAGCTGTTCCTGCAAAACCAAAACCATTTGTCAGAGATCCTATTGAGACCAGGTCTCAAACACGCAACTTGAGAGGGGATATTGAATTGTATGAAATAAATAAAAATTCGCAAGCTATGAGTGAAGAAGAGATATGTCCACTCATAGAAGTACCAAATCCACAGGCAGGACAGGCAGGACAGGACCCAACTCTTCTAGTATATAGACCGTGGACACTGGAAGATATCCAGAAAGCCACAGAGGGAATTCCCCATCCGAAAGTTAATTTTAGAAAATTCTTAGAAGACTTACAGGGCATGAGGTTAAGTTACCATTTGAATGGAGAGGAAGTAGAGAAAGTAGTCAGACAAATCATAGGTCCAGATTGGCACATGATCAGTGGCAACTGGAATCCCCGTGACGCAGAACTTAGGCCACTCCCACATAGTAACGCAGAACTGGATAACATAGTGAAAGATCTGACAGACCGAATCTCTGAGAAATGGAAGCCTAGGGCTGATTGGACTTGCATTAATCAATGCATACAACAAGAAGGTGAAACTGTTGATAGATATTATGCCAGATTATTAGAGTGTTTTAATAACCATTGTGGAATGCAGGTACCTGAAGACCAAACACATGATTCCCCATATGAGCAGCAGGTAAAGAAGGAATTTTTGAAAGGCAGTATTGCACCCATTAGCAGCTTTATTACAAAGCACATGGTAGATCATCGTACAAGTAGATTACAGTCATTACTTGAATATGCAAGACATGCCGAAAGGCATTTTAATAGCAAAAAGAAAAAGAAAACTCAAGTATTTGCAGTAGAAGACGGATCAGAAGTCTTTGTAGTACAAACTGGGAAGAAGGGTAAGAAAAATACCCAGGGAAACAAACAATCTGATAAACGATCAGAGGACTTTGAAGAGAGAAAGAAAAGGGGTGAATGTTTTAAATGCGGGAAAAAGGGACACTTAGCAAGGGATTGCAGGCAAAACAAAAAGGTAACCACAGAAGACAAGGAGGGTGAGGACTGACTATATGATAGTCAAGAATCACTGGAAAGGAATAAGCAAGAAAAGACAAGTGCAAATGTGATAGAAGGGGTAGAGGATGTGATAGAAGAAATAGAGGATGTGCATGAAATCACAGATAATGAAGAAAATGAAATTTTAGACTTGGCATTATTGAGACTAGAGCTCTACTTGGCAGACACAAAACCGGAAGTTACACTTCTGGTAGAGGGGAGGGAAGTTAAATTCCTGTGTGACTCAGGGGGCTTCACGGACCCTGATACATCCTTCCAAACTACCAGAAAATTCAGAATCACTTGACTACATATTAGTGAAAGCAGCTAATGGACAGCTGTATTGGGAGCCACTCTCCCACAACATAGCGATAACTGACCCTGTTTCAGGGATGACCCAGAAAAGCAAAATTGTTGTTTCTGCAAAATGCCCATTGAATCTTTTGGGCAGAGACCTACTGCAGATGTTTGGCATAGCAGTAGTTCCAACTATGTAGGGTATGGAAGCACAGCGACAAATGGATACTTTTGTAGTGCGACCGGAGGGCGAAACATTTTATTGGTACAGCCAGGACTTAGTTACGACTGGTCCAGGGGCAGTAACCGAAGAACTGATGAATGTAGCCATCAGTAAATCCCCCTCCCTTAACACCGATAAACAGCATTTGTTGCATTGCACTCTATATTACTGTAGCAAACCAGGACCTGATAAAGAATATGAGCAAGAACTGTTTAGAAACCACGCTAACAGATTAGTATTATGAAATTTGTACTGGGACACAGAAGGAAACAGTGTAGTGAGCTGTTCATTGCCCCAGGAATTCTTACCACTTTACAAATCTAATCGATTACCACATGTGAGTTTGACTAAAGATAAAAATGTGAAGTGGGCGGACCTAGGAGAAAAAGTCACAAGGTGGGAAAAGCAGACAGAGTTAGAACTTTCTGAACAGGGAATACAAAAGCAGAAACTGAATTGGATAACACAGACACACCCAGCTGTACACTCGCAGGCAAGTGAGGACAGCTGAGTAGCACTCTTACTAGAGGAAGAGGAAAAAGCCTTACGAGACATACCAGAGACTCTCTGGTCAACAGGGAAATCAGATGTAGGACTTACTCAAAAGCAGGGCCAGTTACTATCACGCCAAAATCAGCATTTAGACCTCAAAAGAGACGGTATCCCTTGAGAAAGGATGCAGAAATAGGAATCAAACCTATAATAGCAGCCTTACTTAAGGAAGGAGTACTAATAGAATCTCCTAATTCACCATGTAATACACCCTTATTTCTTGTTAGGAAAGCAAACGGAGAATGGCGTATGGTCCAAGATTTACAAGCTGTAAATGACGCAGTTATACCCAGGGCACCTACGGATCCACATACCTTATTAAATGATTTGAAACCTCAACAGAAGTATTTTTCTGTGGTAGATATTAGCAATGCATTTTTCTCAATACCAATACACCCTGACAGCCAACATTGGTTTGCATTTACATTTCAGGGGAAAAGGTATACATATACACGACTACCACAGGGATATTGTGAAAGTCCAACAATATTCGCACAAGAAATGGCAAGTAACCTGGCGGGATTTATCCCACCGAAAGGCAGTCAGATTTTACTTTATGTAGACGATATTCTGCTGGCAGCCCCCACCCAGCAAGAATGCAGAGAGGATACCATAGCATTATTACAATTTTTAGCCACTCAAGGACACAAGGTAAACAAGAACAAACTACAACTTTGGAAAAAACAGGTCAAATACCTGGGATATGTAATATCCAAAGAAGGCAGAATATTAGATGAAGACAGAAAAACAGCAATATTACAAGCACCTAAACCAACTACCAAGAAGGAAATGATGTCCTTCCTGGGTACTACTAACTTTTGTCGGAGTTGGATTCCAAACTATGCTTTGGAATCTGCTCCACTGACCAACTTGATATTCAAAAAGCCTATGGCAGCACAAGATTTATTACAGTGGACACCAGAAGCAGAATCAGCTTTCTGCAAATTGAAACAACTGATAGCTTCTTCATTAGTTTTAGGATTACCAAATTATCATAAATGATTTTTCCAAACTGTAGATTGTAAGCAAGGTTATATGACATCAGTGTTAACACAACAGCATGGGGACAAACAACATCCCATAGCTTACTATTCATCACAGCTAGACCCAGTGGCGCGATCCCTGCCCCACTGTGTACAAGCAGTAGTCGCAGCTGCAATGGCAGTACAGGCTTCAGCCTCAGTAGTGTTATTCCACCCTCTCACATTGAGAGTGCCTCATGCAGTCGCGATTATTTTACTGCAAGAAAAAGTAGCATACCTTTCTCCTGCTAGACATCTTTCCTGTATGACTACACTGTTGAGCCAACCTCATATGACAATTGAACGATGCACAACTTTGAATCCGTCAACCTTGCTCCCAACCCCTGCAGATGGCAAATCACACTGCTACCTGCAGGAGATTGAGCAAAAGACACTACCTAGAAAAGATCTCACGGATGTTCCCTTGGATGATGCCGAGGTGACATACTATGTGGACGGCTCATGTAGGAGGGGTCCTACAGGACAGAATCTAGTGGAGTATGCAGTAGTTTCTGATACTGAGATTTTAGAAGCAAAGTCTTTACCATACAACTTATCTGCACAAGCAGCAGAACTGATTGCTTTAACAAGGGCATGTACCTTGGCAAAGGGAAAACGAGTGAACATTTTTACTGACAGCCAGTATGCTTTTTCTACTGTACATGTTTTTGTGCAGCAGTGGAAAAATAGAGGAATGATAACATCTACTGGTAAACCAATTAATCATGCGCAATTTATTTTAGATTTGTTAGACTCTATTCAGTTACCTCAGAAAGTAGCTATTTGTAAATGTGTAGCTCATACCAAGCAACAGGATAGGATTTTAAAAGGTAATGCGAGGGCTGACACAGCTGCAAAACAAGCAGCTTCAGCTTCAGAAGTATTTCTTTTGAGTGAGGAATTACAACCATCTGAGATTTTAGACTTAGAAATGTTAAAAACAATGCAGACACTTACTACAAATGTAGAAAAACAAAAGAGGATAAAACGAGAAGCAATCCTTGAGAAAGGACTGTATATCTCCAAAGAGAGGAAACCAATTTTGCCATCTAACTTGTTTAGATATGCAGCTTTGTTGAGCCATGGGCAGTGCCATGTCTCAACAGGGGGGATGGTACAGTTAGTGAATCAAGTGTTTACGACGTATGGATTTACAAACTACACAAAAATTTTTTGTGTAGCATGCCATGTTTGTAACAAGCATCATGCACAAGGGGCATTAAAACCTAAGCAAGGGAGTTTCCCTACACCACCGTATCCATTCCATACTATCTGTATGGATTTTATAGAGCTGAACAAATGCGAAAATAAGAAGTACTGTCTTGTCATTATAGATATGTTTTCTGAATGGGTGGAAGCTTTTCCAGCAAAAAATCCAGATGCAGCTGCTGTTGCAAAAGTCCTTGTTAAAGAAATTATTCCTAGATTTGGCATACCGGAAAA
Organism: Protopterus annectens; assembly: GCF_019279795.1. Classification (NCBI taxonomy): domain Eukaryota; kingdom Metazoa; phylum Chordata; order Ceratodontiformes; family Protopteridae; genus Protopterus; species Protopterus annectens. The sequence goes on from NC_056728.1 coordinate 1,255,485,170, forward strand.
GATTTATAGTGACAATGGCACACACTTTGTAAATCAAACTATACAACAACTAAGCCGTTATTTAGGGATTTCTCTGAAAAACCATTGCGCATACCACCCCCAATCTGCAGGATTAGTATAGAGGCCCAATGGGGTTTTGAAAAACAAGCTTAGGAAATTGATTAGTGAAACACAAAAGAACTGGGTGCACTGTCTACCTCTGGCACTGTTGAGTATGAGAACTGTTCCAAATGTAAAAGGATTAACTCCTTTTGAAATTCTGTTTGGGAGGGCATATTATACACCTCAGTGGAAACCTCTCATGCCTGCAGAGCAGGAGGCTGACAGTTCACTTGCAGAGTACATGAGGCGATTTTTGAATAACAAACTTTTGCAGTTAAATTATGTTTCAGATAAAGAACAAACCAGATAATCGGAAGCAGCAATAGCCCCAGGCACATGGGTCTGGGTGAAGGTTGTGAAGAAAAAGAACTGGAGTTTTCCAAAGTGGGAAGGACCGTACCAGGTGCTACTGTCAACACCCACTGCAATCAAGATCGCAGATCGAGCGTCCTGGATTCATCTGACACACTGTAAACTGGTTAAGAACTTTGAACTGGACAAAAACCTTGTTACTGTTATACAAAGAGAACTAAATGACCAGGTACAGAGTAAACAGAGATGCCGAACAACCTCAGAAAATTTGCATGATTATTCTGATAGCTATACTGATAACATTGATCTTTTTGCTGTGGCCTTTCCTTTTCCCAGCCACACGAGTTGAACTGAACAAATGTAATGCATTACTAATAGACCGGCATCCAAACTTTAACACTTACCAAGCAATTAAATATGTGTATGCTGAGACTTTTAATGTTTCGAACTGCTGGATTTGCACAGCTATACCAACAGCATACGGGGGATTATTGATGACTGCTGTCCCCCTAGGGGTCAATGAAACCTGGGAAAACTTGATTTTTGATACTACACCCGTGAAATCACAAGACAAAATAGCATTGTACCTACCTGTTACACAAAAAGGGATTGTATGTTTTTACAAAAATGACACTATTCAGGTGGGTTGGAGCAATTGCAATGTGACTGTTTCTTATAAATGTTATATTAAAGCCAGTAAGACTAAAACTATTTGTGATACAAACTATGATGCATATTTTGAGAAGATGCATAGAAATGTTAATGAAATACAGCATAATCCTGTTCTTTTAAAGCAGCTTTCTATTATTGATAAGAAAATGTTTCACGCAGGGCAAGCTTATATCAATACTAAAGTAGAGAATTGTTATTTTGTTTGTGGGAAAAAAGCATATAAATGGCTACCTGAGAATTGGTCCGGCAGTTGTTTTTTGGGTTACCTGGTTCTGGCCATACGACATACTGCAGCTTTGCCTCAGGGAAAAATTTGAAACGTCAGAGAAGTCAGCAGTAAACCTAGAAATCCAATTAAGAGACCTGAGAATCCAGTGGGACGAATCGAAGCAGGGTGGAGAAACCATAACTCAGTAAAAAACAAAGATAAACTGACACACATGGACTTGAGTGACACCATTATATCGTGGGCAAGCATAGCCCCTGCATATGGCGCAGTAAAATCGATTTGGGAGCTGAGAAAACTGTCTAAACTTCTCGAAGTTATGAGCAATGCAACTTTTTCTGCTCTCGAATTAGTGACTGATGAACTGAATGCTATGAGAACTGTGGTGCTTCAGAACCGCATGGCTCTCGACTTCACCCTAGTGGCAAGAGATGGTACGTGCGCTTTAATCAAAGAAGAATGCTGTTCATATATTCCTGACAACCAGCACGAGATAAATGACCATCTTGAGGTGATCCAGCAAGTGTCGACCATGACCAAACCAGGCCCAAACCCTCTGACGGACTTTTTCCAGAATCTGTTTGGGGGGGTGGGGTTCCATCCTAATGAACATCCTGATTGCCATTTGTGTAGGATAACTCCTATTAGGAGCATGCATTTGTTGTGGTATTCCCTGCATGAAAAAGTTAATCAAAGATTTTATAGACATGTCAGTTTCTGAGACTTTGTATCAAAGTACTGAAATTGAAGAGTTATTGAAAAGTGAAACACTTTCATAAGTTTAAATTGAATGACTCTCTTAACTGCAAATCCTGAATGGAAGAGGTTAGGAGAAGAAGCAAGCTGTTTATGCTTTTGAAAATAGAATTAAAAAATATTAACAGGGGGGAAATGTCAGAAAAATATGTATTAATGCGTGTGTTTAATGCTAATTAGAAACTAAATGAGTTAACACGTTTTTCATTCTATTTTATTTGCACTATTTTATATACAGCTTAGTTTTATATGAGACTAAAAGATGCTTTTGAAAACTGCAGTGTGCTTTCTGAAACTTGCAAGATCCCCTCTGACCTAGTAACTGCTAGCACAGCAAAATTCATGTTTATGCCTTTTGGAAATGTACTTGAGAAGCAGGTGATTATCTGCTAGGTCAGGAAGCAATGAATGAACAATGCCATATTCTATAATGTAATGATTTTGAACAATTAGCTCTGTTCGAAGTATGAGAACATGCACAGATGCAGAAGGAAGAGATAAAACAAACAAGAGAACTGTTGGAGAAATGAACTGCAATCTATACTTGCTTTGTGCTCAAATTAGCCATAGTACCTTGAATGGTAACATTGCATATATCTAACCGGTGGTACGTTGTTTTTCTTAGGAAGTTTCTCACAAAAATTGATAGTACAAGCATAAATTTACAAAAACAACTACTACATAATGATGATGTTAAAACTTGTGATTTGCTACGTCAGCTTGGTAGGCAATGCCTTATTAGAAAATGTATAAAAATGCTTGCATTTCCTGATTCTAGTCAGACAAACTCTATATTAGCACGTTTTTGTCTCCTTGCTGCAAGATTAAAGTACCTTAACCTGAACCTACCGTGTATTGATCATTTTTAAAGTATATTTTTCCTTTGACAGGTGTAATACAAAATTATTATTGTTTAATTAAATTAACATTGTAAGAAAAAGGATGCAATTCAAATATTTAAGAACTAAATATATTTTAGATAATATGTTATATGACAAAGCATATTGTGAAATGTGTTTGAGATACAGTTTGTTGAAACATTTGAAATTGCAGTAATATTTTTAGCTGACATATATATATATATATATATATATATATATATATATATATATATATATATTATTTTTTAGATGATGTACCTTTAAATATTAATGCAATAATTAATTGAAGTGTGTGATTCAAATAGGATATAAAAGGATGTTATATTAATAATTTATATTATTCTGATGAAGTCTTTGCTGTGTGTGGGCAAAAATGCTTTTGTGTTGCTTAGATTATGTAGCATTCAATAGGGTGTTTTTATTATTTGAACCTGTCAATAAATTCTCTGTGCAGCTGAAACCAACTAACTATAAATAATACTGGACTCTGGAATGTACAAAAAGAATATGGCAAGGGACCAAGCAGCCTTCTGTCATATGGAATTAAAAGAAGAAAATAGCTCTAGTTATAGGAGAAGATTATCTAATGGCTGTGTGTTTATCACCACATACTTATACAGGGTTAGAAGAATGGTCCCAGTATACTTAATCATAGTGTGTTCATACATACATTCCTCTTTTAACTGCAGTATGTTTAGCACACTGCCATTAAGTGCTACGATTCATAGATGTGGATTATGGTACTGAATGGCACCGTAATAAAACATTATTATTCAGTTTTATGCATGGCACACAGGAATGAGTAGGAAACCAATGTTTACTATGTGCAGTGATGCTGCACAAAGGGGAAATTGTTGAGAAGCCTGACAGCACTACACACTGGAGATGGGAATAGTAGCTTTGTAAGTTATATTATACTTTACTAAGCTGCTCTACTGAGGTACACAGTGATCTACCCTAACACCTAAGAGTGATTAATAAAAATGTCATTCTTTAAACATGACAGTGGGGCAATGTTCCTTATAAAATTATGACAATGAGGGTATCAGATGCTGTTGAAACTACCCCTGATGGGAGCTCGGCATCATCTATTTGTAGGGGTGAGGACAACGATGGTTATGGAAGCAGGGATTTCAGCACCACAGGGTGCTCTGTTGTCAGTAATGGTCATCCCACCATACAAAAGATTTCCTTTCATAAATCCTGCATTGATATGCTGCTCAGCTCTGTTAAGTGAGCAATGTATTAGTACAGAAGAGGATTGCTGTTCCTACAAATACCACATCATCTGTAGGTATGAAATTGGCTGGCCCATAAGTTATATCACTGGAACCAGTTGGTTCACAGATGGTATAATTATGAAATAATTTACTCCTGTGTGTGGGTATATCAGAATTTACCCATGACTAGTGTGTTTTGATCATGAGGGTAAAGCCTGAGTAATTAAACAAAGGCAACAGTGGGTAAATACTTATTCACCCACACCCTGGAGTGGATTATCACTACTGTACAATGACATTAAGAAAAAAATTGCTTCCCTTTCTTAAATAATGTCTTTCTATAATGACAATTCAGTCTTTATCTGCATCGTCTTCTGTATGCTGATGTACTGTGTATACATATGAGACTTGCATGCCCACACTATATCAATGCAGTGCAGGAGAAGCAATAGGGAAGAGAACCTCCATTGATGTGTGTGTGTGTGTGTGTGTGTGTGTGTGTGTGTGTGTGTGTGTGTGTGTGTGTGTGTGTGTGTGTAAAAAAAATTGAGATTTTTATGAGGGACATACCTCAGCACCTGGATTTTTTTTCTGTTGGCATATGCTAGATTTACAACAGGATTGTCCAATCAGTGTGCTTGTTTTTGAATAGCAATGAGTTATTATAGCATAATTCTTATGAAGCATGTGCAGTGCTGAGGGGAGTCGTTTACATATGTACTCTACGCATGTTATATGATGCTTATTCAGTGGGGTAAGATTAGGTACCATGGTCTTCCCACATTGTGTTACCACCACCTGAAGGGTAAAAGTGCACTGAGTCAGTTTGAATTAAACAACTGAGCAGACAGAAATGATTTACAATGTCAAAGAGCTTTTCCAGTCAGCCTACAGAAGTTAGCAACATAAGTAGCAGAGATCAGGGGCTATGATAGAAATGGGATCACACTGCTAGGTGAATGGAATAGGGATACATAATTTGTATGGCTTAAGTGAAGCCAAAATGGGTTGTAGATTAAAATGAAACTGCAATGAAGGCCTGTCAGAGTCAGAAGGACTGGGGTGGGAGGTAGTGTTCTCAGTACTGAAATAGTGTTGTGGGCTGCAGTAAAAAAATCAGTTCCCATAAAAAGTAATGTTTATAGTGTCAGTGAATATTATCACTGTTAAGTTGTGATTGTAAAAACAGAATTTAATTTGAAGAAAATACCGAGGCTTATAAAAGGCGAGTCTCATGTTAAATATAACAGCAAAAGGGAAAAAAGAACCACATCATCAAAAGGCACAGCTGCATAGCATAATTCTAACTGTATGTTGAATAAGTAATAACATAAAATGTCAAGACATTGGCTTCATATTTTTCAGTTTAGTTGTCGAGAAAATGTAAATACCGTGATTTCTGAAGGAAAATAATTATTCAGTGTAGAAGGAAAAGTGTATATATGGATTTATCAAGACTACCCAAGCCCTTGCTCCTGTTTTAGTTTATAATGTTATGTACATATTCCTGAATTTTAACTTTAAGAGAAAGTGCAGTCTTTTATACTTACTGTAGCCCACATGTGCACCACAAAATATCAATGGCGAGTGATATAACAAATAACCAAATAATGAAACCAGTAGACCAACTTGAGCAGTGTATGCAACCACATGTAAATGGACCAAAATGACTAATAAAATAAAAAAGCTAGTGACTTTACTCATTTTAGTTGAATTACTGTTATCTGACTGCTCATTTTAGTTTTATTGTGTGATTACTTGTTGTAGTTGTATTATAGATGGTAAATGATATGCTGTACCTTATAAACTGTTAAATGTAATGAAGGGCAAAGAACAACCAAAAATGGGGACATTTGTTACTAATAACCTACAAATGCTTAAGTGGTCATATAAAACTGTGGTATATGTTCCAAGCCTTGAAATCTAATGTTATGTGATGCAAATTGTTCATGTAAAATTGTGGTATACATTCCAAGCCATAAAATCCAGTGTTATATGATGAAATCTGCAGTTTATAGCTATCTGCAATGACATTCACACCAGTGTCTGTACAAAGTTATTATTTTATCCACATAATCTCACTCTGGACGTTCAATCCTTGTGTAATTGTATCCTCATGTGGTAACACATATAAGCACCATATGAAGCAAAGTCAAAATAAGTGTCTGCATGTGATAACTAATCTTTAAAATATGCATTTATGTATTTGTAGCACAGTACTAAAATTATGCCATTTTATTCATTAAAAACATTAGAGCTCTTCCTTAGTTTCTCAAGAAATGCTATAAGCAGAAGTATTTGAATGCATCTACCTTGTAAAATGTTTTTCCTAAAAAATAAATATTGAATACATTAGCAACAAAACTAATATTTAAACAGCATAAGAACACAGAGGATATTCAGAAAGATTTGCAGTGCCTCAAAGCAGTGTTAAATATTAAGAATGTCACAGTGACATGCAGCCCAGTATGACTTTGCTATGTAGCAGGCTCATCATTGCACTGGTATTCTGGGAACATACCACTTAACTGTCTAGATTTTCACAGAATGTCCAGACTTTTGCTTCATATTCTAGATCCGTTCCTCACAGCATGTTTGTTTTCTGTTAAATTACTGAGGATTGAAGTCACTAAATAATGACATACATTTGAATTTCAGACTTCATATCCTTCAGAAAATGCATGCTAACACAAATCCTGTTATTCTAGCAACTTTGTAAGTTTATAAGAACAATATTTTAGGGCCTTTGCTCCCTACCCATTATTTTAGGCTTTGGTTAGATTTCTTGAGTTGTGTCTGGGAATAGGACTGCAGAGTAAATTAGAGCAGACATGCTACTGTCAGCACCTGTGCTAATTAACTGTAGTGAAATGGCTGCACTATGAATGGTCTGGCATTTGACTTAGAGGATTAAGGAGCTGTTAACAAACTGCTTCCTGTTGTCTAGTGGTGCAAGGTTTGAGTCCCTCTGCCTCCATTGTTTAATTGTGTGACTCTGAGCAAGTTATTTAATCAGACACTGCTCCCAAGTCTGAAAAAAGTCCATGGAGATCAGTGCTCTACACTAGAAAACAAATTCAAGTAAAATAAAATAAATGTGACCATGCCAAAAGCAGGAAGATGGCATGCCCAAAACTATGCATATTTTCATACACAATGAATCACCTAATTGCGGCAATATTGCCAGTTTGAGCAGACCACAAAGAGTCAGCATAGAAAAGTGCCAACTCAGATCACTTTATAAATGTGGAGGAAGGGGCTGATAGGAATGGTGGAAATGAGGCTAGAGGAAGAAGAGGAATGCACACAAAGATAACCGAAAGGAAAGCTAGACAGTTGTCCATTTTGGCTTTTGTTTTTTTTGAAGAATAATGAAAAGAGTAGATGTGGTTGGCAATAAGAAGTAGGGAGATCACAGGGTACAGCAAGCAAGCTCAAAATGCAGACAGGGACACAGAGTGACATGGGTACAAAAACAAGATAACGAGGGATTCAGGCAATCAGAAGGAGTACAACTGATGACAGGGAGGATTCAACTACAAATGGGGTATAGGGAGTGACACATATGAGAGGGAAACACCAGGTTATAGAGAGTGACACATAAGGGAGGGAAACACCAGGTTATAGAGAGTGACACATAAGGGAGGGAAACACCAGGTTATAGAGAGTGACACATAAGCGAGGGAAACACCAGGTATAGAGAGTGACATATAAGGGAGGGAAACACCAGGTGACGGGGAGTGAAACATAAGGTAGGGAAACTATCTTATTGGAAGTCACACATAAGGTAAGGAAACAAAATGATGAAGGATAGGGCAGGGTGCAGAATGCCTGTCTGACTGTTCCAGAGCACATCACATCCAGATATCAGTCATCTCAATGGCTGACTACATGCAAAGGCTCTGCTCATGTTAGCCTATTTCACATGATTGCTGCCGCTGCACCAGGAGGTGCTCTTTGGTCTTTATACAGAAGTCCAACTACCAGTGTACATTGGACCTGACAAACCACAGCAGCTGATGCTAACTGACCATGGGAGACTCCTCTGGGTCATCTCAAATGAGGAACCTCTACTCCTTTCTTAGAGGTGGCTAGGGAAACAAAAATCAAGGCCTTCAGGTGATCTTCAGGAGGGTGACCTTTATCCTCTGCTGAAAGGCATGCTTAGTGACCACTAGTGACCAAATACCAGAGGTGGCAGCTGGGGCAGGCACAGATCACCGCTGCCACTTCCTATCCTGCACTAGAAATGAACTTGTAGAAGGAAGTGACAAAAACAGAAGGAAGGAACATAACACTTTAGTGTGCAGGTCTATGACAAATAACATTCCAGCTACACATGAAAGACAAAGACATAGACATAATATATGTACCTTACCACCAGGATACCATGTCAGATCTCCTTAGACTGGCTATCACCTTGGTCACTGAAGAAGAAAGCTGATACAGTCAGTAGAATGTGACTCTGGGAACAACATGTAAGGAATCTAACACAATAGCCCCCCAAAAAACCTGACAAAACTTATTTTCAGTTAGTACCATGAAATTATAGTCCACTTTCCTTAATGTTTACAAACCACTGATGGAGCAGGTCGAGGTGGCACCACTGCAGGTTGCTATAGTGATGTCTGCACTGCTTACCAGCATGCGTGATGACAAAACCAAGAAATAAATGCAAAAAATCCAAGTGCAGGACTGTGTTTTAGACAGAAGTATGCCATGACTTGAACATTGCTTGTGGTGCTTTAGACTTGCCACATTGCATCATAGAAAGAGTCCAAACATGATCACTATTTATCTGAAAAAGCCTCATCTACAAATAAACCAGTAATCAATATTACACTTTGTAAAGCAAGCGTACACATATATAATGCAACTTTTTAGTTTGCTATACACTGTAAAAATTATACAATATATAGCAAACTAAGCATTGTAGAAGTTATACTAGTGCACCAAAACTAAACACCTTTAATTACTTGCAATAAATATACTTGTCTAAAGATATGAATATAATACACAACAGCTCTTACACTTCATTTGAACTTGCTAAGCATAAAATATGCATGCCATATAACAGAGAGTGTGTGTGTGTGTGTGTGTGTGTGTGTGTGTGTGTGTGTGTGTGTGTGTGTGTGTGTGTGTGTGTGTGTGTGTGTGTGTATGTGTATGCTGTGATGGGTTGGTACTTCTGTGCCTTCCACCCACTGAGTTACAGGATAGGTTGTGGCTTTCCAAGACCCTTCATTGGATTAGGTGGGTAATTGGGGAAATAATGAAAGCAAGAATGGTGTGAAAGCTAGACCTGACCCTCTGTTGGGAATGCGACTGACTATTATCTCATCTGAGACCATGATATAACCTCTGCAGCAAACTGTCAGAGTATGAAAGTTGTGCTTCCTTCTTCATGCACCAGTGTTGTTGTGTAGGTGGACAAAGCCCTAACTACAGCCTATGTGACCATGGTTCTGTCACTGTCTGCATTGCTGGCAAGTAGGATGGGCATTTCTATCCCGTGGGGGAGGGTGTTTACTTGTTCACATCCTGGCCTTGTTCTCTGGCAGATACTGCAAAATTGCATGGAGGGACTGTCCTTAAGGGAGGTGGTACAGTGGCTGAGTCTCTCCTGAGGTGGAATTATAGACAAACATGCATCATTGCATGTGTGTCCTAGGTCATTATAGGTGCATAATCAGGCAGGGAAACTACAGCATAATAAAAAAATCAATCCTCAGCAGCAATATAGTGCTTGGCCCAGTATGCCTTGATCTCCTCACTGGCCTCAAACAGGTTGGAGAAAGTCCAAAGGAGGTCTGTCTGGTTCAGTAGACACAGTAAATGATGATAGGCTCCCAGGAGGTGTTGATGGTCAGTTGAAAGAAAGGCCAAACAAAATGTATAAAAAACACATAGCGCAGTTCTTTATTCACTGTACACTAGCAGTTACTGATAAGAGCTCTGTTGGCATGGTGAGATAAAGCCCTGACTATAACCCTGATGACTCAGTTTCAAATTTTCACCTGGACATTGGAATAGCTGGTTCAGGGAGGGGAGTAGTGATGCCTACTCATATCTCATGGGGGTACTCTTCATTTGTTAGAATCATCAGCAGTGACAAGAGATCACTCGGGAGCATTTGCTCTAGGGAGCAAGATTGGGAGGACCTTCCAAGGCCAGATATAGAGTAGCTCAAAAGCCTCCAAGTTTGAAAGCACAACAGGAAAGGAATGGGAGCGAAAACCAAAATGGATTTAAATTGTAAAATGATGTAGTACTTTAAAAGTAGTTTAAATGTACTTGGCTTGATGCAAAATGTAGTCCAAATGCTTTGTTTGCAAGCTTCCAGGAGTTCCAAGACTAAGATGGCTTACTGCTTGTGTAATGTAAAATACCAGAGGGATGTGTTTAATTACCACAAGCTCTGTCTAAATGCAACTCACTCAGCATGACAAAACCGACTTTTTGTTTTGAGTTAGAAAATTCAGTAAAACACAGAATTGGATGAGTAATGCTGATAAACCACTTAAAAGTTCAGTAAACTACAATGGATGCTGTTTGAAAAGTGACTAAAACACAGAATTACATTAGCAATGCTGATAATCCACATAAGAGCTCAGTAAAATAACAGATACTATAAAACTCAAATCACTTTATATCTGTAGTGTCAGATTCAGAAGAGAGATAGTAAAAGTGGAATAAAATGATAACCCATGCAGGAATTATTTAAACATCTAGGCACAGTACAGAAACTACTTGAAAAGCACTGCAAACTATAAAGCTTTGCAACTGTAAATGACTGCAATTAATAGCTTTAACTTCAGATTTAGAATAAACGCAAACAGGAATCACACAAAACTGATTTAAATGGTAAGATAAGCACAGTTCTAGTGGCAGTAAAAATGTAGCCTGGTCTATCCGAGTTGAAAAATACACAGGGGGGCTTAAAGATAAACTGTTTCATTGGCTAAAGGGCTTTTTAATTGGTTATTCACTTTTGTTTGAGTTCATAAATTTGGGGTGTTTTTTGCTGAACTTTTGGTTCAGTTCCACAACCCTTAGATGCTGGGCATCCATAACTGAGTTCACAGAGTGTTTAGGTTGCAATTGGTGCCATCCAGGCTAAGATAAAGTACTTTAAATTTAAATACTGTACTTTTCTAAGTTATTTCTGGACTGCTACTGCATTTTCCAAATTTTATTTTTGCATTTTTCTGCTTTTCATCACTGTAAAATGCTCATAGGTTCATAGATTCATAGGCCACTGTCGAGAAGAGACACAGAAGTGATCCCCGGGGTGCATTTCCTATTTCCCATTCACTCATCAAGATTTTTCTTGAAGAATGCTAATGAAGAACTTTGCTTGACATAGATGGGTAGCTTGTTTCAGAGTATAGGAAGTCTCTGGGACAGGAATCTATCCCTCCAGCATGTCCTGTTTATTGTGGTAACAAGGTTTAGATCCCTAGAGCATGTAGCTCGGAGGGATTGGGATTTCTTTAGGTGTAGCATGTCCAACAGCTCTGGGTTTGACATAGCTTTATATGTTAGGCAGAGATCACCTCGGAGTAGGCAATATGCTACGGAGTAAAGCTGGAGTTATTTGAGGCGGTCAGTGTAGGGCATTTGTTTGAGGCAGGTAATCCTCTTTGTGAGGTACTTCTGTGGCCTTTCCAGCTGCTGCAGATGTCTTGTGAGGTACATTCCAAAAGGGGCATTGTACTCTATGATGGGTCTAATGAGTGACGAGTAGAGGGGAACAGTGACCTCTTTTTTCCTGGATGAGAACCCTTTTATGATGAGGTGTGCCATGTAGAAGGACTTCCTGACTACTGTGGTGATGTGACTATCAAAGGAGAGACTACTGTCCACCTGGGTCCCAAGGTCTCTTGTCACGCAATTGGTGTTAAGTAGATTGCTGCCTATGTGGTAGTTCATGGGTACAGAGTTTTTACAAAAGGGGGTGACACTGCACTTTTTGGCATTGAGCTTGAGGCCATGGCTCTGACACCAGGCATTTGTCTCAGTGAGGCCCTTCTGTAGGATGTCCACATCATTTGGGGACTTGACTATGGCTCCTAGTTTGCAGTCATCTGTGAACTTCGTTAGCCAGAGGCCTTCTGTGTTAGCCTGTACTTCAGAGAAGTAGATACCAAACAGGAGAGGTCCCAGGACGGAACCCTGTGGTACTCCACTTGTCACTGCTTTGAGGTCAGATTTGGAGTCTGCAACTTTTACAGTGTGGGTTATGTCAGTGAGCCAGTTGGCAACCCATCTTGTGACGTAGGGATTTATACCTAGTTTAGTGAGTTTAGCTATAATTCCAGAATGGGGGATAGTGTTGAAAGCCTTGGCGAGGTCAAGACAGGTTGTGTGAACCACCTTACCCACATCCACGGTTTGGTGACTGCCTCAAAGAAGTCGATCAGGTTCAGGAGGCATGATCTGCCTTTCTGTTAGAAAAATCTATACATGCTGCTTAGAAAATATATTTACATACATGCTGCCTAGAAAAATATATTTACAATGTGTGCTGCTTAGGAAGATGTGTATTTAAACATTTAAACATATATAAGTTGTGTGATCAAATATATGGAGAAATGTGTGCTTTAGTTAGAAATAAATGTACTTAAATCCATAATAGAGAACAAAGTTATGTAATGCATTTAATTCTGTCTTACTAGAATAATAGTAGAAATAAACCTGCATATTATTGCTTGAAGCACAAGCTGCAGTGTAATCAGAAATTTGACCTTGGCAGTTTGCAAACACAGTCTGGCTCATGTCTTTCAAGTAAAGATTATTTTGCAAAGTTAGAAAATAATAAATCTGTTCGCATGTGTGTCCTCTTTCCTGCCTCCACCAGGAGAGTAGCCTTGTGTGCACTATCTCTGATAGTGCTTGGCTGACGAGGAAGACAAAGAAAGGCATTAAGGAAGACATACATCTATTGTATTTGAACTAATCAGAGAACCTTGAATTGGCTACATCCTCAGGAGGTCATCGTGACTGACCAGGTGTTTGCAAGGCTGTAATATTCTCATGGGAAAAAGACTTTTTGAAAAACACCAATTCAGCACTTTTTATGAATTACTATGATGTAAAGACCCTGTCACTGACCACGTCAGTGAGGTGGGCAAAAGCTGATTGTAAATGCTATAAAATGGCAAACACTGTACGAATAAACTAGTCAAAATTCTATACAAACTTTGTGTATGGTTTTGCCTCCTAATGTACATTAGAGAATAAGATATCTGAGTTCTCCTGCATTATTGTTTGTTATTGATTGACGTTGTTTTGAATAACTCAATGATTTTTACAGTCTGACTCTAACAAATTTATTTAACATTTTGGTCCTAATCGTGCGGAATTCCCTTGGTAAGCTGCAGGTCACAGAGTGCATAAGTGCTAATAAATCTACGGGAGAAGCTGCCGAAAAGAATGGTTCTTCTTAAAGTGAAAAGACCTCCGACTGAATTGTTGTATGTAAAGAGGCTGTCCACTTTCTGATCTGTGGCTGAAAAGCGGAAGACTGGGCCCCAAGGATAAACAATAAGAGCAGGAGGCTCAGGTAAGAAGAATTTCCCTCTTTGTCTTTGTTTTAGATCAGGGACCAGGTTACACTGTGCTATTGCTAAGGTTTGTGATAGCAGGGAGAGAGAGTCGAAGTATTGTATCTTGAGTCATAGATCAGGGAATAACAAAGCGAAGTAAACAGTCATTCTAGACACTACTGTGGATATGGGGAAATAAGATACCACGTGGTACAAGAGAAGGGTTACGTAACAGTCTTTTTAAGACATGGGAAATCAGTGCACTAAGAGATCACGAGATCCGCCCTAACGGATAATGTGAAGCATATGCAATTACAGTAAGCAAATAATGTGAGATATTTTGCAAAATGTGTTAACAACTATAAATTTGATAGTAAACTAGATAAACTTTCACTAGTTAAACTCCTTAAACAAGCTTTAATCTGATGCAGGGCGTCAGGCAAAAGAAAAACAGAAGCTTAAAAAATTCTGAAACATTTTTAGACAACAGAGTGAAAGGTCTAACAGACAGAATCTCTGAAAAATGAAAACTTAGAGTAGACTGGACTTGCATTAATTAATGCATACAACAGGAAAATGAGACAGTAGATGGATATTATGCTAGATTATTAAAATGCTTAAAATAACAATTAAAAAAATATATATATACATTTTAAAAGGTTGCATTGCCTCTGTTAGTAGTTTTATTACAAGGCATATGATAAATCACTGAACAAGCAGGCTGCAAGCCTTACTTGAGTATGCTAGACGTACTGAAAGACACCTTAATAGTAAAAAGAAAAAAAGGCACAAGTCTTCACTGCTGAAGACGGAGCTGAAGTATTTGTATTACAGTCAGGTAAAAAGGGCATCTAGCTAGGGACTATAAACAAAATAAGAAAGCAATAACAGAAGATAAAGGAGATGTGGACTGACTATATGATAGTGATAATAACCAAAAATCATCAGGAAAGGTTAATAAACGAAAAGAAAATGTGAATGTAGTAGAGGGAATAGAGGAAGTACAAACAAATGTAGAGAATAAAAATGAAAATAAAATTTTAGATTTAGCATTGTTGAGCCTGGAGCTCTACCTAGCAAATACAAAACCAGAAGTAACACTTCTGGTGGAGGGAAGAAAGGTCAAATTCCTGTGTGACTCAGGAGCGTCACGGACTTTGATATACCCCTCCAAGTTACCAAAACATTCTAAATCACCTGATTATATATTAGTAAAAGCAGCAAATGGACAGCTATACAGGGAACCACTTTCCCATAATATAGCAATAACTGACCCTGTTTCAGGTATGACTCAGAAAAGTAAAATTGTAGTTTCTGCAAAAATATCCAGTAAACTTACTGGGAAAAGACCTTGTGCAGATATTTGGCATAGCAGTAGTTCCTACCATGCAGGGTATGGAAGCACAAAGACAAATGAATGCTCTTGTGGTGTGATCAGAGGGTGAAGCCTATTATTGGTACAGCCAGGACCTAGTTATGATTGGTCCAGGGCAGTAACCAAAGAACTGATAAACGTAGCCATCAGTAAGGTACCCTCCCTTGACACTGATCAGCAGCACTTGTTACATTGTACTCCATACTACTGTAGCACACCAGGACCTAATAAAAATATAAGTAAAAATCCTGCTGACAAATTAATATTACAAACTTTATGCTGGGATACTGAGGGAAACAGTGTAGTAAGCTGTTCATTACCTCAGGAGTTCATGAGATTGTATAAGTCCAATAGACTGCCACATGTCAGCTTGACAAAAACAAAAGTGTTAAATGGGCAGACTTAGAAAAAAAGGTAACAAAATGGGAAAACAGACTGATTTAAAAATGTCAGGACAAGGGATATAAAAACAAAACTGAATTGGTTGACACAGACACATACAGCTGTACACTTGCAATCTAGTAAGGACAGCTGATTAGCATTTTTATTAAAAGAAAAGGCCTTGTGTAAAATTCCAACAACTCTGTGGTCAACAGGCAAGTTAAATGTAGGGCTTATTCAAGCAGCAGGACCAGTTACAATTACCCCAAAGTCAGCTTTTAGACCACAGAAAAAAACAATACATTTTGGGAAAGAATGCAAAAGTAAAAATTAAGCCTATAATAAGCAGCATTACTCAAAAAAAGGAGTACTGGTAAAATCTCCTGATTCAGCATGTAATACACCACTATTTCCTGTTAAAGAAAGGCAAACGGGGAATGGCAGATGGTACAAGATTTATAAGCTGTGAATAATGCAGTAATACCTAAAGCACCTACGGTGCCAGACCCACATACCTTGTTAAATGATTTAAAGCCACAACAAAAGTATTTTACTGTGGTAGATATAAGCAATGCTTTCTTTTCAATACCTATACATCCTGATAGTCAATATTGGTTTGCATTTACATTTCAGGGTAAAAGGTATACATATACACGACTACCACAGGGATATTGTGAGAGCCCAATAATATTTGCACAAAAATGGCTAGCAATCTGGCAGGGTCTACCCCACCAGAAGGTAGTCAAATTTTACTTTATGTAAATGACATCTTGCTAGCAGCACCCAGCAGCAGTGCAGGGTGAATACAGTAGCATTGTTAAAATTTTTAGTAATACAAGGACACAAAGTAAACAAGAGTAAGTTACAAACTTTGGGAAAAAAACACAGGTTAGATACCTGGAATATGTGATATTCAGTAAAGGTAAAATACTAAATAGTGGGAAAGAGAAAGGGGAAAAAAAAACAGCAATTTTGCAAGCACCCAAACCAACAACTAAAAAGAAATAATGTCTTTCCTAGGTACAACTAATTTTGTTGGAACTGGGTACCAAATTATTTTACAATGAAAACAAAAGCAGAAATGGCTTTCTGCAGGTTGAAGCAGTTAATAGCTTCTTCATTAGTTTTAAGACTTCCAAGTTATCACAAACGTTTTTTTAGACCATAGATTGTAAGCAATGGTACATGACATCAGTATTAAAGCAACAACATGGGGATAAGCAATGCCCCATAGCTTACTATTCATTACAGTTAGACCCAGTGGTGCAATCTTTGCCTCACTGTGTACAAGCAGTAGTTGCAGCAGCAATGGCAGTACAGGCTTCAGCCTCAATGGTGTTATTCCACCCTCTCACATTGAAAATGCCTCATGCAGTTGCAATAATTCTGCCACAAGAAAAAGTTGCATACCTTTCTCCTGCTAGACATCTTTCATGTATGACCATACTGCTGAGTCAACCTCATATAAACAGTTAGCTTTACCTAGACAAGATCTTACAGATATGCCCTTGGATAATGCTGAGGTGACATATTACGTGAATGGCTCATGCAGAAGGGGTCCTACAGGGAAAAATCTGGTGGGGTATGCAGTAGTTACAGACACTAAAAATTTAGAAGCACAAACTTTGCCACACAACTTGTATGCTCAAGCAGCAGAACTGGTAATTTTGACAGAAGCATGTATTTTAGTAAAAGGCAAAAAGTAAACATATATACTGATAATCAGTATGCTTTTTCTACAGTGCATGTGTTTGCACAATAATAAAGAAAATAGAGGGATGATTACATCCAGTGAAAAACCTATTAATCATGCAATTTATTTTGGAGCTATTAGAATCTATTCAGTTGCCTACCAAAGTAGCTATTTGTAAATGTGTAGCTCATACAAAACAACAGGATAAGATTTCAAAAGGTAATGCACGAGCTGATGCAGCTGAAAAGCAAGCAGCCTCAGACTCAGGAACTTTATTTTTTTTAATGAAAAATTACAGCCCTTTGAGATTTTACATTTAGACATGTTAAAAACAATGCAAATGCTTACTACAACAGCAGAAAAACAAAACTGGGTAAAACAAGGTGCAATTTTTAAGAATGGACTGTACATTTCCAAAGGAAAAAAACAATATTACCGTCTAATTTATTTAAATATGCAGCTTTGTTGAGCCATGGGCAGAGCCATGTCTCAACAGGGGGGATGGTACAGTTAGTAAATAAAATATTCCAAACATATGGATACATAAATTATACAATAACATTTTGTGCAGCTTGTCATACTTGTAACAAGCACCATGATACCGGAAAGAATCTATAGTGGCAATGGGACACATTTTGTCAATTCAACAACTTGGGAGACTTTTTTTTTGGGATTTCCTTAAGGAATCACTGTGCTTACCACCCACAGTCAGCAGGACTGGTGGAGAGGTACAATGGGATTTTAAAAAAACAAGTTAAGAAAGTTGATGAGTAAGACTCAGAAGAATTGGATTTGCTGTTTACCTCTAGCATTGCTGAGCATGAAAACAGTAACAAATGTGAAGGGTTTAATCCCCTTTAAAGTAGTATTTGGAAGGACATATTATGTGCCTCAGTAAAAAGCTCTCATGCCTGCAGGGCTGGAGGCTGACAGTTCACTAGCTAATTAAATAAAGAAACTGTTATAAATAAATCTGTTTTGCAGTTTAACTCTTTTTCAGACGAAAGAACTTTCAGCTGAATAAAAACTTTGTGACTGATACACAAGGGCAAAATGGCCAAGAGTAAAGAAGACAAAAAAGCAGAGCAACCCAAGAACTATTGCATAATTATTTTAACTATGTATTTGTTAACTATAAGTGTGACAATTTTTCTCTTATTGTGGTTTTTCCCTACACTCAACCACACAAGTGAAAGTGAGAAGACGTGATGAACTGTTTATAGACTGGCATCCAAATTTCAACACGTACCTGGCCATGAAGCAAGTGTATACAGAAACTATGCACATTTCAAATTGCTGAGTTTGTACAGCTATACCAACAAAATATAATAGACTTTAACGTCCTCTGTCCCTCTGGGGATAAAATGAGACTTTGGAAAGTTTTTTTTTTATACAGAAACTGTGAGATCACAGGACAAAATTGCTTTATTTATACCTGTTCACACAAAAAGGAGTTGTATGTCTCTACAAGAGTAATACCCTCCAGGTGGGCTGGAGTAATGGTAATATAACAATGTCTTATAAATGTTACATTAAAGTCAAAAGTGGGGGTACTGTTTGTAATACCAACCATGATTCATATCTGAGTTCAATGAAAACTACATTAAATGCAGTATGTGACAATCCAGTCTTAACTAAGCAATTGTCTATTAAGAATGAAAAATGTTTCATGCAGGGATAACACGTATCAGTACCAAAGTAATGATTTTATTTGTGGGAAAAAGGCATATAAATGGTTACCTGAGAATTGGTCCGGCAGTTGTTTTTTTGGGTTATCTGGTTTTAGCAATAAGACATACTGCAGAATTACCTTTGGGTAAAATCTGAAACGTAAGGAAAACAGCTCGAGAATCTGAAGGTCCAGTGAGAAAAAACCTGTGAATCCAGTTGGTAAAATCGAAGCTGGTTGAAAAGGCCATAATTCAGTGAAAGACAAAAGTAAATTGACTCATATGAACTTGGGCAACAGTGTTATATCCAGGGCAGAAATACCACCAGCCTATGGAGCAGTCAAATCGATCTGGGAGCTGAGGAAGCTGTAAAAAAGTCATGAGCAATGCAACTTTTCCACCCTAGAATTGGTGACTAATGAACTGAATGCAATAAAAACTGTTGTGCTACAAAATCGAATGGCTCTTTACTTCACCCTAGCGGCAAGAGGTGGTACACGAAGAAAAATGCTGTGCGTACATTCCAGACAACCAACATGAAATCAATGACCACCTAGAGGTAATTCAGCAAGTATCAGCAATGACTAAACCAGGCCCAAACCCACTGACGGACTTTTTCCAGAATCTGTTTGGGGGGGTGGGGTTCCATCCTATTAAACATTTAATTGCTATTTGTGTGGGTATACTCCTAATAGGAGCATGTGTTTACTGTGAAATTCCCTGCATGAAAAGATTAATCAAAAATTTGTTGATATATCTGCTACTAAAACTCTTTACCAAAGTGTTGAAATTAAAAGATTAATTTCAAATAATGCTTTTTCTGAAATATAAAACCAATGACTTACTTAGCTAAAAGCCCTTGAAAGGGAAAGGCTGAGAAATGAAATAATATTGTTTATGTTTTAAACAGAATTAAATGCATTAACAGGAGGGAGAATGTTAGAAAAATCTATACATGCTGCTTAGAAAATATATTTACATACATGCTGCCTAGAAAAATATATTTACAATGTGTGCTGCTTAGGAAGATGTGTATTTAAACATTTAAACATATATAAGTTGTGTGATCAAATATATGGAGAAATGTGTGCTTTAGTTAGAAATAAATGTACTTAAATCCATAATAGAGAACAAAGTTATGTAATGCATTTAATTCTGTCTTACTAGAATAATAGTAGAAATAAACCTGCATATTATTGCTTGAAGCACAAGCTGCAGTGTAATCAGAAATTTGACCTTGGCAGTTTGCAAACACAGTCTGGCTCATGTCTTTCAAGTAAAGATTATTTTGCAAAGTTAGAAAATAATAAATCTGTTCGCATGTGTGTCCTCTTTCCTGCCTCCACCAGGAGAGTAGCCTTGTGTGCACTATCTCTGATAGTGCAGCTGGGTACTGAGGAAGACAAAGAAAGGCATTAAGGAAGACATACATCTATTGTATTTGAACTAATCAGAGAACCTTGAATTGGCTACATCCTCAGGAGGTCATCGTGACTGACCAGGTGTTTGCAAGGCTGTAATATTCTCATGGGAAAAAGACTTTTTTGTAAAACACAAATTCAGCACTTTTTATAAATTACTATGATGTAAAGACCCTGTCACTGACCACGTCAGTGAGGTGGGCAAAAGCTGATTGTAAATGCTATAAAATGGCAAACACTGTACGAATAAACTAGTCAAAATTCTATACAAACTTTGTGTATGGTTTTTTGCCTCCTAATGTACATTAGAGAATAAGATATCTGAGTTCTCCTGCATTATTGTTTGTTATTGATTGACGTTGTTTTTGAATAACTCAATGATTTTTACAGTCTGACTCTAACAAATTTATTTAACACTTTCACAAACCTGAACTGGCTGGGATCCAGAGTTTGGAGGTTACCAATGTCTTTGTTTATGAGTTCCATGATGATACGTTCCATGGCCTTGCAGACCAGGCTCATCAGGCTAATAGGTCGGTAGTTCCCGGGATCATTGGTGGCTCCCACTTTGCTTTTCCTTGGTCTAGCTGCTGCTAGTGTGTTTTGAAATCACATTAAAGTCTGAGGTCTTCATTTCTGGCTTTTCTGCCTTTGAATCACCTTGCAATTACTTGATGTAGCTAGTTGTTTGATTTGTTTCTGGTAGCTTTTCACTTTTGTCTAATGCTAATTAGTGTATTTTTACATTAAGTAGACCGGGACTGAAATTCTAGTGGCAGTAGAAAGGTAGCCTGGCCTTCTGAGTTGTGAAACACACAGGCAGGGTTAAAGTTAGATCATTACATTGGCCAGAGGGATTTTCAGTTAGTTTAGTCACTTTTCTTTGAATTTATAAATTCCACTGCTCAATGCATGGTATTTACTAGTGCCTTGTACAGACATAGGCAATTACATTTTCACAATAAGTTTTTTTCTGTAACTTTAACCAGTACTCAGCTGTGCAAAGAGCAACTTGTTTGCACTCTGAGGAGCACTGCTGCATGACTTCAGTCATACATAGGCTAGGTGTAGTTTCTACCCTCACAGCACCCAAGTTAGCCTGCTGCAGCACCTCTTTGTAATTCACCTGAAAAGGACCTGAAGCCATGGATGGACACTTACCTAATTTCTCAGCAGGCAGCTTGGTAGATTTGGGAACCCTGAGACAATGAAGAAATTGCTCCATGTTCACAGATAACCAGCTAATCCTTAGAGAAATGGATACACCACATGAGAGATGTAATTACACAATGGAACTGGAAGCAGGACTCTCTCACAAAACAGCTCAAAATAACAATCATGCTGCCAGTAAAATAATTATACCCACCAGACATAGTACTGACTCAGCACATAGACCAACATATGCTGAGGCACTTAAAAGCAACTTTCCTAAACCACAAAGAGCTTATAGATATTTGTCCTATAAAAGGCAACCCCAAGAGCCTTCCACCAAAAAAAACACATAAAATAACACATACAGCCACACCCTTTGTTTCCTCATTTATAAAAAACATATGGCAAGCCAACACACTACCCAATATTTTAATCATAGCAGATTCCATTGTGAGACATACAGATGTCCCACTCATCAGGTTGAATAAAGAGAAAATCTCAGTCAGTTGTCTATCAGGGGCCATGATCTGCCAAATCAACTACAAACTCAAGTCATTAGAACACAAGTGCCAGTATGACTCAGACATAATTCATGTGGGTGTAAATGACCTGTGATGTACATCCCTGGACTATATGAAAAAGACATAATGGAGCTCTCAGACTATGTATCCCAGGCTGGCATGTGCCTAGCACTGAGCAGCTTCCTACCTTCACCAAGGATGACACCATAATATGAACAAAAGAAGAATGACTTCAGTAATTGGCTTAGTTTATGCTGTCATTCCAAGGGTGTGAAATATAGGTTCATAGGTAGATACTAGGCTATCTGCCCTAGGGTATTTATAAGCCTAGCCAGAGTGTATTTGGCTTCAACCTCCCTATTAGATTAGCTACTGTGCCTCTGTAAAGTAGGTCACAGAAGGTACCCTTTTAAGATTTGTTTACTGTGCCTCTGTCTAGCAGGGACACAGGAGAGATCCCAGGGGTGAATTTGCGAGTTCCCATCCAAATTTCACTTGAAGAGGGTCAGTGAGGGGCTATGTCTAATATGAATTGGGATTCTATTCCAGAGTGAGGGGAGCCTCTGGGAAATGAATCTGTCCCTCCAGCATGTCCTATTTATTTTTGTGCTGAGGTTTAGGTCCCTGGAGCATGTAGCTCTAAGGGACTTGGATTTTTTGAGGTGGAGCATGTCCATTAATTCTGGGTTTGACATGGCTTTGTACGTCAGGCATAGATCACCTCCGAGTAGGCGGTAAGCAACTGAGTAGAGCTGGAATTTCTTTAGTCGAGCTGCATAGGACATCTGTTTGTAGCCCATGATCCTCTTGGTGAGGTACTTTTGGAGTCTCTCCAGTTGCTGCAGGTGTCGGGTAAGGTACATCCCAAAAGGGGCATTGTATTCAATTATGGGCCTGATGAGTGATGAGTAGAGGGGCACAATGACCTCTCTTGATCTAGATGCGAACCCTTTCGTGATAAAGTGGGCTATATAGAAGGTCTTTCTAACCACTTTGGCAACGTGATTATCAAAGGAGCGATTACTATCTACGTTGGTCCCCAAATCTCTAATTACTTCTTCCGTACTTAATGGATTACCACCTATGTGGTAATTTGTGGGCACCTTGTTTTTCACAAAGGGGATGACTATGCACTTTTTAGCATTTAGCTTGAGGCCATGGCTCTGGCACCAAGCATCCGTCTCTGTGAGACCCTTTTGGAGGATGCTTGTGTCAGCTGGAGATTCGATTATGGCCGCCAGTTTGCAGTCATCTGTGAACTTTGTCAGCCATAATCCCCCCGTTTTAGCCTGAACCTCAGAGAAGTATATACCGAACAAGAGAGGTCCCATAACTGAGCCCTGTGGGACGCCACTTGTAACTGGTTTGGATTCAGACATGGCACCTGCGATTCTGACCATGTGGGTTCTATCTCTGAGCCAGTTTGCAATCCATCTTGTGATATAGGGGATGATATTTAAGCTGGTAAGCTTATTTATGATGCCCGAGTGAGGTATTGTGTCGAAGGCTTTTGCAAGGTCTAGGTAGGCTGTGTGGACTACCTTGCCCTCATCTATGGCTTTGGTAACTGTTTCAAAGAAATCAACTAGGTTTAAGAGGCAAGATCTGCCCTTAACAAAGCCGAATTGGGTAGGGTCCAGTGTCTGGAGGCTCCCAATGTCTTTGTTTATGAGTTCCATGATAATATGCTCCATAGCTTTACAGACCAGACTAATCAGGCTTATGGGGCGATAGTTTCCGGGGTCCGTTGTGGCACCAACTTTGTGGAGTGGGACCACTGTAGCTGTACGCCATTCTTTGGGTACATATCCTGTAGTAAGGCTAAGTTTGAACAGTAACTTAATGTGAGGGTTCAGTTCTTCTTGGAGCTCATGTAAGACACAGCCTGGGACACCATCCGGTCCCATAGATGCTGTGTTTTTGCTGGAGAGGGCAGCTTCCACCTGTGCATCTGTGATGTCAGGGAGGTTACATTCAGTTGGGATAGGCGTTTGCTCCTTTGGGGGGGAAGGGGGGGAGAAATTTGCACTGAATCTGTCTGCCAGGATGTTGGCTATGTCTGTAGGTTCGGTATATTTTGTACCGTTATGCAACAATTCAGAGCATATCTGGGAGTTTCCTCCCATGTTCCTGACATAACTAAAGAAGGCCTTGTGATTATCTTTAGTGTCTAGGACAATTTTTCTTTCAAAACTGGCGTTTGATGATTTTATGAGGGATCGAAGTTTCTTGCTAATACTGATCAGAGATGCCTTCCCTTTTTGGGATTTTGCTCTGTCATGTAGTAGCTTCCTCCTTCTGTTGTATAGCTTATTTATGGCCGGGGTCCACCAGACCGGTCTCCTGTTTTTGGAGGAGTGAGTCTTTGTTTTATTTGGGATAGCACGATCCATGCATTCCTGCAGGTGCTCATAGAATGCATTTGTAAAGGATTCTGCGGATTGGGCTGTATTATCCTCTGGTCCAGGGGCTTTGAAGGATTCCACCTCAGTCTTGAGAAGTGCAAAGTTGGCTTTTGAGAAATTCTTTACAGTGATTTCCTTAGCTGGGGGTGGGATGGGATATGGATGTCCAGGGAAATTTGTTTATGGTCTGATCTTACCAATAAGGGGTTTACCTCTGGTGTGGAACACAGAGTTCCCATGTTGGTGATGACCAGGTCCAATATGTTGTTCCCTCTTGTGGGAGTGGTGACCAGTTGTTCCATTGTGTTAGAGTTTATAAATTAAAGGAACCATTGGGCGAGGGTGTTTGGGCTTGAGTAGTTTTCCCAGTCAATGTTTGGGTAGTTGAAGTCACCCAATAACATAGTGTTTGGAGAGACCTTTATATTCTCCAGTGTTCTCAGAAATGCCAAGTGGGGTTCCTGTAATAGGGAGGGTGTTCTGTAGCAGGCTACAAACTGAAAGGCAGTTTTGCCCGCTGTTAGTTGCACATGGATGGTTTCCGATGCTTCGTGCAGTGCCACTAACCTGGAGGTGTAGGTATCTTTGATGAATATAGATACTCCCCCTCCTTTTGTGCTTCGGTCTGAGTTTTGGGGCCTAAATGCATGGTATGAGTTATAACCTGGTAGTGCTGGGGTGCTCTCAGGAGCCTTGAACCAGGTTTCTGTTACTGCACAGACATTGATTTTCTCCATACTGAGGAGAGTCTCGAGTGCATGCATCTTGAGGTTTAGACTTCTGGCATTGAGTAGCATTACCTTTAGTTTTTTTATCTTTGGGTTGTCTATGGAGGTGGGTTTGTCCTTTGAGCCTTACCTAAAAAAGGCACTATGGGGGTGGCAAGAGCCTTGGCCAGTATACGAAAGCCTAAGGGTGACAGGTGCAAGCCGTCCCTAGCGAAGCAACGTGGCTTGTCGAGCATGTCATCTCAGGCTGACAGACACTGGATCCCCTTTGAATGACACCAATACTTTAGCCAATTTTTGAAACTGATCATTTTGTCTTTATACTGTGGCATCATTCTTGGTGAGGGCAAGATGCTACTCAAGGTCAGGGTCATACCAGCCTGGGCTACATGGTCAGAGAGCTCCTCTATGTCTCTTTTCATGTAGTCCAGGGAGGTACATCTCAGGTAATTCACAACAGCATGGACAATGACGGAGTGAC
This sequence comes from Protopterus annectens, assembly GCF_019279795.1. Taxonomy (NCBI): domain Eukaryota; kingdom Metazoa; phylum Chordata; order Ceratodontiformes; family Protopteridae; genus Protopterus; species Protopterus annectens. The sequence goes on from NC_056728.1 coordinate 1,255,510,714, forward strand.
CTGAGTGCTTGCATTATGTGGTGGATCCTGGCACCCAACAGGCAGCTTACAGTGACCTTCTCCTTGTTCAGTCTGGTGAGTGGGACGTCAGTGTGCCGGACAATAGACAAGGGCTGTGACTGTGAGGCTCACTGATTTTGTGAGATATGTGATTTGTGGGTATTGTTGAAGGGTGGCTGTTGCTTGGATATCTGCTTAGAAGGTCTTTGCTGTTTAGGCAGATTTTTATTTAGATCCTCCAAGTATGTTTTTGTGTGTTTATGTGTTGGGTATGCAGATGCAATAGGTCTGTGTGAGACTGGATTTGTGGTGTGGGTGGTTACCTTTTCCTCCTGACTGACTGTGCCAGTCTTGGGTTGAGAGAGCTCTGCCTCCAGTTTGGCTGTGTAACTGCATCTCTCACATGTATTAGAGTTTGTTGGAAGGAGGAGAAGGTTGTCTGTGTACATAAGGCAATTGTAACATTGTCTCAAAATTCCCAGATTCACCAGCTGGACTGGAGAGTAACCTTGAAACCGACCCTTGGACATACCAGATTAGTATAGGGAACTGTTTTTTTACTGATCAGATTAGGGAAGGGAATTGATTTTTCACTTGATCAGGAAGGACCAATCGGGAGTCTAATACTTATGAGAAGTCAAGGAGAGTGTAGTGCTTTAGTTAGTTAGTGTTTCCTTATAAGAGCTGAGCAAGTGCAGGACTTTAGAAAGAGAATAGAGTGATTACTTTGAGAGTTTGAACAGTTCTAACTGAAAAAGTGAAGAGCAGACTTTGCGGAGCCTGGAATAGTTTAAACCTGTTTAGGCGGCGCTGCCTGATGCTGCTCATTGCGCAAAACCACGCAAAAAGAGAGTTGTAGGGTTTTAAGAGAGAGAGATCAAGGAGTTTAGAAGTGACCCAAAATGGCCAATAAAACTACAGCTTCTAGGTAGTAACCACTCCTCCAGGGACAGGCAGGCTGTTCAGTGTTAACCACTCCCACTGGTGAACACAGAGACTTTCCTTTAGCCCAAGCAAGCACTGGCCTTCTAGAAACTTCCAAACAGTTCAGAACAGCAAATCTGTAGCTGAACTTTCTTAACTTTCAGAAAGTGGGAAAAAAGCAAAATTGTTTTTTTTTTCTTTTTGTTGTAGTTTAAAGGTAGCAGAGATACACAAGCAGCAAAATAATCACAACAGTGCAATAAATGACCCCACACTTGAGTGCTAGGCCAAAATCAGGTAAAATGCAGTTTTTAGAGAAAAAAACAATTTTAAATTAAGTGCAAGACAGGAAATGCAGTAAATAGGCTCTAGATGTGTTCCAAGTATTGTTACTGTTACAGATATAAACTTTAGAAAGCCAGAAAATGCCAAAAAGTAGGTGGCAAAGCAGTAAAACTTAACAAAAAATTAGAAGAAAATACTTAAAATCACAAAAGTGGCTCCTTTTCTTCTCTCAGCATTTCCTCCGCTTGGTAGGTGCTTCAGCAACAACTAGCAAGCCTGAAATTATGCCAAAACCACGAGGCAACCTGGTTTTAAGAGAGACAGATCAAGGAGTTTAGAATTGACGCAAAACGGCCAATAAAACTACAGCTTCTACGTAGTAACCACTCCTCCAGGGACAGGCAGCCTGTTCAGTGTTAACCACTCCCACTGGTGAACACAGAGACTTCCCTTTAGCCCAAGCAAGCACTGGCCTTCTAGAAACTTTCAAACAGTTCAGAACAGCAAATCTGTAACTGAACTTTCTTAACTTTCAGAAAGTGGGAAAAAAGCAAGATTTTTTTTTCTTTTTTGTTGTAGTTTAAAGGTAGCAGAGATACACAAGCAGCAAAATAATCACAACAGTGCAATAAATGACCCCACACTTAAGTGCTACGCCAAAATCAGGTAAAATGCAGTGTTTAGAGAAAAAAAATGATTTTAAATTAAGTGCAACACAGGAAATGCAGTAAACAGGCTCTAGATGTGTTCCAAGTACTGTTACTGTTACAGATATAAACTTTAGCAAGCCAGAAAATGCCAAGAAGTAGGTGGCAAAACAATAAAACTTAACAAAAAATCAGAAGAAAATACTTAAAATCACAAAAGTGGCTCCTTTTCTTCTCTCAGCGTTTTCTCCTCTTGGTAGGTGCTTCAGCAACAACTAGCAAGCCTGAAAAGGATGCCAAAACCACGAGGCAGCCTGGTTTTAAGAGAGACAGATCAAGGAGTTTAGAATTGACCCAAAATGGCCAATAAAACTACAGCTTCTACGTAGTAACCACTCCTCCAGGGACAGGCAGGCTGTTCAGTGTTAACCACTCCCACTGGTGAACACAGAGACTTCCCTTTAGCCCAAGCAAGCACTGGCCTTCTAGAAACTTCCAAACAGTTCAGAACAGCAAATCTGTAACTGAACTTTCTTAACTTTCAGAAAGTGGGAAAAAAGCAAGATTTTTTTTTTTTTTCTTTTTGTTGTAGTTTAAAGGTAGCAGAGATACACAAGCAGCAAAATAATCACAACAGCGCAATAAATGACCCCACACTTGACTGCTAGGCCAAAATGCAGTTTTTAGAGAAAAAAATTATTTTAAATTAAGTGCAACACAGGAAATGCAGTAAACAGGCTCTAGATGTGTTCCAAGTACTGTTAGTGTTACAGATATAAACTTTAGCAAGCCAGAAAATGCCAAAAAGTAGGCGGCAAAGCAGTAAAACTTAACAAAAAATCAGAAGAAAATACTTAAAATCACAAATGTGGCTCCTTTTCTTCTCTCAGCGTTTTCTCCCCTTGGTAGGTGCTTCAGCAACAACTAAATATTTGTCAGCATGGGAGGATGTGGTCAACAGACAACATTACTTTGCCAAGGATAATTTGTACCTATCCTCTCTAGGCTTTAAAATATTGGCTAAACATTGCCATTCCCTATAATGACTTTTTTAGGCAATGCCAAACTGATACATTTTCTGACATAGCAAAATTAACCCACAGGAATCTAAAGGTGTTACAGGAGACTTAACAAGAAACTCCACTCCCTCCAGGCTCTCCTCACCCTGGGAAATGTAGAAATCTGTACAGTTACTGAGTTGTGGTTTAAAGCTACAAAATGCACCCTGGCCGTGCAGGGCTACAATGTCTTCCACACATTCAGACCAGCTACTGCAGAAGCAGGGACCAAAGGTGGAGGTGTCTCAGTCTATATCAACAACAATCTCACCTCAAGACTAGTCAAACAGGATGACCCACTTGAGTTTCTCAATATACAGATTTCCGTAGGTAAAGTCCCATAACATATGCTTACAAGCTATAGGTTACCCTCTATAACCTCAAAAACTCATAAGTCACACTTGGACTTACTGGAGGCCATCACTATTTAAACCAATACCATATTCAGTGTTGATTTTAACTACCCCACTATAAACTGGGATACATACACAAATCCAAACTTAAAAGGTCTAGAGTTTCCTGTTCTTTGTAAACACAAACATCTTAGACCACATAGTCCATACACCCACTAGGGATGCAAACATACTCAATCTGATACTTACAGACATCAGAAAATGCTGTGCCCTCCAGGTTATTGTCCTTTCTGGAGTAAGGTCAGACCATAAAGCTGTCTACTTCATAATAAAAATTAATTCTGTGACCCTAGCTAACCTTGTAACATTTAGGAGCTATTCTAAGGCAAACTTCCCATTACTAAGTGATAACCTGTCAAAATTTCAAGCCCCCCCCAAACCTTGAGAACACAGCTGCCTATATAGAATTTTTCAAAGAAACCCTGTGCAGTCATGTCAATAAATGCATAGACATCTGTGCCTATCAAAAATAAGCCCAGAATTAACTCAAAAAATAAACCAGCCTGGTGGAATCCAAACATGAACAGGTGGCACAACAAAAGAAAATAATCATAGCCAAGATAGGGAAGTGCAATAACCAGCATGATAAAAACACTCATCTAAAAGAACAATTAATAGGGCAAACTAAGTCTACTAAAGCCAAGTTTGAGAGAGTTTCCCAGACAAAGGACAGCCACGAGGCTTTCTTTAGCTATGTCTGAAACCTCAAAGTCTGAACACCTCTGTTCATAGTTTCATAGGTGGGTACTAGGCTATCTGCCCAAAGGCATTTATAAGCCTAGCCAGAATGTGTTGGCTTTCGCCGTCCCCTTAGATTAGTTCCCAGTGCCTTTGTCCAGCAGAGCCACTGAAGTGATCCCCGAGGTAAACTTTCTGTTTCCCATCCACTTGTCAAGGTTTCTTTTGAAGAGTGTTAGTGAGGAGCTCTGCCTAATGTAGATTGGGATCTTGTTCCAAAGCATGGGAAATCTCTGGGACAGGAATCTATTCCTCCAGCACGTCCTATTTATTGTTGTGGTAAGGTTTAGATCCCTAGAGCATGTAGCTCGAGGGGATAAGGTTTTCTTTAGGTGGAGCATGTCCATCAATTCTGGGTTGGACATGGCCTTGTATGTCAGGGAGAGATCACCTCTGAGTAGGTGGTATGCAACCGAGTACAACTGGAGTTTCTTCAGTCAAGCTGTATAGGGCATCTGTTTGAGGCCATTGATCCTCTTGGTGAGGTACTTCTGTGGTCTTTCCAGCTGTTGCAGGTGTCTTGTAAGCTACATCCCAAATGGGGCATTGTACTCTAAGATGGGTCTGATGAGTGATGAGTAGAGGGGCACAATGACCTCTTTTGATCTGGATGCAAACCCTTTTGTGATTAGGTGGGCCACGTAGAAGGATTTTCTAACCACTTTGGCAATGTGAATATCAAAGGTGAGATTACTATCTACTTGGGTCCCCAGATCCCTTATTACGTCTTCTGTATTTAGGGGACTGCCACCTATGTGGTAGTTTGTGGGTACTTTGTTTTTTCCATTGGGGATGACTATACACTTTTTGGCATTTAGCTTGAGGCCATGATTTTGACACCAGGTATCAGTCTCAGTGAGACCCTTTTGGAGGATGTTTGTGTCAGCCGGAGAGTTAATTATAGCCCATAGTTTAGAGTCGTCTGCGAACTTGGTCAGCCATAGTCCTCCTGTGCTTGCCTGCACCTCTGAGAAGTATATGCCGAACAGGAGGGGTCCCAGGACTGAGCCCTGGGGATCACCACTTGTAACCGGTTTAGAGCTGGACCTAGCTCCTGCAGCTGTCACCATGTGGGTTCTGTCCGTGAGCCAGTTGGCAACCCATCTTGTGATGTAGGGGTTTATGTTCAGGCTGGCGAGCTTGTCTATAATACCAGAATGGGGAATGGTGTCGAAGGCCTTAGCGAGGTCTAGGTAGGCTGTGTGTACCACCTTTCCCTCGTCTATAGCCTTGGCAACTGTCTCAAAGAAGTCCACCAGGTTTAGGAGGCAAGATCTGCCCTTAACAAAGCCAAACTGGGTAGGGTCCAGTGTTTGGAGGTTCCCAATGTCTCTGTTAATGAATTCCATGATGATGCACTCCATAGCCTTGCAGACCAAGCTAGTCAGGCTTATAGGGCGATAGTTCCCAGGGTTGTGGCTCCACCTTTGGGGAGCAGGATAACAGTTGCTGTGCGCCACTCTATGGGTATGTAGCCTGTGGAGAGGCTGATGTTGAACAGTGTGTTTAGGTGAGGGGTTTGTTTGTTAGTTCGTCTTTGAGCTCATGTAGGATGCAGCCTGGGACACTGTCCGGTCCCATTGATGCTGAGTTTTTGGCTTTGGAGAGGGCTGTTTAACCTGAGTGTCTGTGATTTCAGGGACTTTACATTCTTCTGGTATGGTTATGGGTCATTTTTGGGGTGAGATGGGGTGAAGTTTGCGCTGAACCTGTCTGCCAGGATGTTGGCGATATCGGTCAGTTCAGTGTATTTTGTGCCATTCTGCACTAACTTCGAGCAGATCTGAGCATTGCCACTTAGATTCTTGACATAGCTAAAGAATGCCTTGTGGTTATCATGGTGGGTGATCTATAGCAAGCTACAATTTGAATTGCAGTTTTGCCCATTGTTAGCTGTACATGGATGATCTCTGACACATCGTGTTGTGCCACTAACCTGGAGGTGTGGGTATCCTTGATGAAAATGGATACGCCCCACTTTTTGTATTTCGGTTTGGGTTCTGTGGCTGAAATGTATGGTATGAGTTGTAACCTGGTAGTGCTGGTGTGCTCTCTGGAGCCTTAAACCAGGTTTCTGTTACTGCACAGATATCTATTTTCTCCATACTGAGGAGGGCCTCGAGTGCGTGCATTTTAAGGTTTAGACTTCTCGCATTGAATATCATCACCCTCAGTTTTTTGTTACTTGCGCTATTTACAGTGGTGGGTTTGTCTTTTGAGCCTTGCCTAAAAAAGGCACTATGGGGTGGCAAGAACCTTGGCAAGTATTCAAAAGCCTAAGGGTGACAGGTGCAAGCCATCTGTAGTGAAGCAGCGTGGCTTGTCAAGCATGTCATCCCAGGCAGACAGATACTAGATCCTCTTTGAATGACACCAGAAACTTAGCCAATTGTTGAAATCGAGAATTTTTTCTTTATACTGTGGTATCATTCTTGGTGAGGGCAGGATGCTGCTCATGGTCAGGGTCATACCGGCCTGGGCTACATGATCAGAGAGCTCTTCCATGTCTCTTTTCATGTAGTCCAGGGAGGTACGTCTCAGGTCATTCACACCAACATGGATAATGATAGAGTCATATTTGTACTTGATCTGGAGTGACCTGAGTGCTTGTGTTATGTGGCGGATCCTGGCACCCAACAGGCAGCTAACAGTAACCTTCTCCTTATTCAGCCTATTGAGTGGGACATCAGTGTGCCTGACTATAGAGTCACCTATTACTGGTATGCTGGGTATGTTATTTTGCCTTAAGGTCTGTGATTGCATGGCACACTGGTTTTGTAAAGTATGTGATTCATGGTTTGTGTTGGGGGGGTGGAGGTTGCTTGGATGTTTGCTTTGAAGGTCTCTGTTGGTTTCACAGATTTTTATTTAGAGCCTCCGAGTATGTTTTTGTGTATTTATGTGTGTTTTTTGCCAGTGCTGGTTTAATGGGTCTATGTAAGACTGGTGGTGCGATGCAAGTATTTCCCTTCTCCTCTTGACTGTCTGGTCCAGTCTTGGGTTGAGAGAGCTTAGCCTCTAGTTTGGCTGTATAACTGCATCTCTCGCATGTATTAGTGTTTGGTGGTAGGATGAGGGGGTTGACTGTGTACATGAGGCAGTTGTAACATTGCCTCAAAATGCCCAGATTCACCAGTTGGACTGGAGAGTACACCTGAAACTGCCCTTTGGACATGCCTGGATAGGTACAGTGAACTGTTTTACTGGATGGGTGGTAAGGTCAAATAGAGAGCTTTGTCCTTCTGTACAGTACAGGAAGGTCTATTGCTAGGGTTTATAAGTGCTTGCTATAAGTTTTGAGCAAGTGCCGGGCTGTGAAATGAAAGGCTTGAATGCTTAAGTTGAAAGTTTGTCTAGTTCCAAAGGAAAAACTGAAGAGGAGACTTTGTGGAGCAGGAAATAGTTTTACCCTAGCTAACCGATGCTGCCCGGTGTGCAAAACTGGGCAAATATGGTATTTATAGCAGAGAAATGAAAGAGGTAGAAATTAGCCCAAAATGGTCAATAAACTACTAATTTCTGGGCTGAAACCACTCCTCCAGGGACAGATAGGCTGCTCAAAGCTCCCCTCTCTCACAGGTAAACTTAGAAACTTCCTTCTATCCAAGTAAGGTATGGGCAAACACAGAGATTTGTAACACAACCCTGAATTCAGCACTAACCTGAAAACTGGACTATATTAGCTTAGAAAGGCGGGAAACAAGTATATATTTTTTTTCAGAAAATAAAGCAGATAACACTAAAAAAATCAGTTTAAAAGCACAGAAAAATGATAATTATTGTTATATATCACAGATCACAGTTGTAGTCAATGTCCCCAGTAATAAAGTAGGAAGAAACACAAATTCAGTAAAAGCAGATGAATAAAGTGCAGTTTATATATATATATATATATATATATATATATATATATATATATATATATTTATATATATATATATATATATATATATATATATATATAAAACAATAGAAAACAAAACAAACTGATTTAAACAAGTTACCCAATTAACCAGAAAAAAGCACAAAACTGAGCCCTGTTCCAGCAGTCTTCAATCAGACAAGTTCTAACTGCTCACCCCTGCTTACTAGGATGCAGGGAAACCTTCTCCAAAAAAGATGGCCTGGATCAGTGCCTCAAGTTATACAAACAAAGCTAGATTCAGTAGGCCTGAATCTGGTCTATGCTACAGCAACAATGTGCACCAATTTCAGAAAGAAACAGTTCAAATAAGCAGTCACAATAAGCCTGTGACCAGAAATTCCCAGCTCAGAAGGGCAGAATCCAGCCTCTCCTCCCACAAGAGTACAGGCCGCAAACCTTCTTAATGTAGAATAACTGGCCTGAAGCCCAAGTGCTTAAGCCAGAACTAAACACTTTTAGAATAGTAGACACTGGGCCTTCAGTCAGCAATTCCCAGCTGAGAAGGATGCAAGCTACCTGTCTTGCCACAACAGTGCAGACCACATACCTTCTTAATGTAAAACAGCCTGTATGAAGCCCAAGTGCTTAAACCAAAAGAATTAGAATAACAGACACAATTCAATCAGGCTACAACCAAGCAGTAATAATTGCAGCAGAATAAATAAAATTGAGTACTTTTAAGAAAAGCAAAATAGAGTAGGAGGAAACACAACTACAGCAAAAGCAAATGAATAAAGTGCAATTTTTTTTATGTGCAAGAGAGGAAGGAAGAACCTAAGTGAGCTGGCCTTCTCAAATCTTCTCTCTGTATGAACACTAGACTCAGAATGACTTTTGCAGTTCTCCATCCACATGGCATAAAGCCTGTCTGGAGGCTGTCATTAAACAGTGACTGCAGTAGTCTTTATAGGTTACATTTCAGGATATTTAGGAGACATCTTGGGATGTTTTCCAGGCCCAGCAATGCAGTGATTTTGGCTTCAAAGGCTGAACAAATCGGTGTGCAGAACCGACTGTAAATGAAACCAGTTACATGGAGCCACAATATATAACAAATCTGCTATCTAGTAAATTCAGCTCCAGTTTTACTTCCCTCTCTACCCCGGCCACTTCCAGGAAATACCATCTAAAAAAAAACATCTCAACCATCACTGGGGATCAGGTTCTAGATGCACTCTCAAAGGCCAAAAACACTGCATTGCTGGGCCTGAAAAACATCCCAAGATGCCACCTAAATATCCTGAAATGTAACCTATAATGATTACTGCAGTCACTGTTTAATGACAGCCTCCAGAGAGGCTTTATGCCATTTGAATGGAGAACTGCAAAGGTTATTCTTCCGCACAAGGGTGGGCCATCAATGGACACTGGGAACTGCAGACCCATAAGTCTGACCAGTTTCATATGCAAAAGCATGGAAAGAATTATCATAGAAATCATTAATAAGGACAAAACCCTTAAACACTGGATCCAATCAAGTTTGTTTTTGCCAAAGACAGATAATACCTACTCAACCTGTTGAACATTTTTGAGAAAACCACCAGTAAACTGGATGAGGGCAAAATGCCGCATACCTTGACCTGGCTAAGATATTTGATATAATACCCTTCTCAAGCATTTAAACAAACTCATGGATATAGGCATAAACCCATATTTTATGTACAGGATAGCCAGCTAGCTCTGCGATAGGAGCAAGAAAGTTAGGATAGGGGAACCACCTTCACAAAGAGGCCAATGACTAGTGTGATATATAAGGACTTGTGCTGGTCTGCTCCTTTTTGGCTTCTACTTCTCGGAAGTCAAGGCCAATGTCAAGGGCCTCTGGCCGACCAGGTTTGCAGATGATTGCAAACTAGGAACAGTCATAGAATCCCTGAAAGATACTAACATCCTACAGAAAGGACTAACACAGACAAACAACTGTTTACTAGAGACAAATTAAAACACAATGCCAATAAATCTATAATAGTACCCTTTGGGAATTCAGCTACACTAAGAAATTACATCATCGATAGTATACCCCTAAGAATATAATTGGTAGTCATGGATTTGGGTATAAAATGTAGATAGTAACTTAGAGTTCAACCAACATTTATCTAAGGTAGTAAGGAAATCACTTTATGTTACTTGACTTGTAAGCAAGGGCATGGCATGTAGTTCCAAGGAAGTCTTCATTTCACTGTATTCGGCCCTCGTCAGGCCCATCATTGAGAACAATGTCCCTTTCGGTATGTACCTGACCAGGCAGATGCAACAGCTAGAATGTCCACTGAGGTTCCTCATGAAAAGAATACATAACATGTCTTATGTAGATCAGCTAAAAGCCCTATTGCTATAGTCCATTTCCTGCAGACTGTTGAGAAGCAATCTATGCCTGGCATACAAGGCATCCTTGGATCCCTTTCAGATTTTAATTAATTTTAATTTTAATTAAATTAGATTTTAATTTTGCACATCTACAAAATGAATGGGATCAGAATTACTTGATCTAGGGATTTAAACTTTGCTTGCAACATAAATAGGACACACTGGAGGGACAGGTATGTGCCTCAGATAATTCCCCTTCACTGGAGCAGGCTTCCTTGAAGAGCTCTTTCCTAACCCTATTCAAGATAAACCTGGACCATTGGATGGGAAATAGAAATATGCTTCAGGTCGAACACCTATGTCTCTAGAGGACAGATACAGCCTGTAAATCTTGTTCCAACTTTCATTCACCCTTCAAAATAACCGCTAAGGCACATAAACTTGTGGGATACTATTGAGAAGCTTGGCTAGTCTTATACAAGCCCCAGTGGTTGTTAGCCTAGTATACACCTATGAACCTATGAACATCATTCATGAAAGTGGGTGACGTGCCATCACCAAAGCCTGCTGCATTCCACACCTTAAGAATCTTACTGGACATGTATGTAGAATCTGTTAGGGTTTAAAAGAAATGCCTTACATTGCCTGATAGAATAAAATATGGCACCACCTCCATGGCTAACATTCCATCTTTAGGAAGAATGAATGTGCCATATGACTCTTGACTCCTGAAAAAAAGAAATGGGCTAGTTGGGCAAGCAGACTAAAGGTTTGGGGTCACTGGAATGTGGGAACAAAAAATGTAGGCAACAAAAGTAAATGAAAGCTTGCAGCTGTTGATTGCAAAAGGGAGCTTTTTTCATATACTAATTTATAAAATCCTAAAATCTTATTCCATTGCACATACATCACAAATTCGGTTCCATAGAACATAAATAATTGATTAGATATTCTTTACCATTGCATTCATTCTATATATGCTGATGACACCATAAAATACCATTAGACTATCATTTGCAAGCTCATAATATGTCACAAGACATGTTTTTTTTATACTCAGACATCTTGCAAATGTGATTTTAGGCATTTTTATCATTGCCCTGCATACTCACAAAGTGAATGCAAGTTAGCAAGAATATAACTATTTGTTCAGAGAAAACGCAGTCCAACTGATTCTTTTCATTCAATTACTTTCTCACTATCATTTTGGAGGTTTGCGGTTGGAGCTGTTTCCTGCTACTCTCTCCTCCCATTCAGAAATCCCCAGCAACCCCTCATGGCATTACATTTATAGGACCTGGTCTTCACCCAGAACTCCACCTACTGTTTGCACCACCCCTTAAAGGCATACACACAAATATAGACATACCCTGGGCACAACAATACTAGCACTCCTCCTAAACTATGTCTGCATTTAAACAATCCAACTTTCTTTCCTTCCATATATTTACTAACTGATACCAGTGATCACAATTTACTCCATCCACCCCACTCATCTACTCCTATCTATTCCTACCCCTCCTATGTTTTATACCCCAATGTTTCAGCTCCTCTATCACTGATGTCTCTCTCTCTCTACAAATCGACATACCATGCTTCTCATAAATATTACTGTATCCTTGCTCTTTGTGGTTTATCACTTTACAAATTATCATACATCACTTAGTCTTACACACATTTCTCCCCTATCTGCTTCACCTCTAATCATTCAAATTACTCCAGGTCACCATATTTCCAATATATTCAACTCACACAATCTTTACTTAAGCTTCAAATTACTAAAGCCTCACACCTGTTGCACCAAACTAATATTAAGTCTTAAAGTTAAACCAAAACACACTTACCAAACTTACCCATCTTTCTCTTTCTTACCATCATCATCATCATCATCAACCCCATTTTCCCATTTTTTTTTATAGGGTCAGGGTGACGTGTTAAATGTTGCCATCTCTTGGGATTCAGTGCCACACTCCTGATTTCTTCAATACTCATGTCTGACTGTCACAGATCTTCTCTCACACAATCCATCCACCACTTTGCTGGATACCCTCATTTCCTCTTGTCATCTTCCTGTCTGTCCCCAAATCTTCTTTACTGGATTGTCTTCTGCTTTTCTGCACATGTGCCCAAACTACTGTAATCTGTTTTCTTTGATCATTTCTAAATTTGAAGTTACTTTGACTTCTGATCTTATATTCTCATTTCTTCATCTCTCCAATGTATCCGACCACCTGTCTCACGCATTTCATCTCCATCACCTCTAGCCTTCTCATCTGCTCTGCCTATACTGCCCAGGTTTCTGTACCATACAGTAGTACTGGTCACACCACTGTTTTGTACACCTTACTTTTCAGCTTCTTTGGCATTCTTCTGTCATAGACTACACCTGACACTCTATGCTATTTGGCTGCAGCCCCTCTGATTCCAGCTTTGACCTCTTCATTCAGACTTCTCTTCTCCACAACCACCCCTCCCAGATACTAGAAGCTATGTACTTTCTACTATCTTCCCTTCTATTTCAATTCTCTGCTCCTTCTGATTTCCCCCAATTTGCTGCCATTATCACTGTCTTATCCGTGCTTAGTTTCATCCCATGTACCTTCAGTTTTGCATTAAACTCTCCTATTTTTTGCTGAAGTTCTTGCTCAGAGTCTGCCTGTAAGGCCACATTATCTCGATACAACAACTTTGTTGCTTTGTCCCTTCTGACCTGTTTGCTGATGTAGCCCATCACCAGTATAAACAGCAGTGGGCTCAGAGCTGAATCTTGATGCATGCCCACTCCCACTGGGAACCCATCTGTGTGAACGAACACGGTTTGTACTTGAGTCACTGGGTCCTTGCACATAGCCTGCACTAATTCTACCAATGTGTCTGGGACTTTAAACGACCACAGGACTGCCCAAATCAGCATTCTTGAGACCTTGTCATATGCTTCTCCAAGTCTAGGAATGCCCAGTTGGACTCATTCCTCATCTCTAGCTTCTTCTCAACTATCTGTGTCACTGCAAACATCAAGTCAGTTGTGCTGCATCCTGATCTGAATCTGAACTGCTCATCTCCCATCTTACTTTCTATTACTTTGCATATCCATTTATCAGTCACCCTCTCCACAACTTTCATGCAGTGTGACAGGTGTTTAATACCTCTGTACTGCCCACAGTTGTGAAAGTCACCCTTTTCTTCTACAGTGGCATGAGTATGCTTATTTTCCAGTCATCTGGAATATGCCTTTCGCTCAACACTTGCATAAGTGTATAAACTCAGCCATGCCAGAAAGAATTAAAGCCAGATCCCCAGGTAAAAACAAGCTGCCATGGTGGACATCTAGCATCAACAAACTTTACAATAAACACAAAAAGTTGCTGTCAAAGAAAACAAAGGTAAGGCCCCAACAATGGAAAAGCAACCTCCTCAGCCTCAACAGGCAAATAAGACAACTTGTCAAATCATCCAAGAGCTCCTTTGAGAGAAACTTAGCAAGTACAAGAAAGGGTACCCATAAGGCCATTTATAGCTACTTACTTAACCTACAGGTTAGGACCCAAGTATGTGTAGAAGTAGTGGCCAAATGTATCACACACACTGACCCCACAGAAATAGCAAACCTGCTAGTGGATAGGTTTGGGGAATGTTATCCCCTCCTAGATTACAACAAACCTTCCCACAAACTTTCCTCCACCCTACATATCTGAAGAGCAGATCCTCAAAGCCTTGCATAAAACACAACCTCTATGGGACCAGACAACATCCCAGGCTGTCTTCTAAGCAGGCTAAAATATGAACTAGCATCACCACTAAGTACCCTTTTCAGTCATAGCCTAACCACAGGCTTTGTTCCTGTGGAATGGAGAACAGCAACAGTTATTCCCCTCCGCAAAGGTGGCCTAGCAGCAGACCCCGAGGAATTACAGATCCATAGGCCTGACCAGCCTCATCTGTAAGGCCATGGGATATATCATTATGGACTTCATAAATAAAGGCATAGATGACCTCCAGACCCTGGATTCTACCCAATTCGGCTTTGTGAAGGGCAGATCCTGCCTGTTAAATCTGGTGGATTTCTTTGAAAATGTGACCATGGCCATTGACAAGGGCAAAACTGCGCACAGAGCATACCTCAAACTGACAAAGCTTTTGACACAATCCCACATTCAGGCATTACTGATAAACTTAGCAAACTGAATGTAAACCCCTTCGTTGTAAGATGGGTTGCCAACTGGCTCACAAACCAGACACACACTATCAAAGTGGGTGACTCCACATCAACCATCAGACCTGTTACCAGTTGTGTGCCACAGAGGTCACTCCTGGGGCCCCTACAGTTTGGCATATACTTCTCAGAAGTTCAGGTCAAATCTAAGGGGTTATGGCTGACCATGTTTGTAGATGACTGCAAATTAGGTGCAATCATTGAATCCCCAAATGATGTCAGTATACTCCAGGATGGTCTCACACAGACCAATGACTGGTGTCTTAGTCACAGTCGCCAACTGAATACAAAGAAATGCATCATCATTTCCTTCAGTACAAACAATATCCATTCACACTATCAAATCAATAACAATTGCCTAAGTACCCATGAAGTGGTAAGGGACCTGGGATCACAAGATGACTGTGACCTTAACTTTGGCCACCATGAGTCTACTGTAGTAAGGAAAGCTTTTTACATAGCAAACTTGATTAATAAAGGCATTGTCTTGAGAGCAAAAGTAGTTATAACCCCACTATACTTGGCACTTATCCAGCCTATAATTGAGTATAACACCCAGTTTGGCATGTACTGTACAAAGCACCTGCAGCAATTAGAGAGACCTCAGAGGTTTCTAACAAAGAAGTTCGAGACTCCAGCGTATGTCTTACGCAGACCAGCTAAAGTCCCTGTCACTATACGCCGTGTTGTACAGACTTCTTAGGGGAGACCTATGCCTAACCAAATTCACCCTTGCAAGTACAGCAAGTGCACGGGCCCAAAAACCCTTCAGCGCAGCACAGAACTTCTAAATCTGGAGAAACAACTAAAGGAGAAAAAATCTAAACATTTTAATAGGGACATGGGGGACTATGATAGAGGGAAACCCTTTGGATCACACAAACAGGTTAAATTTGGTCAGCCAGAAGTTAAACCTTATAATTAGAAAAGTAAGAGTCCCAAATCAATCCTCAAAAAATCTAAAGACAGGAACAGTAGTACATCTGGTGATGATTCCTCCTCAGCTACGGAGGTGGACAGTAACCATATTTTAGACTCACTCATCCCTAAGAGATGAAATCTGGATGCCCCTTTAGGGCCAGGAAACAAAGGGGAGGCAGAAAACATAGAGATGGGTAAAGGATCTCGAGAGTCTTCTCAAACTAATGGTACAAAAATAAATAACATCTGTAATGTCTTGAACATCTCTTCTAAACAACTATCTGAGGTGGAAATACAAGTATTAAATAAAGGCTTAACTTTTGTACCTGGATTAGTTGTATCAGAAGATTCTTTGGCACAGGATGTAGTAGCATTTTGTCACCTACTCAATTTAAGATTGTTTTTTGATGATGAAACTTCTGGCACTAAAACTAATCCCTTTAAATTTCACAAATCCATCTTTACTTCACCTATGCATCAACAGGTTGCCTCCTTCCAGTCCAGTGTTCTCAAAGATTTACATTTTAATGCTTATGGACATCGCTTATCACCTCATAATCTCTCAAAGATCGAATTACAGGTAGTATCTAATTTACAAAATAACAAGAACCTAGTGATCTTACCTGCAGATAAGGGAGGTGCTGTGGTGGTTATGGACTGGCAGATGTATTGCAATGAAACCCAGAGACAACTTAGGGATGGACGATATTACATGCTTATGCCCCTAGATCCAACCTTCAGATTCAAGACAGAAATAGACACCTTTTTTAAGCAAGCCAGGGATGAGGATATTATTACAGATTCAGACCTATACCATTTAAAGGTACAGGATCCCAAATCTCAGTATTTATATCTTCTGCCTAAAACACACAAGGACTTACATAATCTACCAGGAAGACCCATTGTATCAGGCAGTGGGTCCCTCACCAAACCACTTTCACAGTTCCTAACCAAGTATTTACAGCCGTTATTGAAATTTATTAGAGCATGTATACAGGACACAATGCAATTTTTGGGAATTATTTTTGATATGCAATTAGAACTGAGTTGGCTCTTATGTACATTTGATGTTACTGCTCTTTATACTAACATCCCACATTGGGCTGGCCTTTGTGCATTAAAATACTGGTTAGAGAAAAGTGAACATTATCGGTCTGGATTTAACACATTTCTGATTTGCTTAGCTGAGCATGTTTTAACCAAAAATGTCCTTTACTTTCAGGACCAGTGTTATTGGCAAATACAAGGTACAGCAATGGGGGTATCCTTTGCCCCCATTTATGCTGACCTGTTTATGGCTTATGTGGAAGATCATCTTATTTATGACCCAGGGCACAATTTGTATAGGGAGGAAATTGACATTTGGAGGTGTAATTTGGATGACTGTTGGCTAGTGTGGAGGGCTGACAGTAGCTATCTCCATGAATTTCTTGAATATCTAAATGGGAACAAATGGGGAATCCACTGCATGGTTCACTATCATTTAAACCAGATTACATTTCTGGATGTCCATGAGGATAATACTTTTGCTAGTGAAATTTTTCGGAAATGCCCACAATATAATTCTCTACTACATGCATCCAGCTTTCATCCACAACATGTCATCATGAATATCCCCAAATCGTAGTTCCTTCGGGTCAAATGTGTTTGCTCCAGTTTGGGGAAATATGAACAATACAGGGATTATCTGATACACAGATTTCAAAATTGGGGTTACAAATATGGTAACATTATTACTGCCAGTAACTGGGCCTCTAGCGAGGATAGGAAGGATTTATTGAGATATAAGGCACATTCAATGGTTAAAACATTTGATTTGAGATTAGTTACTACATATGGATGGAATACAGGGGCCTTTTTGGATATTATTAATAGGCATTGGAACATCTTGCTATTAGATCATAGATTATCTGAGATCTTAGGAAATAGATTCCTTTTTTCATTTTGGTGAGGGAGAACACTCATCGGGGGGAGGGGGGGTCCATGATATGACAGCAACGTACAATTACAGGTGAGATATTGTGTGGTTGCATACCTTGTGGGCATTGCACACACTGTATTAGAGTGAATAAACCAAACAGTTCAGCAGTAAAAATATTGCTTTGGTCTATGACATTAACTTTTTGGCCAATTGTAGGTCAGAATGGGTTATATATTTGGCAACGTGTACATGCTCTGCTTTTTATATTGGCCAAACATTCAGACCCCTATGTTTACGGACTGGGGAACATCTGAGTGATATTAGGAATAAGAGACAATCAAATGCACTATTCAAACATACACTTAAACATGGAAATGCTTCTTACAGATTTACTGTCATTGGTAAAATATTTGGTGAGAAGATGAATAAATCTGGGTGGCATACTATCCTTAATGCTAAGAAAAGGAAGTGGATTATTAAATTACGTGGGCTTTTTCAGCCCAGATTAAATGATCATTTATAATTAGCCAATAACCAACACTGTTTAATTCATTGATTTGTATAAATTATGTGGCTGTGACAAGTTTATGTTTAAAACTGAGGAAGGCTATTTCAACCAAAACCGGTCTGGTTGAATTTTTGTGGGGGCTACAGGGTTTTTCCTTACCCCTTTTGCTATTTATGCTTCATTAAAGAGAAGTTATGTTACCACACTTAGTGCTGGCCTTGATTTTTGACTTTGCTGGAGACTTACGCCTGACCCATAGAGCAATCCAAGACCCAGACATAATGAACTAGCTGCATATCCATAAGTCAAATGGGACTAGGGCTACCTGTTCCAGGGACCTATATATAGCCTGCAACTTAAAGAGGACATGCTGAAGGGACAGATTTGTCTCCCACCAACTGCTGCTTCTTTGGAATAGGCTACCGATTCATGTAATACAGAGCACCTCAATGACACTGTTCAAGAGGAGGCTGGATGAGTGGATGAGGCACCATAAATTCTTATCAGGGATAGAGCCCACAGACCTCCTGGACATGGGTAATCATCATTAAATGTAATCTTGGATATTGACTAGAATTTCTATGATATTACATTGGGATGAAATAGCTAGGCTTCAAATGACCTTTGGGTCGAAAGCCTAGTAATCTCCTATGATTCTATGAGTAACCTCAGTAGCCAGTTCTCCCCTATCTCACCCAGCATCTTTATCATATCTGCTGTGAACTCATCTGTGGCTGCTGCTTTCCCTAACTTCATTTTCCTTAGTGCTGTTCTTGCCTCTTCTAGGTTGGGCTCCTCCTCTTCTCTCATTGTAGTCTGTGTCTGGGGCAGTACAGCTTCTGTGGGGTTTTCTTCATTCAGAAGCTGCAGGAAGTATTCCTTCCATCTACCTTTGATGTCCTGTGGAATGGTCAGCGGATTGTTACTGGCATCCCTTATGAAGGGTGTTTGATTATCTCCTTTAACTTTCTGTCTTTGCCTTGCAACCTGATAGAGTTTCTTTGTGCCACCTACTGAGTCATTTTCCAAAAGCTGGTAGAGTGTCTCTGATGCCCTGTTCTTTGTTATTGCAACTCCTATATTACCTTGTTTGCTAGGCAGCCAGTATTCCATTATCCCTGGTCTGTCTTTTCTATCTTCCACTTTTTTCTGCACTTATTCTTTCTTTTGATGACTTCTTCAACTTCTGCATTCCACCACCAGCTTTTCTTGCATATCTTATTGCCATACCTACTTCAACCACATATCTAGTCTACAGTCCTCACACATGTTGTTTTGAGGTGCTACCATTCTTCTTCAACTCCATCTATTTCCTCCTTTACTGGGGTGTTAGCACCTTAAATAATTCCTTGAACTGTTGTGCTTTCTCTCCATTCAACTTCCAGGTCTTCAGCCTGGTTTCCATTGACCTCAGGACCTTCTCTGACCACTGCATGCAGTTGATTTTGGCAACTAGTGGTTTATGCTGGAGGCCGACTGTTTCACTCTCGTAGCACTATGTGGGGATATTCACCCAAATCACAGCCCCTCCTTCCATACTGATTCTCCAGTGCCCTCCAAAACTCACCCCAAAGGAAGCAACCCTTCCTACTCATCCCACCCATCTCCTTCCAAAACATGGACCACACCTCCATCATCAAAACCATCAAAACCCAACCCTACCGACCTCATGTTCACCCAAACAGTTTAAATTAATGTCCTTAAATACTCCTAGCATCTATAACAACATTTCAGAACTCCATGTCTGGATTTCTTACCATAAACCAGATACTCTTGTGATAACTGAAACATGGCTAAAACCCCATTACTTAACTCTGAAATTTCACTCAAAAAAGGGTAGTGGAGTAGCTTTACTATTCTGTGACTATCTTGAAAACCTTCCCCCTGAATAAAGCTATTCCCAAATTCTATAATGCCAAACTCCTGCTCTCCCATCTTAAACAAAATAACCATAAACAACTATAGCACTGTATATTCCCCCAGGCAATAATGCTGCAACTCTGGAAAACATCCTATACTGGATCACACGTACATTTTCAACTGAAAAGATAATCCTCTGTGATGTTAATTTTGATTGGCAGATTATATTCACAAAATACCTATTAACTAACCTCAACCTATTTGGCTTGGCTCAACTCATTTCCTCTCCCACATGTTATAATGTCCCCAAAACTGCGGCCCAATTCTTTACTGGATATCAATGCCTGATTCCACTAAGTATGCCTCCAGTGGCACCCCCTCTGATTCCCTCGGTGACCACCTCCCTGAATATGCAAACAGTTTTGGTACTCACCATGTCAAACAACACTTACTTAGAACTTCTCATAACCTCACTAATTTTAACCCTGATAATTTAAGAGAAAATTAAGATCTTTGATTGGTCTGTCCTAAAAAAAAATATTCTGCTTGATGAAGCTGTACACAAATGTATCACACTTTTCCTGAAAACCTGCAGTAGTCTGGCTTCAACAAGAACAGAACAAGAAAAGTACAACCATTATCTTTGATTATCCACTCAAGGCGGGCACCTAATGTATGAGTGAGATAGGGCTAGGAAAAAAATGGTTAAAGCATAGATCTCCCTAAAACCTACAACACTCTAAAGAATTACATAACTGTACTAAAAGACACATTAACACAGAAAAGACAATTTACTACAGTAACTACTTACTAAATCAGTGCTACAACCCTAAATAAATCTGGTCTTCTGTTATAACATATTCTATCCTGGAACAACCACCACTTCTAATCCTGCCCCAAATAACACTCCCTCTGAAACAGCTGCTCAGTTTAATACTCATTTTACAGAAAGCATTAAAGTCCTTACTAAAGATTGTCCACCTATCAGTCATGACATTCTAACAATCCTGACATTTCCTCTCCTCAGACAGCAAAGATAATGGTTATACTTTACTCATTCTGTTCTATTCCACCATAAAACCCATTCGTACCTCCTATATCAAACTGCTGGTCCGTAAACTGAAACCCTCTTTTCCTTCAGTAGATAGTCTCCCAACAGAATACCTAAAGCTAGCTGCCAGTTTGATAGCCTATCATGTCTGTTCTAATTAATAGATCTATCAAGGAGTTATACTTTTCTTCTCTATGGAAAAAACATCCTTCATCACCCCCCTTAATATAGAGGAAGCTCATCTGAATTAATCAATTACAGACCTATGTCCATATTATCCCCTTTATCAAAACTTCTGGATAAGTGTATTCACAAGCAACCACTTGAACACATGCTTCACGAAAAGCTCCTGATCCCCATGCGGCATGGTTTTAGACCCACCCGTAGCACTAACACAACCTTATTAACCTTCCCAGATACTATCAACAAAGCCAGACTCAAAGACAAACTAATTACGCTACTTTTACTCTATTCTCTCACCAAAAACTCATCTGCCAGCTGTCTTTCCTAGGGCTATCACAACCCACATTACTATAGTTTATTAGCTAATTAACTGATAGATGCCAGTCTGTTAAATGGCTCTCCACTTTTTTCCCTTCTTTCCTGTGAATACTTGTGTGCTACAGGGCTCCATTCTTGGACCTCTACTCTTCAATATACTCACTAACAATCTACATAAATTCTCAGCAAGCTTCCCTCATAAAAATTCACTGATGATTCCACCTTAATATGCACGTCAAATAACCTCATATATCTTCAGATAATTACTCAAGAAGCCTTTAACTCTGTTGAAAGCTGGCTACATGATAATAACCTTCTGCTACCCCCCAAAATAAACAAATAAATCAATACATTGCTTCTTTTTTTCCAAAATCTCATTTCTAAGGGAAAAAAAACAACTTTACAAATTCTTCCTTAAACAATACTGTGATTGAAGTAACCTCACATAAAAAACTAGTTGGCAGGACAACCATTGACAATCTGTCTTCCTCCATATTATAAACTCTTTTGGCCAAAACTTATCACATGATCATTCACTACCCATACAAGCCAATATAGCCAACCAATTACAACCTAATACATAACCAAGTAATTACAAATCAGAAAACAATATTTTTCTTCATACTTCTCCTATCAACTCCCTCTACCCAACAGGCTCACCCTAATATTTTTGTAGTTTTCTGCCTCCCATTTCCTTTCTACACTCCTCTATACAGCTATTTCACCCCTCCCATCATGCATCTACATCTACTTCCCCTAAAAGGAACTTTAGCCATCCTAAGCCAATTAACTTCTTATGAGGCATGCCCTACCTACGCTCAAATCAAGTCCTCAACAAAAACCTACTTTCCCCTGTCCACATATAGAACTCCTTGATTTGGCCATCCCTCTTCAGCATAGATAAAACCTATACTAAATACAAAACGCCACACTCCAGTGCAAAAAGGGTATATAAAACTACTTCTCCACAATCTCAAAAGCTCTGCTATCCACCCTAATAAACTAATAGAGAGTGGAGATGTACATCTCAACCCTGGCCTAACACTTGCCTGACATAAACAAACCCAACACGGACCTTCCCAAACCCCTGCATAAATATTCTTCTCCTCAAGAATTCCCTAAAATATTGCAAACCTCAGTTTCTTCCTCCAGCCTACAAATGTATAATCTGAATGCCCAAGGCATCCATAATAAGATATCAGACCTTCATGCATGGACTGAATTCCATCAACCCCACATCCTAGTTATCACTGAAACCTGGTAAAGACCTGAAATTAAAGATGAAGAAATTATTCTTCCTGGCTACACTATCATTAGGAAAGACAGAATAGGTAAACAAGCTGAAAGAGTGACCATTATAATTCAAACCACTTTACAAATCCATATCCACCTTCCAACTGTTCAGCAGTACAGCAGTGAAGAAATATAATAGCTAAACTCCACATACAGTCAGAAATCCATAATCATTGTAGCAGCTTATATTCTCCCCAAAAATGCCAAGACTACCAAAAAGGGTAGGGCGGGTGGCCTAATGGTTAAGGTGTTTGCCTTGTAAGCACAAGGTGCAGGGTTTGAGTCTCACAAGGGATAATTGGCTAGGCTTAAAATGGCTCGCAAGGGCACTTAGCTTAGTACTAATCTATGAACCTATGAACCTATATACTTAGCTATTATCATTTACTTTCAACCAATAAATCATTCTGCTCAGTGACCTTAACAGAGATCATACTTCTAACAAACCTAACTCTGGCCCCATAATATAAATCTCTATCATTCTACTCAACTGAATAAACAACCTACTTGACAAAGTATCCCCAATAAATTCATTGTAGACTGCATAATCTCAACCAACACTGAAAAAAATACTCTAGCCAGCACCTTCCCAGACTCTCTCAGTGATTATCACCTCACCTACATCAACAGAGAATATCACAAGCCCCCAAACCCCTGTACTTCAAATCTGTATGAGACTTCAATAATTTTGATAAATACATATTTAATGACACTCTTAAACAATGTGACTGGGAGCCCCCAAAATATCTGCCTTTAGATGAAGCTGTCTATGACTTCATTAACTCATTCTTCACCATACTAAACCAACAAGCCTCAGTGAGACATAAAAGAGTAAAAATTATTTCTGCCATATGGCTACCCCATCCAAACTAAACAACTCATGAGAGACAGAGGCAAAGCCTGGAAACAATGGCACAAAACTAGGACACAGCCCTGCATACATAGATACTGGTGCTTTAGAAACCACACAAAGGCACAAGTGCATTATGATAAGAAGTACCACTTCTCCACAAACTAGACTACACATATAAAAAATTGTTAAAATGTAAACCACCTCCTAAAACCAGGTGAAAAACCTATCCCAAATCCGTTCCCATCTGAAACCAGAAGGAACATTGCAGACAAATTGAACTTCCAGTACTCTACTTAACTCAGAAAATAACAACCTATAACCACCTCACCTAACACCCCCTGACCATACAGCCACACTCAAACCCAACCTAACAACCATCCAGACAAATACCATCAAAAATACATTAAAAATTGAAACCCACAACACCAGCTCCTGACAAGTTGCCATCTGAATACCTCAGTATAACCACTGACACCATTTGTTATCCTGTATCTATCCTAATTAATAGAGCCATTACAGTAAACTACATCCCAACTCTATGGAAAGCTTTCTTCATAAGTTCATTACACAAAAGTGGCACATCCACCAAGCTGTCAAACGATTGCCCCATAGCAATCCTTCCTCACCTCTCCAAAGTAATTGAAAAATGCATACATCAACTCCTAGCCTTTCTATTTGATGACCAATTACTTTCTGCTATCCAACATGGCTTTCAACCCCAACACAGCATAAAACTGCCCTGCTACATTTTCTAGATGTCATTAACCAAAGTAAAAACTCAGGTAATTTTGTTTCCACTCTTTTCATGGACTTGTAAAAAGCCTTCAACATGGTTTTACATCAGCTACTCTGCCAAATGCTAAATTTTTACAGGCCTTGCAACTCCTTTACCTAGCAGGTTCACCATCTACCTAAACAATCACACCCAGCCTGTAAAATGCAATGACTCCCACTCCACCTTCCTTCCAGCCACTACAGGAGTCCCTCAAGGCACCATACTTGGGCCAGTACTTTTTAATAGTTTTATTAATGCACAAGGAATCAAAACCCACCACCATGATACAATATGCTGATGACTAATCTTTAGTTTGCTCAATCCCAAATCTTCTCACCTTAGAAGCTATCACACAGGAAGCTTTCACCTCTATAGAAAACTGGCTAAATAAATTTCAGTTGCTCTTAAACCCCAGCAAAATCAATCTAAACTTATTCCTTCCTAAAAGCATCTATCAAAACAACACTGACCTTAATATTATCTCATCAAACAACACAACAATTGAAAATGCCACCAGCAAAAAAAATCTAGGAGTTTTCATTGATAACAAGTTAAAATTTGAGGAGCACAAATTGACATTGCAGTCAAAAAGACACACTGTAAACTAGACTCTTCACAGAGCAAAGCAATTGCTAAGTGATCATAGTAAAAAAAATAGATGTCACCTCCCTTCTCCTTCCCACCCTTTCTTACACCTGAACAGTATTCTCAAATCTCAACTCTTACACTAAAACACAAACTAGAAAACACCTACAACAAAATTAGCACATTTGCCTGCAGCCTCCCAAACCACTCCCATCACTGCATGATGCCCAGTACCCGCAACTGTCTTAAACTTCCTGAACATATCATCTTCTCCTAGCTACTAACAGCACACAAAATACTTCACCATCCACTTAAGACACCCTCACTGTCAACTCTCATTTAATGACATGTACCACACAGAACCCTAAGATCCTCAGAACTTAAACGTTTTCCTAATAAAACTAATAATTATTACGGTGACTCACTGTTCTCTGCTGTGATCTCCAAGGCATGTAACAAACTTCCAAACCATAGCAGGCTTTTAAATAACCCTCAGTAATTCAAATCTGCCTTAAAGTATTACTTAGCAAGTAATAAACTATGCAACTATACCACACCTATAGTTTAAAAGATGTAATCCTAACACTATCCAATATGGATACTATTAATATGAAGACAACAAATCCTATCATTGTAAATCTAAAAAAGTAATTTTCTACATATTCATTAAAAAGCATATAAAAGTGTGTTTCTAAGTTGGAATTTATTGTGAAGAAGTTGCAATAAAATAAAGAGGAATAAAATTGCTAAATATATTCAAAATGTGTCCAGGAGTAATCTGTTCATGATTCTAGGCCTTCCCCCCCCCATTATTTTTGACTTTGT
Source organism: Protopterus annectens (assembly GCF_019279795.1). Taxonomy (NCBI): domain Eukaryota; kingdom Metazoa; phylum Chordata; order Ceratodontiformes; family Protopteridae; genus Protopterus; species Protopterus annectens. Next base: position 1,255,536,317 of record NC_056728.1, read on the forward strand.
CTTAGTTTTTTGATCTTAGAGGTAGAGAGATATGGCATTATGCTGATAAATTTAGGTACAGTTCTCTGTTTTTAACCCCTGACATTGTTTGATCCCTTATTTTTTCCAGGTACGTTGGGAAGAAGTTATTTGTATACCTTAGACATATTCCCTGAAGAGTTCATATATTTACCTTGGGAAGAAGAGCTCAGGATGCATAGACATAGATAAATGAATAGTTTTGATGCAAAGAGAAATGTCATCTGTTGTTTAAGTAACATCAGTAGATTAACCAGTTGTCCTGAATATGGCCAGACAGAACAGGTGGACAGTCCTTAATACTAAATTCTGTGATTCTGCATACTATTTTGTAACTATTAAGGTATTGTACCACATTTTCAATAATGGCTAAGCCCATTTACAAGACAAGTCAGTGTGCATTAATTTTTGTTCACATTATTCTTAATGAAATTAAACAGGATGTAAAATGTGTCTTCTTTTTAACTAACTGTGCATTTGATAATTCCTAACAGAAATCTCATGTGTGTTGTTGCAAGAATCCATTAGTAAGTAATAACATGTAACCTTTAATTTCACTGTTAGCTCAATTACTTAACTGCCAGAAAATGTGTACACAGATTTAAGCATTGTTGAAAAAAAAAACAGAACTGTGCAATGACCTGTTTATCCCTGATTGGTGCAACTTTATTTCCTGAAATATGCTTTCCATTATTTTTTTTCTAAAATCAGCCAATACTATGGTTGTGCAGCAAATCGCAAATGCATTTCAGATTTTTGAGATGTATCAATAAAATATTGAGTAAAATGGACTGAAGTAATGACTAAAAATTCCATACTTCTATTTTTTTTGCAATCAAATTCTTAAATAGCATGACAGCACTTTATATTCTGCACGTTGCTGGCTATATCTGTCACGTTACCCCAAGCTCTTATGAGCACATTCACGTGGCAGTTACAAGCTATTTATAAGGGAAAATGCTTTATTTATTATTATGGCTCATGATGTATGTCTTGCATACTTTTTCAGTAACCTTCTCAGGTATTGATACATGAGGCAATGAAAACTCACCTCTGATCTGCAAGGTAGTAAAACTTATCACTAACAAACTACCAAGTATGAATGAAATCATTATACAAATATACAAGAATAAGATAGATCATTCACCTTTCTTGGGTCCCATGCTGTATTTCCTGAGTTCATATTTTCCGTATTTTATTTACTGGCTAATTGCCAATAAATACTATGTATAATGTACAAGCGCCTCCTTTTAGCGACACCAATGAGCAGTAGTCTGGTTATATAATTGTTCTGAACTACACAGGACATAAGCAGGAGAATGAAGGAGTAAAATGTGCTAATAAAAGATTGTGTCTATTGGCAATTCTTAACTTTAACTATCTGTGTTTCTCCACAAAAATGTATTTAATGCATTCAGAATAGTCCCCCATCTGTAAATACAATTAATCCCTGCTTAAAGTGAGAGAAGGAAACATTTTGTACAGTGACGTTAGACATCAGTAAAAGATGATCAGCAGCTTGTAGAAACTGAATAAGCAGCTTTAGCCTAAAATACAAAATATTTTCTACAGTCAGGCTATCAATCTAGCAATCAATTAATCCATTAGTTAATCTAATGGGACAAACAACAGACTAAAGATAGCTGGTTACTCTACTTATAAAAGCTTTCATAATCAGGGTTTTGTGTCATATCTCTCTGCAGATTAAGTCTGAATACTTCCAGCATTGTGCAAGTTCCAATAGGCTGTATGTTTCAATGCTCTTATTGTAAGTAATTTAATGGCGGTGGTCCACTGAATGTGAAACAGGCTGCTTAGTTTTACTGCAATATTTTTCCATCTCTAGATGTTCAAGCTCCAATTTTCCATTGAAGCAAATAGTGCATCTGGCAGAATACTATGCAAAGCGTGAAGTATATTTTGGAGGTGAATTTTCTGGAGAATGAATTAAAGTTAAAATTCTTTATAAATACAACAGGCATATCTGCTGTCACTCTGACATGAAATTAAAAATTTCCGGTGTTATTGAAATAGCCTAGTGCTTGATGCAGCACTTAAGTCAGACTTATCAAGTTTTATGTTTACATTTCCAGTTTGGTATGATTCTATGCAAAGGCACAACCTACTGTTAGCATGTTTTAAAAATCCAAAGTCCCCACTTGTTTTAAATACACTTTAGATATATACTTCAACAACCAGTATTAGTTTTGTGATGATTATGATGAATTCAGGGAAACAAAAGTTGAAATACAAATTCATGAGAAACTTTTGCCTGCACTTATATACTCACAGTCTGAAAACTGCATTAACCAGCTTTGTGGCATGAATTGTTGTGGAAGATACTGAGACAGTTCCCCTTTTTTTACCAGGAGAGGTACTATAAATTTCATTTCATACTGGTGATGGTGTGAAAGGTCAGACAAACTGACTTACCTTATGGGGGAAGTGAAGTTACCACTGGATTATCTGATTCAGCGTTGCTACTGTTGAATGTTCTGTGTAACCACAGGGCGCCATGGTTAGAAACTCTGTGAAGTGATATGATGGAGTATATGCTGGAGAAATACTGCAGGTTGAAGCCCTAAAGGAATTGATGAAAGAATGCCATCATGCTGTGTGGTGAAGTATGAAGGATGTGAGGGGGTACAACACAGAAATGGAAGGAAAAAGAAATACATTTATTGTGCTTTACTTGAAAGTCAGTCTAAAGGGAAATTAGTGCAAGAACCTTGTGGTGAGATTAAGATCTTCACCAGATTGATATTTCATTTTAGAAAAATTGGGGACCATTAGACTTTTAGGTAGTAGAATTTAATGGGTTCACCCAAATATGATCAGGGCCTTTCTATAAAGCAAGCTGTGATGCAGAAAGATTTTTGCAAAAGTTGTCTGGATATGAATAGAACAAACATATCAATTCTTGCAAAGATTTTGCTGCCTATAATTCAACACTCAACATAATGTGTAGATTATGGCAGCTGCTTATAAATGATACTATGGATGTAAAGGTATCACAATAACACTTCAAATATTAGATAAACTTGAGGATTCACTACAGGAGAGTGTGGATGGGTTTGAACATGATGTAGAGAAAGTGATATTTTATGGCATGGATCAGAAGGAAGGGTTGTTTACATGGTAATATTTGCAGAAGTGGTGTTAATCTTTATATTGGACAGCTGAAATATGTTGTATTTGTGAGAGCAAAACATACACATTAAGTGTAAGATTCCCAACAAATATGGCTCTTTCACATGCTTGCATTCCAGGTGCTTGCATCACAGACGTGTTTAGCTGAATGCTCTTGTGCGTTTTTGAGTGTGAGAGACTTGGATACACAGGCTTTCTTCTGGCAAATCCAAAGGCAGTATATTTAGTTGGAAAACTGGGGTAATTGTGACAGAATTGCCATGTTGCATTTTTTGTTAATTTGTTGATGATGATAAGTACAAATATTTTCGGCAAAGTGCAATAAGGTAGTAGAAGTGAGTAGTGGGATCATATTCAGAGGCATTGAATATGATTATCTTTGCAATATACAGAAAAAGATAATTTTGGTGAGACTGCTACATAAGCAAAAACATATGGGAGGCATAACCTGGTAGTGATAGAAGGGCTACTTATGTATTGAAAAAGCAACAGGAGGCTGTTATAGGCGCTGAAGAATCAGATTTTATGGAAGCGAGAAAAGTGAATAGGTTACAGAAAAAAATGTATTTCAAGAGAAAGTTAAAGCAGAGGTTTGGGGTATTAATAAAGAGCAGATTTCATTAACATCAGGCAAGAGTAATGAAAGTAAATACGCGAAAAGCCTTGTGAGGCTTGCTGGGCCAAGCTGACTGAAAAAAAGAGAAGGGATGGTGCAAAATGTTAATAAATAAATCACAACAAAAAGATAAACCAGGAATAGTAACTTTTCCCTTTAGTAGGAAGAAAGTAATGTTTTTTAGGAGAATGGCTGTAACAAACCAAAGAAAGTGAAGCACACTTGTTGTAGATTTCTAAGATGTCAGAATAAAAACAAAGCAATCGTATTGGAAAAGTGCCAAATGTAATCATGTATATGTGTTTTCTCTGTGTATGTGTGGTCAGTACATGGTTTGCATTGTTCATAAAAGCTAACTCAGGAACTGTAGTTAAAATGCTGTAACAGTAGAAACAGAAGGGGCAATCAGAATTAATAAGAGAATAAAAGAATAAGTTGGAGGATTACCAGTTTGTACATGCTGTATAATCAATGAAGAGAGACAGAAATTGTTTACTAAGATTAGACCTTTCTTATAGTTGAAATTTTACAAGTGGGAGTGTGAAAGAAAGGTAGAGTGAATGACGGCATTACAACAGATTTAAATATGAAGTCAGTAAAGGAAACAATAGAATCCTTGTGGATGATGTGTGCTGAGCTAGAAGGATCTACTTCATTCACACAGATATTGATTTTATTTTCTTCAGCTGCGAAGGGTGTAAGGAAGAATCTGATTTTTAGATTACAAGGTGCTATAGGTGGGTCTATATTATATTATCAGAAAGACAGGTCCAAGAACACCACTTCCATAGAAAATGCCATCCAGCGAATTTGGTTTTGTGGGGGGGCTGCACCCCTCACACCTCCCCCTAATTATATATACTAACTCCGAGATCGCACTACAGTCATGTATGTGCCATTCATGGACCTATCTTTTCCATAATATAATATAGACCCGCTAAGGGTTTTTTGATATGGCCCAGAATAAGAATATTGATAAGGAATGGCATATTTAAAATAGAAACTAATAAAAGAAAGGAAATAGGAGCAACCGTTTACTTGGCAGAATCTGCAGGGATGCTGATATCTTATGAATTAGGGTTTGAATGGTGGTCTACGATAAGGGGTGAGACTAAAGGTAAATATTACTTTAAATGTAGGTCAGTAAGAAAAAAAAAGAGATAGAAAATATATGGATTATCAAGTTCCATGAGCCATATGAAAAGTGTATTAAGAGACTGTTTTAGAACAGAAGCAGCCCTCGAGACAAAATGAAGGTAAATTAAGAAGTGATTTCAAAAGCATAAGTACTGCATTAAATGGAATGAAAAGGTGCCACGTTTTCTGAGAGAGACAAGAAAATAGGTACATATGATAACTTTGTTAGTTAATAAAGCAAAGTGTTGGAAGTGTCATATCAGGTGCTTGACGTTGTATGCAACATTTTGAGCTTTTTTGGAGAAGTATTTTGTCAAAAGTGTAAAGGTAGATGAAAGAGTCAAAAGGATACCTCATAAAAGGAGAAAGATTTTGTATGAAACTAATGGAGATTACTAGTGCTCTAGCAAAAAATGGGAACAATCATTATTTTATAAGAACATGGAGTCCATTCAAATAGAACTTTATGCAGAATGTCTAAAGGAAGGAATGCAGTAGAAACAGAAATGCAATGATGATTAATCATATGTAGGTAAGAATATGCATGCAAACATATTTAAACTAATGTGGAAGAAGAATAAAGGTGCAAATAAGATTGGGAACTGAAGGTTAGTGGGCAACATGAATTACAGAATACTAGCTAAAATTATTCATTTGATAGTATAACTTTGCAGGAAACTAGGCAGAAGAGGAAGTTTATGGAAAAGGAAGCGGTAGGAAATGAAGAGACGTTAGCGTTAGTAACAGTTTATAGTTTTGTGTAAGTCAGGGTAGGCAAAGTCATCTTTTGGGGGCTTTTATCTAAATCTTTTAATAGTGCTAATCATTGCACATTTGTGTTGAGGTATATTATCAGTGGGGGTTTTGTGAGATGATTGTAAGACATTTACAAAAGTACTATTTTGATTCTCCCGATGAATGGTATCCTTGGAAAACTCATGAAAGTTAAATCAAAAGACAAAACAATGGTGTCTGATCTCAATATCTGAACTTGGTAACAGCTCAGATGGAGTAGAAAGAAATGGAATGGAGCAGTTTATGGAATATTATATATCCACTGATTTATTCATTTATTTATTGTGACTTTTACCCAGCTGCCTGCTGAACAGCAACAGTGGTGGCTCCATGTTCCCTTTCTTCCCAAGGCACAATAGGAGCATCCTGCTGGTGGGGCAGGTAGGACATGTGAAAAAAAAAAACCCACTAAAACACTGTACCAACAAAGTGCAGAATATATAATTCATGGTAACAACTCTCCCATAATCTACTGTTAAAAAATGAAAAAAAAAATTTCCCTACACACACACACACACACACACACACACACACACACACACACACACGCACGCACGCACGCACGCACGCACGCACACACGCGCGCACATATGCACACATAAATACACAAATGCTATATTCATACAAACCCTGCAATGTTCACAACACAGAAAAAAATAGTAATTTGTCATTCTCAAGGATTATAATTTTGTATGAAGTGTTGGTATACTACAGTGTGACAAGTCAAGGGTGTAGCTACCAGTACAACAGAGGTAGGAAAATGTCATGCTCAATGACATTATGTACCTCAGAAAAAAAATCATTAACCTAAATTCAAGAACAGAAAAATAGGAATTATTTTGGTCTGTACTGAATTGCAAGGAAAATACTTTTAAACAGACACATTACATTTTGTCAGCATTCAAGATTATGCAAATTGTCTTCCCATTGCAGACACTGGTGAAAAGAAATTTAAATGTCTATTAAATGTTCTTTGAAGTAGAAATAAGAGTGGTCAGTTAACAGCTGCTGGAGTAGAAGGATAATTTTAAAGGAAAACTCCACCCTAGAACTAAAAAAATATGTTTTTTCAGTCTATCTTTGTTTCCAGACCTATTTTAACACCTCCGAATAACTCTAAGTGCTTTATTTGTATTTTAGCATGTTTCCCACAACATGGCTACCGATGGGGCTTGATATAACAACGTGATCTTCTTCTGCTTCAACCCTTTTTCTTTCCCATAAAGCATTTCAAGTCTTCTTTCTATGACTTATGCCAGACATAAGGAAGTCACTGTGAATTCCCATGCCACTGACATATAATGGGAAATGTGTGACTCATTGTCAGTTTGTATTCCTTCTGTAAGATGGCTGCTTCTTTTCTTTGGCTAATCACCCTCATTTATGTTTTGCGCAGAGCTTCTTTTACACTATACTTTGAAGTTATCTAGCTACAGTCACAGAAGTATCTAAATTTGAGGCCTTTGTTCTGGGTGTTCTTTTGTAGTCCAACATGAATTGACAGTCCCCTCCCCCAACACTACTGCAAAGGTGTTAAAACTGTCACTGCAACAGTCAGCTCAGAATTGAAAGGAAGGAACGTCCAGTCTAAATTTCTTCCCCTCTGCCTGCAGTAAGAGTTATATATTTATTTAATCACTTTGCCAGCAGTAGAGAGAAATGTTTATATAAACACTTTCAATTTAATTTTTGCAAGCAATTGTTGATTATTTCAGTGTGTTTTATTACTAGTACGTTTTGATTAAACCCCATTTCTGTATACAAGCCGTTATTATGTTAACTTATTTTTGCGTCAGCATTTCTTTTTGAGGTACAGTTGTCTTGTGACATGCTGTTTTGGTAATTTCCTGGCATTCTACTCATCTCCACATTTTTAAAATGACAGCAAAACAGTAATGTGCAAACCTGACTTAATGATACTGGCTCAGTAAAAGAATGTACTAAAATCTCACTGTAGTCTACAGTCCATGTATTGAAACATTTTTTGGGGGGGAGCTGGGTTGTCCCTTACTGAATATTTTAGGGAATAAAGTATCACTTGCATTACGCATACTGCACACTGCTCTGTATGGAATAGTCAGAGAACGAGATGTGCAGCTATTCAGGATGTGCAACATACTAGCTTCGGCAGGGAAAATGTTTTATAAAGGAGAAACAATTTTAGCAAAATGTAGAATCAGTGCATGACTGTCTTTGTTTGACTGAGTTGTTTGTAAGATATGCAAAGTAATAGTGGGAGGACAACAGCAAAGCTCTATATTTCATATATTGTGGATTCAACATGGTAAAAGCCTGTTATTGAAGCTGTTGTTTTGAAGCTGTCTTTCTGCCATTTTGGTTGTTTAGCAAGTTTTGAATACTCAGATGAAATAGTAATACCTGTGATGCAACGCTCTTCCAATATTTACATTGTTTTTTGTTCTGCTGAGCGTTCTTTAGCGGAATTCACTTCTTTTTCTGGAAAGTTAAAATAAGTTCATGAGCCCACTGCATGATTGGGACGTAGACTGTAAACTGTAAAAACAAATTCATGAGCCCACACCATGATTGGGACCGTACCCTATACAACAAGTTCATGTGCCCACAGCATTATTGAGATGTACCAAATCAAATCCAGCAAGTGCTCTTACACTGGCAAGCTTTAAGACTTTGAGTCTTTGTTAAGTGCTCAAATTCAGTGTACATAGTTTCAGGAAAAATGTAGAAAGGTTACTGAGGATAAGCGGTTAACTTCACAAATCAGGCAGCTGGAAAACCCAAGCAGTTGAGGCAGAAGCAGAGGGAGGGGTAGAGAAATTGCTAGAGCATTTAGCAAAAGTGCTAGCCGAGGGGGAACAAGGTGCAGTTTGGTTGCCAACAATGAGCTGGCAGTGACCCTCTGGCTTCATCTAACACATCTTGCTTCAGTTGTGGACCAACCACGAGCTGGCAGTGACCCTCCGGCTTCATCTAACACATCTTGCTTCAGTTGTGGACCAGCCACAAGCTGGCAGTGACCCTCAGGCTTCATCTAACACATCTTGCTTCAGTTGTGGACCAACCACGAGCTGGCAGTGACCCTCCGGCTTCATCTAACACATCTTGCTTCAGTTGTGGACCAACCACGAGCTGGCAGTGATGCTCCGGCTTGATCTAACACATCTTGCTTCAGTTGTGGACCAGCCACGAGCTGGCAGTGACCCTTGGGTTTCATCTAACACATCTTGCTTCAATTGTGGAGAAGCAGCACATTGGAGAGGAGAATCCCCATACAGGCAAACGCAGGGAGTCCAAGATACATGGACTGAATGGCAACCAAGTTAAAATAATGCAGTTTTTCCAAGACCACCGCCTTAGATTGGAGGGAGTCAGGAAGCTGCATACTGACTAAGTCAAGCAAAAAATACGAAAGCAAATTTTAACCCTCTACTGCCAATAGATCAAAATGGACCTTATGTTAAGATCAAAATAAATTAAAAGAAAAGCACCTTTTCTGGTGGACGCTGAAGGCACTAGGCCAGTGTTAAAAATTACTTCAGATAGTGACAGGAATATATCAGAGCATAAAGTAAAGGCAAATGGAGTCACACATACTATGGTTATGTATCGTTTTGGAACCCATCCCAATTTCTTTTGGTCTGATGGAAGAAAAACATTCTTTTCTTTTGAGTACAACTGCACCAGTAAATCTGCTAGGAAGAGATTTGTTATGCAAGCTGGGTTCTATTATTTACTGTTCCCCAGAAGTGCTGTTCGAAAATGTTCTGACAGAATCAGATGAGGAAGCTTTGGCATTTTTAGCAGAAGGTGAGGAACATCCTGTTGGAAGCATACATAGATGGAGAGTTACTACAGCAGGTACCTGCCGACTTGTAGGCAAAGCATGCAAATGAACTAGGTATACTAGAATCAGCAGAACCAGTAAAAATAAAATTAGCCCCATCAAAACCTCTTTCTAGAGTGCCACAATATCCGCTAAACCCCGAAGCAGAGCAGGGAATCAAACCTGTAATTTATTCTCTGATACAGCAAGGAATAATAACATCAGCTAAAAGCCCTGTTAACACTCCTATTTTTTCCAGTTAAAAAGGCAGGAAAGGATACTTATAAATATGTACAAGGTTTAACACCTGTAAATAAATGAGTATTGCCTATTTTTCCTATTGATCCAAATCCACCACCAGTACTGCGTTGCATACCACATACAGTAAGTTAGTATTCTGGCATACATTTATGTTCTGCATTCTTTTCTATACCTGTTCAACCTGACAATCACTTTCTGTTTGCTTTTACTTATCAGGGACAGCAAAATACCCCTACATGGTTGCCACAAGGATATACTGAAAATCCTTCATTATTTTCTCAAAGTCTAAAAAGATTTGGAGAATGTGACATTTCCTGGTGGGATTGTGTTGGTACAATAATAATAGCATCAAATTTCCTTCAGCAATGTCAGCAGGATACCTTGCATTATCAGAGTATCCTTGTAGAAAAGGGACACAAAGTGTCTAGAGAAAAACTACAATTGTCACCTCAGGTACATTATCCTGGTCATTTAATATCACAGGGTAGCAGGCTAGTGTTACCATCTTGTATTCATACAATATCTAAGGCCCCACATCCGACTACTCAGCGACAGCTTAGGTCTTTCCTATATATGACAGGATACTGCAGACAGTGAATTCCTAACTACGCTGACATTTCAAAACCTTTGACAAATCTTTTAAAGCAGCATACACCACAGACTCTCCTTTGCAATAGTGAAGAGGAAAATTAATTTCATAATTTTAAACAAGCTTTAGCTACTGCTCCATCTTTAGGGTTACCAGACTATGATAAAACTTTTATTTTATTCTGTCATGAAAGAAATGGATTTGCTCAATGAGTACTTGCACAAAACATGAGGACAGTTATCATCCATTAGCTTATTACTGCATGGAACTTGATTCTGTTGCAAAAGGTTTTCCACCCAGTTTAAGGGCAGTTGCTGCTGTTGCCATTATAGTTAATCTTGCACAATCACTGCTGCTTGGGCATAATCTCATAGTAGCTGTCCCTCATTCTGTATAATCACTTTTGCTTAAAATGAAAACTCAACCACTATCGACTGCACATCTAACTCAATTAGAACTTACACTTCTTTCTGATCCATCTATTTCTATGATCCACTATCCTGTTCTAAATCCTGCATCTCTGTTCCCTGCTGCTGCTGATGGTGAAGCACATGATTGTGCGTGTGTAACTATTTGCTTTCTGCTAGGAAGGACTTCAAGGATACTCCTATACCCAATGCTGAACTGAACTTGTTCATGGATGGCTCATGTGGAAGAAATCAAAGAGACCAATTGACTGTGGGAATAGCCATCTGCACCAAAGAGACAATATTGTTGCAACAAAGATTAGAGGGTGTTCACTCTGCTCAAATAGCTGTGTTATTAGCTTTGCAAAACGTCGATGCGTTAGCCAAAGACAAGGTTCATAGGTAGGTATGAGGCTATCTACCCGAGGGCATTTATAAGCCTAGCCAGAGTGTGTCAGCTTTCGCCGCCCCATTGATTAATTAACTGATCCTCTGTCAAGGAGAGCCAATGAAGTGATCTCAAGGGTGTATTTTCTGTTACCCATCCACTCGTCAAGGTGTTTCTTGAAGAGTGTTAGTGAAGGGCTCTGCCTAATGTAGTTTGGAATTTGGTTCAAAAGCATTAGGAGTCTCTGTGACAGGAATATATCCCTCCAGGATGTTCTATTTATTGTTGTGGTGAGGTTTAGCTCACTAGAGCGTGTGGCTCGCAGTGACTTGGATTTCTTTAGGTGGAGCATGTCCATCAATTCTGAGTTGGACATGGCTTTGTAAGACAGGCAGAGATCACCTCTGAGTAAGCGATATACCACTGAGTACAGCCGGAGTTTTTTCAGTTGGGCTGCATAGGTCATATGTTTGAGGCCAGTAATCCTCTTGGTGAAGTACTTTTGTGGTCTCTCCAGCTGTTGGAAGTGTTTTGTGAAGTGCATCATAAATGGGGCATTGTACTCTATGATGGGTTTGATGAGTGACGAGTAGAGGGACACTAAAACCTCTTTATTTCTAGCTTTATGAAAGTAACTACCGATGTACATGTATGCTTTTACATTTATGTTACTGGAAATTGTAGCTTTATGAAAGAAATTACCGATATACTTGTATGCTTTTACATTTAAGGGGATCTGGAAATTGTACATTGTAAGATAACTGTAACAGGAGTTTATACTTGTACACTTGACTTACATTCGGCCACCTTAATTGTATGCATGATGTCACTGCTAATATGAATGGCACGCCAATCATGCCTCATTTCACATGCATCTTTTAACGCCAATCAACGTAGCCACACCCACTCCTGCACAGAACTGAAGGTGAGCCAGTACACTACACTATCACCTATTACTGCTTGTTTATAGCCTGTCTAAATTATTCTTAAGTGTTATTCTAAGTTCTTAGTTTTGGTTTAAGCACTCGGGCTTTAGGCCCACCCCTTAGCTCTCCATGGCCTTTCTCCCTTAGATTCTGACAAATATGGGTGGACAATTTCCTACAGTTTCTCCTGCCAGTCTGGTTGATATGGGCATCCTGAGACAGTGTAGCAACTGCCTCAAGTATACGGACAACCATCTACTACTAGCACCTAGGAACACAATTTGTGAGCGATGCAATTACATGAGGAATGTACAGTCAAAGCTATCTCCACATCAAGCCAGTATATCTGGCACTGAAAAGGCTATCAACACAATCACTACACCACAAACACCACCCACTCCTACACAACACACCCCTACATATATGGAGGTCCTCCGCATAAACTTACCCAAACAAAGGAGACCACCGAAGCAAAAACACACGCAATCTCCACAGCCTTCCACACCACATACCACACATAGTCCACACACCTATGCCTCACAACCAGTAAGGGTTTACCATAAATCCAACATATAGTCATAGGAGACTCCACTGTAAGACACACAGATGTGCCTCTAACCTTAGGACGAATGTGGGAGATGGCATGTTAGCACTTGTACTAAAAATAGGAATTCTTAAAATATGCATTTCAGCTTGTTTATTTTGTCAAGCATTTACAAGTACAGTAAAGAGGTTGATAGAGAGATCTTGAAGAACCCACTAGTTTGCCTGTTTGGATGTCTATCCTACTGAAACCAGTGATGGTTTAGGTCTAGCTGAATATGTCTTAAAGCTAGACACTCTTACCTGAATTCAACAAACCTTAGTTTATGTTTAGGAATGAATCCTGTCCTCTAGAGGAAAGAAGTGAACAAACTGTTTTCTCCAAAAATCTTTATTCGTCAGCGGATGAGCACTTAAACAGTTGTAGCTTTGAAAGATAAGCAAATAAGGAAAGCATGTTGTAGTGAAAATAAGTATTGATAGGGGTAGAATTTGATCATTAACAAGGTGGATTGATTGGAAGCTGAAGAAAAGTAGGTAGAAAATAAAACATACCAGAAAGAGTTTTGTGCTTTGTCTTTTATCTTTAGAAACATTTTCATTTAAAAATGTCAGTGTTATTAGGAATTGGGACACTTTAGTGGGTGCACTTATGCTATCAGAAGGAATGACAGTTGACCCGTTTTTCTATGTATTGTGGAAATCTGGGCATAATCTGGCTAAGACAAGTGTTTATATAGAAAATAATCTGTAAGAAGCTTATATATTAGCTTATTATACATTAGCCTTTTACGAGCTGAGAGTACAAAGATAAACACAAGAGGTATTTGTTCATTTTCTGATGGAAAAAATAGAGGAGATGGGATAAGTGGAGGAACAGAGAGAAACTGGACATATCAAGGACTATTTCAAGACATGTTACATTTTTATCAAAAAAAAAAGATGAAGAAGAAATGAAACTAATAGGGAAGGAAGTGGTGGTATGAAATAATTATATGACTGAAGTTTTATCACAATGATGGAATAAGTGAGCCTTAAGGTTTTTGTGTAGTGTCTGGGTTGGTTTAGAGTCAGCTGCTCACATGGCCTGAGCCATTAGCTCAGTTGTTCTTTGCTTATGTCATTCATATTAGACACATACAGATGAGATATTATTGCTCATAGGTGTCACTTTTGTAGGTGTTCCTGTCAAGCTGCCCCCTGAAGAAATAGTGCAACAGGCTTTATGTGTTCTGTTAGTGATCACTACTTTGCAAGGCGCTGTGACCTCAGAGTGGGAGTAATGCTCTAAGGGGGTGGGATGTGGGAGACTTGTCCAATGGAAAACAATTGTGCATTTTTTTGATGTTGGATTAGTTTGTATTGTCATGAGCTTCATTACCTGCACGCTGTGTTTGTGTGTCCTTACGTCCAAGCAATATGAGATGTTGTTAAGCTTTTGTGAAGTGAGCTTGGATGAGTTGAGGAGATGAAGTGGAAACATCTAGCAGACAAGAAACTACTACTTAAGAAGCAAATGTAATAATACGAAAAAGAGGAGTGTGTTTATTGGAAGAATGTGTAAGGATAGCAGAAATGTGACGATGGTTGTTTGTATTTTAGGAAAGAATACAACATTTTTAGAAATTTGGGAAATGAAATAAAAACAGAGATCTTGTATTACATTGTGTCTACATGATACAGTGATATTGAAGTTAGAGAAAAAATGGAATTGGTTGCAGAATGGAAACTGTTGTCACCTTCTGGAATCCTGACACTCCTAAGACCATTTTTTTTTAAATCTCAAAGTTTAAGACAAACATTTGTTACACAGAAATGGGTTTTAATTCACATGTTATGCAACCACCAGAAAAAATCTCCTCTTCCCTGATGGCATGAGTTTGGACATGGATTAGTTGTGCATCGGGAGTATGAGGGATGTATGCAATGTGTTGGGGGTATACCCCAATCCTCCATAAAATGAATTGTTATATTAGTCTTTCCTCAACTTGTTTAGCATGCAGTAGTGTCTGGCTTGCATATTCAATATTCTGCAATTAAGTGACTGGATGACGATATTCTTTACTAGCAGAAGAAAATCTGGGTAGAATGAAATAGCAACAAATGGGATGATTGGCAATGGAGGATGTAACAGTGGTGTATATGAAGAAATATAGAAGTATGTGGTGTGCAGACCAGAACGAATGCAGCATAAACTTTCATTAAATGCAAGAAAGTGATATAATATGGCAGATCTTATATGATGTGTTCTGATTTTTTATGGAGTTTTCTTGCTATAATTTTGATCTTTGGTTTGGGTTTTAGACATTTAGTGTACATAGTCAGCCATACAATACTTCTTAATAAACTATTAAATCTGTGAATTTGAAAATATTTAATGGATTGCTGTCTTAGAAACAGCGAATAATGTATAGATACTAAAGGCAACACCACCAATAAATTCCCACAGACCGATGTTTAAAGACCTTAGCTGTTTAGTATTTATAGAATTGATGTTATCTAAGGTAGTCTTTGTTATGTGTGTCAATAATATTAAATCAAGCAAAGTAGTTTATTCGATATGACATCATCTGCCATCTATATGCATTCAGTAAAATCTAACTATGAGCAATCAGTAATGGCATGTACCTTCTTCTTCTTTTGGCTTTTCCCAGTTAGGGGTCACCACAGCAGATCACCTGTCCACTCATGATTGACAGTGGAGTTTTACGGTGTCGAGTTGCCAGCCCGGTGCCCAACCTTCCACAGAAGGCACACACATGCACACACTCACACCTAAGGCCAACTTAGAGTGTCCAATCCACCTACAGAATGTCTTTGGGATGTGGGAGGAAACCAGAGCACCTCGAGGAAACCCACGCGATCACAGGGAGGACATGCAGACTCTGCACAGAAGGCACCCCAGCTGAGGATAGAAATGGAGAACCTCTTGCTGTGAGGAGGCATTGCTAACCGCTGCACCACCATGGCTGCCCCAGTAATGGTATGTACCTAAATATTAATAAAACTAAACTAATATTTTTTCATTTTCATCCAGGTATTAATTATATAGGTATCATCTTAGTACGGAGGAACTACCTATATGCAGGTTTAGAGATAGCTGTGGATTACAAATGATTCTTTCGATAGGGATATCTATTGAGTATTATGTTACATATTCAGTTTTTTTTTACATCAAGAAGCTCAAAAGAAAACATGACCTTTATATGACACCGTGAGAGTTCTCTCTAGGGCCTTGCCTTGAAAAAATGAACATGCTGAAATATTGTTCTCTAAAAAATAGAGACCAAAGAAGGATTAAATTAGCAGCTGAGATTAAGAAAACTGAAATTATTACCCTAAAATATAGGAGGACATGTTGATGTAAAAATATTTACAAAGCCATCAATGATATTTTAATTTTGACTGACTTCGTTTTATTAAGAACCAAAAAAAAAGTTTAAAATAAGAGCACTTTGCAAGAACAAGAGGTGCATATTCTGACTCACTGCAAGAATTGATGAACCATGGAATTATTTATTTACTTACAGGGAGTGATCATTTGGAAATCTTTATAAAAAAGTAAGATAAACATTTTGGAGAAAAATGTTTCTCTGATCTTGAAGGAAGGCAAACAGACTACATTTGTTTTGATTTGATTTGGTGTAAAACTATGACATAAAGGAGATATGAAAGAGCTTTGTTTATTGCTTTTATGTTATTTTTTATATGAAAACTGGTGATAGATATAATTTTAATAAAAATCTTTTTATCTTTTTTGCATATAATGCATTGGTTTCTTTCACTTCTGCAAAAACACCCAATGCTGAAATATAGGACTAGAGCATTACTATTGTAACTATCTGCCATTATTATTAATGTAAAATGTACTACATCTAACAACTAGTTACATATACAACATGCCTTCCATTACATATATAGCTCTCTTTGCTTCCATATGTACTCCGTATGGTGAGGTCCATAAAATATGGACTGTTAGCGATATATGTAGGCCTTACACCTACCACAGCTATATGTCCCTTCTCATTTCTATATCCTTCCATTTTTTCAATATACTTTTTAAATTTTGCCCTCTCTCTCTCTCTCTCTCTTTCTCTCTCTTCCTCCGAAGAAAAGGGGTATAGATCTCACTGTGTAAACAAATAGATGACTGGCTTGTAATAAAATTCCATTTCTTTTTAATAATGGATTTTACTGAGCCTGCATCCACATTAAATTTTATACCCATTATCACATTTTTACTAGAAGATACACATGCATGGTTATTTTAGATTACAAAAGGAACTTTCATAATATGTGAATGGTTCCGGTTCCTTTCTTTTTACTATATAATTCATTTCCATTCCCAGACAGCCCCTTGCCACAATCATCCTCTGTAAGGGAATCTTCCTTTTGTTGATCTCTTCATCATAATTTGTCAATCTACTAAGCCTTATAACTTGCCCTTTCACTACTTGCAGTTTCATATGTTTGCAGTACCTACTACTGTACTGTATTGTAGTAGACCATTTTTGTTGTGTTATTTTCTATATAACTTCAGTCCAAATATGTTATTAGCATGGTCCTTCTAAATAGTTTATCAGCATCCCATGTTCATTTTTGAACAAAAGTTGCCAGTGGGACAGATGGATGCCCTGTCTCTGCGTCACTGAGTTGATCAACTCCAACATAGTATTTTTGCTAAACAAATTGTCCTCCACTAGATTTTTTTTTACCTGATCACCCTTTTCAAATATGTCATATCAACCTTTCTGAAGTTATTTAAATAGAAACTCCACCTCAACCTTTGAAAGGTGACTGTGGCTTTATATAGGACAAATGCCAATGCTGTGTGCTGAAATAGACCATCAAGGATTACAAAAGATGTTTTAAATTTGTGTCTGATAGTATCCTTCCATCAAGTCTACTCTAGGTAAGTGTCTGGCCTTCCCTAAGTTCTCTGTTAGCTGATCCTGGGCAATAGATACAGTCATTTCTGCTGAAGGGGAGATCACCTCTCTGTATACCCTAATGTATGTGGGGGAGGGTTACCCCAACATTATGCTAACTGCATCTCAGTGTAATGAGAATGCTTATTTGTCCACCAAAGACTTACCTTTACCTCAAAGTTCTAACTGAGGCTGTTTAATATGATTACAGTAACTACAAAAAAGTGCAAACACATAGCACTTTTTCTCTTTAACTCTACAACAATAGCTCTGCCACCTTCCAGTAAATCTTTAAATGTCAATTCTCGTTTTGTTAAAAAAAATAATTTTAGGTCCTGCAACACGGGACATGTTTACTTTCCTCAGTAAACACCACAATTTTCATTAATAAGAGGTTTGATGTCTGTGAATTAAACATGCTGTCTTACCTTTACTAACCACAGGTTACAGTGACTTTTCAACGAGTTGTTCTTTGTGCATATCAGAAAATGGTTTATATGCATTACGCCTACTATGTCTGATTTAAGTGACTACATCTATG
The DNA here is from genome assembly GCF_019279795.1 of Protopterus annectens. NCBI lineage: Eukaryota > Metazoa > Chordata > Ceratodontiformes > Protopteridae > Protopterus > Protopterus annectens. Next base: position 1,255,554,418 of record NC_056728.1, read on the forward strand.
CTTCTCCACTGAAACCTTGCTCCATGCCCACATTTTCATCTTCATTAGTGGCCTCTTCCAGAAGGTCTGAATGTGTAGTGTTTGGTAATGATACACTTCAGCTGTTGGGGGTGAGAACTCCTGAAATGAAGACTGTTAACCTCTTTCCTGTATATTAATTTCTGCAGCTTTCTCAATCCCAGAATCTCTAAAACTACTGCACAGCTACATAATTAACTACTTTCTTATATGTGCTGGCTGAAAACTTCTGATAGATGGAAGAATACTTAATAAAAAAAATAAAAAAACTTTTGAAAGATATCCATGCTGCCTTGTCACACCAAGAAGAGGTTGACTCTAAAATAACAACAAAAGTAAAATGCTGCTACTGAAATCAGATCATATGATCATATAACAGACTGTTTTTTTTTTCATATTTAACCTTTACCGTATTTTAAAAAAACAAGGCTACTCTGGCCCTTACTGTTAAATTGAGGAAATGTTGTCATTATACTACGTCATAATATATCATCATGTGTTAACTCTTACTTATTTAGGAACATGATTTTGGATGAAGAAGAGAAGGATTATGTGGGACAAAAAGAAAAGGACTAGAGGAAATGCAATCTAATCTTGGACAGAGGAATGTGAAGGGAGATAATGCAACAGTTGTGCATGTCTGACCAATGCTATGTTAAGAAGCATTTATATGGTAGATTAAGATAAATTTAATTTTAGTTCAAAGGTTAACTAAACAATACAATGCTAATAAAACAGGACAGCTGAAAAATAATGTGGAACTATAAACACATGAAATATATTTAGATTTTCCTGGCAAGTTCAAGAGTGCCTTAAGGAATTTCGAGATACATAGATAAGAATGATTGTGTTTCACAAGTGTGAGATACAAAACTGAGGATCCTGAATATGCAAAACATAAATAAATAAATAAATATATCAATAAATAAAAACAAATAAATAAATAAGAAATAAATGACTTGTGAATCAAACAAAAAACAGTGAAAGTCTCAACATACTCATTATCATCATTGTCATCCTCACCATCGTCAACCCCGTCTTCCTGTTTAACACGGGTTCAGAGTGTTGTATCAACTGCTACCATTTATCTCAAATTAGAGGCTCTCTGCAACCATCTGCAACAGTCATGTCCGTTTGTTGCAGGTTGTATTTCAAACACTCTATCCATTTATTGGCGGAATGTTTTTTACTCCTCTTGCCGTATTCCTCTTCCTATTCCTCCCAAATCTGATTAACCAAATCAGCTTCTGTTTTCCTGTACATGTGACCATCTCTGTAACTGGGACCCTTTAGATTTTGCTCTGATATCTAATTTCTTCATTTGTCCCACTTTGTGCATTCTGCTATCTATCTATTGCACTTTGTTTCCATCACCTCAAAGTACCTTTTCTGCTCTGTCTTTATGGTTTGGGTTTCTATGTCAGAGAGAAGCACTAGTTGTGCCACTGTTTTGGACAAGTTACTTTTCAGCTTCATTGGCATTATTCTGTCACACTACACCTGATAATCTGTGCAAGTAGGCTGTAGTGCCTCTGATTTTTCTTTGACCTCTTCATTCATAGATTTCTTACCCCTAGCAATATCACCTAGATATTTAAAGCTGTTATTTTAAGTTCATAGGTTCATACTAGGCTATCTGCCCCAGGGCATTTATAAGCCTAGCCAGAGTGTGTGTGGCTTTCGCCACCCCTTGGAATGAGAATACTATGCCCATTTAGGGTTTAGTTTACTGTGCCTCTGTCTAGTAGTGACACAGAGATGACCCCCGGAGTAAACCATCCACTCATCAAGATTTCTCTTGAAGAGAGTCAGTGAGGGGCTCTGCCTAACATGGACTAGGATTCTGTTCCAGAGTGTAGGGAGCCTCTGGGTTATGAATCTGTCCCTCCAGCACATCCTATTTATTTCTGTGTTGAGGTTCAAATCTCTCGCTCTTATGGCTCTGGTGGATTTGGATTTTCTGAGGTGGAGCATGTCCATTAATTCTGGATTGGACATGGCCTTGTACGTCAGGCATAGATCGGCTCTGAGTAGGCAGTATGCGACTGAATAGAGCTGGAGTTTCTTCAGCCGGGCAGCATATGACATATGTTTGAGACCCTTGATCCTCTTGGTGAGGTACTTTTGGGGTCTTTCTAACTGCTGCAGGTGTCGGGTAAGGTACATCCCAAATGGGGCATTGTACTCAATTATGGGCCTGATAAGGGAAGAGTATAGGGGCACAATGACCTCTCTTGATCTAGATGTGAATCCTTTTATGATAAGGTGGGTAATATAGAAGGTCTTCCTAACCACCTTGGCAATGTGAGTGTCAAATGAGAGGTTACTGTCAACTTGGGTCCCTAGGTCCCTGATTACTTCTTCCATACTTAATGGATTACCACCTATGTGGTAATTTGTGGGTACTTTGTTTTTCCCAAAGGGTATGACTATACATTTTTTGGCGTTCAGTTTAAGGCCATGGCTCTGGCACCAGTTATCCGCTTCTATGAGGCCTTTCTGAAGGATGCTTGTGTCCGCTGGAGTATCAATTATGGCGCCCAGTTTGCAGTCATCTGTGAACTTTGTTAGCCACAATCCTCCTATGTTTGCTTGCACCTCGGAAAAATAAATGCCGAACAAGAGGGGTCCCAGGACTGAGCCCTGTGGGACACCGCTTGTGACTGGCTTAGAGTCTGACATGGCTCCAGCAATTCTGACCTTGTGGGTTTTGTCCTTGAGCCAGTTTGCAACCCATCTTATGACATATGGGTTTACATTTAAGCTGGTGAGCTTGTCTATGATACCCGAGTGGGGTATTGTGTCGAAGGCTTTTGCAAGATCAAGGTAGGCTGTGTGAACTGCCTTATCCTCATCAATGGCCTTAGTGACTGTTTCAAAAAAGTCGACCAGGTTCAAAAGGCAGGATCTGCCCTTGACAAAGCCGAACTGAGTAGGATCCAGTGTCTTTAGGTCCCCAATGTCTTTGTTTATGAGTTCCATAATGATCCTCTCCATAGCTTTGCAGACCAGGCTCGTCAAGCTTATGGGGCGGTAATTTCCAGGGTCCGTAGAAGCACCTCCTTTGTGGAGTGGGACCACTGTTGCTGTACGCCATTCTTTGGGTACGTATCCTGTAGTAAGGCTAAGATTAAACAGCAGCCTTATGTGCGGGTTTAGTTCCTCTTGGAGTTCATGTAGCACGCAACCCGGCACACCGTCTGGTCCCATTGATGCTGTGTTTGTAGCTTTGGAGAGGGGGGCTCTCACCTGGGCATCTGAGATGTCAGAGAGGCTACACTCTGCTGGGATAGATATTTCTCCTTTTGGGGGGGGGGGATTTGCACTGAACCTGTCTGCCAGTATGTTGGCAATGCCTGTGGGTTCAGTGTATTTTTTTGTCATTTTGGACTAACTCTGAGCATATCTGGGAGTTTCCACCCAGGTTTCTAACATAACTAAAGAAGGCCTTGTGACTGTCTTTAGTGTCTTTTGCGATTTTTCTCTCAAAGTTGGCCTTGGATGATTTTATGAGTGATCGTAGTTTTTTGCTAGCACTGATTAGAGATGCCTTCCCTTTTGGGAATTTTGCTCTGTCATGTAGTAGCTTCCTTCTCCTGTTGGAAAGCTTGTTTATGGCTGGGGTCCACCAGAGAGGACGGCTGCCTTTGGGGGAATGGGTCTTGGTTTTATTTGGGATTGCATGATCCATGCATTCTTGAAGGTGTCCGTAGAAAGCATTTATAAAGGATTCAGCGGTGTGGGCTGTGGTTTTCACTGGCCCAGGGGCCTTGAAGGATGCCACTTCAGTCTTAAGAAGTGTGAAGTCAGCTTTTGAGAAATTCTTCACTGTGGTCTTTTGTGCTGGGGGTGGGGGCAGGATGTGGATTTCCAGTGAGATTAATTTATGGTCTGATCTCACCAATGAGGGGTATACTTCCGGTGTGGAGCATTGTGTCCCCATGTTTGTGATGATCAGGTCTAGTATATTATCTCCTCTTGTGGGAGTGGTGACTAGTTGTTCCATCGCATATGAGTTTATGAATTCTAGGAACCTTTGGGCTAGGGTGTTGGGGCTTGAGTAATGCTCCCAGTCTATGTTTGGGTAGTTGAAGTCTCCCAATATGATGGTATTTGGAGAGACATTCATACTCTCCAGTGTCTTCAGGAAGGCTGAGTGGGGTTCCTGAGTTTGAGAGGGTGGTCTGTAGCATGCTACAAACTGTAGCGCAGTTTTGCCTATGGTTAGTTGCACCTGGATGGTCTCTGATGCTTCATGCATTGCCACTAACCTGGAGGTGTGGGTATCTTTGATGAATATGGATACTCCCCCTCCTTTTGTGGTTTGGTCCAAGTTTTGAGGCCGGAAAGCATGATATGAGGTATAACCTGGTAGTGCTGGGGTGCTCTCAGGAGCCTTGAACCAGGTTTCAGTCACTGCACAGACATCGATGTTCTCCATACTGAGGAGGGCTTTGAGAGCGTGCATCTTGAGGTTTAGACTTCTGGCGTTGAGCAGCATTACCCTTAGTTTTTTTCCACTTGTGTTTTCTAGGGAGGTGGGTTTGTCTTTTGAGCCTTGCTTAAAAAAGGCACTATGGGGGTGGCAAGAGCCTTGGCCAATATCCAGAAGCCCAGGGGTGACAGGTGCAAGCCATCCCTTTAGAAGCAGTGTGGCTTGTCAAGCATGTCATCCCAAGCAGACAGACATTGGATCCCCTTAGAATGACACCAGTAATTGAGCCAATTGTTAAAGCTGATCATTTTGTCTTTGTACTGTGGCATCATTCTTGGTGAGGGTAAGATGCTGCTCAGGGTCAAGGTCATACCGGCCTGGGCTACATAATCAGAGAGCTCCTCTATGTCTCTTTTCATGTAGTCCAGGGAGGTACATCTCAGGTCATGGACAATGACTGAGTCATATTTGTACTTGCTTTGGAGTGACCTGAGTGCTTGTGTTATGTGGCGGATTCTAGCGCCCGACAGGCAGCTTACTGTAACCCTTTCCTTGTTCAGTCTGGTGAGCGGGACGTCAGTGTCTCTGACTATGGAGTCTCCTATTACAAGTGTATCAGGCATGTTGTTTGGCCTTAAGGGCTGTGACTGTTTGGCACACTGACTTTGTGAACTATGTGTTGAATGTGCTGTGTTTTGAGGTAGTGGTTGCTTGGATGTCTGCTTTGGAGGCCTCTGTTGTATTGGTAGATTTTTAATTAGAGCCTCCGAGTATGTTTTTGTGTGTTTATGTGTTTGGTTTGCAGTTGTGATAGGTCTATGTGAGACTGGGTTTGTGGTGAGTGTGGTTACCTTCTCCTCCTGACTGGTTTTGCCAGTACTGAGTCGAGAGAGCTCAGCCTCCAGTTTGGCTATATAGTCGCATCTCTCACATATATTTGTATTTGTTGGGAGGAGGAGAGGGTTGTCTGTGTACATGAGGCAGTTGTAACATTGCCTCAAGATTCCCAGATTCACCAGCTGAACTGGAGAGGACGCCAGTAATTGACCCTTTGACATGCTAGAATAGTGTATGGGATTGCTGTGTAACTGAATCAGAAGGGACCTATAGGGAAATGCGTATTCAAGGGGATTGTAGGTGGATGTAGTGCTTTCTTTTTTGTTTAAGAGTGCTTTACCTGTGTAAAAATGCTTTAGGAGCAAGTGCTGGGCTTTTTAGATAGAGAATAGACTGTTTAGATTGAAAGTAGAGCAGTTCTAAGGGAAAAACTGAAGAGTAGACTTTGCGGAGCCAGAAATAGTTTAAACTAGATTAACCGGCGCTGCCCGATGCTGCGCTATGAGCAACTTTGCGCAAAATCACACAAACGCGTGCTAAAGCGGATTTTTAAGCAGGGAACTTCAAAGAGCTAGAAATGGCCCAAAACGGCCAATTACTACAAGATTCTTGTGCTGAGGTCACTCCTTCAGGGACAGATAGGCTGCTCAAGGCTCCCCACTCCCACTGGTGAGGAAAGAAACTTCCTTCTATCCAAGTAAGGTAATGGGCAACACAGGAACTATCCCAAAGACCAGAATACAGCAAAGCCTGTATAGGGGACTATTCTAGCCAGGGAAAGGCGGGAAACAAGGATTTTTTTTGTTTTTTTGTTTTTTTTTCAAGAAAGCAACAGGAAAATGCAGAAAAACAACAGTATATTAAATGCACAGGCTAGCGCACTTGAGTGGGCAGCCTCAACAGTTAAATTAAACAAGCAAGCTTTAACTTACGTGCAGGTAATAAAAAACGCTAAATAAAGTTAAATTAACAGTTTAACTTCGTTTTCAGCAAGAAAGGAAGGTCGCGCAGGTAGAAACAGCAAAAATATACTTATATCTTGAAAGTAGTCACTTTTTTCAATTCTCTGCTGCTAGCACCACTCTGCAGGACCACGAGGAGCTGTTGCTGAGTAGTATAAGTGAAAAAAACACTCACAGGTGGATTTTTAAGCAGGGAACTTTAAAGAGCTAGAAATGGCCCAAAACGGCCAATTACTACAAGATTCTTGTGCTGAGGTCACTCCTTCAGGGACAGATAGGCTGCTCAAGGCTCCCCATTCCCACTGGTGAGCAAAGAAACTTCCTTCTATCCAAGTAAGGTAATGGGCAACACAGGAACTATCCCAAAGTCCAGAATACAGCAAATTTTGTTCACAATTCCCCTTCTATATCATCTTTCAGCTTCTTTTGATTTCCCCCCTTGCTGCCATGGCCACTGTTTTGTTTGTACATCCCAAAGCCCTTCAGTTTTGCATTTCAGTCTTCTATCATTTGCTAAAGTTCCTGTTTTGAGTCTGAGTGTAGTACTGTGTTGAATGTGTAAAGCAGCTTTGTTGATCTGCTCCCTCTGACGTATTTGCTGTTGTAGTTTATTAGCAGTATGAATAGGGGTGTGCTCACAACCTAGCCCTGATCCATACCTATTCCTAAAGGAATTCCCTCTGCAAATCTGAGCATTGTTTGTAGTTATGTCACTGGTCCCTATCCTTAGTCTGCACTCATTCTACCATTGTTTTCTGCACTTTGAGACATGGTAAGGCTCCTCAAATCAGCTCTTCTAGGATCTTATCATATGCTTTCTCCAGTCTACAAATGCCCAGTTGAACTCTTTCCTCATATATAGTTTCTTCTCCACTATCTGTCTAACTACAAATATCAGGTCAACTGTACTGCATCCTGCTCTAAGTCCAAGTTGTTTTTACTATTCTGCATATTCTTTTATCAATCTCTCCAGTACACTTTCATGTTGTATGACATGTGCTTGATACCTCTGTGCTACCACCGTCTGTGAGTTATCCCCTTTGCTCTTGAAAACTGGCGTGACAATGTTTATTCTGCAGTCATCTGGCTATGGCTCTCTCTCTCTCTCTCAACATAATGCAACTACTGCACTCAGGGTCCATTTGTCTCATAATGTAACCAGCATCTTAATCATATCTGCTTTTACTTCATCTCAGTCTGGTGTTTTCCCTTACTTCATTTTACTTAGTGCAACTCTATACTTATTCTTTCTGTTTCACTGTACTTTGGATGGTGCATGGGGCAGTACAGTTTCTGTGGGGTTTTCTTCGTTCAGAAACTTCTTGAAGGACTCCTTCCATTTGCTGGTGATGTCAGATTGTTGCAACCTGATTCACCTTCTTTTTACCATCTTCGGAATGACTTTCTAAAAGCCAGTAGAAGTTTTCATCAACCTTGGTCTCTGCCATTGAGGATGTCTCTTTGTCTCTTTGTTATTTATCCAGTATTCCCTCTTAATCCCATCCATCTTTTCCAGCTTCCAATTATTCTTGCACTCCTTTCTTTGGATAATTTCCTGGACTTTTGAATCCATCAGCTTTTCTTATGCATCTTATTTCAATACCTGTGCTAACTGCATATTTGTTCTAACAACCTCACACGTGTTTTAAGACTCTGCCATTTTTCTTCATCTTCACCTATTTACTTTTCTTCCTGAGGTGTTACATCCATAATTAATTCCATGAACTATTGTGCTTTCACTCTAGTCGACCTTCAGGTTTTCAGCTTAGTCTGATCTTGGAACCTTCTCTGACCATAGCTTGCAGCTCATTGCTGCCATGAATGGAATATACTGGGGGATCAACTGTTCCACTAAAAATAACATTCCAATCTGTGATTTGACCCCGATGTGCTTTCCTTACTAGGAGAAAATCTACTTGGGTTACATGCTGGCCATTCCTGTATATGATCTTAGTGAGTCATGTATTGCCACCATTAAAGAGTTTTTCAGACAGATGTCTAGAAAAGTCTCTTCTTCATTATTTCAGCTGCCAGATACTGACCACAGATATCAAAGATGAATATCAAAACTCACTATTTTACAAGTAAGGTGCTTTTGCAAGGGACTTCATCATGCCCTTCCCACATCTATGACATGGCTCCTCCCCCTACTACTTATATATATCTATATCTATCAATGTGTATATACATATATATATATATATATATATATATATATATATATATACTACAACCACAGATTTGCTGTATAATAACACATTTGCTCTGGTAACTTCTCACTTCTGAAGATTGTAGTTATGGATTTTAGAATTTCATCAGGCATCCAATAATTTATTTATTTATTTATTTATTTATTTAATATTTGTTTACCAGGAAAGTCTGACTTGGAACAAAGCCAATTTTCAGCGGCGGCCAGGGGAGAAATGCTCCAAACGCATGTCTTTGTAACATGGGAGGAAACCAGACCACCCGGAGGAAACCCACACTGATGCAGGGAAGACATGCAGACTGTGCACAGAAGGCACCCCAGCTGAAAATCAAAGTGGAGAACCTCTTGCTGTGAGATGACAACGCAACCGCTGCACCACTGCACCATCCAATAAGAATTTAACCAGAGGAAAACTCTCTAATTCAAGTAGGGATACAAAAAGGGAAAGAAGGTTTAATGTTTTTGTTGCTTAGTCCAGTACATAAACATATTACTAGGCCGCAGCTGCACAAACTCCGCTTTATGCTCAGAGTGGTATGAGGGATATTTTACAGATATCGTAGTATGAAAATCTAATTATGAAAGTGAATGATGGGAAATGTTTTAATAGCTGATGGAAATCACAGAACAGATATGTTTGCCAATAATCAGGCCATACTTGCCATTCTTTAATTACATTAACAAAAAAAGAGGTAGAATTGATCTCTGACCAGAAGGTAGGTAGAGGATAAACAATAATACCTTACAAGGGTGAAAATAATGAAGAGCACAAATTAACCCAGAGGTGTGATAAAATCTGATATAAGAGACAGAGGGCCTCTTAATCCCTCTGGGATCCAGTATTATCCAACCAAGACAGTATCACTGCTCTTAAAAATGGCAATAGCTGTGGAGTCTCTCTGACTGAATTTCTTTTTAAAAATATGGAGCTCTCAAAATATGGCTCTAGAGGGACTGCTTGGAGATATGGGACCTTTTCACAGAAAATAACTAAGCAGGATACACCATGAGACACACCTTCTTCAATGAAATTCCTTTATTCCAAGCAGTAGAACAAACAGGGATAAGCGCTTTCGCGTGCTGCTGGCACGCTTCTTCAGATCAATATGGGACCTTACAATACTGGGATCAATTATGTAAGAGGATCCAGCCTGTCGGGTCTTTGTTGGAGAATTTCAAATCACCAAGAGAGACAAACCACTTTTGATGAAACTCTTGGCTTATCTCTATAAGTTAAACATAAGAGGCACAAACAAAGAGGACCAGTACACACGGATGCTACTCTGGATAGGAATGACAAAATACTTCCTTCAAAATAAAGGCGTAATATCCACACAGTACAATGTTTCCTTGCATGTAGGACAAAACTGACAATTGCATAGAAAAGAGGATGGCAAACAGAGTCCTAACATAATGGGGGAACAATGGCTATTCCTCCTCCTTGTTCCAAGATATTCCAGCAAAATTCTGAAGATCTAGGTTGTTTGGATGGCAGTGTTTATTTAAACATTTTTACGTACCCTGAAGATTAGTGCTGAAGTCCCTCAACATGTGTCCCATACACTAGTTGGAGATGTGACTTGTGAGCGATGGGGACATGGTCTCATATATATTGTGATTATCCCCTTTGAAGAAGGAAAGCCAAAGAATCTCTAACATTTTATGGCCATGATGTGTAGAACTGTCATCTCTTCCCTGTTTGTTATTATTGAGTATATTCCTATAAATCAATCTTCAAAAGGAAAAAAATGGAATTCTGCAGCTATTGATATTTATAGGGAAAAAGTAGAAACAAGGTCATGGAAGAAGAGGGTCACCCAACTTCTGGGGAAATATATCAACTCAAGAAAGAACTGAATTTCAGCGAAAACAATTTAGTGGATTTAATGGTCAGGGTTAAGATGAAGGATAAATGGTCGAATATGGCTGAATAAATTCCATCTGAGCTAGGGTCTTGCAAACAAAATGGATAGTCTTGTTATTACTAAAGGGGATTTTGACTACCCAACCACACTTTGACTGATTCCAGGAAAGGACTGCACTGACATGTAAGTTACAATTCTAGGTACTAAAAAGAGGATTTGTAAGACACTTCTTGAAATGATGTATCACTCTGACCATTTTGTAATGTAACTTGTAATTGGAGCAAGTCTGCGTGCATGTGTGCATGTGTGTGTGTGTGTGTGTTTGTGTGTGTGTGTGTGTGTGTGTGTGTGTGTGTGTGTGTGTGTGTGTGTGTGTGTGTGTTTGCATGTGCGTGTGTGCGTGTGTGTGTGTGTGTGTGTATTTGTGTGTGCGTGTGTGTATGTGTATTATATATGTATATACATGTGTGTGTGTGTATGTGTGTGTGTGTGTGTGGGGGGAGTTGCATGTGTATGTTTGTGTGTGTGTGTTTTGTGTGTGTGTGTGTCTGTGTGTCTGTGCACAAGCATGTGCGTATGGGTGTTTATGTGTGTGTGTGTGTGAGTGTGTGTGTGTGTGTGTGTGTGTGTGTGTGTGTGTGTGTGTGTGCGTGTGTGCATGTGTGTGTGTGTGTGTGTGTGTGTGTGTGTGTGTGTGTGTGTGTGTGTGCGTGTCTGTGTGTATATGCATGAATGTGTGGGTGCTTTAGCATGGAATATCTGCTATATTTTTCAGGTAACAATGATTATTGCCAAACAGCATTTTATGTATTGCCTTATATAGTCAAAGGAGCTTTAATATTTTCATTACCACACTACTTCACAGTACAATTAGCTAATCAACTGCAATCTTATCCTCTCCCTTCATGTTCCAATCACAATATTTTTAAGCACCATTTGTGGTGAACATTCAACAGTGCTTACACTCCTCTTTGTGAATCTTAGTACTTTATTCTAGATTGCAGATAAACTTCTTTCTTTATTTCACTTTGTTGGATTATTTGCAAGCATCACTCAAGATGGCAGATAGAGTGAGGCTTTCTCCCAACAATGCTTCATGATTTTTGAAGTGAAAGTTATTATGGGATGGTGTGAGGGCTCTGAGTGTAACCAAAAAGTGAAACGGAAGTACATAAGTCAAACTCCACCCTTAGGGTGGAGTTTGATTCCATACTGCTGCTTCAGGTTTTCAAACACAAACACACGGTGAAGAATTAGAGCGAGCAAGCGATCCTTTGCCCCACCACACCATACCACACACACACACACACACACACACACACACACACACACACACACACACACACACACACACACACACACACACACACACACACACACTCTGACAGTATGGCAGTCACGTACATTTATAAAGAGGGTCCAAATGAAATCCATACAAGAAAAAATGACCTACCATGAAACTTCTATTTACCTTTGAGCATAATATATGAGTATTTTAGTTCCTTTAATGCATTGTGCTAATTGCATTAGATTACATGTAACTCTGTACACATGTAACTCTGTACACTTAGCTATGAAATGGGACATGACCGATTGATCTTGTTACTGTGTTTGCCTGTGGGTTTCTGCCTCTACACCCATCTGACTGTGAAATGTTTTTTTATGCATACTATTAATGGCAAGGCAGTGTACTGACTAAGTGGACCAACATAGTGTAATTAATTTCTGTAATAAAATTACAGTTTGCTGAGGGGCCGAATGGGATTTTCTAATATCAACCTTAGAACTTAGTCAAAAGCAATGCCTCTCTATGAGTGCAGCTGGAAACATTGGTTCAGTTGTGCCTGAATAAATAGCATTCACCCCCTTTGGCAGTCAAATGGAATCCTGGTCGCCATGTGTGGTACAAGTGAAACTTCTGTCAGGAAGTGCTAAGGAAAGCAAATTCCTTCTTACTTCCTTACAGAAGTTTTACTTCTACTGTGTGTGGCGACCACGCACATTCAGTTTTTTCTGTTCTCTCTCTAGCTACCCTAAGTTTACTCTCTCCTGTGCTACATGAGCGCTCACTTTCTTCTCAGCAACTTCTCATCTAAGTCCCACTCTAGATGTTAGTTTCACCCCACATACTAGTCATAACAGAACTTGGTTAAAAATTATCAAGCTACTGCATTTTGTATAACTCCAGGCCCGATTCCAGAACAGGAAACAGGTGGGGGGAGAGATACTTCTAACGATGCAACAATCTCCATTACAAATTGCTTACTCAGCACATCTAACCTTAAAAAGAGTTAAGCACCAAACTGGATAGAAGCCAAACTAACCCAAGGTCATCACTGTCAACTTACCATTACGGTTATCTGCATCCAACTTCTGTCCTCTATTATCTTTATACGCGACATCCTGTTAGAAAGCTTCCTTAATGGCTGTCACAATAACACTAGTATACTGAGTAACCTCAACTGCAATTGTGCAGGTCCTCTATTCATACAACTGAGCAAAATATTGTTTCAATTCCATCTAGAGCAGTTAGTAAGGGAAAACACCACACTCAGAAAATATGAAATCATTCCATTTTAGATCATATAATCACTTCTGTATCTAATTGCTTTGTAGGTATCAACATCCTGCCTTACAGTCTCAGTGATCATTGTCCAGTAATATTCTTTTGGTCCTTCAAAACCATAAAACCCACACCTCAATTAATCACAACCCAACCTTTTTCTGAACTGCAACTAAGCATTATGGACAAACATCTTGGCAATCTTGATTATTCCACCCTATTCCTTTTCCAAGATCCTAAAGGTGGCCTCTTCCTCCTTTGTTAACACTCCCTATTCAAAATGCCCATTCCTTTCCAGTTGTAGGAGGCTAAGAGGACACAAATTCTCCTGGACAGTCTGTGGAAATCAGGAATATGATTAAACAGAAGGATAAGGCCTTGGTAAACTGGAAGCAGAGTTCCCCATATGAACAACTTAATCAATCTTATATATCCCTCAAAAAACAAACAAGAATTGCAACAACTCTGCTAAATCTCTATACTTAAGAGAAAAGCAAACAAGAGCCACCAGATCTCCTACGCATTTTTGGAAAGAAATACAATCCCTCACTGGTCTACAATGTCCACAAAACGTACTGCCTCTAACTGCCTCTCTGCAGAAGACTTTAAAAAAACTTTCTCATCTTCTCCATTCAGGCCATTCATGCCTTCAAATCGCTCTCCTCTTGATTGAAACATACCAATAAGACAATATCTTTAAGCAGAATATGCAGACACATTCTCCTTCACCCAGATGTCAGATAAAAAAATAAAAAAACTCTTAGGCAACATAAAACTTCTACAAAACATTAACTCCCTTCACCCCATTATCCTCAGGAGAACAGCAGACAAAATTACAGAACCTCTCACTTTTATCTTTGATCTCTCTCTCTCTTTCTCTTTCTCTGTCTCTCCCCTCAGAAGAAGTCTCTTATTTGCTAAAACATTCAGTCATTATTTCCCTTCCAAAAGTTCCCCCTCTCAAAACCCAAAAGAACTTTAGACCAATATCCAGTCTTTGCCCATAGCCAAAATCTTTGTGAATATCTTTGTGAAAATCCTTTACAAACAAATTGATTGCTTGGCCTCCTCCCAAATGAACAGCATGGCTTTAGAAATGCTTTTAGTGCTATAGCAGCTCTTTTCTCAGTTACATGTATTATTTATACTAATATCAACAATGGACTCAACTGCTTGGCATCTTTGTTGATATAACTAGGACTTTTCGGACAGTAAACTGCAAATTATTCTTTAACAAAATATATAAATTTAATGTTGGTGCCAGCACAATTAAATGGTTTACATGTTATCTCGAAAATAGAATCTTTCAGGGTCCTCACAAATAAGCAATTCTCATCTATAGGAACATTTAACACAGGAGTGTCTCCCTCTCAGAGTTCAGTCCTAGGCCCACTACAGTTCTCCTTATTCATTAATGATATTGCTGAAGTCTATTCTCCATTATGCATACCACCATACACTTATGATGTGCTTCTCAGAGAATTGCATCAGGAACTTTTTAACCTGTGAATCATACTCCAGCAGTCATTCTCTAATGTCTGCACCTGGGCAGAAAGCAACAACCTGTGAATTAACAATACAAATGCCAACATAATGCTGTTTCCTTCCTTGACCAAGCTTTCTTAATTAGCTTGTCTAAAAATGACAGAAAACCATAGCGACTCTATTCCGATTATGTCTGAACATGAATTTGTAGGCCTTACTCTTGTTACCTCCCTGAATTTCTATGCAACAAACTTCCTTCAGACATAAAGGCCAAAAGACTTTCTAGGAATTTAAATCGACTCTTTAGAAACATCTCCACTGTGAAATTACATACAGTTGCTACAGGGACAAGGGTTAGTAGTACAAAGTTGCACAAACTAATCAACATTATCTACTGTAAGTTTTAAAGTGTATTGTGGAAAAGTTTCAATCATTTTACATACCGTATGTACTTATCTGCAAATTTCAATTGATTTTACACCACACTTTTTTATTTTTTTCTCAGTTCTGTTCTACCATGTCTAAAAAAGAACCACCTACTGATAAAGTATGTACTGTGATTGTTGTTAAATCTTGCTATGGTCAATTAGTCTCAATTATTTCAAATCTTTATGTAATTTTTGAAAAGCTGAGATTATGCATTTAATTACATTCTATGTATCTGTCCTGTTTAAATGTTCTCTGTTTTACATTTGTATCTTTGCCTGTGGCCCAGGTCTTGACTGAAATGGGTCTTCAGACTAGTTCACTTACCTGGTTAACAAACAGTAAATAAATAATTTTGCCCAGACACGTGTAACAACAGGAATGCCCACAGAGATACCTTACTGAAAGGATACAAGGCCTAAACATGTTTAGCATGGACTGACTTAAAGCTCTGTCACTGTACTCAGTGTTCTATAGACCTGTGTCTGGTATACAAGGCATCATCTGACCCATTACTGATGGATTTACTACACATCAGCAAGTCAAATGTCATCAGAAATACTCAGTGTAGGGATTTAAACCTCTTCCGCTACATCAACAGAGTGGTTTGGAGGGACAGGTATATTTCTCAGAGGTCATCGCTGCTATGGAACAGAATTCCCATCCACATAAAACAATGCTCATACCTGTCCATTTTTAAGAGCAACTTAGACCCATGGATGGGAAATAGAAAATTTACCCCAGGACTTCCCCTGTACTACTAATGGACAGGTACAGCTCCTAAGTGCTTTACCCCATGCGTAGGCCTCCTTAAATTATCAGTGGTGTGATCCGTTATTCTCTATAGGGGTAATATATAATTATCGACCATGGGATGGGTAAGACTAATCTATAACCACATGGGATAGGTTATTTTGAGAAGAAAAAGGGAATTTTGCTAGGCTTAAAATGACCACTAGAGCAGCTAGCCTATAACTTATTTATGAACCTATGAATCTATAAACTAACTAACTAAATCAATAAATTAATAGTTGATATTAGCTCAACGGATACACTTAACATTCCCCTTTAACCTGCTGTACTGACATCAAACATATGTAGAGTTTAAAATTTCAAAGAAAACTAGCACCAAAATATCTTTCATTACCCATTTACATGTTAAGTCCTGTGTTCAATCTGATATAATGGGAGAGTACCTCAGATTTGTTTCAGGTAAGCATCCTGGCAGCAGATCTTTCTGATCAGAGTGGAAAATGTGGCATTGACTGCTGCAGCCCCATTAGAAAAATTATATCAAGATGTAACTTTTTTTCTTTGAAGGCCTGCTATTTCAAAGGCAGAAACATTATTTCAAAGAAAATCGCTTTCCATTACGTAATGGAATTGCTTTCTACAAATGAAAATAATGACAGTAAGATGAATGCATGTGACCATATGAGTATTATTAAACCTGTCAAACTGTGCACACTTGTAGTAACAACTGTAGTTATTCACAACGCAATTGTCCTTGTCTGCAGTTTTCATTGATCTAATATGGACAGACTCCTAGTTGTTGCTATGGACTCCTATTACATCATCACCCTTAAATGAAGCATGACAGAACTTCTGAACCCCCAAATTCATCACCATAGCACAAATAAATCCTATTATTACTACAATATGCATTATTGCACCATTTAAACTGCTCCATCTTTGTTGGAAACCTGTTTTTTTGCAACTATTACATAATTTATCAGAGTTATTCTTACCAACCTTGAAATGGCAGATTGCCTATTTCTGTCATCAGTGTGAACCACATTTCATTGGATACCTGCAGTTTTCTATGTATTTCATTTCTTAGTCAAATGGCATTTATTATGAAGTGCTTTCATCAGCATTTCAAAAAGAATTAAATTATTAAGTGACGTTTACTGGAGCTCTCATTTTATAGATCTGAAAGACATCCATTTACGTTTTCCAGGGCTCATGTTTCACCTTGATTTAAAATTTGTAAACACGTAGGGCTCCACTAATTGCAGTTCACTAGGACACAGTTCTGGTTAACTAGAATGAAATCCACTGGGTTTCAGCTTGACAAACAATTAAAAGATAGAATAATATTATTTAATGGGTTCTCACTGTGACTCAGGTCATTTTGTTATTTTTTTACAGTACTGTTTACTAGTAACATTATTTTAATTTATGGATGGATATGTATTTGTTTTTATGACTCAGAACTTTCACTAGTGAAAACTATTCATCAATAATGCATAATAGTACCCTTCAGAACTAATCCACCCTGGTAACTATCATATTGAAAAGAGACCCCTAATAGTCCACCCATTAGTCAGGGACTTGGGTACAAACATAGGCAGTAATCTAGTCTTTGACCATCACATGTCTACAGTAGTGACAAAATAATTCTATGTAGTGCAACTTATAAACAAAGGTATGGCACCATAAAAATTTCTTAATCTTCCAGTTTCACAGGCCCTGGCTGTTAGCACTTATTGGGGTATTGTTATGGCAAAAGCAAAAATAAATAAATGGACAATATGGTACATGTCCTGATGTCTGAGGAATGCGAAAGGTGAAAAAAATATATACTTTGCATGATTTTTTTTTTCACAAGGCTAAGGTGCACTGCATCATGAGGCCTAACAGATGGCTGAAGAATTACTGAAGAGTGCTGGCCTGTAGCTATCAGTGGTAGATGGTAGAAAGCAGGATCCTGTGACACATTCAAATGCTTGATTAATAAACACCTAGAGTAACCAAGAAGAAGGTACAGCCCTAGGGAGGTTAATTTCCAGTTACATAAGAATAACGATAATGCCTTACATTCATACTTCGTTTGGTCGATCCAGCTGTACCTAAACTTGTTTTTTTTTTCAGAAACGTGTTAGTTATACTCATGTGCTAGTTAAGGTGATCATACAGTAATAAGGTGTCTTTGAAATCCTTCTTAGTATCACAGAATGAGGCTAATGTGGCTAGATATGCATCTAAAGTAAATGCATTTTCTTCTATGCCCTTTTTCCTTCTCCACCTTATATACCTTCAAGCTTCCTCCAGCTTACTCAAACCCATTCATTCTCTAATGATGGGGAACCTTTTCTAATATCTCCTACAGACACCTGGAGGTGCCAACAATCATGCAGATACTGGGGTGCATGATGCTCTTGCCAGCATCTCAGCAGTGAAAACATTTTTTATGAGTATTCCTAATCCCATGCTTTGGATAGTTATATGAGCACCTATATCACCATTGGGACTACATATACCCTTCTAATACTGCCAGGAATGTGATTATCAAGGGTTACTGATAATATCTTGGGTGGCCATACACACATTGTTCTGGCAATGTCCTTCATCTGTCACCTTTGACTCTGCCCACTGGCAAAGGTCATGTGAAGGAATTGTGATAAGACCATCTGGAATCATCCCCAAGATTTGTATACCCATCCTCCCAGCTAGCACAATCAACTGCCTAAGCCAATAATCAAACTTGGCCCACATAGCTCAGTGTCAAGGGCTTTATATCTCTGTGCCACCAGTCAGGGTAAAATAAATATTTTTGCACTTAAGTGCAAAAACATTTATTTTATATGGATTTTAAGTAACATTCTATGAAGATAGGAATGCATTAAAAAGCACCTGCTCATAATATGATGACACTGACAAATGCTTCATTATTCACAACCTCAGTCTGAAGATTTCTGGTTAAATTTTGCATTACAAATATGATCTGTCATATGTACACACCCTGTGCATTTAAATACGGTATTTATAGAACTTTGACTTTAAAACATGACAAAGTATACATGTGTGGATTTGGGTGTGTATATGAGCAAAACAGAAGGCATGTAGATATTGTATTAAATGTAACTGTTACTAAAATGAAAATATTGTAAATGCTGTACACAAGTACTTAGGCATGTACATGTATTAGCCGCCGTTTTTAAAAGTAAAACATAAGGTATGTGTATATGAAAGTAGGTCCTAGTAAAGTCCAAAACATAAGGGGAACATTATTACTTTATTTTGTCCTAGCAATTTACATATGCTTATATAAACATGTTGGCTATGTACTGGTATATATATATATATATATATATATATATATATATATATATATATATATATATATATATATATGAATGCACACACACACACACACACACACACACACACACACACACACACACACACACACACACACACACACACACACACACACACACACAGTTTTTGTGAAGTGGCTTTTCTTTTATTTTTTACCAAATGACAAAATGGGTATTCTTGGATTTTTTTTTTACAATGTTGAAAATATATCATGTGTTGCCTTTTTCTATGACATACAAGAAAGGAATTTTTTCTGGCACCCATTTGAACTGATGACCTAAGTTTGATTAGTGGCTCAGGCACTGGAGGAGCAGGGACTTGAATTCGATTAGTAGCTCAGGCAGTGGAGGAGCAGGGACCTGAGTTTGATTTGTGGCTCAGGCAGTGCAAGAGCAGGGTAGGTGGGTACATGAAAAGAAGTGTTTTTTTGCTGTGGCTCACCTTTTCCAACAGTGAAGAGTTTCTGCCTGAGTGCTTATTCAATTCTAATGACAGGGGTCATAGTTCTCAACTGTCCAGATTTTTGCATGATGTCCAGATTTTTAACTCACATTTTTTATCCTTTTCTTATAAATCTGTAGTTTTCTGCCAAATCTCTGGCAAATCATTGAGGGCTGAAGTCAGAAAATAATAGCAGACATTTGATTTTCAGACTTCATATCCTTCAGAAAATTAATGCTAATGCAAAACCTGTTATTCTATCAACTTTACAAGTTTGTAAGAGTAATATTTAAAAGTGTTTCTGTTTTTTGGCCTTTGCTCCCACATAATTTGTGGGTTTGTCCAGATTTCTTGCTGTAAGAGGTTGAGAGGTATGGGCAGGGATGGTGGTGGGGATTGCCATTAGAATTTTGACATTGAAAAGAGGGAAGGCTGGAGACAGCAGATACTACAGGTAGTGAGTCATGTGACATCAGTAGCCCAAAAAAAGGCATATAAAGAATCCCCCTAGCAGGATAGCAGATGTGATGTGGATGGCTGCTCTATTCAGAATCACTTGCCCTTCCCCATCTGTTATTGCTACAGTCCTAGCCCTAGTTGAGGTAGTACCATGGATACAATGATAAAATGGAGAAATAGGAACAGCTTCAGAGTAGCTGAGGGTCAGCTGTAGGGCATGTTAAGTTGGAAAAAAGAAAATATATGCTGTCCATGTCAGGAAATATATGCATGCAGAGTGAAGGTTGCATTTAGGGTGGTAGGCTAAAATTATGGAAGTTGATGTATAACTGGCTTCAGTTCTGAAAATATATATTATCTGTAACACATGGTTAATTGCCTTTACTCATGTAACAAGAAACACTGAATATTGTAGCACTTTGTCATTATATTGTATTACAAGGATACTTGATACTCCAAAGTTCAAAAATTTACAAAATTATTTAACCAGGTCTGTGAAACTCCAAATTTGCAAGGCAGGTAATTTTATAGTACAAATTTCTGAATTCATGATTCACATTCGTAAGCTCATTTAAAAATGCAAATTATACAATGACTGGCCATTAATATTCAAAAATGCGCACACTAATTGGTCAGCGCAACCAGCATGCCTGTTGTAAATCCAAGAATATGCAAACTGAAAAAGGTCCGGTCATCTGGACTTTTTTCCATTAGTATGTCTCATAATCTTTTTACTTTTCTTTCTTTTTTTTAACAAAAACAGAAAAATGGAAAACCTCAAACGAATGAGGGAGATGGCGCAGACAAAAATAAGAGGATAATCAGGAACGTTTTGCAGAATTAAAGAAACGTAACTTATTATCCTTTTATTTTGTCTGTCCCGGCACTCCTGAACAATAAAAGTCTTCCGGTTTCTTTTTTTCTTTTCAATAAAAAAAGCAATGGCGATCTTCCTTTCTCCGTTGCTATCTTTACACAGCACTGATGTACTGCATAAATGTGGGAACACAAGTCCCATCTGCACGCACAGTACATCAGAAAAAAAAAAAACAGGATACGGGAAAAATGTGGAAGGGCACCACGGAGGTATTATACAAAGACATTATTTAAGAAAAGTAAGTATTTATTTTCCATAAATAATGTCATTGTATAATAGCAATAACTGACTCTGTGGTGTGTTATATTGAAATTTACCCATGGTTGGCTTTATTTAATCACTCAGGCTTCACCCTCATAATTAAACCACGTCAACCTTGGGTACATTTTCAATATACCATACTAACATTGTCAGTTATTGCTTAAATATCAAATGAATAAATTGTGTTACAGTTAGTTCCCAAGAAAGTAAGGACTACAAACAATGCCTAGTTTGTGTAGGGGAATCTCCTAGGGTGTATAGGATTACATTTTGAATTTATGCAGACATGTTCTTTTTTTAAGCAATTTCTCTGACATTTTTCAGACTGCAGTTTTACCAGAATCTGAGAACTATGGCCTAGTAGTGACTAGTTACCGGCTTCTGTGTAGAAAATCTGTCAATGAGCAAATGAACAGCTTGAGATATGTTAAAAGGAAGAGCAGAAGCATATCATAACCTCTTGTGGTCTTAATCATGCATGCTACATTTTAATCCCAGTCCCATTGAAGTATGTAGTATTTGATAATCCACTGCCTCCTATGTGGTGCCACCATTTCTGTTACCACTTATGACAACTGTGGTGCCATGTTTACCACAGGGATGATTCATTCTTTACCTGACTGGTAACAAGTGCATTCTGCAGAGGTGCCACTAGCTAATCTGGGGCTGGTTTTCCCCTCACTTGAAGACAAAAAACAAAACAAACAAAAAAAACAGCTGCTACAGTTTATACCTGCCACACATGGAGCACTAAAGCGATAAAGTGCTTGAGTGCAAATGTAATATTGTTGTGTCTTTTGGCTTTTCCTGGTTAGGGGTCACCACAGCGGAACTCCGGTCCACTAATGATTGGCAGTAGATTTTTTTTTTACGTGCTGGGTTACCGGCCCTGCCGCACAACCTTCAATGAAGGTACGCCCATTCACACATGTCTCCACACAGAAGACGCTCTAGCTGAGAATCGAACAGGACAACGTCTTACTGTGAGGCAACAATGCTACCGCAGCACCACCACCGCAGTACTTGAGTGCAAATGTAATACCAGGATATAAATGCCAGTATTCAACTGAACACCGATCAGATTCAGATAATCATGCCCCCATCACTTTGCATCCCTTTGTCTTACCCTAATTACACTATTGGCTTTCATAGCAATTGCTTACCCTCCCACCCCAGCAGGTCCACAGTGTCTCAGCATATAACCTAGCCCAGTACATTGGTCAGTAGTGCCTGCTACACTTTTTTGCCTGATACATGTTCCAGTAAAACTGAAGCATCAACTTCTTCCAAAGAAGATATGTTCTTTCTAATAAAATAGCTCATTCAGCTGGCAGAGCATTTAAGTTACAAGCATTTATGTTTCTTATTCTCATTCTTAGAGTGTCTTGCTGTTCCTTCTCACACCCAGTAGACCAGTAAATCATTCGGATTTTGATGAACTTTAAACTCTGTCTAGGTTTACATAATTTGATTAACAGCTTTTAACATGAATTTGAAAAACAAAGACCAAGTTCTTACATCACAGACAGCAGGAGTAAAGACAAATGACCTTTGGGAAGAATGTTTACACATCTCAAACCAGATGTCAGTTCTGTTTCTATGTCAGCTAGCAAAGAAAAGCTTAATGACATGGATAAATTAGCTGATGGGTATATTAGCTACATGCTGAAAGACAGCGGATAAGATTCCTGAATGGATTCTAGAAGCAACTTCAGAGTACTGCTACTGGTCTAGATCTAAATAATTAATCCATTTGTTGTAGTTTGACTACTTATTTAATAAACAGATGATTTTGAAATATTACTGCAAACTGTAATATGACTTCTTTACTTGCAAACTGTTGTAGGCATGATCAATTCACATTTAAATGCATGGCAAGCAAACATCCTTTCCATTTTAATAAATTACTTAAGTAAAAATAATGCAGAATATATGCTTTAAAATTCATTCATTGGACTACTTATTTCATACATATCTATGCAATACTGCTTAATCAACTGAGATCAGTAAGGAAGCCTTTCATTTTCAAGAAATAATCAGTTTGATGCTTTAGTTCATTTGACACTTGTTTTCAAAATGTAATGGATTAAAAAAATTGAATAAGAAATATTGACTGTCCAACAGAGATACAATTGATAAAATTGAAGCTGAAATTATACCCCCTCCCCACCAAAACTTTAAAAACTGTGCCATGTTTTTCAGGGAAGGCAAGGGTACACCTCTTAGACCCAGTACATAATTGTTCTAAGTCTGAGGTTACATACCATCAGCAAAAACTGAATGTTCTCTTTCTGAGGTAGTGCAGCCTCTGATCTTTTTAATTTTGAACTTCATTTTTTCTCAGTTTAAACATTTGTTGTTTTCAGCCAGTGGCCTTCTGGGCTGCCCCCTCATTTAGTTCACTATCAAGGCTTCTGTAGAGATAATTCTCCTGACAGATGGTATTAGCATTAATATGGTTATCATATACAACCAAAGATTACTATCAAGAGAAAAGAGTAAAGACATCTGGGTTAGGCTGTGAATGCAGTTCACAAGGAAGGGCAGTAGCTATAGGAAGTGATTATGTGCAGTACCTACATCCAGAACAGGTCGCCTGAAGCTGTCCTGGAGCCCATGTGCATATGACCTATTTAAAATACAGACTGTGCTGTTATACTTTACTTTAGAAGTCTTGTGTATGGAAAAGAGCATGATGGCCTAGATAAACAACACCTGAAATTTATTTTGGATCTTCTATTTAACCCTTCACTGCTGACATCATAGCTTGTAGAAAACTTATTTTGACAATTTTCCCTGCCTGGGTTTCCAGTACTGCAGTAAACGTCTGATGAAATTTGGGTCAAGAATGGTAACAATAAACACATTTTTAAAGAAGCAAAAACAGGTAAATGCAAATGATAAAAAAAAAAACATGACATCTGTGCTTAGGAATCTAGCTAGGTAGCTCTACATAGTTACCTTTATTTCATTTGACATTCTAAACTGTATTAAATAAATGTATACATATACATGTCCACAGACATGGTGCAAAGAAATCTCCAAGATATGCAACAACAATGCCATAACCTGCTGCTTCTGTTGAGAGAACACTGCTAATTCACAAGTGCAACTCCCGTGAACAGATATTCGCATAACTTCCCATAAGTGACCTCAAAAGAACTGTGGAAGGCAGCAGAGCAATGATATCAATCACTGAGTACAAGCCGATAACAAGATGCAGAAGGAGAGCTGGTACTCAACCTTGAATAGTTAGCATGGCAGCTTAAATGTAGGTGTGGACTACTGTCTCTGTAGGTCTATAATCTACAGCACTGAGTCACAGATCCACACACACACACACACACACACACACACACACACACACACACACACACACACACACACACACACACAAAAAGATACACGCAAGCACACACACGTGCACACACGCGCACACACACACACACACACACACACACACACACACACACACACACACACACACACACACACACACACACACACACACACAGACAATGATACAAACACACACAAAAGCACACAGACAGACATACATACACACACCCACACACACAGCACCCACACATACCCACATACACACGCATGTGCAAGTATGTATACACACGCACAAAGATACACGCAAGCACACACACACACACACACACACACACACACACACACACACACACACACACACAAGCACACAGACAGACATACATACACACACCTACACATACAGCACCCACACATACCCACATCCACACGCATGGTGAAAGTATGTATATACACACAGACACACACACACACACACACACACACAGACACACACACACACACACACACACACACACACACACACACACACACACACACACACACACACACACACACACACACACATGCGTGCGTGAGCTCACAGAGCAGTGCTGGGTATCTATTCATTTACCGAGAACTATAACTGTGATTCTCCTATCCTTGAAGATCAATCATTTAATTGCACTGTTTGAGGTTGACTGCGGAAATGCTTTAAAGATATTACAGTGAGTTTTGACATTTGCTGTATTTTTATCAATAAATGCATTTTACTTTTTTTACTTGTGTAGTTCACAATTACAGGTTTCACATTTTTGCCCGTAAACATAAGTGATACTTTATTTTTGTTTTTCATATCAACTTTTTATTAAACTCCAAACATATATGCAAACTGAAAAATAATATTATGTTTATTATCAACACTTCAAACACTTTAAATTTAGTTTGAATAAACAAAATTAACAGATGGATATGTGCTATACAAACAGTTCCTGAAATTCAATTAAAAACAACCAACCAACCAAAAAACTGTCTTCCCACTCAAGAAACCCATAGTCAACAATATAGTCTATTTCCCATCTCCTTTAATGCTCCAAAGAATATGTCTAATCCATCTTAATATCTCTACCATATATCTAAACCATTTCCAAAGAAAATGTCTAATCCCTCTTAATATCTTAACCATATATCTAAACCATATGGACCATTTTCTGTGATACTTCTTCCATTTACTTCCATACCTTTCATCTTCTGCCAGCTGGTTTATTAACTCTCTTAGCTCTTGAATACTGTTTTTTTCACTTGAGTCAGAATCATAAATGACAGCTTTTATTTTCCTCAAATATTTTTTTATTTTCAATTAAAATGACATTTACATAATATTTTTGAATATAATTTTAAACAACTATATACAATATTTATAATAGCGTGACTTTCAATTATATACACTGTATGTTATTAAATATAGAATTAAAAGATCAGTTATCAGAGATACAATATTGATTATTGCAGAGTGTCCAACAAAGATATAACTTTCTTCCAAGGATAATTTACCAGTGGCCTGGGATAGATTTGTAGTTCTTTGATTTTTATTTCCATCGATGCAGTTGTCTTCAGTAAAGTGTAGAATTCTTCCAAGGTCGGGGGTGTATTTGAATTCCTTCTGGTTACGCATTTCCTAGATATAGCAAGTATTGCCCATAACAATGCATATTTGTCTTATTCAGGTAGGGACCTTCATTTACATTTAGTATAATCAATATTTTAGTTAAGGTAAAGGATTCATTAAATAAAGCTTGTAAAATGATTGATTCCATTCCAATATGATTTCATTTTATTACATTCATAAAAAATATGAATACAGTCTGCTTTATTTGACTTTTCACACCTCCAACAAAAAACATTTGTAGTAGTACTGATCTTTTTAATTCTATCTGGTATTAAAAATGCTCTATGCAAGTATTTCCAGTTAAACATTTTCCAGTACTATGTGTCAGAGGTATAATTAACTGATAGTAAGATGTTAGTTTTAATTTCTTCTGTTAACTGCAATGACTGATCTTTTGTTAAGAACTGCCAGTATGATGGTTTGAGAATTATTTTATATGTTATTAACTCTTTATATAGATTTGAAATGGAATTTTTTTTCACAACCATTATATATAAATTCATACAGAAAACTTATTAGAGTTGGAATATCTTTAAATGAAGAATTATTAATTAATCTGCATAAATCTTGAGTGTACATTAGAATGCTTTGTAAGGTTAATTCATCCTGTGTTGGAATATTGTAAGCAGTTTTTATCATATGTATATCTAAAACATTTAATTTATTTACACATTGAAACCAGCATAAGAATCCCAAGAGGTTATTGTTTCCCTATATATTTTGTGAGGAAAGTTCTTAGCAATAGTAAATCGGGTTAAAAGGTCAAACCAAAGTTTTAGATCTGTGTTTGCATTGATAAGTTTCCTAAAGGAATTGATGTAATGATTAATCAGTGTTGTTTTAGAAGGCTTTGTTATATTATATTGTATACTTATGCATAGTATGTACCAGGGTTTGTTTGATTTGTCTACTATTAAATTTTTTTAACAGATTAAATTAATTTGTTCATATAACCATTGTTAATTCTTTCCAGTTGGCAAAATAATTTGGGTTTATCCAGTCTATTGTAGTTTTAAGCACAGATGCTTTTATATATGTTTCTATTTTTGGGAAGTTCAATCCTCCTTGTTTCCATTTCTAATGTGATGAGTTAGAGCTACTCTATTCTTTTTGGGATACCATAAAAATTTTATTAAACATGAGTTTATTTCTTTAAGAATGCATCTTTCAGGAATTAACTGTATTGCTAATGCTACATATTGTATTTTTGGCAATACGACCATTTTTATTAATTGCAATCTGTCTTCAAAAGTTAATATAATTTTGTTCCACTTTTCTATATATATTTTTATTGTTTCAATAATGTTTTTATAATTTATTAATATTGTTTTGTTTATATTTTTGCATAACACTATTCCTAAATAATTTAGCATAAGTTCTTGTTTTCCTATGATGGATTTATCTGTAACTTGTAGTTCATTTTTCTTATTTAAAAATAGAAATTTTTATTTTGATCTATTAAAGTGTAGACCTGAAATCTTATACAATTTCTCCATTACTTCTTCTAGCTCTCCTAATGACTCTATGGAATTTGATAGGGTTAATAAAATATCATCAGCAAAAAGCATTATTTTAAATATAAACTGGTCATAGACTTCTATTCCTTTTTTTCTTGGATTATTGCATATTATTTCTGCAAGTATTTCTATAGCCAAAGCAAATAAAATAGGAGAAAGGGGGTAACCTTGTTTAGTACCTTTCGTTATATGGATAGATTCTGAGGTGAAAGGACCTAATTTAATGTAGGCTAAGTTATTAATATATATGTTTTAGTAATAAGATGAAGGAAGGAGGAAATTAAAATAATGCTAAAGTTTTAAATAGATATTCCCAGTTGAGGGAATCAAAGGCTTTTTCTATGTCTAATCTGATTACAAGTGTTTCTCTATCTTCTTTATTCACATAATCTATAAGAGTAAGTATCCTTTTAATATTATCATGTGTGTGCCTGTTATATAAAAATCCAGTTTGATCATTATTAATTGTCTTTGAAAGTGGGATTTTCATTCTGTTAGCTAGGATTGACATGAATATTTTGTAATCATTATTCAGTAATGATATATGTCTGTATGAGGTGCAAAGGTCTGATGGTTTATTATCTTTTAAAATTGGTGTTATGAGAGAATATTTCCATGAGGGTGGTATTTTTGCTTCTGACTGGACTTCTAGCAATGTTTTATGAAAAAGGGAGATTACTGTTGAAGGGAAGAGTTTGTAAATTTTATCTTGTCAAAAATTTCTTTGTAGAATATAGGTTTTTGTAGGTCTAGTTTTAAGTTTTTGGGAATATTTTTATATTGATAAGGTTTGTATCTAAGTTTATTTGGTTGGTATCTAAATCTTCTTTTTTGAAATGCTCCATATAATGGAACCAAAATGCTTCAAGTATGTCTCCTATATCTGATACCTTCCCCCTTTCTTTTCATGATGTATACTACTAATGTTATTTGCTTTAGATTGTATTTTAATTCTTGTAGATAAGTTATGTAGATATCTGGGGAGGTGGCTAATGAGTTTAATTTTAATTTTTCCAAAGCTAGACAAGTTTTGTGTGTTAGAATTTCATTATATTTTTATTTAATTCCTCTATTTCTTTTTTGACTTCTGGACAATTCTGATTTTTTTTTTAGATTTTGCTGTCAAGAGACTGGTTTGCAAAGTCTAATGGTTCAGATTCCCACTCTCTGACTTTGTTTTTGTACCAGTTAAGGTTCTTACCAAATAAATACGCTTTTAATGGGTCCCAAACCATGACTCTACTGATTTCTGTTGTATTACTAATTTCAAGAAATAATTGTAGTTCTGACAACATCCAGGGTCTGAATTCTTTAATTTTTGTGATATATGATGAAATTCTAGTTGCAAGGATTAAAGGTTTAAACTCTATTTGGAGCTTCATTATCAGAGAGTCATGATCTGAGAAGGGGCATGGAACTATTGAGAAGTTGAGGATTTTTGTTTGTAAATCTTGAACTAAAATTATTTGTCTATTCTGGTTTGTGTTCCAAATCTATGGACTTTATGGGAAAATAATAAGGATTTATCTTCTTTTACTTTAAAATTGTCTATTAAATGAAATGAATCAATCCATCTTTTTAAGGATTTTGAAATAGTTGCTATGTGAAAAGACTTCTTGGTGGTTTCAGAAGCTTCTAAGGTACAATTAAAGTCTCCTCCCAGTATAAGATTTCCTTTATAATTGTTGGAAATAAAATCTAGGTTTTTTTAACCATTCCTGCTCCAATTCCTGGGAATCAATATAGATTAGCTAAGGTCCATATTCTGTTATTAAATTTAATTATGACAAATGCTAGTAGACCTTCTTTGTCTTCATATTTATAAATACCTTTTGGAGTGATTATGTTTTTCTTCCAGAGAATTGATACTCCTTTTGTCTTTGTTCTATAGGAGGATTGAGCTAAGACTGTATAGTCCTTAGGGTTCCAAATAAAGCTATCATTAGTCTTAAAATACATTTCCTGGAGAAATACTACTTGTTCCTTATTAAGATTTAAATATTTTAGTAAGTTTGATCTTTTATTTGCATTATTTAAGCCATTAGTATTTAATGATAAGAATGTTAAATCCATTTCAAGTTATTGTTGGAAGAAACTTTTTGCTTCTTTTTTATTTTGATTATAGTAGTTTTACCATATTCTCTGATAACATTGGGTGTTATTTTTATGTGTGCAAACTTGGGAGTGTAATTTAATGTTCTTTCTTCTTTAAATACAAATAGGGTAAAATTCTGGTCAGGCTTTAAAAAAGTACTTCTATAAAACATTAATTCTAAAGTATCAAATACAATTACATATGAATTTCCCATTCAACATGGAATGAAGTCATTCCTAATCCAATAGATAAAGATAGGTCTGTTGGATTATCAATCATACCTTTAACCAACAATATCAACTGAGCTCCATATGTTAAATTATTATATGGAGAATTTTCGTAAAAGAGATATGAAATTCTATATTATTCTATTATTGTGCTATAGTATTTTATATATCAGGATGGAATGTTAGTAGTGTAAACAATTATTAAGTTGACTTAGAAATATCCAGTATTTAGTTACCTTTAAGAGATCCCAAATATGTCAGATATGTCATTTTGGATAAATTAAATGCAACAGTGGAGCATACACTAAATAAGCCAACAACAAATAGATTATTACTAAAATAATTTGACTAAGGGATTCTACAGGAGACAATGAGTGACTACCAATGAAATATGAATTTACTGTAGGTGTACTGTCTTCCTTTACTTTCCCAATCTTTAGTTCACCAATTTCAACTTACACTTAAGAAATGACATGGCTTATCAGTGGTATCCTGACTCTGAGTAGAGGTGCCCTACATTCTAGTGTGCAGTGCTTTTACATATTTATAGATTTACAAAACAGAGTCTAAGAATGAACTATGATCCCCCTGACAATTCCCATCCTGCATAAGGCACCTCCTGCTTCCAGTATGGGTAATCACATCAGGTCTAGAATGAATGTGAAGGTACCTATATGGTAATCAAGACTTACCTTAGGTAAGTATGATTCAAATAGTATTTAGAGCATCTTAGAGAGTTCTCAGGGCAGTTAGAATACTCTTAAGCCTCTCCTCCCTCAACCAAAAACAGAGATTTCCCTTCCCTTTCTTTCCCTTGTTTTACATCAGGACTAATAAAAGAAATTCAGCAAACATAGGTAAACAGAAATAACATTCAGGAGTCTGTCTTGTACATGACTCACAATCCATTAAACAAGTCAGTGACTAACATCACTTTAGTAAACATTATAAAGACAAATTAGAAATAATTTCCTAGCTCTTTATATTTTCTGATAAAGCAAAAAGTTAACAATAAGCTATTTTAACTAAATGTATAAAGCATTTAAAATTTTCCTTGCATGTATACATTTGTACTTATATTGTAGTGTCAATAGCTGTCTTGGAAATCTGTACAATACTTCACTTCTTCAAATCATTCCTTTTTCAATTCAGGTTTCATTTTATCAAAACGGCAGCAACATTTCAAGTGCACAATTAATATTCAGACTGATGTTTCAAATAAATAACTTGTCAGTTGCCAATTGAGTTAGTTTAGAATGTATGGTTAGTGCAAATATAGCATGTTGCAAAAATAATATGCATTTTTTCATGTGCTCTAGAGCCTGTCATATGCAAGTGACATATATAATGTAGCATATATAGAGCAGATAGCTTATGGATTCAGGTTGTTAAAGTAAGTTATGCTTATTAATCAGGCAGTTTCATTTAAATTCACAAGTAATTTGGGGACATTTCAGTTAAGTTTCAAGGAATGTGTAGTCCAATTTGAGTAATTGAGTCCACTTTTCCTCATAAACATATATCACAATTCATTAAATTAAGCAGAGTCTAACATCTGTCCAATAATCATTATAAAGACAAAGAAGAGTAATTTCCTAACTCTTCAAACTTTCTGATATCGCAAAATGTTGACAGTAAGCTATTTTAACTGGAAGACTAAAACATTTCAAGACTTCCTTGTGAATATATATTTTTACTTTTATTGTAGTGTCAAGAACTGTCTTTGAAATCTATGCATTACTTCACTTCTTTCAAGTCATTCATTTTACAGTTCAGATTATATTTTGTCAAAATGTCAATAGCATTTCAAGGGCACATTTAATATTCAAACTGATATTTTAAATGAATAGCTATCAGTTACCAAGTGAGTTTGTACAGAGTGTGAGGTAACTGAAAAGATAACATGTTGCAAAAAGTAATATGTATCCTTTCATATGCTCTAGAGACTGACAATTTCAAGTAACATATAAAATGAAACGTTTACAGTGCAGACAGCTTGTGAAATCAGCATGTTAAACTGAGTAATACTTTTTAATCAAGCAGCTACATTTAAGTGCACATGTCATTTGGGAACATTTCAGTTGTGTTTCCAGGAATATGTAATCCTATGAGGATAAATCATAAAATATTTACAAATAGTCCTATTATGTATTTATTTTACCTTGCTTATGTTGTTTTTCATTTTAATAACTAAACATCATTATTTTTTCTTATTATTTGTTATCTGTGAGGCTAAATGCACTTTGTAAGTTCACAGTGTCCTTAGAAACTGTAGCAATTGTTTATTGTTTACTTCTATGTGGCACACTTCATCACTAAGGGCTTTTCATCCAGAAAAAAGGAGGTCATTGTCCCACTGTACTCATCCCTCATTAGACCCATTATCGAATACAATGCCCCATTTGGAATGTACCTCTCAAGACATCTGCAACAACTGGAAAGGCTGCAGAAATACCTCACTAAAAGAATCACAGGCCTAAAGCAGATGCCCTACGCTGACCACCTTAAAAAACTCCAGCTATACTCTGTCGCATATCGTCTACTCAGAGGCGATCTCTGCTTAACATACAAGGCCATGTCATACCCAGAGCTGCTGGACATGCTACACTTAAAGAAATCCCAATCCCTCAGAGCCACACCCTCCAGGGATCTAAACCTTGTCATCACAATAAACAAAACACGCTGGAGGGATAGGTTCCTGACCCAGAGACTCACCAGACTCTGGAATAGATTGCCCATACATGTCAGACAGGGTGCCTCTTTAGCCTCTTCAAAAGGAACCTTGACGATTGGATGGGAGAAGGGAAATTCACCCCAGGGATCACATCAGTCGCCCTGCTAGACAGGGGTCCAGGGAAGTAAATAGTGTGGGAAGAAATAGCCAGGGAATTGTTATGGCTAGGCTTGTATAGGCCCTAGGGCTGATAGCCTATTACCAACCTATGAACCTACGTACCAACCTATGAACCTTTGTCTATAGCCAAAACAGCAGTGCCCAGTGCTAAAGTTTCCAGTGATGTAAAAGACTGTGAAGTCTGTAAAGTAAAATGAGTGAAAGAGAAAGGAAGAAGATGAGAGAAAATGGGAATGGGAGGTGGTAGGGGAAGTCATAATGCCTGAGCAAAGTTATTGTATTAACACTTTCAATACAGGAACATGAGTCAGGAAAAAAAGATAATCCCTTGAATGACTTCATACATCACACAAACATTCTTTGGTGAGAGGAACACATAAACTGCAGAGTGAAAAAAAAAAACTTGTACAAATGTTTTCCGTAGGGGAACCTAGCTCCTAACTCCTTTCTCATAAGGGAAGGAATGTTCCACACTTTTGTTCCATATAGTCATTTCTCAGATTGCCCCATCACACAGAAAATAAATAAATGAATGAATGAATACATAAATGCTTTTGTTTATGTCTGCATGCAGTAACCTTAGCAGAAATCTGTTCTCAGCTAAGATGACTTTGAATAACTTTTATTAGAAATGAGCATTCTAAACAACCACCTGGAACGTGTGCACAAAAATGTGCAGCTCAAAAATTACATTGCTTCAATTGCTGGCATCAGTGAAATGCAAACCCAGCGGATATTTACTTGATTCAAGGTAGTTATTTACAGAAATCTGAAAGAAATACTCAATAATCTTGATTCTACATTGCGGTTATCCTAAATAAATTTAATCAGATAAAGAGGGGAAAAGGGGAGACCATATTGAGAAATTCCCTGAACCAGGATTTAAAATAAACTACTATATCAATAAATGTTTGTTTTGATTAAAACCTAGATTAAGTTCTAATATTATTATTGTCTGAATCAGCCATATAGGTAAGTGTCAGATTTTATATTGGTGTAGACAAGAATGGGGAAGTGTAAAGAGGTGCCTAAAGGAACTGGAAGAGGACTGGACTGGAGTCAGTTCATGCAAAAAAGATGACAGAATGCAAAGAGGCAGGCTGCAAGGACTGAGATGTTTTTATTCAAGAGGAATGTAAGACAATGGATTATTCAGTGTGGCTGACCTCAGTTTGCAGTAATAGACCAAACACCCTAACTTTGGTGGAAGATCCATTATTAAGGGAAATAGTGCAGAGACATCTCAAAAAATGGAAGAATCGAGAAGTAAACAGATGTATGTGAATGCACAAATTAAAAGTAAGTTAACTGAAACAAGTGGTATGCAAAAGTAATTGCAAATAAATAGTGTGAATCCAGTCTGCAGAGATGTCTAGGATAAGGACTATCACAATAACCAAAGCCTGCCTTCATGACATAGAGGGATAAAATCCAGACTCTGCCCAAGACAACCCAAGCTCAATTAAACAGGTGCTAGACAGGCTAGGCAAAGCAAGTGTTATGAGAGAGGGATATATGACAGCTCATGCACCCTGGGAGAAGGGAGGCATGGAGGGAGGAGGAGGCCCGTCTCTTTGCACTAGCAGTACTTGAAGGAGTGTGGGAATTTTTTCATACCAAAGTGGCTGATCTGCCCATGTTACTCATTAGTGTGCTGCTTGGCATGTTGGCAGCACACGTATCTTCTGTAAGGCAGCGATGTGGAGCACACAAGCTACTGATGGGAGATGAGCTTAGTATAATCTATGGGAGCTACAGACAAGCCCACTCCATAAAACACCTGACCATTAACTGTAATGGTGAATGAATTAGCAAATTAGGATGGCCAATCAGGGAATGAAAGAGACTGAGGGTTTTCGCTCTAGCTAGTGAAGCTTGGGTATCACCTCAACAAAACAACAAAGGGATCAGTGTGGTGCAGGAAGGGAAAGTGATTGGGCTGATCCTGTGGATAGAAAACTTTGATAATGAAACACAGGATAAAAAACAAGCTAACACATGAACACTCCAATGCAACAAAAAGAAGTAGAATCAGTAAACAGCTATCCTGTATAACGGTCTGACTAGCACCTATAAATATTACTTATTTGGGTGTGCTTTATCACTTTATGTAAACAGGGTGGAAAGAAGACTATTTATGGCTAGTCTACTGTATATTGCCTGATTTTATTATTATCTTTTTGGAATTAGTGTCTATTGGTTAACTGCACAATGTGTGGAATTGCTGAACAGTTAAAGATAGATGGGCATGTATCTTTTATTAGTACTTATTTGTACCCATCATGTGTTGAATTTGACCATAGCATAGAATTGCATAAGATATTTAAGCTAATCTGCCAACAGTGTTTACTTTCTTGCCATATTGCACTGATGTGAATATGGTCAAAGCTTTACAGCAAAAACTGCATCCACAAAAGGATTTGTGAATAGTTAAAACATTATGTATTTCCTTCACCCTCAGCATAGTTAGAAGGATGTCTTAGTGTGGGAAGTCACAAGTGATTTATTAAGATGGCTAATGAACCCAGGAGCATAATGGGGGTGGGCGGGTGTGAGGTGCAGGTAACATAGGTATGGAGAGGTGATGCAGTGATTTTAAGTAATACAGATTTCATTTCCCCTCGGGCATAGTTGTGGTGAATGCAGGAAGAGTACCCCAAGTAGATTATGAACCATTAAGGTGGCTATTGAACCTGTAGGTTAAAAATGATAGTGAATATAAGGAAAGAGAAGTGGTCAAGTGGCTTAAAACATTACATACTTTTAAGCCATCTTAGTGGACTAGACAGATATAGCCCGGACTATGATCATGGTGATCTGGGATTGAATAGCGGCTCAGGCAACTGTCAGTGCTGGCAGTGAGGATGAACCGTGCCTATTTTGGGAGGGAGGGAGGGGGGGGGCGGAGGTGTTTTCCTGCTGACTATGCATACCACTGTGGTGGTGTGGAACAAGAATCTCACACATCACCTAAGTGCGAGATGGTCCAGGAGGGATGTGCACTGTAGCTGATGATTGTAGCACCTGTCCAACATTCAAAGGAGAGTACATGAATGGACATTGTGGGAGTGTTAATCAGCCTTGCAGTGATTCAGGTGTGCATATCACCTTCTGTGTAGGGGCTAGGGGTATTTGAGCTTTGAACAAAAACAGAGGTCTGATTTTTCAATTCACTACCTTTAGTAGTTTACAAAATATCCTGAAGGAGCTTACAATTTACTCTTTGGCTGTGTGTTTACTGTTCCAGGTATTTGACTCACCTCCTCCGTCTGATGGGGAAATAAGCTTTATCTTCTGAAAGAAACACTTGAAGAAATGTGGAATAACATTTGACCCATGAGACTTTGAACTACTGGATGCAAGGGTGAAATAACTAAACTAATTTATGCCATGTGACAGAGTAAGTATATATATAAAATCATTTAAATGTGGAGCACATACATCTCTAATGAAGTTAAACAAGATGGCTACCCTAACAAACAGACAGGCAGACAGGTTTGCAGTGAATTCAGTATGATACAAGGCTACAAGAGGAATAGCATGACGTAGTCATCCATTCCATTACCATTCTTCTTCCTGGAGGAAACCCCCACATGCATACATTAGTCAAATGACTGCCTCAAGATCTCATAGGCCATCTTGGGGGTTTCTTGCTTCTCCCCAGAGAGAAAACCCAACAGGTATAAAGATATCAAGAGAAACTTTCTGAAGTGCTTTTATTAAAACCCTTTCTCTTCAAAAGTTTATTTCTTTTTTGGATGAATTCAGGAAGAGTTATGCCCTTCCAAAGTTATTTCAGTATAATCTGAGAGATAGAAGAATACAGCCTTTCACAACTGAAACCTGAATCTTCTTTCGGCTTTTCCCAGTTAGGGGTCACCACAGTGGATCACCTGTCCGCTCATGATTGGCAGTGGAGTTTTACAGTGTGGAGTTGCCAGCCCGGTGCCCAACCTTCCACAGAAGGCACACACACCCACGCACTCACACCTAGGGCCACTTTAGAGTGTCCAATCCACCTACAGCATGTGTTTGGGATGTGGGAGGAAACCAGAGCACCCGGAGGAAACCCACACAACCACATGAAGGACATGCAGACTCTGCACAGAAGGCACCCCAGCCGAGAATTAAACCAGAGAACCTCTTGCTGTGAGGTGGCACCACTAACTTCTGCACCACCATGGCTGCCCCACAACTGAAACCTGAATACCGAGATAAAATGTCATGGTCCATTTAAAACAGAGGATTAATGTTAAATTTAACATAGCTACAAAGCTCCAAAATAATAAAAAGGTACACTGTGGTAGTAAAAGCAATATTTTACTAGTTGAACGCATGGCACAGATTCAGGGCATTTCTTTGTTCCACTTGTAATCAGAGTTCAGGAATGGATTCATGTTGCTGGTAGGACCAGATGGGAAGATAACATGGAGTAGATGACAGCGACCTCTCATATACTGGGTGACAGACTGGGGAACCCTGATACCCTGGCACTCCTTAAAATGGAGAACATTGATATCTGTACAGTGACTGAGACCTCGTTCAAGGCTCCAGAGAGCACCCCTGCACTACCAGGCTATAACTCATACCACACTTTTCAGCCATGTAACCTGGACTGGAACACCAAATGCAGAGGTGTGTCCATATTCATTAAGGATATCCACACCTCCAGGCTAGTTGCTCAGCATAATGCAGCCGAGGTTATCCAAGTGCAATTAACTCTGGGCAAAACTGCAATCCAAATTGTAGCTTGCTACAAATCACTCACCATGCCCCAGGATTCCCACTCCACTTTTCTTGATGTACTGGAAAATATTAGGGTTCAAACACCCTAATGATGGGCGATTTCAACTACCCCACCATTAACTGGGAAAACTACTCATGTACCAACTCCTTCGCTCAACGCTTTCTAGAATTCATAAACTCCAATGCCCTGGATCAACTTATCCACAACCCCACCAGGGGCAACAATATCCTAGATCTAGTCATTACCAACATGAGTGACCGGTGTTCCACACCTGAAGTCAATGCATCATTGGTCCAATCCGACCATAAGCTAATTACCCTAGATATCCACATCTTGCCCCCACCCCCCATTAAGGAAACCATGGTAAAAGATTTCTCCAAAGCCAACTTCATGCTTCTTAAGACAGAAGTGGTGAACTTCATGACACCCATGCAGATAGACAATACAGTTATGACTACTGAATCCTACACAATTGCACTTTATAAGCACTTACATGAGTGCATGGATTGTGCTATCCCAAACAGAATCAAGACGCTATCCTCCAAAAAAAGGAAGCCAATCTGGTGGTCCCCTGCCATAAACAAACTGTACAACAGAAGGAAGAAACTGTTGCAAAAGAGAGTAAAATACCATGAGTGGAGGAGCTCCCTGGTCAGCCTCAGTAAGAAGCTGCGATCCCTGACAAAATCATCCAAAGCTAGTTACGAAAACAAAATCACCACTGATTCTAAAGACAACCACAAAGCATTCTATAGCTATGTCAAGAATCTCAATAGCAACACTCAGATCTGCTCTGAGTTACAGCGCAATGGCACTAAATATACAGACCCAACTGATATTGCCAACATCCTGGCAGATAGGTTCAGTGCTAACTTTACCCCCCTCTCACCCCCTAAAGAGCCCATCTCTATACTGGAAGAATGCAAAGTTCCTGTAATCATGGCTGCACAGGTAAAAACCACACTCTCCAAAGCCAAGAACACAGCATCCATGGGACCAGACAACATGCCAGGCTGCGTTTTACATGAACTACATAACAAACTGGCACCCCACCTAAGTACCATGTTCAATCATAGCGTCACCTCAGGCTTTGTGTCTGCTGAATGGCGCATAGTGACGGTTATCCCACTCCACAAGGGGGGAGCCACCAAGGACCCTGGGAACTACCGCCCCATTAGCTTGATGAGCCTGGTCTGCAAGGCCATGGAACGTATCATCATGGAACTTATAAACAAAGACATTGGTAATCTCCAAACTTTGGACCCCACCCAGTTCGGTTTTTACAACTGCTATTGGAGACTGGCAGCCTCACAAATCCCCTGTGATCTGTGTTGATAGACTTCTTTGAAGCAGTCACCAAAGCCGTAGACAAGGGTAAGGTGGTTCACACAGCCTATCTAGATCTTGCCAAGGCTTTCGACACCATCCCCCACTCTGAAATTATAGACAAACTCACTAGACTAGGTATAAATCCCTATGTCACAAGATGGGTTGTCAACTGGCTCACTGACAGAACCCACACTGTGAAAGTAGCAGACTCCAGATCCGACTTCAGACCAGTGACAAGTGGAGTACCACAGGGTTCAGTCCTGGGTCCTCTCCTGTTTGGTATCTACTTCTCTAAAGTACAGGCTAACACAGAAGGTCTTTGGCTAACGAAGTTCGCAGATGACTGCAAACTAGGAGCCATAATCAAAACTCCTAATGATGTGGACATCCTACAAAAGGTCCTCACTGAGACAGATGCCTGGTGTCAAAACCATGGCCTCAAGCTCAATGCCAAAAAGTGCATTGTCATCCCCTTTGGTAAAAACTCTGTACCCATGAACTACAACATAGGCGGTAGTATACTTAACACCGAAAGTGTGATAAGAGACCTTGGGACACAGGTGGACAGTAGTCTCTCCTTTGATAATCACATTATCACAGCAGTCAGGAAATCCTTCTGTGTGGCACACTTCATCACAAAAGGTTTCTCATCCAGAAAAAAAGAGGTCATTGTTCCCCTCTTCTCATCACTCATTAGACCCATTATAGAGTACAACGCCTCTTTTGGTATGTACCTCACAAGACATCTACAACAACTGGAAAGGCCGCAGAAATACCTCACAAAGAGGATTACTGGCCTCAAACAGATGCCCTAAGCAGACCGTCTCAAAAAACTCCAGCTTTACTCCGTCGCATATCGCCTACTCAGAGGTGATCTCTGCCTAACATACAAAGCTATGTCAAACCCAGAGCTGTTGGACATGATCCACTTAAAGAAATCCCAATCCCTCCGAGCTACACGCTCTAGGGACCTAAACCTTGTCACCACAATAAACAGAACATGCCAGAGGGATAGATTCCTGTCCCAGAGACTTTCCAAACTCTAGAATAAACTACCTATCTATATCAAACAAAGCTCCTCATTAGCACTCTTCAAGAAAAATCTTGATGATTGGATGGGAAATAGGAAATTCACCCCGGGGATCACCTCTGTGGCTCTGCTTGACAGTGGCACAGGAAAATTATTTTCTTGGGTGGCAAAAGCCAGGGTACCTTTTTGGCTGGGCTTGTATTGGCCCCAGGGCCGATAGCCTAGTACCTACCTATGAA
The DNA here is from genome assembly GCF_019279795.1 of Protopterus annectens. NCBI lineage: Eukaryota > Metazoa > Chordata > Ceratodontiformes > Protopteridae > Protopterus > Protopterus annectens. Next base: position 1,255,594,382 of record NC_056728.1, read on the forward strand.
CCTATGAACTTTTACAACTGCTATTGGAGACTGGCAGCCTCACAAATCCCCTACTCAGACTACAGGGGAGGGTGACAATGACATTGTGACATCATGAATCTTGTCACTAACCTAGCCAGGGAAATCAAGGTATGGTGTAGAAAATGTTTTCTATAAAAGAGTCTGCAGTCTGATCTGTGTGGACCTTAAACACAATATAGGAATCATTGAGGGCAGCAGAAAGGTGGGTTACAGCATGTCTGAAGGGTTTCAAAGATATGTAGCATTCTAACTGGACTGCATTAGGGTTCACCCTCCCACCTCAGAGGATCTACAGCTTTTTTCCATGTTTTGGTAACTGTATGCAGATTCCTGTCTTTACTGCTCCGAACGCACTGTATTGATGATAGTGCTGTCACTAGCAGCACACGAATAATATTAATTAATAATATGAATTGCCCACTTACAATATATTACAAAGCCCATTTCAACTTAACATTACAGTAACCACTCCAATTCGATATGATGCACTGATGTATAAATAATGGACATAGGAATAGCTCCTAAAGATTTGAGGAAATGTCAGCAATGCTAATTGGAAAACTGTTCCACATACATGTCAGCTCTGACATGTATTATACTTACCAAACAGTAAAGTAAAACCTATTTAAATAAAATAAAATATGGGCACCCATACTTGATTAATATGTTTGTCTTCATGCCAAGTTTAATGCACCACCATAAATTACTTTGCCCCTGTCCAATAAATTCCATATTCTTTTCTATCTCATCTTCATCTGCTAAAGCATATGCACCTGTATGATCATTTGTTTAAATTACACTTGGTAAAACATACAGTTACCTGTATTACTCTGTATTGTACATGGGTACAAGCATGCTATGTTTAGTTTACCTTTACTATCATGTACAAGTACCTGAGTACTATTCTTTATCAGTGTAGGCAGCCATGTTCACTTTTCTGCATTAAATGTAATCATCTTGAGCGGTCCTTCTCAAGATAAGAAACACTTTGCACATCCTGACAAGCAAACGATGTGAAGGAGCAGAAGTAAAGTTTGTCAGAATACTGCTGGCAAGGCATGACTAATTATTTCAAAGTCATTGATCACTGTAGGATGTGGTGAGTCACCAATGCTAGACGTATAGAACTTAATGACTGACACCATTGATTGAATGTTTGGCATGCGACAGGCAAAGAATGCAGTCATCATTTACTCATGTTAACATTATGCCTCCTCCTCCTCTTAAAAGCTGGGTACCTGCTGTTTATGTCCTTGGAGTGTGCTGCAGATTTTGAATAGTGGGATGCAACTCTTGATTCCCACCTTAAGAATACCCCTGGGGAAGATGAGCAAGCGCCAGCATTAATTGCACACCAAGCCTGGCTGTGTTGCTGAGATGCAAGTCAAACTCGGCTCATCTGTATAGTAAGTGGCAGTGTACTCTTTTACTATGCTCTTAACCCCTGTTTTCAACATTGGAGTATCTACCATTTTGAGTGTGCGGCTCTGATTTCTGTCTTTTGTCTCTGTTATTAGATTACTTTACTCTCTTGCTTTTCTTTCCTGATCTGTCTGCTTTCCTGACTGTCAGATCAGGGAATGATCATTAGAGAATTTTAACTACCGAATGCATGAATTTAAAATTTTGCTTCATTCCTTGTCAGAGTACAGTTCCACCAACATTTTGTTCAAAATTTCTTTGTTCCATAGCCCAAATTTCTGACACCTACTTGCTTGGACAAATAAAAGAATTACATCATGACCAGGAAAATGTAAATAGTATCGAGGAAACTACCTTAACTTACATGTTGGGATTTGTATTTTTCAAGTTTCAAAGCAAAGGTTTCCTTTACCATATAAAGGCAATGGATATGCTTCGAACACTAGTGCTAAATAACTGAATAGTAAGGAATGTGCATGGGTCAATCAGATACAAGTAACTATAAGTTACATTTTTTTCTAACAGGGAATTGTCATTTTGATAATAACTGTGTGAACTTTTGGAGGAAAATATAATATCATTAATAGGGAAAATGCATTTCAGAGGAATGTAACAAAACCAGGGCACCATTTCTACTAGAAGCCATATTAATACATGAAATAGAGGACTTCAGCATGCTTTGTCTTGAAAGAAAAAGCAGGTGTGAACATGAGAAAAATGTGATATACCGCAAGGTAATCTGCATGGTACAAGTTGGTGCTACATCTCAGAAAACAAATCATAATAGTAAGACGTCTGTGTGTTATATAGTCTTTGTCAAAGGAAAATGTCATGTATATTTCTTTTTATTGTAGTACGTTTGTTTTTAAAATTTGTTAAAATGTTTTTTATATAACTTGTGTTGTACTTCTTTATATTAAGAAACAACTTTGTTTGTAGTTTGAAGCTTTTTGTTCCAATGCTTTCTTCCAGTCTATGTGCATATTTGTTTTTCGTATATATATACATATGTACATAAACACACACACACACACACACACACACACACACACACACACACACACACACACATATATATGCATATAGACAGATAGATAGATAGATAGATAGATAGATAGATAGATAGATAGATAGATAGATAGATATACGGGCGTGTGTGTGTGTGTGTGTGTGTGTGTGTGTGTGTGTGTGTGTGTGTGTGTGTTTGTGTGTGTGTGTGTATGTGTGTGTGTGAGTGTTTGTATATAAGTTCAGTATATGTGTGGACTACACAAAAGACAGTCCTTATTAGGTGTAGAAAATAAAAATAGAGGCCATATCCATCAATCCCTATTAGCTTGTTCCCTAACCAAGGTTTTACCAAATCTGCCAGAAAAGGCTAGGGTGCCCATAAAATCCTTTTTAATATATTCGGCATCCATTTCTGAGGTCTATTCCACCCAATTACAAAGTAATTCTTCAAAGACTTCTTCTTAATCATAATGAGGGCAATGGATATTTGAGTTGGGGTAGGCAAATGGAAAAGGTATTTACCTCCGCAGACACAAGGTAGAGTTTCATTCTCACCTTTGGTCAGTGTGTGGTTTTTGGCTAGGCATATATATGTCTACAGACTGATTGCCTACTATTATGCTATGGATAGTACCAGTTTCCACAGGACTTCTGGCTTCCAGTCCATGTTACACTGCCTTTTCTCCATGCTACCTGCACTGAATTGCACCTGTTGGCCCAGATTCTTATTTGTCAAGATGATAACTCATCTCTTACTTCACCCTAGTGCTCTGTAGGACCTTCCAGTGCTTTCCTGTTATTTTGCTTATCTGTTTCTTTTTCAATTTTACTTCATGAAAGAATATATTATCTACCTATTCTTTACATAGTTTGCACTGAGGAAAAATCAGCCAATCTCTCCCATTCATCAGAACGGAGAAAACACAAACAAACAAACAAGTAAACATGCAGATACAAAAAAAAAACAAAATACACAATACTAACCAATGTAACACTAAATCCAATCAAAAAACAAAAACATATAGTAATATAATATAAAAAATGTAAATAAAAATGTCAGGCAGTCTCTCTCATTCTTTCCAAAGAGAAAATAATAGTAAACTAACCAAAAACACAACATTCTAAACTATGCACTACCAATCAATACTGTGTACATGTTACAGTACCTTTCCCTGATTCAGCAACTGCTCTAACTTTGTGCTGCATGGTCTTTTAACAAGAAGGTGTGAAGTACCACGTAGGGCTGGCTGCCAGCAAAGCTGAATGCTAATGAGGAATTCCGATAGGGGTGGGGTGGAGCTTATTCTAATTAGCCATGTGATCTCTCTCCAAAACTGCCTCCAGGAAGGCATTTATTTATTTATTTATTTACATTTTGTTTGCCAGGATGGTCCACTGGGCCATGAGGAACCAGTTTTCAATGGAGTCCTGGGGAGAATAGCTCCAAAAAAAAAAAATACAAATTGCAAAATTATAAAGAATTACAAAATTACAATATGGTAAAGATGGGGATAGGGTTCATGGATAAAGGAGGAGGTTGGGAGCTGGTGGTACTGGAAAAGAGTGGGATATGTGGAGGCAGATGTGGAGAGGCAGGATTATTAGTGAAGGATGATGTTTGGCTATGGAGTCAATAAAGAATGAGTTGAATTGAGTGGCTAGATCCAAGTCTCAGACATTTGGGTTGGGGCAGGGGGTTTCTTTTTTACCTGGGTTAATGAGAGAGGAGATTCTATCCCAGAATTTTTTAGGGTTGTTGTTATGATTGGCTAGGAGTGTGGTAAAATAGGATTTGCGGTGTAAGATAATATGTTTTTTTACTTTGTTGCAAAGTGTTTTGTATTCATTAAGGGCAGTGATATTTTTAGTTTTATGGTAGTGTTTCCAAGCTTTGTCACGGAGCCGCATGGTGGCTAAGGTATTCTTAGTTAACCAAGGGACGGAGTTACTTTTTATGCATTTTGTTTTCCAGGGGGCAAAGGAGTCTAGCAGGTTTAAGAAGGTTGTATTGAAGTAAATGACACCATTTTCTAGGGATAAGGTTTTTAGTGGGTTCCAGTTTATTGTTTTTAGTGCATCAGAGAATGCATTGGGGTTAAAGTATTTTAGGTCGTGAGTAGAGATGTAGGTGTGGGATAGTAGTATGGAGGAGGGGAGCCCGTGAGTGAAAGTGGGAAGGTGGCACCTAGTGAGTCTGGAAGGGTTTCACTATCAGAGATGTAGTGCAGATGGGAAACTAGAATCCAATCTGGGGTACTACCAGATAGGAAGTCTTTGGAGGGTCTAGTTGTGGAGTTTATAAGTTGAGTGAAGTTATAAAAATTTATATTTAGGGAGTTGGTTGGAGTTTGAATTGTGTCCCAGTTGATGTTAATATCACCCAAGATTATAGTTTCGTTAGTAATATTGGTAGAGAGCCAGGAGAGAATGTCTTCAAGGACTGGCACATTGTCTCCAGATGTAAAGGGTGACAATGCAGATAAGCTTATGTTTGTTTAGTTGAAGAAGGGCTGGAATTCATTCAGCGTTACCAAATTTGGGAATAGGCTTGGAGTAGAGGATAACTAAGAGGGATGAGGAGTAGATGAGAGCAACACCACCCCCTTTTTTATGTGTTCTGTCTTTTCTGATAATACAGTAGTTGGATGGAATCAGTTCTGAGTCTTTTATATGAGGCTTAAGCCAGGTTCTGGAGATGGAAAGAATATCAGGTTGATTGTGGAGAAGCCAGGTGTGGAGGTTAGGGATTTTGTTGCAGATTCTTTGAGCATTTATGGCTGTGAAATGGAGGGATCTACCTGTTGAGTGGGGAGGATGAGGTGTGAAGGTAGAGTTGTGTGAGGGAGAAGGGCCAGGGTTAGGGTGTATGACCCAGAAATAAGGATGGAGCTAGAATGATGAATGAGGGAGAGGAGGAATTTAAATAGTTTAGTATCAAGTTTGTGGTTTGTAAGTTTGATTAAGATGGGCCTAGTATAGATTGGGTAGTGTTTTTAGGGTAGGATATGAGCTTATAGGGGAAGAGCATAGTATTATTGATGTAGTAGAGGCTAGGGGATACGTGAGTAGGGGAGTGTGTGTGCAGTAAGCAGGATGAGATAGATGAGGGAAATGGGGGAGAGTGATTGGTGGATAGAGGCTAGGTTCTTACTTAGTGTAGGTAGGATACGTAGATGAGAATTAGTATTAAAGTCAGAGATGTGGCTGGTTTGGTAGGCATGGTATTTATCCTAGATAGATTTGGGAGTGAGTGTGGTTGAGAGCGTCATAGAGTATAGAGAGAGCTATGTTAATAGAGTTTGGATTTGATGGAGTGGATTGTATGGGTTGGGTGGGAAGAAGTGGGTGTGGGGGAGGAATGAGTGGGTGGAGTAGATGTAGGGGGTAGATAGGAAGGGGTGGATTTATTGTGGGCAGGATTGGTATGCTGATTGGATATGGGGGGAGGTGGGAGTGGCTTACTAAGTATAAGGGTAGAGATCCTGGGGGCAGGTGAGAAATGGGGGCAGGGTAGGGGAGCGGAGGGAGCCCACAGGGTGAACGGAGTGGGTAGAGCCAAAGGAGATGGAGGAAAGGTAAGAAACAGTCAATCAGTTCAGTTGGAAATGAGCCAGGGGTAAGAGCATTTACAACACTGAGGTATTCACAAAATCTCTCAGCCATGTAGAGCAGTGCAGCAACCCCTATCATGTCATGGTTTTGAATATAAGACAAAAGGCTTTGCTCAACCACCTACCATGAATGTGGTGGGGGAAACAGTAGACCAGCAGGGAATTTTCCTAAAGTGCTGTAATGTCACCAATGGCAGTATGGGGATCAGTGGGCAGGGTGGAGCCACTAGACTACAGGGATTACTGTGATTGGAAATGCCATAATGGCACCAGCAGTAGTATGGGGATCAGGGTAGGGGGATACACTAGCCAGCAGGGCATAATATATAATGGGATTAATGGGGTCTGGGGGAAACAGGAGGGCAGACAGGTTAGGGGCTGGTGTGTGTGTGTGTGTGTGTGTGTGTGTGTGTGTGTGTGTGTGTGTGTGTGTGTGTGTGTTGTGTGTATGTGTGTGTGTGTGTGTGTGTGTGTGTGTGTGTGTGTGTGTGTGTGTGTGTGTGTGTGTGTGTGTGTGTGTGTGTGTGTGTGTGTGTGTGTGTGTGTGTGTGTGTGTGTGTGTGTGTGTGTGTGTTGTGTGTACGTGCGTGTGTGTGTGTGTGTGTGTGTGTGTGTGTGTGTGTGTGTGTGTGTGTGTGTCTGTGTGTGGGAGAGTGACTAGAGGAGGAGAATGCCATTGTCTACACAAGCAGTTGTTTACTACCATGATGTACAGGTCAGCAATAATCTGCACATCATGTTAGTAAATGTGATTCCGACACATGAAAATGAGCTAATAATGATGTCTTATCTCAGCTGACATGTATCTGAATCGCAAATGGCCATGTCATGGGAGAAGAGCCTTTTTAGCACAAACTGCAGAGCTCTTGTTAGACAATTTAATGAACTTCCTGAGTAAATCTAATCAGAAAATAATTTAACCTACAAATTAATATAATATGAAAAATGAAAAAATAGTCTGCCAACCTCTCCCATTCATCAAAAGGTAGTAGTGGAGGTGGTGGGGTAACAGTAAACTAATCAAACATACAGAAACCATAAGTACCCTAAGTGCACGCTACCAACAAACAATCAACAAATAAAGAAAAAACAGCTCAAGAATAAATACCAAAATAATTTATTATAAAAAGAAATGTAACTGGTAAGCATTTTCATATGAAATGAACTTCATCATTCCAAATTACACTGCCACATCAACCCACATTTAAATGAAATAATTAAAATCACATGATTAATTAAGGCAGTGTCTTAACCAATTAAAATCATATGATTAATTAAGGCAGTGTCTTAACCCTTTTCTTTCAGTACAATTTTGAAATTCTGTCTATCATTGATGCCCGGAAAAACACATGAATTCAATCTGACCTGCCAACAATATTCCTTCCAGTCTAGATCCGCCTCAGCATCCCACCTGTACTCATAATTTTCAACCTGGTTCATTTTAAACAAAAGCACTTACCAGTTACATTTGTTTTTTATAATAAAGTGTTATTTTGGTGTTTATTATTTTTTCTTTATTAGTTTTATTTTTTACTGTTTACTTTGAGTCTTTGGATATAAACAATCAACAAACATAATATCCCTCACCTGAATCAAACCCAAAACACATAAGTATTTCAATAAAAATTTAAAAAATAAGAAATAAATAAGAAATATAATGCTTAAAACCAAACAAAAATGAACCAGTCAATGGAGGTAAAATGAAAGTAAAATATATTAAAAATTACACTGATATTATAAAACACAAATAAAATAGAGTAGTGCAACAATCACTGATTCTGACAATTTCCCAGTGAATTTGACAAAAATGCCCTACATAATCAGTATATTTCTCTTCATACTGAGTTTACTGTAATAGCTGCAGGCTAGCTAAGAATTGTTTTGGTTTGTACTCTACTGAGAGTGGACAAAGATCTTGGCTATTTCTAGACTTCTGATTGCTGTAAAACATTGAAGAGTGTTGTTTTACTATTGCCCAGTATTCTTATTTGAATTTTTCAGCTTTTCTGTTTTATAATAAATGCATCACATTTGTGCAATACAGCTTATCATATAGCAGCATTGCAGTATGCACTCCATAGACACAGGTATCGTAATTCACATTTGCCTCAATACCACCAAACTCTTGTTATCCCTAATGGTTGGTGTGATTATTGTTAGCTGTAGGGGTCTATATCATATATTCAAAATTCCAAAATATCGAACACCATAAGTTCGAACTTGGAATTTCGAAATATGATAACATCGAACACTCAGTATAGCAAATTTTTTCCCAGGGAAAAAATGTGCTGTTCTGAGAAACATACACACAACACAAACACACCAAAATAAATAAACCACACACATACAGTTAACAAATCCCAACCCTACACTACACCATACATACATTCCTAACTATCCACTTACCTTAACCCGCACCCTATCCCTAAGGTCCGTAACTATCGCACACATACCCTATGAAACTATACACAAACAAACTAATTAATACCTACACATGCAGTTAACAAAACCCAACCCTACACTACACTATACATGCATTCCTAACTATCCACTTACGTTAACCCGCACCCTAACCCTAAGGTCCATAACTATCGCACCACAGTGGAGGAAATAGCAAAGCCGTGGAACGGCCCACCAAAATCTTGCCAAAGGGAAGATTTCGATGTTCCGGGGCTTTGCTATATTCATCCTTTGATGTAGTGGGTTCAGTATTATGACATTCATAGTTTTACAACTTTGAAGTTATAATATAGACCCAACTGTAGTATGGGCATTGTCTGTAGTTGAACAATGGGCCACAATCTATGCAGGGGATCGTCAATGTAGCATCTAACAGCCAATAGCTGCTCTGTTTACCCATATTCGCCTGTGACTGTTCCACATTGCCCTTAACAGCTGTCAATTGCTCCATATTGCCCTCAGCAGCTGGTAGTTACTTTGAAGAGTTCATATTTAACTACCTGATTAAGGCAGTTAGTTGTATCCTGCCTGCACAGTATATATAGCCAGATAGCTACACTCATTTAACTGATTCAAATTTTTGTGTCTTTCGGCTTTTCCCGGTTAGGGGTCGCCACAGCGGAACTCTGGTCCGCTAATGATTGGCAGTAGAGTTTTACGTGCTGGCTTGCCGGGCCTAATGCACAATCTTCAACGAAGGAACACCCATTCACGTATGTCGCCACACAGAAGACACTCTAACTAAAAATTGAACGGGCAATGTCTAACTGACTGATTCTAATAAATTCACCAAATCCCTGGATTAAAATATAAAGTCAGCCTGCTTGTCTTCCATCTACTGTCAGCATTATAGCACTTGATATCCTTAGCTGGTGTAGCAACTGCTTTAAACTCACAGGTAATGCAGATAATGCACTTTTCCTTAGTATAAGACATTTTATTTGTGAGAGATGCAAATATCTGACCAAGATGGAGGCATCATTCTCAAAGAAAAAAAAAAAATTACTGTGAGCAATACACACTTCCATAACACTGTGCACTCCACAGCACCCCGCACTAAAATGTCTTATGCTGAGGCTGTGATAAAATCATTGACAAACCCTGGACCCATGAAGACTAGGTCTCGGTGAAAATCTACCACCAAATCACCTTCTGGCACACTTACAACAGTGAGTCACCAGGATTTAAATCATTCCAGAGCCAGTATACCAAACCGCGCTATAATAAACGCATTTTAGTGATTGGTAATTCTACACAGACACATTGATTCTCCACTCACTAGGCTGGACAAAAGCAGGGTGATGATGAGTTGTCTTTCAGGTGCCAAGATTTCTGACATCTCAATGGTCTTTAAGACCCTTAGGAAACATGACGATGAAATAGTGATGGTCCATGTGAGAGTAAATGCCTTGGCATCTAAAAACCTGGGGGATATACAGAAAGACATGTTAGAACTCTCCATGCATGTCACAATGCAGGCAAGACTCTTATGAGCAGGATCTTTCCTTCTCCAAGAAGGATGACTGCATATAAAGAAAAGATATTTGGCTTCAGCAACTGGCTAAATGATTGGTGTCATTCCAGGGGGATCCAGTATGTGTCAGCCTGGCATGAGATGATCAGCAATCTTATTTGCTTTGGGAAGAATGGCCTGCACCTCTTATCAAAAGTTTCTGCATACTGGCTAAAGCATTTGCTGTCCACACAGTGCCTTTTTTTAGGCAATGACCAGCTAATGGACATCTCAATGTAACTGACATATTAAACCAAAAAGAGAATTATATTTAAGTTGCTGTCTTCAAAGGTTGAAGTCTTGACAGAAAAATACCCTGCATTTAGAGAGCATCTATGTCTGTTTAATTAGTGAAACCTGCTGGAAATGTTTAGAAAGCACTCCCTGAATACCTGAGTTTTGCACCTGACATATCTTCAGACCCAGTATCAACAGTGGCGGCTTCTCCAAATTTGTCAGGGACCATATCACCTCTAGACTGATTCTTAGAGACACAACAGAATTCACTTTGCTGCAAATCACTCTAAACAGGACAGATTATTATTTTATAGACTGTTTTAGGACACCCGCTGTGCTGCCTGACAATCATGCAAAATTCTAAATTACTCAATTAACTCCTTGGAAACAAGGACTCCATTATTTTGGGAGACTTCAACTACAAAACTGGAATACTTATACCTCCAATGTAGGATGCACTGAAATGTTGTAAGATTTCATAAACAAATGCTCCCTAGACCAGATTGTTAACAAACTGACTAGAGGAATTATATGCTGACTTAGATAAATATATAGAACTGGTATTACCTACCATGTCTAAATATAGTGGGAAGTTTAAAAGCAAACCACCCATGTGGTCCAACAACATAAATGAACACTACAGAAAAAGAAAAAAAAGTCATAGAAAACATAACAGATTAGAACACATTCAAATTATAGGGCAGCATCAAAAATTGACTAAAAACTTGAAAAATACTATTAGGACTGTTAAGGCAGTCTATGAATTTAGGCATTTGAAGCTAAGGACAACTGCAAATCCTTCTTTAGTTACATTAAAAAACTAAGAAATAACACCCAGCAGTGCTCTGAGATCATTCAAAATGGCACCACCTACTTTGACTCTGTAGACATTGCCAACAAACTAGCAAATAAATAAATTTCATCCCACAGATGACTATCCAATTTTTACTTGTACTGGAAGCTCAATCACCCCCCCATCATCACTGAAGATAATGTACTAAATTTGCTCTCCTAGAACAAAACTGCTTTCTCCATGAGATCTGACAATATACCAGAAACAACAGGAAGAATAAGGCAAAAGCCAAAAAACAACGCCAGTTCAAAAAAACAATTTAATTCAGCTATTCAGCTTAGCACCTCGGCATAATAGCCTTCAATGAGCACAAAACGTTTGTGCTCATTGAAGGCTATAATGCCGAGGTGCTAAGCTGAATAGCTGAATTAAATTGTTTTTTAGACCTGACAATATACCTGGCTGTGTAATAAACAGCACTAAACAAGCCCTGGCACAGCCACTCCTTAATCTACTTAACCTGGGCTTAGCCACTGGCTTTTTCCCTCAGGTTTGGCACACAAAGATAATGCTGCTATTCTACAGGGGTGGCCCTACCCTGACCCAGGAGTTACATGCCTATCATCTTAAAGAGTCTTATTCTCAAAGTCATGGAACATATTATAACTGACCCGATAAACTATGCCATTAAAAATATCATCAGGTGAGGCCCGCAGCAGTTTGTTTTTTTCACGGGTAGATCATGTATAATGAATATGGTTAACATATTTGAAAGAATATCAGAAGCTATTAACCGTGGTCATACTGTCCACATGGCATACCTTGTCCTGGCCAAGGCCTTTGACACCATACCCATGCTAGCACAATTAATGAGCTAAATACATTACAAATAGATCCCTATGTGGAAAGACGGATAACAAATTGGCTAAAGGACAAATCCCACATGATGCAGATAGCAACTGCCTCATGAAAGAGTATGAAGGTAACCAGTGTTGTCCCATAGAGCTCTCTGCCAGTATTCTTTTTGTAAGGCATTTACTTTTCTGATTTCCAGACTACAAACCAAAAAAATATAGCTGACAAAGTTTGCAGATGGCTGTAAACTGGAAGTCATTGTTAAGTCAGACTCTGACATCCAAGCCCTGCAAGAAGAACTTACACTTGTACATATCCAGTGTATTAAAATGGGCTTAAATTAAAAGCTGCAAAGTGCAATTTTGTCACATTTGGTAAACTCTCACTCTCCACAGCATGCAACAAAGACAGTATCCTACTCCAAAATGAAAATGCTGTTAGATACCTTGGAACTGAGGTTGACAATTTCCTCTCATTTCACCATCATGTGGAAACACTAGTCATAAAGTCCTTCTGTTAACACAGTTGATTGCAAAGTGAATGTCATCCAGATCCTAAGAAGCAATTGTCTTGTTATATTCATCATCAGTTAGGCCAATTATTGAAAGCAATGTCCCCTTTGGGATGTACCTTGGAAAGACTCCAGGGGTTTCTAACTACTGGCTTAACTGGCTTACAAACCCTAAGCCATCAGAAAAGGCTGCAAGTATCATTCTTGTTGAATAGTTCCTTATATACCAGACCAAAGGATCTAAAATCTTCACCAGCGCATACATAAAACAAAGTAGAGAGACAGCATCTTTCACACCTCTGGAATACATTCTTACTGCAAATTAAGCAATGTGATATGTTATCTTCCTTCAAACAGGAAATGCATGACTGGATGGGTATGCACAAATTTATTTGTGGCTTGACTGGCCTGGCCGCTTTCAAGAGAAGATGTTCAGTATGAGGGTGGGCACTGCAAGGCACAAATGGTCACATGACTCAGTTGCCTTGTATTTCCTATGATTTTATCAACCAATATATCAATAAATAGAAACATAAAGTAAACATTCTGAAAACTCACTTTGGAAAAACAATGTCGTATCACATATAGTAATACAGACAGAAAACAGAACTTGACCTAAAGCAGCTTGATATCATTAGACTCAACCCATTCAGAAAACTGAAGAACACAGCCAAAATGTATAGCTACACACAGAAAAGTCCAGAACTGCACTCAATTGAAATGAATAGAAACAGGGTAAAAAATAATAAGAAACAATAAAAATAATAAAGCCATAAAACCAGATGTGTGAAACATATAATGGTGTGTGTGTGTGTGTGTGTGTGTGTGTGTGTGTGTGTGTGTGTGTGTGTGTGTGTGTGTGTGTGGTGTAATAAAATTACATATCTGTTAGTGAAGGGTACTGGAGCTCTGTCTTTGAGGAATAATTGACATGCAGGTGCTGGTTGGTGACATGAGAGTTGTATGGTGGCAATTTCTCTAGATGCACTACGGGGGTAAACAAGAAAGAAGTGGGTTAGAGAGAGTAGGGTGAATGAAAGGGAGAAGAATGGAGAAATGTAAAGGGGTTGTATGTGGCAGGTCCAAATGAGTTCTGATGAATGCCGATGTTCTGTGGAAATGAACTGCAAAGGCAAACATCTTTTGTCACTTCCTGAAGATCTTGACATACAAGGACATGGGGGCACAACTCTGGAAATGCAGTGGGTAGGTCTAACCTAGTTGGAGAAGAAAGTTTAAGATTGCAGCATGGGATGTTGTTGTGATTACTCCCATAAAAAGGGAAATGATGTCACCTAAATTAATTATGGATAGGGTGGATATCATTTGTTTACAAGAGCTTAAATTAAGCAAGAAGGAAGTAGGAAAGATACAAAAGAAGGGATATAGACCCATAGGTGTGACTGAGGATAAGGATGTGAAAAATGGGGATAGGGATTTTTGTGTGAGAGATTGGGTGGGAGAGGGAGAAAGGGGTGACAGAAAGAAGACAGAGCTATGTGGTGTTGGGAAATGAATGAACAAAGATGAGTAGTAGTGATTTTTTAAATGATCAAATGCATTGCATCATTGTTTTGAGGTTTGCTTGAAGGTGAATGAGAGATTAAGGGGAGGAAGAGATTGGACAATGTGGAGTGGAGATTATAATGCACCTGGAGATTGACAGTATGGTTGGGAAGGGATAATTTCATGTGAAGAATCAGAGATTGCTGATGTTTTTTTAAAAAAAGACTGGTGATGATAGATATCCATAGAGAGAGAGAGGGATAGGAGCTGCAATTTACATTTAGTACAGACAAAAGTAAGCAGGCAAGTAGGTTGGATAGATTGTTGTTGGATGAGAAGGTGTGGTGGGAAACAATGGAGGTATAGATAATAAAAAGAGGAGTTTCTGATCATGTAATGGAAGTGACAGAATGGGAAGGAGGGTTCAAAATTAAAATGGTGGTAGCAGAATCCAGGAAAGAAAAGAGAGATGGAGTATATGAAGCATATGAGGTGGTTGCACAGGATATCAAAATAGGTGATAAGATTAAATAGGAATGAGGATAACTATATATATATATATATATATATATATATATATATATATATATATATTTTTTTTTTTTTTTGCTTTCATTTTATTATTTTTTTTAACTGGATAAACCCACTGGCACACGGGTCCCTTTTCTCTGGGCAACACAGGAGGATTGTATGATTAAATGACTTGCTCAGAGTTACACAGTGAGCAAGCAGAGACTGAGGGGAGCAGGCTGTAGATTTTGGGAAGGAACTTATTTACAGCTCATAGCTTTTATTCCTTTGTTCTTTTGAGGAATGGTGGAGCCCCATTTTGCCTAATAAGGGTAGGATGAGTTTAAATATTGGGGTGGGAGAAAAGGAAGAAATTATAGGTTCATGGGTAATTACTAGGATAACGACTTTAAAATGGTCTTTTTAAACCTAGATATGCTTCTCAAATGCATTTGACAGTTTATATCATTCAATGTGTACAGGTGTCACTTGGATATGAGTGGTTGAGTATGTTTTCAAGCTTCCTCTTTTTATTAGGGACATAAGTGGCAGACCAGGGATAAATTTATGATAGCCTATCCACTGGTCTAAGTTGCTCTTGAATAAGTGCAGGGAGGAACTCTGCTTCACAGCATGTGGTGAAGATCCAGGGAAGGTGTAGTCTCTGAGATGCATACCTATTCTTCCAACATTTCTTACTTATGCTGCAGACAAGGTTCAGCTCTCCAGATTGGATGTTTCTAATGCTCTTGGTTTACTGATGTGCAACAAGTCCATAAGGGTTGGATCAGAGGCTGCTCTGAAGGCCATGCATAGATCACCCCTCAGCATTCTATAGGAGACAGAGTAAAGGCATTGCTTTCTACACCATGTTTTCTTTTTTGTAAGGAACCTCTGTTGATGGTCCAGTTTATTTACTTTTATTTTTTTATTTATTTGTGCTTCAATAACTAGGAAAGCCCAACTGAATCAATGGCCCAACTTCAGCAGAGGCTCCGGAAGGAAACCTTCACAACATATTTAAAAACATTTAAACAATAGTTGATGAAGAATTATATACAAGGGAGGAAAAATCCCATAAAAGCCCAGCAGCAGATAAAATATCTTACAATGAGTTGATGAGTAATTATATATAAGAGGAGAAAAGCCCTGCAACAGATTACATATTTTACACAGAGTCAGGGAGGAAGGCTCTGTAAACACATAGAAACATTTTACAATGGCTGTTAAGTGAATATATACAAGGGGAGAAAGCCCCATAACAGATAAAACTCTTTATGATAGAGTGGGGTGTTCCTTCTAAGCAAGGGGATAACAGCTCCCACAACAGATTGAAGTACAATTACATAAAATTGTCAGGGAAATTGTTGTCAAGAATGTATTATGTTCTACAAGTAGCAAGACCCTTTGCAGAAGTGGATATCTATGTGAAATAAAGTAATATATAGTCATTCAAAATATTGACTATATTTCTAATAATATATGTATCTGAGAAATAATAGAGTTTCCTGATGCCAAATTAGACAGAAAACTCAGATAGAATAATATAATGAGATACAGAGGGAATTTAAGGACATGAACAGAGAAAGAGAGTTGATTATTGTTAAGAGAGATGAGAATGTTATGGAAGGAAAGTAGAGAGGAATAAGATAGTAATAAGTGTCTGAAACTAGGATGAAGAGCTACAAGAACATACATTAGCAGCATGGTATCATTAATGTGAGAGCTACTTTTGATGATTCAGAGTGGCATAGTTATAGTCAAGTAGGTAGCCATGCATCTGTGTTGAGGGCTGTGCAGTAACAGGTCCGAATGACAGATAGATATTTTTTACATTGACCTTGAAATTGGAAAGGTTTCTTGTATGTTTTAGGTATATAAAGGAATGGGGTTCCAGAAGTGAACTGCATAGCTGGAATGGAAAAAGATTTCAGGTGATGATTCTGGTTTGTAGATAGTGAGGATCATTTTGTTTTCAGATGAAAGTGCTCTAGCAGGTGTGCATGTATGCAATAAGTCTAGTAGGGCTTCGCTTTGTTCTGGTTTGTATATTAATTTGTGGACTAGGACTAGCTGGGTGTAAGTGAGTGAGGTTTTGGGGTAATTCAATCTAATCAAGCTGTTTTAGGGATAAGCAGTGCAGGGTTATGTTTGGTGAGTTAGTGGCAAATATTGCTATTTTATTGTAGCAATTGTTTAGTTTATGTTTAGTTTGGACTGAAGGTTGAAGATTAAACAGTATTGGGGAGCTGCATAGTAACTTGTTGCATATGCCTGGTCAGCTGCATACTGAAGAGGACATTGCACTCAGTGAGTGACCTGAAAAGAGCTGAATACAATGACATCTTTGGACATAGATTGCATACTCTTGCTTGGCAGACACATGATAGTCAAAGATCAAGTTGCTGTCTATATGCATTCTCAAATCCCTGACCACAGAGTCAACTCATAGGGCTGTATTATCAATATAGTAGTGTAGAGGTGTGGTCATTTTCAGAAGGATATTATTATGCATTTTTTGACATTCAGTTTTAGATGTAACTCTGGTATCAGTTATTAGTCTGTGTCAAGTCTTCTTGGAAGATGTTTGCATGTTTGGGGGATTCTATGAGTGCACCTACTTTGCAATCATCTGCAAATATGGTCAGACTTAGGCCTTTGATGACGGTCTTGACTTTAAAGAAGTGGATGATGAAAAAGGAGTGGCCCCAGCACTGAGCCCTGGGAAACTTCACTAGTGACAGGACGTGCGTATCTTGACATCTTGTGCTCTATCTGTAAAACTAGCTAGATATGCAATGGCTCATGTAGGGGTTTAAACATTATGTATTGAGCCTATGTACAATGCACAATTGGGGAATTGGGTGAAATGTTTTAAAAAAGTCACAGTAGGCGGTATGCTTTGTTTTGCCTATTGTCTTGTTGACCTTCTTGAAAAAAAATCCACCAGGTTGAGAAGGCATGACCTGCCCTTAGTGAAACTTATCTTGACTGAATCCAGTGTCTGAAGGTTTCTTATGTCATTGTTTATCATGTCTGTGATTATTCTTTTAATGGCCTTACATGTAAGACTAGCCAGACTTAGGGAGCTGTAGTTTCCAGGTCAGTGGATGGCTTGCTTATGTGCAGATAGTTAAAGTTGCAGGACTCCATCCACTTGGAAAGAAGGCTATTTGAAAGCTATGAGTAAATAGTGTTTTTAGTAGGCCCAATAAGTCATGTTTCCTGTTATAAAGAAGGCGTCATAGGATATTATCAGGTCTCAACAATGCAGTGCTTTTGACCTTGGTGAGAACACTGAGGACCTGTTCCCTAGTGATAGGGGAGCCATGTTGGGGATATTTTCTGAGAGTGCTCTGGGCAAGAAAGTGGGGCAAAATTGGAACTGAATTTATTGGACAGTACATTTGCTACATTACAAGTATAGGTGGCTCCATTTATAAATTAGTTTGGCAAATTGTTTTGCATTGCCTTTATGGTTTTGGACATAGCTGAAAAATGTTTAAGGCTGTCCTTAGTCTGGAGGCTACTTTTATCTCAAATTTGGCTTTGGTAGACTTAATTAATTCCCTTGAGTTATTTATTTAGTTCATTGAAGGTGCTCTTACCTTGATGGACTTTACACTTTATGCTTTTGGCCATGGTTTTCTTCCATTTGTTATACAATCTATTGATGTTGGGATTGTACCAGGGTAACTTGTCCTTATGTCTGGTAGGTACCTCTGGCTCTGTGAATCTGTGTACATGACTGCAAAATGTTGTAGTGAACAACTCAGCATAGACAGCTGCATTCCCTGGGTTTGAGGGGGTGTGAAATTTTGTGTGGTTGCCACTTAAAAGTAGGAATTTAGTCTTGGAATAATTCCTAAAAGTTCCAGAGTAGCCTGGTGTCCAGGTTTTATTTTTATTTCAAAGGATTAAATTTTATGGCCTGACCTGATCAGTGAGGATGTTACACTTGGGGGTGTGCAACATTCCCCCCATGTTGGTGAGGAATAAATCAAGGCCTTGGATCCCCTAGTAGTTATACAGAAGAGTTGGTCTCAGCTTTCATGTAGACAAAGTTCAGTAATCTTTAAGCCTGCAGGTTTGAAGGTGTGTATGATTCCTAGTCTATAGCAGTGTAGTTGAAATCACCAATGTTTATGGTATTAGCTTGAATGGAGAGTGACTTGACTTCATTAAAATAAGTGCATTCATTTCCTGGGTCATAGAGGGGAGCCTATAGCTTACAAAGATATGATATAGGATTTTGCATATGGTGAGATGTACTTGGAAGAGCTCAAGTGCATCATACTGCTTGAAGAGCCTTGAGGTGTGATTATTTTAATGTAGTCTTTATATACCCCATTATGACAATTACATAATGACAGGCTGTTGGTATGAGGTAAGCTAGATGGATTTCCAGTTGATTTTTATAAGGTAGAGGGTATAGAGATGAAACAGACATCAGCTGCAGTTTTTAGATAAAATTTTACAGATGGTTGCACTGCCACAGTCAATGCATAAAGTTGATTTGGTAATGTTACCAAAAAGAAAGGTTAGTTTAGAGGACCCAACAATTTGTAGATCAACTTTGCTGTGCAGTATAGATGCCATGTTGTTGGCTAGAGTGTTAGCAGCTAGAACTGATAGCTTTCTGCCTAAGATAACAGGGGCAGAGTAAGAGGCATTTGTTAGGAAGAGGTTGCCCACAGACCACATGACATGATTATTTCATTTTGAGAAAGGAGAATGGCGATTGTGTTGATGAACAAGGCAAAAGCATTTGCAATGGTTCATTCTGTTTATATATTGGGGAAGGTGGTGGTGGGAGTCAGTCCTTATGGAAAATACAGGTGCTCCATCAGCAAACTCTGGTCATATAACTTAGCCTTTTCCTACCCTACTTCCCTTGCTTTGATTCTACTTTTAATTGTTATTTGTTCAGCATGCCAACTCTGATATCAATTCTGTCTACAATACCATGTCTCTATTGTTTTTATACTCTTACGTCAATTCTGATATTCACTCTGCATATAATATATGTATATATTGCATTTTGTTATTCACTTGATAAATAATGTCACCTTTCTATTGTGTTTAACCCCTGGGCTGGGACTCAAATAGGCCAAATGGAATCAATGCTCTACCCCAGCTAACAAATTCAAAATACAATAAAATAAAATAAATAAATGGGAACAAGGCTGGGGTAAACTTAGGGAGGGTGACATGGCAGTGATGCTTCTTGTCACTGGACTTGCTCAGAATGGCTATGGAGATAGTAGCACAGAGGATAAGAGATTTAGTTAAGGGTGTTCCAGTGGAGGGAGAAAAAGCAGTGTCAGTACGTTTGAGGAGGGCTCCATGTTGTATTTGCAATTGCTTAATAAGTTTGGGAGGAAGGCAAGATTGAGGTAGCACCTCAACAAGTTGTTAGTTATTAGAATAGAGAAAGGGGGGGTGTAAGGTTGTCATGTTCAGAACAGGGGAGAAATATGTGGGTATTACCTACACTGATGGTGATTTGGGATAAGAACTATGGGAAAATGAGGACAAAGATAGGAAATCTGTTGGTTAGTTGAGGAGGAAAGGTAGGGTCATTATGGTGCAGCACTGAAGTCATCTGAGCTCTGATGCTACAGCTTACCTTGTACCTACTGAGAAACAAGAGAACCCAGAGAGGAAGTGGGTACAGGAGGTGCAAAAGATATATGACAGATTTTTGTGGAGAGGAAAGAGGGGGTCAAATAGGTATGGGTAGACTGAGGCTAGCTAAGGAATAAAGGTGGTAGGATATGCTAGACTCTAAATGTTATGTTTCCCCAGTTAATATAGCACAGATGTTTAGGCGAGAGGGAATGAATGGGCTGACATGCTGTATGGGGAAATAAGCATGGGGATTTTGAGATATACATCTGCACAACATATGAGTAAGACAAAGAGGTAAACCTCCAAGATTGCTCAGAAAAATATAGTGTTAAGGTGAATTTGTATAAAGTGGGTAACAGCAGACTTCAGGATTTGATGAATGCAAATCAGAAGAAAATATTTGCAAGGACTTTAAAGCAGTGAAAAGACAGTGGGATAAAGTGCACTAGAGCCCATAACCTAGAACATTGTATCAGTGGGAAAGAAGCTTTGGAATGGATGCATTATATATGTATATATATCTGCAGATGACATAAAAGTAGTCAAAAGGCAAATTGTCAAATGGGAAAAAAGCTGGTACAGTTCATAGGTTCATAGGTAGGTACTAAGCTATCGGCCCTAGGGCCTATACAAGCCCAGTCAAAAAGGTACCCTGCCTTTTGCCACCCAAGAAAATTATTTTCCTGTGCCACTGTCGAGCAGAGCCACAGAAGTGATCCCCGGGGTGAATTTCCTATTTCCCATCCAATCATCAAGATTTTTCTTGAAGATTATTAATGAGGAGCTTTGTTTGATATAGATAGGTAGTTTATTCCAGAGTATGGGAAGTCTCTGGGACAGGAATCTATCCCTCCGGCATGTTCTGTTTATTGTGGTGACAAGGTTTAGGTCCCTAGAGCATGTAGCTTGGAGGGATTGAAACTTCTTTAAGTGGAGCATGTCCAACAGCTCTGGGTTTGACATAGCTTTGTATGTTAGGCAGAGATCACCTCTGAGTAGGCGATATGTGACAGAGTAAAGCTGGAGTTTTTTGAGACGGTCTGCATAGGGCATCTGTTTGAGGCCGGTAATCCTCTGTGTGAGATATTTCTGTGGTGTTTCTACAGTTGTTGTAGATGTCTTGTGAGGTACATACCAAAAGAGGCATTGTACTCTATAATGGGTCTAATGAGTGATGAGTAGAGGGGAACAATGACCTCTTTTTCTGGATGAGAAACCTTTTGTGATGAGGTGTGCCACATAGAAGGATTTCCTGACTACTGTGGCGATGTGATTATCAGAGGAGAGACTACTGTCCACCTGTGTCCCAAGGTCTCTTATCACACTTTCGGTGTTAAGTATACTACCGCCTATTTTGTAGTTCATGGGTACAGAGTTTTTACCAAAGGGGATGACAATGCACTTTTTGGCATTGAGCTTGAGGCCATGGCTTTGACACTAGGCATCTGTCTCAGTGAGGCTCTTTTGTAGGATGTCTACATTGTTAAGAATTTTGATTATGGCTCCTAGTTTGCAGTCATCTGTGAACTTCATTAGCCAAAGATCTTCTGAATTAGCCTGTACTTCAGAGAAGTAGATACCAAACAGGAGAGGACCCAGGACTGAACCCTCTGGTATTCCACTTGTCATTGGTCTGAAGTCGGATTTGGAGTCTGCTACTTTCACAGTGTGAGTTCTGTCAGTGAGCCAGTTGGCAACCCATCTTGTGACATAGGGATTTATACCCAGTCTAGTGAGCTTATCTATAATTCCAGAATGGGGGATGGTGTCGAAAGCCTTGGCAAGATCTAGATAGGCTGTGTGAACCACTTTACCCTCGTCTACGGCTTTGGTGACTGCTTCAAAGAAGTCTATCAGGTTTAGGAGACAAGATCTGCCTTTTACAAACCCGAAATGGGTGGGGTCTAGAGTTTGGAGATTACCAATGTCTTTGTTTATAAGTTCCATGATGATATGATCCATGGCCTTGCAGACCAGGCTCATCAGGCTAATGAGGTGGTAGTTCCTGGGGTCCGTGCTGGCTCCCCCCCTGTGGAGTGGGATAACTGTTGCTGTGCACCATTCAGCAAGCACAAAGTCTGAGGTGAGGCTATGATTGAACTTGGTACTTAGGTGGGGTGCCAATTCGTTCTGCAGTTCGTGTAGAACACAGCCTGGGATGTTGTCTGGTCCCACGGATGCTGTTTTCTTGGCTTTGGAAAGTGTGTTTTTTACCTGTGCAGCCGTGATTACAGGAACTTTGCATTCTTCCGGTATAGAGATGGGCTCTTTAGGGGGTGAGATGGGGGTAAAGTTGGCACTGAACCTATCTGCTAGGATGTTGGCAATATCAGTTGGTTCTGTATATTTAGTGCCATTGTGCTTTAACTCAGAACAGATCTGAGTGTTGCCATTGAGATTCTTGACATAGCTATAGAATGCATCTATTGAAATATTGTTGTTCAAAAATCAGCTCACTGAACATATTGGCTTTTTACTGCTTGAGATCACAGTACAGTGGGGAATGGGGGAATTTTCCCTTCCTCCACTGTTGTGTAATCTTAGAATTGGTAAAAATAATTAACAGGGGGTGTGAGGGGCACAGTCCCCAACATGGGGGGGCATCATTTTGTTTTCATTTTGGTAGGCTACTGATCAACAACTTGTGTTTGATCATTTCCTTTCAATAAGGTAAATGTTTGATATATAAATGTATACACACATGTGTGTGTGTGTATATATATATATATATATATATATATATATATATATATATATATATATATGTGTGTGTGTGTGTATGTATATATAGTCAAAAAAAAACTTCTCAGCAGTGGCCAGGGGAGAAAAGCTCCAGCACATTGCAAATATTTTTAAACAGATATTCAGAAATATACATGAACAAACATTAAATAATAGACACTAACAATTACACATGCATTTGCTAATTAGATTAAATTTATATGAAAGTAATTCATTTAATTTTTACAAGCTTGGTGAAGTCTTTCTTCAGCGGTCTACAATACAGGTGCTGTTATCTCTGGAGTGAGTTGTGGTCAAATTTTATTTGTGCATCGAGTGGTTTTTTGGATTTAGCAGTAATTTAATTGTTTAAGGTTTAGAAGTAGTTGTGAATTAGTTTGCCATTTTTCAATCGATAAGAAAGATTACTGTGTAAGGCCTTAAAGTTTAGGGACAGATTTGGCAGAACAGATTAGGGTCAACTCATCAGTGTATTGAACTAGGACAGCATTATTTGTAGCAGTGTTGAGGTCATTGATGAATATGACGAAAAGTATGGGGCCTAGTACAGATCCTTGTGGGATGCTAATACTTGCTATCACAAAGGAAGTGAACTTTCATTTCACAACATGTGCTCTATTTGGAGGTAGCTATGGAACCACTGCAGTGAAACGTTGGTGAGCCCTAAAGATGAGAGCTTATGTAAAAGTTTATGGTGAGAGACAATATCAACAGCTTTTGATTAGTCTAATAAGATGGTAGAGATTAAGCTTTCAGCATTTATATGGGTGTTCACTGTATTAACAAAGTACTTTAGGAATTATTGTAAGCCTCAAAAACACTAGGCATTTGTTTACCATTTTTTCTTTACTAGGGCATCTTCAAAGATGTTTACGTTTCTGAGCTGAAGGATCAAGCCAAAGACTACAGGAAAACAGAAATAGCTGTGAGTTATAAAACTCACTAGGCACAAATGATAATTCAAAGCCTGGTCATAAGCATCTTTTTAAACCAATTTGGAACAATCTCTTAGTTACAAAGGGTGGAGATTCCAGAACAGTGGTATCTGATGACAAAAGGCACATAAACCTCAGTTTTACAAGTTCACTTCTGGAATCTCTCATGTTCCCAAGGAAAAGTAACATAAAGACTCTGAAGGATTAATATGCAGCACAGGCTCTTTCAGATAAGGTGGACCAGCGTTATTTAGGGATAAATAAGCTAGCATAAGAAAATTAAAGATAATTCAAGGTTCCACTAGCAGATAATGCAGGCTGTGCAGAATCAGAGGAATACAGTGGTAATGTTAAGTGCCAGTATGTAACTGAGCTGTAGACATTGGTATTAGCTGCAACCAAAATGTGTGACTGGAAGCTCCAAGTAAAAGGAGTTGCAACATCTGAAAGGAAATGGCACCATACTTGATACATAAATGAAAATATGACTGGAAAGCAGAATATGCTTGATCCATGAGCATCAATTTGTTATCTCGAAACACACCAAAATCCATCACCTTCTCAATGGACTCCATTTTATGTTCACTATAGATTGCTGATTAAAGAATTGCAGCAATTAACTCCCCAAGAATGCCTTGAACAGCAATGGCCACTGTCTTGGAGGTATCATGTCTCAAGTGATTATAATCTATCCAGTTCTGGGCACATTTCAAGTCCTTGTCTAAAGCATCTAAAGCAAACAAATGCTCCTGGTGAAAAAAGAAGCAAGGCAGAGTGATGATAACTTTATGAATGAGCTCACCCACTACCAGCATTTATACAGAGAATAAAACAGGCCCCATAATGTGCTTCTGTGGGATACTACAAGCGATCAGTAAGTGGACTAAGTGAATGTTAAAACTATCTACTGGGTGTACCAAGAAAGATAGCAGTCAAATGTAGACAGTTTCTCATTTCCAAGATAATTATATGTGGAAAACAGGCTTAAGATAAAATAACAGTTTCTCTTTTTTAGCCATGTGAAGACCATTTAAAACCCTAGTAAAGACTGCTTTATTAATATACTTTGTACACAAGCCAGATGAGAAAAGATGATAAACTTGATATTCCTGAAAAATCAAGACATGCTTCAAGTTAGCTGTCATCTGAATAACCACATAGGTAAAGGCAATGTTAGATGTTAGGCTGTAATTACCAGAATCAAAGAGATCAAATGTAGATTTTTTAAGAACGGGGTCACCAAGGCTTCTTTCGAGACAGATGATAGTGATCAAACACGAGACTCACTATTTCAAAAAATAAAATTTATACTAATAAAATGGATGCATGTACAGCAATTAAATTACAAACACACAAAAAATAGACGAAGAAATGAACGTCTGCAAGATAAAACATGAATCAGCTAAAAAGCAAAATGAGAGAAAGTGAGAGTGTTTTATAAAGCTAGTCAATTTGAGTGGGAAGTATGCCATAGCTGAAATTCAAGCCCTGTGTGCAGATTGTGGTTATAAAGATGAGAGGAGACAGTGTCCTGCATTTACTCGCATTTGAGTAAGGTATTTAAGCAATTTTTAAAGTGCAAAAGACAAGCTCAAAAGTATTTACATGTTATTAATATATTTGCTGTCTCAAAGAACATGGAAAAGATCGGTATGGACTAACTCGCATGTGAAGCATATGCCAGAAATTGCTGGTTGTATAGTTATTTCCTCAATGAGATGAGATAAGCATTATTGTGGATTATAAATTGTCTATCGTAAAATTTTTAAAGTGAATATATATTGATGCTTAAGGTTATTATTTATTTGTTTTTTTTTTTTTTTTGGTTGGTTGTTTGATAAGGATGATTTACTTTTCATCTAGTAATTATTAATTAAATAATTTATATAATATCTTATATTTTGATGAAGTTTGTTAAGTCCTGGATACAGGTTTAGGTGTTAAGATACATCTTGTATTTGTTAAATGAGATATATTTTATTATGGTCTTCTGTGGTTATGTTAAAACTTTGATTAAGCTCGCTGTTAATCAAGTTAATCATAGTTGCATAACCTTTAGGTAGGGAGAACTATTTTAGTTTTACCAAGAAAATCCCAATCTGTGAGTTTCTTTAACAGAGGAAAGAAAGGAAAAGTCAATCATACAGTTATTGACCAATATATTTGGGTTATTACGAATGGGATGGTTCAATAGTGTAAACACACTGCATTTTAGTAGTAGTAGGTGTTGCATTTATAGATGAAGCGCCGAAATATAAAAGTTATTTTCCAGCAGTACTCTGGGCAGCACAGTGGTGCAGTGGTTAGCGTTATTGCCTCATAGCAAGAGGTTCTCTGGTTCTCTGGTTCGATTCTTGACTGGGGTGCCTTCTGTGTGGAGTCTGCATGTTCTCCCTGTGTTAGCGTGGGTTTCCTCCCACGTTCCTATGACATGATGCAGGTGGACTGAACACTTTAAACTGGCCCTAGGTGTGAGTGCATGTGTGTGTCTGTGTGCCTTCTGAGAAAGGTTGGGCACCAGGCTAGCAACTCAACACCATAAAAACTCTACTGCCACTTGTTCTGTAGACCAATGATCTGCCGTGGTGACCCCTAATGGCAGCAGACAAAAGGAGAAGAAGATTTGCCAGCAGTAATCTATTCACTAGCAATAGTTCTCTTTAATGTGGAATTATTCAAATGACTTTTACTTCTGCAGAGGTTAAGCAAATTGACTTAGCATACATTAATGACAGGTTAATATTTCTTATGATCTCATAAATACTGTTCTGTTTAAACTGTGCTGCACATGGCTAGATTATATGGCATGATGCCAGTGA
The DNA here is from genome assembly GCF_019279795.1 of Protopterus annectens. Classification (NCBI taxonomy): domain Eukaryota; kingdom Metazoa; phylum Chordata; order Ceratodontiformes; family Protopteridae; genus Protopterus; species Protopterus annectens. The sequence continues at coordinate 1,255,620,959 of NC_056728.1, forward strand.
TCTTTATACATTTTCATGTAGTTCATCCAAAGCTACCAATAAAGTTCATGTAGTTTATTTCTTCATAAAGAAAGAGAAGGAGTGTATACAGTCAACAAAGTGGCTGTAACTGCTGGTGGGGTGGGGGTCTCTCTGTGGATAAAAGTATCTTATATTCTTATGTGGTCTTTTTTGAATATTCTTTAATCTGGCTTTGCAAGACTCGTGTGAATATTTGTGTGTCAGTAGCATAGCGGGGTTGGGAGAATGGGGCATGTGCCCTGAGTGCAAGGTGTTAGTGCAATCCTGAACTGCCATTCCTGCATTTCTGTACTGGCATTTATGAATGCTGGTACAGAAAGCAACTTGCAAACTTCTTTTTTTTTTTTTTTTTTTCTTTTGCTCTTCCATTGAAGAGCTGTGCTGGGGAGTGGGCGTGTGCTTCATTGAGTAGTTACACCTTTGGTGTGTGTGTGTGTGTGTGTGTGTGTGTGTGTGTGTGTGTGTAATAAGTTTGACTACTCTGGCTACTGTGAGTTTTGTGTGAAACAAATTTGAAATGTGATTTTGGTCATTATTATTATTTTTTTTAACACAGACATCTGCAAAGGATGCAGACAACAATGTAGCTATAACTGGATAAAAATGTGCATGCAATCTGCCAATGGCTTGATGCATTTTAAATGAATGTGAGTTTCAAGGGAAGAGAAATTTAGTATTTCTTACTCTGTTTTCTGTGTGAGACTGCTTTGTTTAATTTAGAAAATGTCCATCATTTTTGTTCTATAAAGTCTGAAAGAAAGGTTTTAAATTAAAGTTCTGTAATCACTATAAAAGTAAAGAAGAAAATTGTATGGGTACGTACACATTTGGAAAGTGTTTATGGTCATAGGCGAGAGACAACTAAGTAATGAGACAATGGAATGGCTGCAGGGGTGGGGATATTGGTAGATTACATTGCTTAGGACCCAATTTGACCATGATCAGGCTCTGGATAGCTGTTAACTTCCCACAGTTGCAGCCTATGCCAAATTAAAGAAGGTATCAGCAATGTCACATAGAGATGAAACTTGTATCCAAAAGAGCAGCTGTCTAAAACAAGTCTGAAACCCAAGATTGCAGAACTCAGAGAAAAATAAACTACAACTGCAACAAAAATAGTTGTTTCAAAATGTATGTGTCATCATTAAAGTGTTTTTGCTGCAAATCCAGATGTAGGGGACTGCAACTTCCCCTCCCCATTGTTGCTTCTTTGATATACTCAATTCCGTGATATTTCAGCACTGGGAAAGGTGAAAATCCTCAATAGAAAAAGTGATGAAACACACATTATGAAGGAAAATGCTCTGAAGAATAGTGAAATCATGGAAATGTGGTCAGGAAGTTAGAATGCAACCCTTAATTAACAGTATGAAAGTGCACTTTTCACAAAAAATAGTAAACTGCAGCTGTGTCTGGCAAGTGTAAAGGAAAAAAAATATAGCCTGCAGGGCAATGCAGATGTTAAGTTGGTTGGACTGAGTGTGGGTTAGAAACAAGAGTGCTTAGTTGGATATTAGCAGTCATTATGAAGTTCTAAATGAGGTTAGAAACAGGCATTTACAGACAAAAACAGGTTATAGGCAGGTACAGGTTATAGTGATAAATGAAAAGTCATTATTGTACAGTTTAAAAGTGGTGGGAGTACAACTTGATTATTTTACCCCAAAACAAGGCTACCTTGAGGCAGAGACTGTGGGAAAATTGAAAATAATATAATGGATAGAAAATGTTGAAGTTTGCAGCACTGTTTGTAAAGAGGAAAGGCAAAGTGGTAACAATTTTATCTAAGATATAACATCAGTAGGGGAGAGGAGACAAAGCGAGAGAAGCAAAGAGGGAGAGGGAACACAGAAAATGATTCAGATGCAGAGAGGTAGAGGTAATCAGAAAATGTGCTCACAGGTGAGTGTTTTGTAATTTAAGAGAAAGAAATCTGAGCAAGGAGGAAATTAAGAGCAAGTAAGATGAGGCAGATATCATTCCTTCTTTCATTTTTACAACAAATGACATGCAGACTATGGAGGGCAGGGATTGTCGACACTAAAGGTCAAACGAAATATAAATGTTAGGCTGAAACTCTCCTGGCAGTAATTTTCTCACCAACCCCTCAAGGGCAGCCTTGCATTTGCAGCAGAACACCCTTCTGTTTTACATAGCAGAGTCACTTCAGAAGCATTAGGCGTAGAGCAAATTGCAGACATTTTGAATTAATATTTTCTTCTTTTGGTGGTGTGTTGTTAAAATGCTGAAATGGTGTACTGGCAAGGTATTAGTTAATACTTAAAACATCTGTGGTTTTGTGGGAGCATACTTTCACAGTGTGCTTGTCTATTTCTCCCTACATGCTTTGCCAACTATAACAGCATTTGTCAGCATTGGTCTCTTGCGTGGGGGAAATTTCTCTTGGGAATGGCCATACAGCTTTGTTGTATTTCTGGCTCTGCAGTCAGCTATAGGCATCTATTGGCCTTGGCTCCTTTATGCCTTTTTCTGTTTGTCATCAAAACTTTTCTTACCGAATTCTGCTGTTTGTCAAGATGTGTTGTAATAGTCTAATAGAACCCTTCAGGCATTCATGAAAAAAAAAATTAAAATAAAACAGATGGTCTGTTTTGCACAGTTACTGAGCTTCTTACAATGATGGACATACTGCTGTGCATTAAAAGACATAGTTAACAATGTTTTTATTGTTCTTAAATGGTCATAGTCTTCCTGGGTAAAAAATGCAGAAAGCAAAAAAAGGAAGGAAGGAATTTAGACAGAATGTTACTGAACCCTCGCAATTTGTTAAATCACAGTATATAACCTCATTCTCATGCAGCTGATATGCACTATATAGTTACTCCAGGCACTTTAGAAAAGGGATGGGCATGTGTACGTGTGTGTATGGTGGTGTGGTGGGGGTCTGTCTTGTCAGTATCTGAAAAGGTAAGCAGAAAATATGCATGGATGCTACTCCTACATCATGAGTAAGGTACCAAGTCACCTCTACAACAAAACAACAATCCCCACAGGGCACCAGTTCAAAAGGGATGCAGCGTGCAGAAAACTGGTCAGGATGCATGCAGCAACACTTTCAATGAGGCAACAGCTAGTAGTCCTACACTATGTAACAAGGAAGTATGTGGTTGTGATCAGGACATTCAGTTGATATTTGTCTAGCTCTTTGTAACTATCATGTAGTCATTTACTCTGTCTGTCTAACTATCCATCTGCATACCTCTCAATCTCTTAGTGCAAGAAATCTGGACAAAGACTGATAAAATGGAGGGGCAAAGGACAAAAAATAGAGACATATTTTAAATGTTAGTATTATAAACTTAGAAAGTTGCTAGAGTTACAGAGTTTGTTTTAACATACATTTTCTAAAGGATTTGAAGTCTGAAACTCAAATGTATATCATTATTTATTGACTTCAGTCCTCAAATCATCCCAGTGATGTGTTAGAAAACCACAAATTTTATGCGGAATGGGCCAAAAATATGAGCCAAAAATCTGGACATTCTGCGAAGATGTGCACAGTTGAGAGGTATGTATCTGCCTGTCTATAGGTTCATAGGTAAGTACTAGGCTAGCTGCCCTTGCAGGCCATTTTAATCTAAGCCAATTTATCTTTTGGTGCTTAAGATAACCTATCCCATTTGGTTATAGATTAGCCTTGCCCATCTCATGGTCAATAGTTATATATTACTCCTAATGAAAATAACTGGGATCTTACCATAGATAATTTGAGGAGCTCACGCATGGGATAAAATATTTAGGTTAATAAGTTCATAGGAGGTTATAGGCTATTGGCCCAAGGGCCTTTATAAGCCTAGCTATGTTATACCCTTGTTCACTTATTGCCCAAGTCGTATGGTCTATATGTGCAGCGAGAGGATCTGCCTCTGTCCATTAGTAGTACAAGGGGCAGTCCTGAGGTAAATTTTCTATTTCCCATCCATAGCTCTAAGTTGTGCTTGAAAATGGACAGGTCTGTCTTGAAAATAGGTCTGTGGAAGGTCTTCCCTTATGCAGGGGAATGACTGTAGCTGTTCCCATTTGCTTGGTACAAAACCTGCATGGAGGTTGAGATTAAGCAGTGCTGTTAGGAGAGTAACTAAATTGTGCTTTATGCTGTGTAAGATTCATCCAGGGATATTGTCAGAACCAATCAATTCAGTATTTTTAGCTTTTGATAACACTTTTAGGATTTGGTCTTGTGTGATAGCTGGAATTGAGACAGTTTCAGGTATATCTTGAGAGACTGATGGAGGTGAGAAAGGGGCAAATTTAGAGGTAAGTGTATTGGCCAGAATGTTCAGCATATCTTCAGCCACAGTATAGGTAACATCATTCACAATCAGCTCAGCACATTTTTCCACTATGCTTTTGAGATTACGAACATAACTAAAAAAATGCCTTGGGATTGTCTTTGGCTTGGGTAGCTATTTTAGCCCCAGACCTGGTTTTCATGGATTTTATTAAGCTCTTGAGTTGTTTGTTTATTTCAGTTGCATGGACTACAACAATCTATGCAGCTCTTTACATGCTGGCATAATGTGTTGGTGTACATTTCCATGTATTCAGTGGAGTTAACTGGGTTTGGTGGGGATTTGAAGCTTGCCAATTTATCACTTAGGAGGAGATAGTTTATCTTAAATTTCTAAAAGTACCTTGGGTGCAAGAGATCTCTTGTTTCAGTTTTATTTTGAAGGAGCCTTTTTATGGTCAGACCTAACAAGTGAGAAAGATAAGCAAGGGTTGGTGCAAAATGCTCTCATACTATCCATGTTTCCCTCACATTTAGTTAACAGGTAGACTGACTTAGACAAAACACATATTTTTCTTTCAAAAGACAATTTCAAAAGGAGGGTAGGTGTATTATTACTTAGAGTTACAGATCACGCAATTCATGGTGAGCAGTATCTATAGCCAGGTCTGCATGCCAGTGCCTTACATACATTACTTACATACTGTGCATTCTCCCAAAAACTGCATCAGTGCACATGATTTGCAGTCTCAGAGAAACCTGCATCAGTGTTCATGCATTGAAGGCCTGTAGAAGCCTGCCTGACTGTATGTGTTAAAGTTACCTAACATGTTGATAAAATTAAGAATCACAGACTGATGAATCCTGGCAATATGGCATGATGATGGCACATGCTGGCACTCACATTTTGTGTTGGTACTTGTGATGCCCATGCCCTGGCCCAGCAATTAAGGACCCTCAATCCTCACCACTAGCACCAGAGAGGGCGTCTCATATATGAGGAAAGGATAACAAATACACACAGTAAAGTGCAATTTCCCTTAAGAGCACACAGAGATCACAGTCAATCCAGGGCTGGTCGCTCACTTGCTCTCCAGGTCCCCAATAAGACTCCCCACTGGCATGGCTATAGGGTCCAGATCTCAGCCTAGCTGGGCAAGCTAAAATCTCCAGCACCCTCTCTGTCCAACTAGTGCTTTGTGTTCCTGCCCAAGTAGCTGATGCACACACACTTTAAGATAAGAGTTTACACAATCACACAGACACTTCTGGGGAAGGCTGGCACAGATTCTCCAGCTGTGCCCCTTTAACCTAGACTATACGGTAGTACACTGCCACCACCCAGCTAATAATTATCAGCTACTCAAAGGCCCTTAAAAGGGTGTCCAATTATTACTGTGCAATATTATTATCCAGTTGGTAGATGTGACTAAACAGTCAAGCTTATTTGGAGTGACTTGGACAGTAAACTCTATAAATATGCAATGTACTCTAGAGCTTAAATTATCTCTACACAAACCAGCCACAGTTAAAAGGTTTTAAAATATTTAATAATAAATAATTAAAACCACAAGACAACACTTCTACTACACAGTCAGTGCTAGTCAAGAGTTCAGAGATCACACAGAAATACTTAAAATAATTAAGTAGAACAGTTCTGACATCACAGGAAAACATTAAGTCTAACCTTTCTAGATTCTAGCTATCTCTAAAAGAAAACACAAGTCTAAGATAACTTACATAAGAAAACAGGCAGAGTGCTGTGAGTTGGATGATCAAGGCAAAAAATGCTCAATGCCTTCTGATTCTCTCTGTTTAAATTGTTATTGCAGTTCTGATAAACATTACATCATTCCTTTTCACTTTCCTGGAGTTCCCAGGCTACACATTAACTGCATTTACATTCTTAACATCTCCCTTTTGTTATCTTGTAGCTGGTCAGGATCAGAGCAATAAAAATACATTTGCATGTTTAAATCTAGCCATTTAACTCTTGGTTAAAACAATGGAAAGAATTTCTTCATCTAGACTTTTCGGCACCACTGTCTACTTCAAAGGGTCACCACATGATTTACTTTGGTCAGTAGATTGCACTGGTGTCACATTTATTTCCAGTTCCACATGTACAAGTATTTCTTTACATTTAAGACAACAAGCCTGTAGCTTACATTCATATTTACAAGTGACAGAATTATCTGCAAAATTCTATTTGGCTAGGCTGGCAGCCTTCACCCTTCTGTACCAGTCTTCACAGTACTCACCCATCTTGCTCAGATTTTCTGTGAATAAATAAGACAGATATATCTCTTCATAGAGACAGGATGGTGAATATGAATGGTGATACTTTGGAAAGTCCACAACATGGCAGGCTGACAACTACTAAGCAAGGGCACTAGTGGAAAGTAATGTAATAAGAATTAACCAAACAGTATAAGAAATCAGTGTCAGTCATTTACTTTTAAAAAAGTGTAAGGGAATAATTTGCCTATACCTTAGTTTAATGCTGACTTGGTAGCACTGGAAAGGTTCACTGGCTTAGTAAGCAGGGACATAATAAGGCAAGACTTTCCAAATTCAAACTAAGTTTGTTGTATAATTCATTCATGAGTGGTTGATTTAGGCCACTTGCTGTATTGTAGTTCATCCTCAAGCAAAACTTTCAGATTCAGACCATACTTCTTAATGTCTTACAGCAAGAATTATGGACAAAAGTTGCGTTTCTTCATTTTTGCCTCAAAATCTTTTCACTTCAGCAGCTATCTTTTATGTGTTATGGAAACATGCCAGTAAACTAGAAACTTTGGACTTAGAGATGTGAGCTGTACCTTACTGGAAGTGGACTTGCTGAAAAACAGAAAAAAAAAAAATCAATGTATTTTTCAAAGGTGGCAGTGAGGAAACAGTTATATTATTTAACACTTCAAATCTTAAAAAATGAAGGACAAGACAAGACTTCTATTAAAAAAAGAAGTTGTTTCAGGCATACTGTAAACCATAGAAGACTCTACCATGGGTAAGGAATTTTGTTTACATTATGAATCAAGGGGGTTTGGAGACAACTGATACTTATTTGACTGAGTTGTCACTGAGAGTGAAAGACTACAAGCTTTTTAATGTGTATGATTTGGATTATCCCATTAGGAGTCTCTAACTCTCTGGATCATCTACCATTGCAGTGATTTACTAAGTGAGAAAAAAATGAATACCAGTCATAATGTACAAGATTTTCTACTGACTTTTGAATGAATTGTTGAATGGGATGGATGGACTATACCTGAATGGGCAAAAGTCATTGCCCTATATATTGAGGGGAAGCCGTCCATGCCCCCCAAAAAAGTATTATAATTTGGACCCAACAAATACCAATATCTCTGACAATTTGAAGGCCAAAACACCAACCTAAAGTGGGGTTAGATTGTTAATAAGAGCTAAGAGATTCAGCTCATAGATGTCAACCATGGAAAAGCCAACAACGACCCAGATGTCTGACCTCATTCATTTAAAATGAAAATGTCTACAAGTGGAGCCTCTGATGCCCTTAAAATTAATTATGAAATTGGAGGTAATATACTAGCTCTGTCTGGTGCTAATAACAAGTGTGTGTCAGAGTGAAATCACACAGCAGAACTTAATGAAGTAGTTGAAAAGTATGTTATAGGACTGAAAGTAGTACCCATCTTTGGGCAGAAGCTAAGACTATCTTGCTCATGCAAGCAATACAGTAAGGCTATTTAGGTGGTAAAATTAGGGGAAGAGAAATAGTCTAGAGACTAAGTGCAAAAGCATTGGGACTGAGTATATAATAAACCAGAAAAATATTTTAGGTGCCACCAGACCTGACGTTTAGCTAGAAATTGGCTTTTAGTAAATGAACCTATGCAATGTAGTAAATGAACTTATGCAATGGGCTGTGTGCACTAATCCTTTTCTCATAAAAACAAACAAGCAAACAAACAAACAAAGTTAATGTACTCTGAGGTAGTGCAAGCTGTTTTTGTAGAATTTATGTCAAACAAAATGATAACATGTGAAGCATGGGCATAGAAACTTCCGGATTTTGGCACTATAACAAATTTAGTAAACAAAAATGTGTTCATTACTTTAAAAAGTATTCCAGTAAACCAGAAGAAATATTTGTGATTGTGGGGATAGAAGGGGTAAATACAATTTAGCAGAAGTAGAACTAGATATGCCTCAAGGTGAATAACCATATTAAAGGTGATGCCCCTAGTGTGGCCCATTATGTGATTTTGAATTAAGGCTTTCCTTGGTTTATGGAATAGTATAAACATTTCTATTTCAGAGGACTCAGTTTAACTAAACAGATAAGGAGCCAGGAAAGAAGGTAGGTCAGTTTCAGGGAAAAAAAACTTTAGAGGAAGCTAAGAAGTGTCCTGCAAGTGAACAAAATTGATTGTGAGAGAACACCATTTTCTGAAACAGGGTTAGAAGAAGACTCTATACCGTTCCTAAAAGGGATAGTACTGTACCTGCTTCAGTGGTTGAGGAACTGTCTCCCTCTACAATATAATCCAAAATAAAGTTAAGAGCTAGTGGACCTTGATAAAATGTCACCTTAACTTTAACAGAGTTCAGTGGGAAGACCCCAAGCTTAGGGAAGTCAATGGGAATATACTGGTGACTAATGTGGATTTCACCTCTACGAATCCTAACACAACTTATCCACACTTTGAGCTTGCAGATTCCCTTCTCTATCAAATTGAGAAAACAAAAGAAGACACCATAGTGATGCAATTAGTAGTGCTTTAACCTTTGTGAAACACTGATCTGAGGTTATCTCTGAAACCTGTACTGGGGGCATATATGTAGAGAGAAATTCTCTCTAGATACTGAGAAATATTATTCTTGCTGTCATGACCGCTGAAGGCAACTCTAAATCAGGGGATCTTGTCAGCATTAGTACTATTTCTTGTTATGGAGTTACTCTTTGAAAGAATAGCTATGGGAATAGTAGGAGCCTTAGTCAAGGCAGAAAAAAGTTCTAAGTACATATTTGTAGTAGCAGATTATGTTACCCATTTCCCTCCAGCCATCCCTTTGGGAAGGGTAACTGAAATTCAAACATAAGGAGTTTGTAGATATATATTCTAGGGATGGAATACCTAAAGAAATTTTAACTAATTAGGACACACTCTAAATTATGCTGAAATTAATGAAAGAGCTATTCCAGTTTTTTAGAATTAAATAACTTTAAACATCAGTTTATCACTCACAAACAACTGGAGTGGCTGAATGATTTAATAAGATTTTAATTCATTAATACCTACCCTTAGTCACTTAATTGTGACATTTCTGAATGCCAGGAAGCTGATTATAATTGCTCAGAGCCATGAGTCAGAAAGAAAAATAACAATAGTGTAGTGGATAGCATTGTCACCTCACAGTAAGAGGTTCCTTGGTTCAATTGTCAGCTAGGGTGCCTTCTGTTTGGGGTCTACATGTCCTTCCTGTGTTTGCAAGAGTTTCCTCCCACAGTCCAAAGGCATGCAGTAGGGGGACTGGACACTCTAAATTGGCCATAGGTACGAGTGTGAGTGTGGTACGTAAGAACAGCAGTGGCAGGGCTAGCCATCTGGTGGTGTGAACCTTGGCTATAGATGATTGCCACTGTTGAAGTGATACCCTGACCCCATGTGCAAAAAGGGCTGAATGTATATCCTTTGAGATGACTGAGAAAAGCGGCTTTTACATTTCCTGTCCATCTGAAGTATTTTTATTTCACATTTATTGTACTTAATCATGGAACCAGATACTGCAAATTTAGTACCACGATTAAGATACAGCAAGCCAAACACACTGTGTGTAGTTTGCCTTTGAAGCACCATTGGCTTGAATGGGGCAAAATGGTTCATTGAATAAACACTACAGACATGATTAACAGCATAGCGAGATTAGTGCTGTCAGCCTTAGGCAATATATAGACAAATATGGAAAGACTTGGTTGAATGATCGTATCATCGACTTACAGCTGCGAAAAGTCACTTTGCCAAATTTCTACATAGCAGAAATACATGCTACATTTGACCTAGGAACAAGCATTAACATGGGTCAAGATAGGGGTGAAATTTGTATGTCAGAGATATCAGAGTTCAACATTTTCAACGTTCGAATTTCAGACTTTGCGAAAAGTGGATTCAACCAAGTGCACTTCAGTAAAATGACAGTAAACCTCGTATTCACTGTTGCCATACTTAATGTTTGCAATCAGGGAAGTAACTCCAGAGGGATTTTTTAATACAGCTAAGAAGTTAGGGACATGCAAGAAAGGATGTTAGCTATCATAGTAATTGTTCAAGAGCATTTACAGCAGATGAAAGCAATATGAAAGTTCATCTATAGCAAAACTGCTTATGCTAAAAAACTTTCATCTTTGAGATAAGGTATTGTTTTAGTTCTTATAGGACAGAGCGCATTATGGCCAATGGCAAAAACCCTTTGGGGATTTTAAAAAAGCTGTAGAGGTAAACTATAAAATAAGACAGCTTGGGAAATGTAAACTCAAACAAATCTCTCTTATCAATGTTTTAAAACTCTCTGGAAAAAGATATTTTATAGCATGTTTGACTCTAGAAAACCTGTCAAGTCAGAATCTGGAACAAGAAGAACAAATAAATGAGACAGTGTCAGTTTACCAAAGAGATGAAATACATGAGTTTGTTCAGAGAAATAAGGATGTGTTTTCAGTTTTGCAAGGGAAGACTTACTTATATGACACAAAACTGTTATACTGCTGGGAGAAATCTAGGGCAAAAGACTTATAGGAATCCTGAGGACCAAAGGGGGCTCCTTTGAGAGAAACTTAGCAAGTACAGCTGAGGATAACCATAAGGCCTTTTACAGCTATGTATGTAACTTAAAAGGTAGGATCCAAGCATGTGCAGAGCTAGTGACCAACAGTATCTCACATACACTGACCCCACAGAGATAGCAAACCTGCTAGAGGATAGGTTTGGTGAAAATTTCACTCCCTTATCCCCTCCTAACTTACAACAAACCTTCCCCCAAACTTCCCCCCAATCTACATATCTGAAGAGCAGGTCATTAAAGTCTTGTCCATGGCAAAAAAAAAAAAACAGCCTCTATAGGACAAGACAACATTCCAGACTGTCTTTGAAACAGGCTAAAACATGAACTAGTATCACCACTAAGTACCCTTTTCAATCATAGCCTAACCACAGACTTTGATCCTGTGGAATGGAGAACAGCAACAGTTTTTCCCCTCCACAAAGGTGGCCTAGCAATAGACCCAGGGAATTACAGACCCATAAGCATGACCAGCCTCATCTGTAAGGCTATGGAATGTATCATTATGGACCTCATAAATAAAGAGATCGATGAAGTCCAAACCCTGCATCCTACAAAATTTGGCTTTGTCAAGGGCAGATTCTGCCTGTTAAATCTGGTGGATTTCATTCAAAATGTGACCAGGGCCATTGACAAGGGCAAATCTGTGCACACAGCATACCTCGACTTGTCAAAGGCTTTCAACACAATCCCACATTCGGACATAACTAATAAACTTAGCAAACTGAATGTAAACCCTTTTATTGTAAGATGGCTTGCCAACTGACTCACAAACCAGACACACACTATCAAAGTGGGTGACTCCACATCAATCAGCAGACCTGCTACCAGCGGGGTACCACAGGGGTCAGTGCTGAGCCCCCTACTGTTTGGTATATACTTCTCAAAAGTTCAGGTCAAAACTAAGGAGTTGTGGCTGACCAGGTTTGCAGATGACTGCAAACTAGGTGCAGTCACTGGAATCCCCAAATGATGTCAGTATACTCAAGCAGGGTCTCACGCAGACCAGTGACTGGTGTATTAGTCATTGTCTCAAACTGAATGCAAAGAAATGCATCATCATTTCCTTTGGCACAAACAATGCCCCTTCACACTATCAAATCAACAACAATACTCTAAGTACCCATGAAGCGGTAAGAAACCTGGGATCACAAGTTGACTGTGACCTTAACTCCGACCACCATGTGTCTGCTGTAGTAAGTAAGGCTTTCTACATAGCACATTTGATTAGTAAAGGCATCACCTTGAGAGCAAAAGAGGTAATAACCCCTCTATACTTGGCAGTTATTCAGCCTATAATTGAGTATAACACCCCGTTCGGCATATACTGCACAAAGCACCTGGAGAAATTGGAGAGACCTTGGAGGTTTCTAACAAAGAAGATCAAGGAGCTCCTGCATGTGCCTTACACAGACTGACTAAAGTCCCTGTCACTATACTGCGTATCGTATAGACTTCTTAGGGGAGACTTTTACTGGCTTACAGAGCGATCCAAGGCCCACATCTAATGAACTAGCTGCAGATCTGTAAATCAAACTGGACTAGGGCTATCCATTCCAGGAACGTCAATATGGCCTGTGACTTAAATAGGATATGCTGGAGGGACAGATGTATCTCCCAGTGACTGCCACGTCTTTGGAACAAGCTACCAATTCATGTGAAACGGGGCAGCTCTATGACAATGTTCAAGAGGAACCTGGACAAGTGGATGGGGCACTGTAAATTCTTACTTGGGATATTTATTTATTTATTTTATTTTAACATTACTTTACCAGGATAAATTCAACTGGACACAAAGTATCTGTTTTCAATGGAGTCCTGGGGAGAAAAGCTCCAAGGAAGTTAACAGAGTACATACATGGTTTAGATAACAATAAAAAACTGGTATACAAGGTAAGAGAAACAAAGAAGTACAAGAACAATTTTGTAAAACAATAAGATACTCAAACAATAAGATACTCAGGAGTAGAACCCCTATTTGCAATATTTACAAAAAAAAAAAAAATACATATCAGGTGAGTATATCAGGTGAGAATATAGTGTATGCAATGGAGGCATACAGCGGGTCACTTATATGGAGTAGTGGGTCTTCAAGGGGGGTCTTTGCAGTTACAAAGAGGGTTATTATAGAGGTGTGAATTAAGAAGGCCCTTGAAGGTGCTTGTGTGACTTTGTAGCCTGAATTCAGGTGGGAGGGTGTTCCATAGCACCTACAACCCTCTTGGACATGGGCAGTCATCACTAAATGCAATGACTAGCATTTCTGTGGTATTACATTGTGATTAAATGGCTAGGCTTAAAATTATCTCTGGGTCGATAGCCTAGTAATCTCTTTTTATTCTATGATCCTATTAGAATGGAAATTAAAAAACTGCTGCAGCTATAGGTAATAGATGAATGTTATACTTCATGGACTAGTGACATCATTTTAGTACCTAAAACAGATGGCAGCATATGGTTTTGTAACAAATTTCACAATTTAAATGAGATTTCAAAATGTAATGCATACACTAGGCCAAGAGTAGATAAAATCATTTAAAATCTTGGATAGGCAAGATACCTAAATAACCTAGATCTCATTAAAGGATGCTGCTACATGCCACAGATGAAACAGGATAGATGGAAGATTGTTTTTTCAACTCCAAAAGACTTGTTATTGTGCTTTGTTTTCCATGGAGATTCTATTATTTTTCAGTTATTAATGATTAACCACAGTTATAAAAATACGGAGCAAAAGCGGGTAAACTGTAAAAACGCTTTATTCCAAATACAGGCACAATAAAACGGATGAGCGTGCTTTTGCTATCCAAGCTTCATCAGATCCATATAAAATACAATTAAACTAAGGCCATATATAATAAAATTCAAAAATCCAAGCACCAATCAAACTTCAACATTAATTAATCACTTAAAAAAAAAAAAATCATGCTGTATAATGTAGGATGGACCAGTGCTTGGAGATAATATTTTCCAAATCTAACCTATCACTAGAGTAAAATTGCTGGAACCTTAACTATAGATTGTCCGTTGACCACAATATCTCTATCAAAATTGTGACATGGTCCAAAATAGGGTGCTGCTGTACTCCTCCTACTTTCCATTGCTATAGCTAAATGTTCATCTATCTCCTGTTCCTTGTAACCTCTGTTTGATAGTCTCTGTCTCAAATTAGAGATCTCCTCAAGAAAGCCTACCTCAGAGGGATTTAGCCTAGAGGCTCTCATTCCTTGACCCTTAATAATGTTCTTAAACACACGGGTGGGATGCATGCTAGATCTCATCAATAAACTATTTTGATAGCATGACTTGCGATGAACTCCTGTATTAAATAATCCATTCGGCAGCCTCTCTATAAACAGATCCAAATAATCTATTCTGGTTCTAGAGCTATTAATTGTTAACTTAAGGTACTCGGTTAAACTATTCATTTTCATAAATAAGATGTCCAAATCATCTCCATTCCCTTTCCATAAAATAAAATACGGAGCATTCACTGGGCTGGTTGGTGGTATATTATATACTTTTTAGTTATTAATGATTAATATCTTGTGACTTTATACCAGTTATGTTACTGAATATCCAAACAATGTGATTTATAATGAAGAATAGGAAAGGCAACTCCACAAAGTGTAGGCTGTGTTAGATGAGTTGAAGTGGGTGGGCTTAACAGTTCAGCCTTCCAAATGCAACAGAGGAATGGATGACAACAGATATAAGCTTTAGGGACAGGGAGTCATAAACTCCAAAAAGAAAGAAAGTACTGGTTGTGCAGATGTGGTTTCATCCAGTTACCAAAAAACAAATGATATCATAACTTCATTTTGAACTTTGCAGATCTGGTACATCCCTTTACTGAACTTACCAGAAGTGAGGTTCCTCTAAGGTTTTGGTGGGCTAAGCATAAGTAAAACACATTTACAGCTTTGAAATCAATAGTATACTAGTACTCCATGACTATACTAGTACTCCATGACTATACTAGTACTCCATGCTTCTAGCACCAGAATATTCTAAGCTGATTAGGAATTTGGGTGAGTCTCTTTAATACAGTCTCCTGGACTATATACCTACTAATTACAAATCTGTGCGTAGCAGATGCATCAGGAAAAATGAGGGTAGGAATGACAGAGGGAATATAGGATAAAGGTAAGCAAGAGGAAGCAAGCTAATAGCTTGTTAGAGGTGGAAGCTAGTTATAAAAGCAAGCAATTGTGTACTGTGAGAAGTGGGCATGGACAGTAATAAATAACAGGTTAAAAAAGAAGATTAGGGAGTAGCGAGGAAACACATGAATGACTTAATAGGGGAGGGTCACAAACGCACTGCTGGCTGACTCTACAACTGCAGAAGAAGCATTAATTGAGACAGTGAGTCAACAAAAAAGGAGTATTACAATGAGTCAATTAAATAAAGAACCATGCTTTTGAGGGAAGAAAAACTCTAGGGTGGGAGGAATTGCAAGTAACATAAGGGGAGAGGAAGGACCACATACCGCAGCAGGGAATAACACTGAATAATTGTAGTCTGTAACAGTGAACACCCAGAAAAGTGAAAGCTCTTTTTCCCATGTTTGTCATCCTGCCAGCTGTTTTGTGTGCAAGATCATAGCACAACAGGGTTTGGGAATTTGTCTCTACTTTGTAGTTGTGCAATCTTGGAGTTGGTATACATAGTCACCAGGGGTGTGCAGGGTGTAAGAGGCTTGACCCTTCTGCAAAAAAACTTTTTTTTTGTTTGATCATTTTAGATTCAATCTAAAAAGATCACTCTGTTTGTTTCTCTCTATTGAGCATTCAGTATTAGATGATAGTTTCCACTGAATACAAAGAGAGCTCCATTACCTTTAATTAAGGCACACACGTTAGAAGATCAGTGCTAGGGGGAGTACTATTTTGTAAAGTATTTGAGTGGATAATAGTGCAATGGTCGGTATGGATTATTTCATGTAAAACTGAGATCTCTGAGATGAATGAAAGCTCAGTATAAGAAAGGAAAAGGCAGTCCCTCACATTAACTGTACAGGACAATGCAATATTTTATTTTAACTGTGACTGTTATTCAAGGCTGGATAAGTACAGGAAGGGATGTGTACATACAGAGTAGCACATGTAGGATTATTTATGAAGCACCTTGTTTACACATACAGAGTTTTAAAATGATTTTAGGTACAAAGACACATTATACTTGTAAATCCAAGGAAATTATTCATGTGGTGTATGTTCCTTTTGTGGTAGACTTTTTGTAGGTATGAGAACTAGAACATTATCTAAAAGAATCTTTGAACATGCACATGCAATTAAAACTAAAAACTATAAAGATGCTTTGTTTAAACATTTAAGTGCACTTTCAAAAATCTTTTTTATGTGGTTGACCAAGAAGACTAGGACTAAAGAGGATATTATAGAAACAGATTAAAGAGAAGTGAGACCAGATAGCAATTATATTTACAAGCTGATAAGAACCAGGTATTGAAGGCATGTTTAGTATGGAAGGTTTTAAAGACAACCTCTAGTTAAAATGTATTAACTTAAAATATCCATTTTAAACAATGATTTTATCTAATATTAAGTATTATAATTTGGTTATTAGATTGATTTTTAGCAGCAAAATGTTGCTGCTACTGGTATGACTTTGTTTAGGTCAAGTGATAATCATGTGATTGTGATCTTATTTATGTTTTACATGATGGAATGTGTGGTGTTCTGAAGCAATCTATATGTATTTTAGAAGACAAAAGTGTTTAACCATAAAATATTTTACTTACAGCACGTTATTTTGTTTTTTTTATTTTAAAATAGACACCCAGTCCTTTAACATTCCTTTTTTATAATTAATTTTTTTATCTACACTGTACAAGTTACTGCGGTGGTGGTGCTGCGGTAGCGTTGTTGCCTCACAGTAAGACGTTGTCCTGTTCGATTCTCAGCTAAAGCGTCTTCTGTGTGGACACGTGTGAATGGACGTACCTTCGTTGAAGGTTGTGCGTCAGGGCTGGCAACTCAGCACGTAAAAATCTACTGCCAATCATTAGCGGACTGGAGTTCCGCTGTGGCGACCCCTAACCGGGAAGAGCCGAAAGACACAACATCTACACTGTACAAATTAACATCAACCTCTCAGGCCCCATTCCATCATTTTCTTTCACTAAAACACTTTTTAATATCATACACAGTTTTACACATTTCAACAAAATAAGTCTTTATTTCTTCTTCATTTAAACACTGGCTGTTCTGAATTGCTTCTTCATTCTTCTAAACATTATATTAGACCACCTAACTATACAATAGTTCCAGGGCTCACAGAATGACTTGACATCAAAATTATCCAAACATTTTCTGCATAGTCAAATGACTCAAAGATCAGGTAACAAAAAATATAAATTCCAGACTGAAATGCTCTAATATCACCTGACATTACACCCAAAGTAGTAATCACATTGTCCCACAAAAATATATATCCATAGAGACACCATTCTTTGCCTCTATCCTAACAACAGGTTTTCATAGGTTCATTGGTGTGTACTAAGCTAAAGACCACAAGGGCCTTTTTAAGTCTAGTCATGCATCCCAAATCTCTGATAAGTTCTGGTACCCTTGATAAGTGTAAGCTGGGACTTGGGTGATGAAACATTTACAAGCAGTGATCTGAGAGATTAACTATTTAAAGGCTGCCTGTGTCCATAAGAGGCATAGATTCCAAACCAGGAATGAATTTCTTATTCCCTATCCAATTGTCCAAGTTACACTTGAATTGAGTTAGGGAGGTACTCTGCTTCACATGGATGGGGAGCCTGTTCCAGAGAAGGTGTATTTCCTGGGATACATACCTGTCTCTCCAGCAGGTCCTATTTATATCGGAGGGAAGGTTTAAGGTTTTTAGAATAGGGAATTTGGGAGTTGCTTGTTTTGTGGATATGTAGGAGCTCCATCAGGTTGAGGTCTGACAATGCCTTGTATGCCAGGCATAGATCTCCCCTCAACAGCCAGAAGGCGACAGAAAACATGGATAGGGCTTATGTCCTGTATTCTTTTAGTGAGGAACCTCTGGATGTTCCAATTGTTCGATGTGCCTGATTAGGTACATACCAAAGGGGGCACTGTACTCACTGATAGACTTAATGAATGCTGAATAAAGTGCGACAATGACCTCCTTGGACTTACATACCATACCTTTTTTATAAGTTGCACAATATAGAATGATTTTCTCACTACTGTAAACATGTGCTGGTCAAAGGCTAGATTACTGCCTAGTTGTGTACCCAAGTCACTGGCTACTCAGTCAGCTGTTGGGGTGTATTGTCAATATGATAGTTACCAGGGGTGGATGACTTCCCAAAGGATACTATTATGCATATCTTGGTATTTAGTTTTAATCCACAGCTCTGACAAATGTTACTTATCTGTGTCAACTCATCCTGGAGAATATTCGTGTCATCAGGGGATTCTATGACTGTTCCTAATTTGCAATCGTCTGCAGATTTGGTCAGCCAGAAACCCTTGACATTGGTTTTGACTTCAAATAAGTAAATACCCAAAAGGAGTGGTCCCAGGACTGATCTCAGAAAGGCTCTACTTGTGACTGTCCTCTTTCTAGAGGTGGACCCCCCCCTCCCCAATTCTAACTTCCAGCATCCTGTCTGTGAGACTGCTGGCTATCCACTGGGTAACATAAGCCTTTAGCCTTTATACATAATCTTTTAAGTTTATCAACAATGCCCAAGTGCAGTATTGTGTCAAATTCCTTTGCCAAGTCAAGGTAGGCAGTGTGATCCATTTTGCCTTCATCCATTGTTTTGGTAACCTTGTTAATGGCTTGTGGTTGTACTTGGCCTGACAGACCAAATTTACCTCCTAATTTTTGCCATAATTTTTCTCCTTCTATTACACAGGCTATAGATGTTGTGATTCCACCAGGGTGGCTTGTTTTTTGAGTTAGTTAAGTACTTCTTCCTGGTAGGTACAGCTGCCTTTATGTAGATATTAACATGCATGCATAGGGTTTTTGAGCATAGTTCTGCTTAGGCAGCAATGTTCTCAGGGTTAAAAGGGTGTATTTCCGGAGCATTCCAGGGTTATCTGAGTTTCAGGATTTAATTTTTACTTCAAAGGAGACCATTTTGTGGTCTGACCTTATCAGTGAAGACATTACACTAGGGGGTGTGCAGCACTCTCCCACATTAGTGAGGACCTGATCCAGTATGTTTGTACCTCTGGTTGGCATTTTGACCATCTGGTCCAGGGAGTTTGTGTATGCAAAATCCAGAAATCTCTGTGCCTGCCTGTTTCATATAATTTATGATTCCCAACTAATAGTAGGTAATTAAAATCACCCATGAATATGGTATTGGATTGGATGGTGAGTGTTTCCAGTAAGCTTAAGTACATGTTTTGGGATTCCTTGGTCATAGATGGGGACCTATAGCTTTGCAAGGGATTTTGCCTCTGGTGAATGTGGAGACACTCAAGTGCATTGCCCCATTTGATCAGCCTTGAGGTATATTTATTTTTCATTTAAAATGAGACACCTCCACCTTTAGTCCGTGTCTGTGTAGTAGCTGGCCTAAATGTGTGGAAAGAATTATAGCCTTGTCCTGCTGGCATGTTCTATGTGGCTTTAAACCATGTCTCAGTGACTACACAGATGCCAGCATTCTGACAGGAGAGTTTGTAGGGAGTGGAATTTCTTGTTTAGATTCCTAGCATTGACAGTAACACCTTTAGATTTTCTTGGTTTTGACTTGCTATATTGGAAGTGCTTTCAGTTTGGCATTACCTAAAAAGGCATTATAGAGGACAACATTTTAGGTAACATTTGAAAGGTTAGAGGGAAGAGGTGCAGATCATCATGGCAAATCAGCATTGCCTGTTGACCATCTCCTTCCATGATGACAAATATTGTACCCCTTTAGAATGACACCAGAAGCTAAGCCAGTTGTTATAGTCAGTCATCTTCTGTCTGCATTGTGGCATTATCCTTGAAGAAGGTAGAATGCTGCTCAATGCTAGGCTCATACCAGCCTGGTATCCTGAGAGCTTCGTGATGTCTCTTTTCATATAGTCTAGGGAGGTATATCACAGTTCATTTACACCCACATGGACTATGACTGAGTCATACTGGTATTTGTGGTCCTATGACCTGAATGCATGTGTAATGTGGTGGATCCTGGCCCCTGAAAAACAACTGAGCAGGACATTCTTCTTACTCAGCCTGGTGAGAGGGACATCACTGTGTCTCACAATGGAGTCTCCAGTGACCAGAATGTTAGATCGTGTGGCAGCTTGCCTTATGGGCTTAGAAGTCGAGGCTCAATGAGACATGGATGTATGTGCTGATGTGGGTGTTGTTCTGAAAGAGTGCATTCTGCATTGCTGAGGGTATTTGTCATGCATAATTCAGCTAGGAGGTCTTTGGTGTTTAGGAAGGTCACATTTAAGTGCCTCAACATATGTGGTTTATGTTACTACTTTGAAGTGTGTGTGATGGGTGCAGCATGTGTACTACTGGCAACCTGATTGACATTAGGAGTGCTTTTATGTGAGAGCTTTGTCTCCATTGACATTGTGTAAATACATCTCTCACATACCTTATCAGTCTGTTTGAGAATTAGCTGGTTGTCAGTAAACATGAAGTAATTTCTGCATTGCATCAGGATTCCTTTATCCACCGAGCTAGTAACAGAGATTCATATCTATGGAAACAGGCCCTTTTTTATTGATTAGATGGTTGCAGTGAGTAGTGTCAGGAGTATCCAGTTTGCAACTCTGGGGCAGTGCTTGTCACTGCTAACTAGATGCCCTGTGTGCAACTAGTTATTGGTGAAATATCAAAGGTATATGAGAGAAAACACTATACCGGGTACCACACAATAACGTCTTATACCCGGTATAGTGTTTTCTCTCATATACTTCTCTTTTTATATACTGGGTTTTACCTGTATAGCCGTTTTGCTTTTCGTTTATTAGAAATATCAAATGTGTTTTTTTACAGGAAAAATGTCAACTCAAGGTATCTTTCCATACACTGCCAAAAACTTGAGGGGAAACTACTAAACCCTACTAGACCCTGATGATTTATGGATGAAATATTTAGGGAGATATTCCGAAGTTAGGTTAGCTAGTAGCTAATCAAGCAATGCTTAATGAAAAGAAATAATTAGCTTTGTCAAGAATGATTAAAAGAGGGGATTTGCCTGATTAGCTATTGCCTGGCTACTAATAGTGCTGGTCTGAACACAGCTTCCTGCTGCTGGGATACAATGCCTCTTTGCTTCTTCTCTCACTAAAAACAAAACAGTAGCACCAATCCTAAAATGAAAAGCAGGTTACAGGCTATTTGATGATCCACAGTCTTGTCCCAGATGATGCCAGGGTCTTTAAACTTGTTGCAGCCTTTTCCTGGAAGATATCTTGAATGGCAACCAGACCAGTCAGGAAAGTATCCCACTACTCAGTCAAAGACAGTCAGGAATCAATGACCTCTGCTCCATCTCTCACCAGGAGCAAAATATAAGTACAAATTCCAAACTGGCACCTATAAGGCAGTTATCAGGCTATCTGGTGATCATCAGTCTCCATAAAATAATGACCCAATGTTCCTTCTCTAACCAGGAGCAAAACAGAATCACTAAATCCTATGTGACTACTGAGAGACAGAATGTGGGCTCTCCAGTAAATGGTGATCTTGGACTAGACATTGCAGATTTTAAAGGTGAGATGGAAAAAAATGGGTTAATATCCTAAACACTGCATTGTGCACTAAGCAGTTAGATATGATAGAGGGAGTAACTTAAGCTTGAGCTGTCTAAGAAGAGAGCCACTAATTTCAAAAGAGCAAGATCAACTGGAAGAGGGGTGAGCACTTAATATTCTGGCTCTATGGAATACAGTGGTATGGACAATAAATTGAAATAGCTGAAGGGGCATGATTTCACAAAAGGATAATTTTGATCTTACTAACATTAACTAATGAAAGAGGAGAGGGAAGGAAATTTGTGGTCAGATTAACATAAGGGGTGGGCAACTACCAAGACAGTTGGGTTAAAAACACAACAGTTCTAAGGTGGGAAGGTTGGGGATTTTTTAATTTCTGTGTGACTCAGAAGAGACACAGCTGTGGTCTCTTTCCGAGTTTGAAAATGCAATTTAAAGCAGAATATAAGTAAAACAGAGTGTAAAGAAAATACACCATAATATATAAAGTAGAAAACAGAAATGAAGCAATATAAATTACAAGAAAGCAAAAGCAAACTATCCTTTCCCTCACAGTAGTCGTGTGAGCTTTTCCAGTAAAGCCTTAAAAAGCTTTATTTTTACCCCTTAAGTAGAAGATTTAGTTCCTAGCTCTACCCTCAGTTGACAGGTAATTAACCTTAATTGACCTAATCTAATTTCTGTGTGACTCACAAAAGACACAGCTGTGGTCTCTTTCATAGTTTAAATATGCTATTTGAAGCAGAAT
Organism: Protopterus annectens; assembly: GCF_019279795.1. NCBI lineage: Eukaryota > Metazoa > Chordata > Ceratodontiformes > Protopteridae > Protopterus > Protopterus annectens. The sequence continues at coordinate 1,255,643,514 of NC_056728.1, forward strand.
ACAAATGAAACTCAATGTGTAAAGAAAATTCACCGCAATACACAAAACAGAAGGCAATCAAGCAATGCAAATTACAAGAAAGCATAAACAAACTAACTTTTCCCTCACAACAGTCTGTGGCAGAGGCAGAGTGAGCTTTTACAGTAAAAAAAGCCCATGAAACACCTTTATTGTCAATATTTTTAGACTAAAAGTATTTTAGCCACAGCTGCAGTGTACAACATGATCTTAGTGCCAACAGTTACCTTTTATACTGTGCTTTCAGTGACAATGTTCACATTTATTATATTTTCCCTCACTGGACTGCAAATCCACTTTTGCTTAGACAAGTCACCTTCCAAACCACCTGTAGCTTCTGAATCATCTGGAAATACTGTCTTAACTATTTTGCATCCAGGAAAGAGCAGATCCTTCCCTTGATTCCACTTTGTTCATCATCTGCTCAAGTATCTCATTCTTCAAACCACCAGACTGCAACTCACTGACTGATAACTGTATGTATCCCTCCACTACCTGCATCATTTGTATTATAATCCAAATCCTCCCTAAATGATGATCTTATTTTCACATTGCATATTATCCTCCATGGCAAAACTTTCAACTCCTTCATCACTCTCCTACCTCATGCAACTCTCCAGAAGTCACCCTATAATGATGTGACCAAAAAAAGAGTAGGGTTTGTTTATATACAAGAATATCTCTAATTTACAAAATATTTACATATTTACAAATATTTAAAAATGTACAAGTATATAGATATACCAATCTGTTTACACAATCGTACAAAATTGTTATCCCTATTGGACCCCCACTCCTTTGTTTCTATAACCACCATCTGATTATACTTAATATTATTGCTAAAATCCATTTAATTTATTCTTTCATTCCACATAATCCATATAACATAAAATAACTTTTTATCCATTTAACATACTCATATTTAATCATATCCATGTTTATTTTATCCAATTCTTTTATATCTTCCAAAAATCGTCTTTACATAGTTTTCCCAATAACCTTTTTACTCTTTTACATTTCAAAAAGACATGTTCCATAGTTTCTTCTTCTTGACAATGTAAACATATTTTGTCACTTTTCTTCTTATATAGCATATTTCCTTTTACTGTCAATTTACCTATTAACAGTCTCCACAAACATCTTGATATCTTACTTTCTGATTACACATGTTTCTTATTTTTATAGATTTAATTGTTTTCATCTGTTAGATTTTCCAATGGTTTTACATAGTGAGGGTTTATCATTACATTCTGATTACCATACTTTTCTATATTTTTCTGTATCATCAATTTTTTTTATTTTACACAAAATAGTTTTTTCTTGGTGACATTTTATTTCCTGATTTATATACTCTTTTTCTGTTTTACACTTTTTTACCATACCCTAAAACTTATCATAGTTTTATTTATGCAGTTTTGCTACTAATCTCGCTTTCTGATTTATCCACATTATCAACTTTGTACAAATTTAAAGCAACAAAATATACCACTGGGTTAATTCTTCTTCTTTATTTACATACAAAACTGCTCTTTTTATTGGGTTTTATCTAGTACCCCATATAAATGAAAAAAAAATATGTGCAACAATTCCTTTTCAAATACTGTTGGCAACATAAATACACTTGCTAAGTATGCTATTTTTCCCACCAGTATTGAATTTATCAAATAAGATTTTTTTGCTGAATGTTAATTTATATATACTCCAGAAAAAGCATGATTGTTTTATTTCTTCTATTGTTTTCCCCATTGAATTCTACTTATATCTTTATTCCCAAATGTTATACCTAACACTGAAATTTCATTCATTGTAAAATATATACTCCCATCTTTATTACATCAATCATCTAAACCTTTACTTCTCTTTATTTATACCATCCCTATCATCTCTAGACACTTAATTGTGCAAATTATTATGTCTTTTATCAATTGTTTTCAATTATTATAATGTCATCTGCATATGTTAACAGAACTGGAATTCTTAACCCTTCAGGTGGTAGATATCCCACCTCCTTCATTTTTGTAATTTGTTTCACACACTATCATATTAATAACTAATGCAAAGAGTATGCAACTCATTGGACATTACTGTCTTACACCACACTTCACATGTACCTCTTGGCTTAATCAACCATTTACAAGTATTTTTACTTTATTATTACTATATGATTGCATTCATGATTTCCTAACCTTTTCACTTATTTTATATTCTTTCATTATTACACATTAGATTTTTGTAATCAATATTATTTAATACTAACTGTCTCCAGTTGTTTTAATTGTCTTCTATCTTCCTTTTCCCATATAAATTTAAGTATTCCACTACATAATTCTTTATATATATATATATATATATATATATATATATATATATAAAACCTTCATTTAATCATTCGTTCAAAATCTTTAAAAATATATTTTTTTGTCAATCCCTTAATTTTTTATAAATTTCATACACGATTACATCTGGTCATGCAGCCAAATCTATATTTACTTATCCTAATATTTTATCTAGCTCATTTAAAGAAATCTCCTTTTCCAACTCTTTATTCTCTTCTTCTGTTAACTTTTTTACTTTCCATGTTTTTTTACTACCTTATTTTTTTCTTTAAATATTTCTTATACATATTGTACTAAAATATTTGTAATGTTTTCCTGAGTTTTTCTTATTTCTCCCTTTACATTTTTATTTCTCTCATTACACTATCATTTTCCTTTGCTAATCTGCTTAAGTAATTCAATATTTCCTCTCTTTTTTCCTTGCAAAGATACCTTTGCTTATATAACAATTTTTGTATTTTTTCTTGATTTCTTTCATATAACTCTTTTTCTTTATCAAAGTACTTTCTATCATTATGTTCTAAATCTTCCAATGCAATTCTATGTTCTTTTATATTTTTCTTTCTCTACTTTTCTCACATCATATTGCCATTGTAAAAATACTTTCTATATTTTTCCTTAAATATCATCCACCATTCAGACCTTTTTTATAAAATGTTCTCATAGTAATATGATTTTTCCATAACTGTATTACTAATAGCTTTACTTTTTTATTCCATGCTTGCTCATTTATCATTTTTATTCCTTTGCTTATTTTATATATTCTGTATTTTCCTTTATCTCTATTTATATTGCAAGATGAACAGAAAATCCTGTTTCAACTACCTCCTTTCCTCCTATAACTAAACCTTCTGATACTATAAAATAATATATTTCAGTAGTATACATACCCATTTTGTAAGTCCATAAATTTTTGTCCCAAAGTTTTAATTTACCAAGTCTTATAACTTCTAACATTTTTCTTATATCATTTCTTTTATTTTTATGCTTGCTTCTTAAACCACAATTAAAGTCTCCTCTTATTATAATATTCATATTTATCATGACATAGTCTAAAATCTAATGGAATAAGCTTTCCCTTTCTTTACCATTAGTATAACCGTGTAATGCTATAGATCTCTATACTTGTTCTTTCTATTTTAAATCTACAGTGGTTAATCTTCCCATTTTTGCTAAAGTTACATCTAATATCTTTACTGTATTTCGACAGAATACAGGTATTCCAGAATATCTATCAGTTACCAAATTCTAGATTATTTTTCCCCTCCATAGTTTCTCTGTTTGTAATCTTCCTTTGTTCATTAAAAATTGTGTGTCTTCTAATATAATTACATCTACATCACATGTATTACACCACTTCAAAATTCTTCTCCTTCTTACTATATTCTCAATACAAGTCACATTTACAGAAAGCACTCTAAAATTTTCATGTTCCTTAAATTCATAGTTAATTATTAGGCTAGTTTTTTTCACAGACCATTCTAAGCCTAGTCAATTCCTTCCCAAAGATGAGAATCAAACACTGTACCTTGTGTTTGTGAGTAAAACACCTTAACTATTATACCAACTCCTAATCATTAGATGTGTATATTCTTTTTCACCCCTTTTCTTTCCATTTTTTTGGACTTATCCTTTTAAATTTTATTTTTCTGTCTTTTATTCTTTTACTGATATAATTACTTTTCTTTTTCTACCTCCCAGCTTATGTCTTCTTCATAATTTATTTCAGACCCTTATTCCATGTCTTCTTTATTATTTTTTCTCATCTAATTTTTTTCTATTTCTACTACTTCTAAAATGTCTTCTCTTTGTTCATTTTCTTATCTTTCATTTTTCCCTTACTTTTATTGTCATTTTTGAAATCCATTCATAAATATCCTATTTTGTTACATTTATAACATTTCAATTCACATTTTTTTGCATTATGTCCCATTTCCCCAGAAATAAAACATTTTCTTTTGTTACAGTTACTTATGAAATGTCCTTATTTTCCACAAAAAAACATTTTTTGGCTTCATGTTTGGTATATGTATAATTATTTCCCTTTCTATTTTAACACAATATTACAATACCAACCACCAGTCCATAAACCCCTTTTGTCATAAACTTTTGCAATGCCCAGTACTTTTTTACATAACATTTTCAACTGTCTTTTCGAAGTCTCTCTTTCTACCTCTGTTCAAAATTGTACATGAGTTTTCCTTTTTTCCCCTTAAATGCTTTTTTACATAAAGATTCCATGGGTTACTGCCCTTTTTCTATATTCTGCAAAAAAAATTTCCATTGGAAAAAACAGTCTTATATATAATGTCACAAATTGTTTCTTTGTTAATAACAACAGATGCTTTTACCCCATGTGCTTTTATACCCAAGGGAGCTATTAAATTTTCTCATACTTCATACCTGTCCATTTCTTTATCTTCTTTTCTTTGAATCCTAAGCATGCACTTCCATTTTTCATTTTCTTATGCCTTCATTTTTGCTATTCCACTTTTGCCTTCTTTTAATTTTTCTGCATATGTTTCATTTTCCATCTCACTACTATTATTCAGGATTCTCTCTGAATCCTCCTTTGTATTTTCTCCATAATGTTCCCCTAAGAATCATCTATTTCATTTTCTGGCTCACTCCACACCACCATTTCTTTAAGTAAATCATCCTACATCCCTCCCAACTGGAAGGTTGCAATTATACATCCACAATTTGCTAACTCATCTCCTTCAAACATGTTTCTTTGAAACATTTCCTCAGAATCCTGCACAGATTCTCTGGTCTCAACATTTGCTTTCTCCTCCATTTTTTTACCACTCCATCATCTCCTTCTCTCTCTCTCTCTCTCTCTCTCTCTCTCTTCATCTGCTTTTTTCTTTCTCTGGGCCACCTCTGCACCTGGAATGGAAACAGGAAGTGCTCCTTCAAAATGGGTCCTACATGTAACAATGAAGAGTGTGAGTTCTTTATTATATTAACAAATACATCTTCTATACAACTTTTCATCTCATATTTATATTATTTACAATATTTACATTATTTACAATATTCTTAACATACTTTTACATCTACATTCAAATTTTAACACCCCTCTCCTTCCACCACAACCAAGCTCTGTTCTGTTTCCTTTTGTGTTTACCTTAGCTCCATTCTATTTCCTTTTGTTTTTAACAGTTTTGAGTTTTTTCTTTCTTCTTGTTTTTTTCCACAACCAAAATTTATATTTTTTTCAGAATCTCTGATAACCATTTCCATTATATTTCAATTTGTTAATTCTCTTATTCCATATTATCCATATTACACAAACTATTTTTTCATCCAGTTTTATATCTTTTTGATTTACATTTTTATAATGTCCATATTCAATCATGTCCATATTAATATTTTCAGTGTTCTTCAGTTCTTTTAAATACCCTTTATCATATATTTCTTTCCACGGTTTGAAATTCCTTTTACACTTTATGAAGACATTTTCAGTTGTCTCCAATTCACCACAGTGTATACAAACTCTATCTTTTATTGTTTTATATGGCATATTTGGCTTAACTGACAGTCTTCCTATTGGCAACCACCACAAAAAGTCCATACATTCTACATGCTTTTTAAATCTATTTATTCTTGTTTTTACTGCTTTGATCTTCAAATCACTTATTTGTTTTCATGGAAAAACATCATAAAATATTTCCATTATATTTTCATACCACGTTCTTCTGTTTTTCTCTATCTTCCCTATGTCTATTTTCCATAACAATATTTTTTCTTGGTATAATTTCATATCCATGCAAATAACTTTTTTACTTCTTTTTAAATACTTTAACCTTTTCCAAATTGCTTTATGTTTCTTTTCTATGATTTTAATTAACAACTTATCTTTATCTTTCCCATTAATTAAGATTCTGTACATGTTCAATGGGTGTATCAAACCCAACCCTCCTTCTTTATCATTTATGTAAAGAGTACCTCTTTTCACAGGATTGAGTCTTGGCCCCTGAATGAATGTAAAAATTACATTCAATAAATCATTTTCTAATATTGATGGAATTGTACATACACCAGCTAAGTGTGTAAATTTACCCACTATTATGGAATTATGTAACTATGCCTTTTCCCTATATGAGAACCTACATTTCTTCCAGAATATACAAAGGCCTCGTAATTTTACTATCATATCTTTCCACTGTTGTTCTCTTAATTGCTCATTTCCAAATCTTATTCCTAAAATTTCTATCCTTTCTTAATTAAATATAATACCGTGTAATAAATTGTATTTCTCCCAAAAACCTAGTCCCTTACTTTTATCTTTATTAATAGTCATTCCTAGCATTTTCAGTTCTTTGTTGAGCATTGCTATAGCTATATTCATCCATTCCTTATTTTTAACTACTAACACCAAATCATCTGCATATGTAAACACAATTGGAATCATAATTCCATCTGGTGTCTGATATGTAGCTTTCTCTAATGTCAAATTCATTTCCATGACTACAGCATTCATACTTAATGTAAATAAAATACTACTAGTTTGACATCCCTTTTTAATACTACTAATTAACCTTAAAGTTTTACTCATCCATCCATTGATTACCAATCTTATTTTATTTTCCTCGTACACTGATTTCAAAACATTTATTATTTTATTACTCATGTTATATTCTTCTAGTATTTTCCATAATGATTTATGTTGAATTGTAGCAAATGCTTTATTTGCATCTCCAAGCAACATTTTCATTCAGATTTTCTACTTATTATGTTATCTACCAATTCTCTTATTAAAATTAGCAATTCTTGACTGCCATTACCTCTCACTCCAAAAATCGATTCAGATAGTAGTTTGCTACCTTTGTTTGCTATTCTTTTTTCTTTTATTTTTATGAAAATCTTGTAGTCTATATTGTTCAGTACTAGAGGCCTCCAGTGTCTTATATCCATTCTCCCCCTTTTTCCATATAAATTTCATTGCCTCTAAGCATATCCTTTCATCATACCTTAGGGCAATGAAGCCTGACAAAGGTGGGGGGGGCGTACTTATGGATGCTACAATTTATGAGGGTAAAATGTTAAATATACTCGATGATCCCAACAAATATGTTAGGGCATCAAGGAATGAGATTAAGATAGCCCACCAACAGATACATTTGGTGTTAAATGAATTACTTGTGCATTGTCTGAGTGATTCTGATATTTTTTATTTTCTGAAAAATAACCCATGTGCCTTCCATCTTTGGCATACCTAAAGTACACAAGAATGTCCTCGACCCTCCTTTGAGACTGATTGTCTCTGCAGAATGTTAGATCACAGCCCCCCCTAGCCAGGTACATAGATGTCAAATTGAAACACATTCCTTTCTGTGATGTTCATGTCCTAAGAGATTCTTGGGACTTTTTGAGATGTATAAAGCCTGATCATTATTGTGAGAAACATTTATTTGTTACTATTGACATAGTGGATATATTTGGGTGTATACCTCAAAATATAGGGCTAGCATAGTTCGAGGAAGTGGTTAATGAAATTGGAGGTCTGAATTTTAAAGAGGTCCATACTTGTTTGGAGTTAATGTTCATTGTTCTCAAAAATAATTTCCTCTATTTTGAGGGAGATTTTTTTCAACAAGTGAGTGGTGTGGTTATGGGGGCCAGATGTGCCCCAGTCTATGCCAACCTAGTTCTTATGTTTTGAGAACATAAATTTGTGTTGAATTCCCCCTTTAAAGATAGTTGCCTCCTATACAGATGGTTCTTGGATGATATAGTTATTTTATGGAAGGGTTCAGAGGTTAAGCTTAACAAGTTCCTTGACTATATTTCCAGTACTACTAGTTTTTTTTAATTTTACCCACCATGTTGACAAGGAAAAGTTGAATTATTTGGATGTTGCTATTGAAAAAAACACAATGGAGGCTTCAAATATTGGGTCTTTAAAAAGGAGACGTATTCAAATTATTTTCTCCATTTTGAAAGTGCCCAACCATTTAGCCAGAAAAAAAGTATAGTCAAGGGCTGATTTGTGAAAATAATTCATATGTCCTCTGATGAGGGGGACTTTGAACAAGAATGTGAGAATTTGAAAACTATGTTCAGTGATACAGAATACCCCAAAAGTTTAATTGAATGGACTTACAAGGAAGTTAAGGAAGCCAGGCAAGGTAGATTTTTTTTTCCCATCTTGGAGAAAGATTCGGACCGGCCCCTGTGTCAACACAGGGCAATGGTGGGGAATTTTAATATGCATTTATCACTGATTTCAGTGGGGATGCCTACGCTATTAAGAACATTATTGAGAATGAATGGCAGAGGTTTAATAGGATATTGGACCTGAACGGTATTAGTGGCACACCCTTTACCTTTATTTTAAGGAAAAGATATAACATCAAGGACCTAATGGAGAGAAATTATCAAAGAGGGCCTATTGGTAGGAAGTTGGGAACACACAAATGCAGTAGATGTCCACAATTTTCTTGTATAGCCCAAGGTGATGGTGTTTGGATTGTAGCTATGGATAGATATGTCCCAAGTACTAGTTACACTACATGTGACTCTAAGGGATTGGTGTATGTTTCAAACTGTAAAAAATGTCTGGCCTTTTATGTGGGGAAAACTGAGAGAGTGTTAAAGAGAAGGTTATATGAGCACACTAGAGATATATGTAATAAAAACCCAAATAATGCCCTTTACAAGCATACCCTAGACTGCCCCGCAGCTACATTTTTATTTTTTGTATTAGAAGAGATTCCCCCTAGATGTTAGGGGAGGTCCATGGAAGGCCAGGATTTAATACCACGAGGAATACTGGCAAGTAATATTGGATGCCAACAGACCCCTGCTGCTTAATGGGTATGTGTCCCTAGCACCACTTTTAAAATTAAGGGCAGCTAGATTGTGGTGAAAGAACATCATAGTGTTGTAAATGTGTTTTATTGTTTATATTTTTGCACACTTTTTATGGAGTAATTTGATATCAGGCTTTATGAATTTACAATATTTAGATTAGATTTTGATGTATGAAAAAGTGCCTATATAATATTATTATATATAAGAAGTTTTACCCACTGACGTCTTTAACCTCTACAACAACTTTGCGCAAGGGTACTTATAATGGTGTTTTTAATATGTTTAATATTTTAAATATTTTACACATTCTATTAGGATTTTTGATATGTTTTAACACATATTTTTAGTTTGATTAATGATACTTTTAATTGTTTTAAACATTTAACAGTACCATAACTTGGATCTTAATAGAACTTCTATTGAGTTGAAGTCAAGGGTGCTTTTAGCTGTTTAGTACTCTATAGCTTTAAAATGTTATTAATTGATTTAACCAAGTTAATTATTTAATGATAGTGTCATATGGTATAAATATGGTGTTTTTAGTTTTTCCGGTGTTGCATCTGATGAAGTTTTATGATGAAAATGTATTGTGGCATTTATGTGGATTTTGAACCTGTCTTTGTATAATAAAAGCATTCCTGGTGTGTAACTCAGTGAACCTTGATTTGTGGGTGATCCTTTCATCATTAATACCTTCCTTGAGCCATTCATTCACTACTTTTAAAAAAATATCCTTTTTGCCACCTTTGCATGTTTTTGTACATTAAGTATTCAATTCCATCTATTCCTGTAGCTGATTCTATATTTACCACCTTAAGTACATTTTCTAATTCTATTATCGTAATATTTTCCTCCATTCCTTTATTTTTTCTTTTGCAAACTTATTCAATCCCCATCTATCTTTCAATATAATATTACCGAAAATGTCTCTATTATACATTCTTAAATTGTTTTCCTAATTTCTTCTTGTGTATTAACTATATCACCTCTTCCACATTTTAGTTCTCTTATCACTCTTGTGTCTTCTGTAACCATAATATGGTGCTATTTCTTCTTTCTTACCTTGCAAAAACAATATTCCTTTAATCTTTTCTTGATTTGTATTATACAGCATTCTTTCTTTTTCTATGAACTTTTCACTATTACTTGTCATATTTTAAAATATTCGGTCACTGGCTTCCTTATATGCATCAAAATCATGTGATCTTTTTAATTTTCACCATCGTAGTACCTCTTTCTTATATTTTTCTTTCAAATTAATCCACCAACTCATCCAATCTTTATAAAATTCTCTCATATTTGTGTGGTCATGCCATAATTGTAATATAGTGTCCTTTGCCTCTTCATTTAATTCTGACTCATAATTTTTTTATTCCTTTACCTATCTTTATATAATTCCTATTTTCTTGAATCTCTGTCCATATCATGATTAGCCATATCATAATAAGAATGATCAGAAAACCCAGTGATTTTACACCCTTGACATAATATGCTTAAACTGTCTGAGACTATAAAATAATAAATTTCAGTTCTTACATTGCTTCTTTAATACATTCATTTTAATTTTCCCATAAGTACATATTATTGGACTTAATCATATTAAAAATTACTTTAAAATCTGTTCCCTTTTTTCTTCTCTGTCTTAAATCACAACTAAAGTCCCCCATTAAAATTCTTTGCATATTTAAACTTATATAATCCATGTTTTTTCTAAAAGTAAATTTCCTTTACTTTTGTAGTGTATATGCATAGAGTATTATCACTCTATAGACTTGCTTCTTATACCTTATGTCTATTACAATTATTCTTCCAATAAGTACTATTGTATAATCCAAAATGTCTATCCAATCTTAGCATAAAAATCACTATACCAGAACATTTTCACTGCCTAAATTCCAAATTGCTGTACCTTCCTATAATCCATTTACTTGTTCTCTTTCTTCATCCATCATTATTCTAATATTGATATGTATTATAATATCCATATCTAATGCCATACACCATTTTAATACCACTAGCCTATGATGAATATTCTTCATGCTATTAACATCGATGGCTAGGATTGTCACTTTAATGTATGGATTTTATTTTCATCCTTTTCCATTTTTATTTCTTTCTTGAAGTGCAGTTCTGAACTATGTTTAAGTCTTTTACCTCTATAACTTCTTGTGTTCCTTACTTTTGTCCATTGTTATCTTCTTCATCACTAGAATTATCCCATCCACATATTTTTCCTTATCATTTAATACATTCATATTTTCTCTCACATCTATTGTTATCTCGTCTTCATTCATTTATTCATTTTGCATTTCCTCTACAGTGTCTAAAACAATTTTCTCTTGTGCTAACATTGTGTATTGTGTATGTACTTCTAAATCTTTACAATCCACCCAAGAATGGCCTTTCTTTTCACATTTTATGCAATTTTTTGTTCCCATTTTTTAGCCTTGTGTCCCACTTTTCCACATATAAAACATTTTCTTTTGTTGCAATTATTAATCAAGTGATCATCCTCTCCACATAAAATAACATGTCTGAGGCTGTCCCCAGTATCTCACCATACCCCTGTCCCCTTCAACATTAATTATAGTAGGTAAATGCACAATTTTTTTCTGCTTGCATTTTCAATATTACACCACATTCCTACCCCCCGTCCACAGACCTCTATTATCATACATTTTTGTAACATGCAAAATATTTCTACATATAGTTTTTAAATGTTCTTTCCAAGTCATTTCTATCAACTTCAGTTTTGAATTGTACAAATATTTTATTTTTGGCTTCTCTATTAAACGCATGAATTACATACAAGTTCCATGGGTTAATATTTTTTATTTTATCATACTGTTCAATAACTTTCTCCATGTACTGAGCCTCTTCAAAAAAAAATGTCACAATATGTATTTTTATTAATACAAATAAAGGCCCTTACCTCTCTGGGTTTTATCTGTCATCTGTCCAGTTCCTTTTCAGCCTTACTGCTTATCCTCACACATTTTCTTTTGATTTCCGCTTTTTTCCTTCTCTTCTTTCACTCTTTCTCACTGTCTGAGCATACTATTTTCTCTCTTCACGCTTTTCTTGTATATTTTCATTTCCCTGAATTCTGTCCATCATATCTCCCCAAGACACTTCTTTCTGGTTCTCTGGTTCACTTTGATCCACTAATTCTTTCAAGTAAACATTCCACAACCCTCCCAATTGGAGGGTTGTAATAACACATTCAGTTGCTGAGATATCGGTAGTAAACAGATTTTGCTGAAAAATTTCCTCTGAATCCACCATCGCAGCATCCTCTACCCATATTTCATCTTTTCTTGCCTCATTTACTTCGTCGCTACCATCCTCCTCCTTCAACACATCCTCCAATTCATACTGCAAAAAGTTAGCCCCCAGAGCTATTTGATTAACAGCACATTCACTCTCCTTGCTAGCGATCTTGCTCTCCTTCTCTTCCATGCTTCCTGCTTCTCTGAGCTGCCTTCACACTCAGAACAGAAGACAGGAACAACCATACCAAATTGTGTCCCCATGTGATCATTCGTACAGAGTAGGAGAAGTTCCCTGATGCCTTGGTTAAATATCAACTAGTACTATAAGTACCACCTCAGGTCTCCTTTGAAAAGAAGCCACTAGCCTGTGGGATTAAGTTGGTCGATAAAGGATAATTAAATGAATAAAATAAGTGATATAGAAGCTTCTTTCTTTGTGGAGTTTGTATGATCTCCTCACATATTTGTGTGCTTTTTCCTGGGTACTCTAATTTACTCTAACCTCACAAAAACATGCTTGTCGATTGGGGAGGTCTAGAATGTTGAAATATGTTGTATCTGCCACTACTCTTGTGGCTTATGTCATACCTGAAAATGTTCCAAGTTGATCAGTTCACTTACCTGTTTAACAAATGAGTAAATCGAATTACATCGTCATAATCTGTACAGTAAGTTCTTTAAAGAAAGCAGTCAGCATTTTAAATAATTTGCACTTTCTGAATTCAAATTCCTTGTGCAGTCACTTTAGTTATCAATGTGGCTTCTTATGTGAAGTCCTGTCATTTAAAGAGGGACATAACAAGCATGGTTCAGTGAAAAGGAGCCTGTCATCAGGTGTGATGCTCCCTTCTAGAAAACTAACAGACAGACATACACACACAAACACACACACCCGCATGCATGCATGTGCACACACACTCACAGGCATACTTACCTTTCTCTGAAAAAAGTGCAACACAGTCAATGTGGCATTGCATTGTTGTTTGGCAGATAAAAGTGAAACACCTACACCCACCATAATACATAGCTAATGACCCTACCAAATTACTTTTACTTTTATACAAATGTTTTGTCATTGTGCATAAGAAGCACATCTGCTATTCTTTCTTTGCTCTTTGTTTAATACAGCACATGGAAGCTATGTTTCACTCACTTTACTTGTTAAAATGCTACATACCTATAGGCACAGTTCATTTATACACAGTTAACCCAGTCTAGGATTAGAAAAAAAATCACCCTAAAATACTTCCCAAGATGACCTTGTGTGTGTTCAGTGAGTTAGGCCAAATACAGCTAATGTTTATATAAGAGAAACTGTGGGGGTTTATGCAGCTTTGGCTTGCTGCTGCAGCTTCTTGATTTTCTCTATATCTCTTTTGCTAATTTGAATGCTAAATACAGAATAAAAGACACCAATATTCAAATTTTTAAGTAAAATACTATACAATTCTAGAATTTCTACTGATCATGAAATGAAAAAAGCAGGAATTCCTAAAATGTTGTATTTTAGATCAGAACAGTCATTAATCATATCTTTAATTTCTTCTAACATTTACTACTTGTAAAATTACAGTGTTCAGTGTTTAAAAAATTATTTTGCTTACACATATATATTCTACAAGAAACAGTTTACAACATAACCTGTGTTAAAATGCACACTTCATTGAATCTGTTTTCTGTAATACAGACCATAAAATAATAAACACTGATCATATCAGCAAGTCGAATGATGCAGGATTTACATTTAAACTGTATTAGTTCAGCACATTAAAAACTACAAACAAAACTTACTACTTGCATACCTGACAATCTCACACTTGAATTTTGTCAAAGCTGCTAGAGCAATTGCATCCCAAGTTACAATACTTATCAAGCAATCATTGACATAACAACATGTACATTTGGAAAAAGCACACTTCATACCCCTTTAATAAATCTATAAAAATACTATCCTACATATCAAAAATCCTGGAAATATGTGATTATACTCAGATTATGCATCACCTAACAAAACCAACCTTCTCTCTCTCTCCCACTCATCATGGCTGCTGCCAGAGCTATAAGGGCACTACTTACTTGCTAGGATACAATCCACAACCAAAGACATCTTAGGGCTACTTAGTAGCCCTGCTTTTCCTATTATCCAAAACATTTGACACTCTGTCACATCATCTACTCCCAAAGAGGTTAGCTACTTTACACATTAACAGAAATATTATGATATGCACACATTTGGTCGGCCAGTAGATGGCCGATCAGAAAATGTTCGAACACATGTTTGCAAGTTCGCATAAATGCGAACACAAAGGAAGCGAAATGCAAAATGTCCTCCCCCTTTGTGACCCATGGTAGCGCTTGTTTAGGTGGTAGAGCAGTCGGAATTGCAAATTCGGTGTTTTGTTCGACATTCTGACTGTTTGCCACAGGGAGATTCGACGTTGTAGGTTGGTGTTGTACCTGATCGACGGAAGGTTGTTCGATGAAATGCATGTATTCCAAATATTATACAATGGCTAACTAATTGTTTAGGGTAAAGATCACAAACTATAAAGATGACATAACACCTACTCTTCTCTAAACTAATGTCAGTAGGAATCCTAGAAGTATCAATAATAGGACTAATTTTATTTAGAATATTCAGCAATGATGTGGGTGAATATGAGCCTAACTCACCCCTAGTAGAATATGTTGATGACGCTACCATTATCTGCTCAGCTAAAACACTACCTCAACAACAACATATTATTCAAAATACCCTATACCACATAGGAAGGTATCTGACTGAATCTGAGCTAAGGCTCAATATTAATAAAACTTATTTGGTTCTCTCCAACCTCTTTTCAACACCACTTGGGCAATCTTAACATCAGCCTTGTTCAAATATCACTATTGAACAAGTGTCTAAAATGAAGCTACTAGAAGTTATCATTGGTCACCAGCTAACATTTGATCAGCACATACAATGTGTAATATCTAAGACAAACAAAAACCTGACATGTTATATAAAGCTAATTCTTCTCTCATTGATCATGCATGGAATACTGGAATACAATAGTCAGACTACTTCTGCTTCCAATCCTTCCATATTCTTCATTAGTCCTAACTACACTGCAAAAAACACAAATACATAAGCTACAACGAGCTTGCAATGAAGTAGCCATATTTGCAGCAAATTCTAATAGAAGCCATCATTGTCTAGCCTTAACTGAAGTACGGTGGCTCACTCTACAAGATAACATTATTCTTACATTTCTCACAATAATCTGTAACATCATTCAGCAGCCACACAAATAACATGCAATTAAGGATGTGTCTAAACTTACAATCACCCCCAGAACATCGCAATCTCTATAAAAATTCCTGCTGTCCACAGCCTGATCTTACTATCATTCAGGCAACTCTGCATATTCAGCCTACATTGCTAAACATTTAACTATGTGCCATTATAAATAAAAACTGAAGACAACATTAAATCTTTTAGTCTACACTTAAAAGACCACCTATCAAATAACAAAAGCTACCACTGGATCCAGTGTTAGAACTCAATTCCAGAAATCTAGTGATCATTCTGTTATTAACTTTAAACTTGACATTCCAAGGAAAATAACCTCATACAATAAGTCACATTTTCTAAAGCTACTTACACCCCTTGCTTTCCTTCTAATCATCCCTGTAGTCCACTAGACCTGCTACCATCTCAACCTCCCACTTCACTTCTGATGGTATCTTCTACACTCTTTGCACTAACTTACATTGTTTTTAGTTAAATGTAACAGAGTCTATAGTATATATATAATTTCTAGTATATGTTTTAATTATTCATTTTCCACTAGAATTATAAGTAGAATTTTTCCTTCTCTTACGCATTATTCAGTTTAATATTAGTTGCAGACAATACTTATAAAAAATTTAATAAGAACTGTATTTTCTCTGATCTTCTATTTGTAGAATTTTGTGTGGTATTTTTAATCATCAGTTTGTAGTATCTGAATTATTGTACAATATTTGATATATTTTACTTTTTCATTGTTGGAGCTGTGTCCTCCTTTGGTTAACTCTGAACAGGGTTGCAAATTGATACATTCAGCCTAATTTGGTTAAAACAGGAAATAATCAAATAAACAGATAAACACATTAATAAATAAGTAATATGACATTCCTTACAAAAGGGGAAAAATTGATGAATAATTGGAGATTAATGGAATGGAGGACTTAAATCTATATGGATACACACCAGGAAAATTAAAATTTTTTTTTTTCTGGCTAACCGACCATAGCAGTAAACCATGGTACTATTTTGGGTGTAGCCTATCTTGATTCTGGCTAAATATTTGATGCTGTGCTATAAAAACAGTAATATAACCTTGGGGTAGGTACACATAATTCATCTGTTACAAAGCTGGCTTTGTAACTGAACTCCAAACATAGTGGTAAATATTTTGGTCAATGGACAATGGCGTTTCTAGTTATATTTCAGAGGGCTCAGTATCTGTATATGTGACACTACAGAAAGCCTGAAAGGAAAAGGTGTCTCTTTTTGATTAAATGCTGCATTAAATACATTACATGAAACTTGGAAAAGCTTAAATAATTGTTTAATACACATTAATTTTGATTTAATTCAAACAAATTCAAAATTATTCACATTGGAAAGAGCAGACTTAGGAAAGGTAAGATAAAGAAGGGGTATACTTTCAACAATGACCTCAACAAGAAATATCTAGAATTTTTTAGTGACATAAAGGGATGAGATTAATGTATAAATGCAATAAGAGCAGTTGGGCAGTTCTGGGGTGCGGGAATATACAAGAAGTGAAACTGCAATTTAAATGAAAGACACTGCTACCCTTCTGCACAGGTAGTTGGTGAAGCTTCTTCTTGAATACTATGAGCTATTTTGAAGCTGATCACTCTACACTGATGGGAGGAGGGACCAGAAAAGAGTAAGCAAAATGGTTCAGGGTTTGTACCAAAGGTCATAAGAGGAGTTTAAGGAAACTCAACATGTGCACTTTTGGACTGAATAAAAACAAGATATATTAAACAAGGTCAAATTACTTTTAAAATGAATAATACAAATATGGAACTGAAGTGCCAGTCTAAAAAATTAATTGTCAGAGTAGGAGCCTTGATTTCAATAGAGCGAGAGAAAGAGACAGAGAGAGAGAGAGAAAGAGATTGTGCTGGGGTGACGTGAGGAGATAGTTTTCACGGAGCGAGGAATGGAACAGCTATTTACAGGTGGTGGTGACTGCAAAGAAAAATAGTGAGCTATTTATTGTTGGTGTGATGTAGAAATCTTTCAATATTAGGGGTATGGAAGATAGAAAACAACATGTCAGCTTACTGTGGCATCTTGTTCTAATGTAGGCAAACCAGGGCCAATTAATTATATCACTAACATGAAGACGAAAATAAAACTCTAATTATTAACAATTAAGCAGAGACTGATAAGTCAATAATAAAGTAAGATAAAATGGAAGAGGAAAAGGCAGTGGTCTTATTTTCCAGTACAGAAAGACATAGCATCATTATGTTGCCCGAATCACCATTAATAATGTACTAATTTTGAAACATTTTTGTGATTTTTCAAGATTTTTATAGGCAGGGTAGTTGCTCTTCAGTTTCAAGAATCATTGTCAACTTCTGTGTGGTATGTTGGACTGAAAAGTAAACCACATTCTAAAATTCATTTAGCAGTTAAATTACAATAAATGACAGTAGATGAAATACATTGTTTCTCAGTAGTGCAAGTCAGGCAGTACCCTGTCCAGGTATTGCAGAATAGTATAACATAGTCCTACATCTTAAAAATGTATTTTATTTACATATGTTGATAACCAGGTTGTTGTCAAGAACAATGTCTGGTTATGTCACTTTATAGCTCTTGCAACAGGAGACCAGAGTCGGAGTGAATCTAGCCCAGAGCTGCAAAATGAAGTTCAACAGTATCTAATAACCTTAAACCTTTACAATAAACTACTGGATGGTTGAGACATAGGCCAGTATTCATAATCTGGGGCTTTGCATTTCGTAGTAGTAATCTGTGAAGAGTGATGCTACATAGTCATGCAAATGACATCTTTCAGGATGACTACGGAAATGTGGTGCCATTTTGTTAAACACGTCTATTGCAAAAGCCTAACATGCTTAAGACATAAGCGAAAGGGGCACAGCTAATACACATATATGGGGCATTACACGTTTGTATATCAGTAGGATTCATAGAAATTAGTTTATATTTGCATGTTAAACGTGTAAATGACCTTGATCTTATGCTAATAAGCAGCAATTTACCATGAGAATATGGATTTGTGAGAAGAAGGGGGAAAAAAAAGGGAATATGTCCAGTCATACATTTTAAAAGGAGGTATAATTACTGACTTTACTTAAAGAACTTTTTAATTGTATTTTAGTGCTTCTGCATACATAGACAAACTGCTGAAGGTTTGTTGGAAGAAATGCTTCATTTTGGTGTTTGTGCATACTTGGACATGCTACTAAAGAGATCACTGGGGGAAATGCTTCATTTTGGTGCTTGTACATACTTGGTGTAACTACTGAAGGAATTGCTAGACGAAATGTTTCATTTTGGTGTCAGTGAAGTACTTGTGCATACATGATCAGACTGCTGAAGTGATAGTTGGGGAAAATAATTTATTTTGTGTCATATTAGTACTGTTTCATTCTTAGGCAAACTACTGAAGGAGTTGCTAGGGAAATTAATTAATTTGTGTATCGGAGAAATGCTTGTGCATACTTGGACAGACTACTGAAGGGATGACTGGGGCAGGTTTGTGGGCTGCAACTCAGATATCAAAGGGGAAACATCACTTTAAACAATGGATATGTATCCCATGTAGACATTAGACTATGAATGACAGGAGCACTTCATTAGCATGCACAACTTTACAAATTTTTTATTTGCACCTCATTATACTTAAAGCCTTTCACTTTAGGGTAAATGGCCTCTATGAATCTCATCTTTGCTATGATCATTCGTAAACATCAGGGGATACCCCTATCTCATATGTGCAAATGACTATGAATAACAGACATATAGTTTGGGACAATTCTCTGTGAGATGCATACTATGCTGCTGCTAATGTGTTCATTTTCAGACATCTTAGGGCTGCTGAATCAGGTAGCTAGCTAGTAAAGAAAAATTAGCACACAGGAACTTTTCTTGGATGACCTCATTTAGACACTTAATTTCATTAAAGAATAAGAGTCTACAGCTAAAATAAGATGTTGCACTTCATGGATTTTGATATGCCAAGATGCAGTATACAGACCTGTACATGGTAATTTGTTCCTGTTTCATCTGATAGCAATACATTGCATGCAAACTCTGACACTGCTAAAAAACTGCATTCTTCTGACTATAACTATTATCTTTCTTTGCAAAAAGAAAAAAAAAAAAAAATATATATATATATATATATATATATATATATATATATATATATATATATATAATATCATGAAAGCCTGACATAAATAACTCTGAACACAACAGGTAAGTTTAGAGAGTACTGTACTTAAAGTAAAATGCCTAGCAGATGTGTTGCCAGGAAGTAGCTTAGCTCTGTTATATTTCTTCTTAAAGACAGCAGGAGTTTTATGGTATAGACATTAAAAGCAAAGAAAGAACCACTGAAAAAATGTATGATGCATACTCTGTTTTTGATATTTCAAGCCAGTTCTGCTATTTACAGGCTGTAATCATTAAAGGCAAAGTATGAAATAAAAAGCATGAGATGAACACATCCTTTTGATGTTTTGGCAAAAACCTGTACATTAAAATATGATCTGCTTTATATTATTATAAAACTCTAAATTGTTCAGTGTCATAATTCATTATAGAGTTTACGCAGATGTATGAAATGCAATGTTTTCCTTGCAAGTTCACCTTTCAATTTTGATTTAAATTTTTTACCAGTATATTCTAAGTGATTTTTGTTTTATTTTCTAATAATTCCCATTTTAGATCCCAGATATTCTCACTGGGAGTAATATAGAGTTATCAACCATGGGATAGGTTAATTCAATCACTGAAATGTAAATTGGATGGGCTCAAAATGGCCCACAATGGCAAGCAGCCTTGTATTTATCTATTAACCTATGAAACTATAACTGGAGGAACACATTCAGAATTGTGGTCAACATCCTGAAAAATAGTATGACAAAATGCAAAATTTACCTTGAAATAGTGCTAAACGATGTTATTGGGATAAGCTGCAGACATTTTCATATATTATAGCTTACATGATAAAAACCCTCCAAGTTTACAGCACCCGGAGTCACATGGAGTCACTTCATGTGCTCAGATGTCTGTTTCCCAAATGACTACTTAAAGGAGCCTAAGTCTTGTTATTATTTAATGGGCAACAGATCTTTGCAGAAACTATAGGCTTTGTGGGTCACTGTGATATAGCGGTGTGTAGAAATGTAGTTTAAACCTGTCTTGCTGCTGAAATTATTGCAGCTGTTATGCTGGACATCTGTGGGGTTGGGATAACATTTATATCAAAGGCATCCCTTGTCCCATATTTGACTTTGAAGAAGTAAGAAAAAAGAAAGAGGATGTGAAAAACTGAGTCCCAAAAATTAAGGTGTGCAGTGGACTTGCCCCCATACCAATTAAAATATGACTAGATGATTACTTTGGTTGGTAACTTCTGCAAGGCTCCATTGCCATTTTAGTAAGATAAGATTC
Organism: Protopterus annectens; assembly: GCF_019279795.1. Classification (NCBI taxonomy): domain Eukaryota; kingdom Metazoa; phylum Chordata; order Ceratodontiformes; family Protopteridae; genus Protopterus; species Protopterus annectens. The sequence goes on from NC_056728.1 coordinate 1,255,664,678, forward strand.
TATTTTTTATGCATGAGGTTTGTAGTTTATCATATTGTAGTTTGGTTATATTTTGTTCTGCCATACTATGTCTATAGCCAAACACATACAGGCAAGTATTTTTTTTATTTTTTTGGGAACAAAATCTCATCTGGCGAAAGGCAAGCACAGCATACCGGGCTAGGTGATTAATAGCAAGTGGAGCCTCAAAAGTGTCTGCTGTATATATTGTGCTGAACGTCTTCACCACTCTCTTCTGCAATGAACTGCTTCCATAAAACGGGTCTCATCCAAATGATAAAGCATTTGCACTGCTGTATAGAGAATTCCAACAATTGTGAACAGTTCTGCACAGGCAGATACCTGGGTTGTGCTTCTAATGCAAAAATACTACAGCACATGATAACATCTGGCATAAAAAATTATGATGAGATTGCCGATCATAACCAATTTTTTAATGTGTTTTGAGAAACGGAATTCAATAAATTCACCTCTTCAGAAAAGTTTGAGAGGGGGAGTTTCTTGAAATTATTTTAAGAAGATATTTAACAAATAGTATTGATGCGCAAACATATTTCTTTCTAATACATGCAGCTTTAGCTTCCTGATTTACTACACCTTAGTGCTCAAAATATGCTACAGCTTTGAAAGCTGTAGCATACTTAGCACTGCCACATAGATAGTGACCCCAAGCAAAATATTCATCTAATCCATAAAGCTGTTAGACTCGCTTCATTTTGTGTGTCAGCTCAAAGCGTCTTATAACTTTTAAAGCTGTACAGATCCTTGGACACTATTCTGCAGAAACTGCTATGTATGTGGCAGTGTGAGATCCAAACATAACAGCATTCAACAGTGCCTAAAAGTTGTTATGCACCTTTCTGATGCCAAAGAAGTACATAACAAACATTATTTTACAGATTTTGAGGTGTAAGCTGTATGCTCCATGGTATGGTACAACGTGTGGTATGCTTATAAGACTAGTAAGTGAAAACATTACTTTCTTAGACAGTGATGGGTAACTGACATACCTAAATCCAAAATAAAGAGGACATAGCTAGTTTAAACCAATTTAAAACTATCCAAATTCAGTTCATCTGCACTATCTTACTTTCTTGCATGGTAAAACAGCTTCTAAAGTGATATCTTGATTCCTTCACAAGTGCCTGATATAGTTCTTCTGAAGTACATATACTGGAAGCTGGAAGAGTTTGGAAGTGTCTGCTTTTACTTTAGAAACTTATACTGTATTTACACACACACACACACACACACACACACACACACACACACACACACACACACACACACACACACACACACACATATATATATATATATAAGTATATGTACATCAACAACATTCATATGAACACTTTCTACAACCTGTATACACTATGCATGCATGCTACCTTTCAAAATGCTAGTAGTGATAACACTGCCATTGCTTGGTCAGTGCTTCAAAAAACTCATATTCCATACCTCATAACAATTTAATAGACTCAGTGTGGCCTCAGTAGCCTTCTGCACTGAAAGATCATTTCCCTATACCTCCTAATTTCCTGGTGTGTGTCATATGAGAGTTTCTGTAACCCCATCTGCTCTAGACGTAACAAAAAGTAAGGAAGGGAAAATCCTCACAGCCCTCACTCAGTTTCAAACATTAGACCCCATTCTAAACTCTACAACAGTTTTATTACTTCCTCTTCCCTTCTACTGGTATGCTACCAGTAGAATCCTTCCAGCAGTGCTTGTGGACTGTATCTTTCTTTCACAATGTCTCCCTTTCTCTGAGCTCAGACTGCCCTACTATGGCAATAATAATGCTACTTGCCCTGGTTTTCTTATCTCTCATCAATCCCCATTTGTAAAAAAATCTGCTTTCTCCAGTCTACCTATCTCATGCTCTCTCCAATTGTTTACTACCTGCCTTTAATGTATCCTGCTTTAAAGGCATCTGTTTACTCTCTTTTCTAGAGCAGTCTCCATCCACTTCCTTCATCTTCTAGTAAACAAAATACCAGCTATACTCCACCCGATTCCCATGCACATTAGCCCTTATCTCCCCAGTAACCTGCCCGACTGCATATACATTTGCATATTGCACTGCAAATTGAGATTATCTGCTTAGGCAAATTTCTAAAATGTCATAATTGTTAAGCCTCTACCCTTAATTTTTAAGCATCTGAGCTGTTCTATGTCATCTCATACAGTAGCCATATGTACATAATATGTACAGCTCCAACCCTTTCTCAGTTTTCTGGGAATCATTAAAACCTCCACCCCAAATTCATCACTGCTCCATAACCTACTCTCCATACTCCAATATTCCTTTAGTTTGATGATAATAGGCCTCAATTGCTGCTCTCTCAGACCTCAGTATACCAGCCCAGTACTCCTGTTGTGATGTTTATTTAGGTACTCTTATTAAATGCCTTAACTAATCAGTTCTGTTTTTCTTTACTTCTCTATCCTGATTGGTCATCTACCCCAGAATTAAAGTATTGTGAAATAATCTTTCTCCCTCCTCCAACAAAACTAAGAATTTCCATTCTCTTCACTATCTTAGAAAATTGTTTGCTTTTCTAGCCCCCTTTCACTCCCATGTCTCTAAGCTAAGCTTCAGTTCTTATGCCATCTCTCCTTCCCACAAATTGTATAAGCTTCTGTCAAGCCCTGGAAGCCAGATAGATTCCTCATCCACTTCTAAATCTATTTAACCTGCTCTTTTTCAGTCTTAGCAAAAATTCATCCCATGTCCTCATAACAGATCTTCCTACAGTGCTGATATTAAAGCTTTATCTTCCAACACTCCATATCTGTTGTATTATATTAATGGCTTTTATGTGCCTCATTGTCTCTAACATCCCCTACCCTCTTGTTCTTCTCTCAGTTCTCAATTTCTTTTTATCTATCCACCTCTTCTGCCTCTAACATAATGTATCATTTACCTTCTGCATGACTCCTAATATTATGTCATGTGGTATGATACTGCTATGCCTACACAGATATATGACTTATGGTAACAACACAGTCCTGATAACCTTTATGCTTCCCAAAATACTAGCCCTGCCCATATTCCAGTCCAGAACATTGACTACATTAAGGCTTTGCCCCTCTCAGTTTCTTTCCCCTAGTGGAGAACATTTTTAGACTCAAATATTTCTCTCTTCCCACTTGGAACACAGTAGGCTAATAACTCCTTTGGCCTCCCTTTCAACTCTGATAGTCAGCAACTTCTGCAAATGAAAATCCAGGCCCAGTTTATTCTCAGATTTCTGGAATATCTCCAATAACCCTGGCTGCTGGATCTCCACATCCTAAAACACTATCATGCATTCATCAATAAACACATAAAGATTTCTATTTTTCCTCACCCATTCTCTCTTTGATATGGCCCTTAGGTTCTAAACAAATTTCTCAAATTTTCTATCAAAAAATAAGTAAATAAATACACCCATTCCATGTGCCCCTATAAAGCTCTGACCTCCCTCTATTTATCAAAATGTGCACCCAGTGCTAGTTATCCAAGGCTAACATCCCTCTTAAAAATCTGATTTACGCTACTACTTTTTAGGAAAGAAAATATGAAATTGCTATTCACTGAGTGAACAAACAGAACAATAAAGGGAAGCACTGATCTTTCTCGAAGGATTGACCTAAGGAACCCCCACGCATTCCATACTGATGTCACTACCACCAGACCAAGAAGGAATCTGGACAGTTACTCATCATGTGAAAAACTTTCTATATCCATGTTTCTTTTTCACAGCCCAGCCCAAAATATTCAGTGCAATAAGCAACATTTGGTAATCTGCTGATAATCTTCCTTTGGAAAAAAACAACATTACTGGCTGTCTCTAAGTAACATATCTAATACCTGTTCAATTGAGCTGTCAAACTCCCTATGAAAACATTTTCATCTGCATTGCACAAGGAAACTGAGCAGTAGTTTACTGGGTTGTCTAGGTCTCCCTTCCACTTTGTTAGGACCACCATCATTGTCTCCGCCTTTAAATTTGTCATCACATCCATATCTGTTCTTCAGCTGAACACCTCAACCAAAGGGTTTGCCACCTGCAACTCAGTTAACAAATGAGAATCATCAGGAAAACATCCATCTGGTCCTCTTGCTTTACTGCTTTCATGTATCTGACCACAGCTCCATTTCTTCCACCATTACTGGATCATTTAGAAAAGTTTTATCTTCCTGTTCTGTGACCCTCCCTCACAGTTGTAAAATATCTTTTTAATGGAAGTCACGTTTATAAAGCCATCCATCCATTAAAAAGCTTTGAATGTTTCTGTGTAATGTCACTGTTATTACACAGCCTTAAGCACTGTTCTTTCTCACCCATCCTACCCATACCTGACTGACTTTAAATTTCCTCATCGGCAATTTGGATTCTTCGTCCACTTTCCATAGTCTATCTCCCTACCTTGATAATTTTGCTGTTGTATTTACTTCTTCCATCTTCCTAATCTGATTCTTTAATTTCAAAATCATATGTCTAATCTAACTACATTTTCCCTTTACCTAATTGAACTGGCAATCATTTCAACCCCCTTTTACTTTTCTGAATTTCACATTTACTTTACTTCCTGACCACTTCCATGTACCTTGCAATTCTCCAACTCCAAGCAGATTTGATACTATCTCATTTCTTTCTAGTTTCTCCTTTACATCCCTGTTCTCCAACATCACCTATCTCACTATAATCTATAATTATTTGATCTCTCTGGATTGTCTCCATTTCTGAGGATTCCACATCTATCCTTTGACTACCACATCTTACTGTAATCATTGTATGGTCAAAATGGCACCAATCCAAGATATCCATCTCATCCACCTCATTTACTATTATCCTGTCCATTAACATTTTATCAACCTGGCTGACCTGCTGTCACATTTTTAAGACGTTTTGTTTTAATGAAATCCCCCCAAAACAACCTGAGAACATTCTCATAACCTTTTAACTTAAACACACAAAACTATGTACATTTTCAAATAATGAAGTTTAACCCTCCTAATAGGAATAATTATCCCAAATCAACAGCTGTACCCACAGTCATTACTTAACCTACAATTAAGGTTATCTATGCTAAAGTGCAGGTTACAGCCTGTGTTCCCACTTACACTAATTGCTATCTGTTCTTTTTTTATTAATATTCCCCACCCAGATATGAAAAACAAACAACTTGAATGCTTTAAGAATGCATTCACATTTAGCCTTAAGAACACGTGTTATGGCTATAGTTAAATAAAACTAAAGAATGCACTGTTCTACCAAATACATTGACATATTTAAGCTATTAGGGAAGTTGCTACCTCTTATTCATTTCCAATAATTTTAAACTTTATTTTTACTGAGCTGCTTGCACTTATACCTTTTAATTTTATACCCCCTCTGCAAACAATGCTCAGAACTCTCAAAATGTATTTCCTGCACCTGTCAGCTTGTCACTATATAGGCAAAAGAGCAGAATGCACAACTGCCGGCAGCTGCAGACTTCTCAACTCACAATGAGCATTTATTTGTTAAAGGAAAATGGATTTACCATGTTTTCTTATTTCTCAAATTTGTGTGCTTATACTTAACACCCACAAAAAAAAAACATTTTCAATAAAGCCAAGGTCATTAATACAGACATTCAGCTATACAAAAGTAAGAGAAGAGAAAAAATCTCAACTCTACATATATTATAATTAGTACACTTTTACACCCCATCACACACACCAAGATTGCAGCATTTTAACTTAAACTTGCTTTTGTCTAGTCTTTCTTCTCTTTTTACAATGTAATACACGCATTGGCTAAAACTAAAAAGTACTTGTTTACTTTACTAATTTTATCACATTCAACAATCAATGAAAAGACTCACCCTTGCCTTTTCATATTAGTTAGCCCTAAGTACTTCACAACTCTGCTTGACTGTATAATATGCAATTTATATCATGAAATGTTTTATGTAAATACTGTTAAGAAGAACAATTGTTTTACTTACAGTTACTTTTGTTTTATTTTGGTGTCCTTCTAAACATCAAGACATGAAGTGGGGCATATATATTTCAGTTTAGCCCCACTTCTTTTGAGACACATTGTCATATTCCCCCTACTTAGCACATACCATGAGTAAAACTCTTTAGTTTAGGTCTGCATACTTATCTATGCATGCAACAGCTTCCTTTAGCCTTCTATACCCCTACCCTTAATTCACAACCCCCACCCAGTGCATAGACCTCTTGGAAGGCAGTTGGACTTTCACTGATCACAACATTTATAAAGAACATCTGACTTAAATCTAAATATTCACCTACCCCCTTAAACATGCATAATAAACATGCCTGCCATTTAGGAAATATGAAATTGATTATGCATTGTTTGAACTCACATTGATACTGTAAAGCCAATTTATTATGTTTTAACATCTCTCTGTCCCACTGTCATACTCATGCAAACAGAACTACGCCCTTTATTTATTTAGAAAAATAGAACAGTCCCATACTGACTGTTCTTTGGTCACCTTAGTGTCCATTGACCATCTTCTTAATATATTACTCTAAAATCCCACATTCATAATTTCTACTGGCACCTCAATACCTAATCTCAGCCTAGCCAATGCTTTAGTTGACTCATTTCTTCACCAAATTCTGCCATGCAGGATGAGTGAAGATACACACTCTTCATCACCCCAGCATTTGCCTTCCTTCTGTTTAACTATTTCTTGCACAAAGAAAAAAATCTTCATGCATGCTTACAGTCATCCAGTTAAACTCTGCTCCATCTCTCTCTATACCCATTAGTTCTTTCCTCATCACAGTGGATATTGCTGCCCACTTTGATTTCTGCTCTTCTTGTGATCTGCCACTCATCTTCCCTCCTACTTCTGGTCTTCTGCCAGCTGTCTCTTTATGCTCTCTCTCAGACCATAATTCTTTCAACTCACCCAACACACTTAATTCTTTTCTGTTTCAGACATCATTTTCAAGAAGCATCTCTCTAACTCCTGAAACTGGCACCTGGGTGGGTGAATTTCAATTCTTGTCTCAGTTGTAGCTGACCTCACTTCTTTCTCGGATGAAGCAGGTTACAATTTAGGTGACATTGATTGTGGAGGTAATATGTCTAGACCCTGTGATGGTGCTGGCCATACAAGCCTTCCTCTACTTTTCTTTTGTAAATTAATGCTTGTCACACTATCTGTATAAATCTTTACCATCACCTCTGCATTTTTAGCCAATAAAATAAAATATTTCCAAAAACAGTCCAGTAGTAGAACAATACATTGAAATAATTAGCTGTGAAGAAAGTAAAAACAAATCAGTAAGTACTTTTTTCTTTGAACAAAACTTCAGACTGAGTTCAGACCACAAACTAAACACTTAAATAGCATCTGATCAAGGATACAAGTTCCAACAAATCATTGACATTACACATTCAGTGTTTTAGTACATTCATTTACATGTACATATTAAAGTTTTCAACATATTCAGTCTAGGGTAATTACACGTGTCTAGATTCACCTGTCAGCTATATTCCTTGAAGTCTAATAAATCCTCTAATTCCAACCTTATCTCATAATGTAATTGTATCAGTTACAACAAAAAGGAAACTTTTTACTTGGCAGCAAAAATCAACATGCCTAAGGAGAGCATTTTTTGTATCTTTAGACTCAATGGCATATGGATGCTCATACATTTTGAAATGTGATTCTTCAGACATTCTTTGAATATAGAATGCTTCATATTGTTTACAAATTTCTCCATATGCTACACATTTAGATTTACAATTAAATTAGTCTGGTATAGAGATTTCTTTATATCTGCTGGCTGCCCATTCAGTGCCACACTTTAAATACTTGCAGTAATTACAATCCAGTCACATAAACACAAATTTCTTTGCCACGATTGCAGTCTCAGACAGTTCAGCTTATCTTGAAAATTGTTCCCCTTTTTCCTTACAAAAGTGTGGCAATGCCCACATTTCTAAGTGTGTTAGGGAAACATATTATAATCTTTCAGTTAGTCCTGAGTTTTTTAGATTCACTTCATGTGTGGATTTTCTCAAAATCATTGTCAAGTCTTAATTGACACCATTGTTAAGTGGCAATATATTCTCTTCTTCTTTTTCAATACCATTATAGAGTCTACATTTGCTTGTTCTTAACCTTCTGACATCAAGAAAAGCATTTCATTTATAACATAGGCAGGATAGCCTGTACATATGTTTTGGCTAGAAAATCAATCACACTAGTCAAGAGTCTGTTTTCCACTGTTAACCTGTTACTTCTAATAAACTGATTCTTAATATTTATTTTTAAGTATTTAGGGTGCATACCACTATAATTTCAGTAAGAATTACTTTGCATATTCTTTTTATAGATTTTTGTCTTCAAAATACCTTTAGACTTCCAGTTATATTTAAAAGGTTAATGGAAATAGAATTAAAATCATAATTACATTTCTAAAAGTTACTTCTGTCATTCAGATAATCAATAAATACTTTAAAATCATTCGACACACCCCTCCAGACAATATATATATATATATAGTGAACATCCAGATGCTCGACTTTCATATAGTCGAGACCATATGATTGAACATTTGAATGTTCGAAAATGTGAAAAAAAACAAAACAAAAAAAGACTAAACAGTGCTAGCAGGGGGGAAAGCCCCCCAGCACCCACCACACTTGCTATTTAAATATACCAACTCCAAGATCACACTACATTGTGGTAAATGACAATCTTCCCATTCCACGCTCTATGGAGATCCCCATTCAGAAAGGTCGAGCTTTTAAAAGTTCAATCATATGGTCTCTGCCACTCTGCCATATGAAAATCGAGCTTTTAAAAGTTCGACCATCTGAAGGGGACCCATATATATATATATATATATATATATATATATATATATATATATATATATGTATCATCAATAAAACCTCTGTAAAAAAATTCTAGATAACATAGTGGGGTTGAAATTAAAACTCAGGTAATTATAGGTTGATTGTGAAGGTTCTCATTTTGCTACCTCCTTTTCTTTCAGAAACTGCTTCTAAATGTTTGCAAAAAGCCTGTATTTCAAAAAGCATCTGAATCAGGAGTAGTGAATAAGGAGGTGTAATTGCATTTAATTATATAAATCTGTTAGAAATAGTCTTTAGTCTTAGCAAACTGCTGTCACTGCAGATATAGATGTTTTTATGCTTAAATTAAATTAAAAATATCTCACTACTTGTAAACAAGTTTCTAAAATGTTATAGGAAATTCATGAGTATGACATGTTATCTGCTTTGGCACATTGCACTATTAAATCTGAAAATTTAACTCAATTATACCACAGTGACATTTTGAAGATGAACTGCTTATCTGTTGAAATCAATTATTCTTATAAGGATTAGTTCATGAACAAAACAGATAATCCAAAACTTTTAAGTACCTCATCATCCCTCTGAGCACTTGCAGAAGATTTAGAACATTGGCTTCAATTCTACTTCTTCAAAGTGGAAGTAATTAATGGGATTATTCTATATTGCTTACTCTTTTTCACCATATATCACTGACACTCTCAGCTGTTTCATATTTTATATACTGAAAGATTATTATATTTACATCTATTTGCAGAAGTCATAAGCCAAGATTCTGATATTTTGTATAATCTCCAACAAGATTAAATGGAAATCTGTGCCATGCATGTTTTTGTGATTATGACTGCACTGTGAACTCTTTATTGGTTTATATTTGGCTTAAACCATTGAGTTAAGCCATAAGGAAGCATGTGGAGTATGCATCATATAACTTATACAACATTTAACTGGTATGTATAGGATGTCTTTAAGGCTTCTGTGTACAGATGACTTTTGCTATCATACTTATTTGACCTTGAACATCTGTATGTTTTGTGAGCTAATCTTAAACTAGTACACTTTGGTTAATTTCCAGGAATTCTGCATACTAGGTTTAACTTCTGTCTTAAAACTCAGTATTTTTTTTTGTTTTGTTTTCAGCATGACATTAAGTTACTTGCTAAAAAGGAACTTGTGATTACTTTTAAATTCATGGAAAGTACTTGTCAGAGGGTAAAGGCTATATTCATTAACCATAGTTGTGTACCTGTATATAACTCCAGTGAGAAGACTGGATTCTGATTCTCTCACCTCACAGGTACTTACAGACACACACACACACACACACACACACACACACACACACACACACACACACACACACACACACACACAAATTATATATATGGGTCTACGTCTAAATTTTGAAGTTTCAAAACTTCAAATTTCTTATAGTCGAGACCATAAGACTGAAGTTTTGAAACTTCAAACCATTTAAATGGAGATCGCTGTGCAGTACAGACTGGTATATTTACCATTTTCCTTGCTGTAGTGCGATCTTAAAGTTGGTATATTAAATTAAAAGGGGGTATGGTGGTTTCAGGGGGGTTTGCCCCCCTGCAAAAACATAACAAAAAGTTTTTTTTGTTTTTATTCTATTTTTATTTACATTTCAAAATTTCAAAACTTCGATCTTATGGTTTCAACCATAAGAAATTCAGAATTTTTAAGCATATATATATATATATATATATATATATATATATATAGACACACACACATAAAAATTGCATGAAATGCAAGCAATGAAAACATGTTTCAGTTTTGGAAAAGTTACCAAATTATGTAGTGTATAACAGAAATGATGAAAATGATGGTGCTGGACTTCATGAAGAAAACCATTTTTTGCTTGAATCCCTAGATTCTGTAGTCTGTCCATCAACTACTCAACTTATACCCAGTTTTGTAGTCTTCCATGTCCATTACTAGCCCCCTCTCCTGGATGTGACAATTTTCACCTTGATGATGTAGGAAGAGGAAAATAGGCAGTAGGTCTTCAATGGTGGGAGGAGATATTCCAGACCTCCATGCCTTGTACTGTCTGGCAGATACTGCCATTTTGCAGAGTGGTACAACAAAGTGGATTTTCAAAAGTGGAATTGGAGAAGAGACAGGTCACTTGCTGTATTGCACATGCTTTTCTGGCTATAACACCTCTGAAATTTTGGGCTGACATTATATGTGGTATGCGATAGCACTATGCGGGCCATGCCCCATCTACATGTTCATATGTCTCTCAAGCTGCCTGGCCCCAAGAATCATTTACACCAATGCTACATGTTTTTAGAAACACCATCAGAACACCAGAGTCTTTACAGTACATACCCAACATTCCCTTACACCTTCCCTTCTATCAAAGATAAGAAAGGCTAAGTCTTGTCCCTTCTACACCCCTCACACCAGTTCCAGCTGGTGCTCAAGCTGCTAATCAAAGTCATATCTCGAGGTGGGCAGTAAAATTTAATAAGGTCCATAGGAGTGGCCTTACAGAATTAGGAGACATTTGTATGTATAGACTTAAATACATGATACTGGGGAAAGGTACATAACTTAACTACTGCAATGAGATCTACAGAGTTAATGAGATCACACCATGTAAAAGTGATGCTTGAGAACAAAAAGATTCAAACTGATGAAGCAATGTGGGGATCACAGGCAATGATGTAAAAAAAACATTTCTGAAGAAAATTTTATGGTTGATTTAATAGCTTTATAGAAGATGTAATAAAAGGAATAACGTTTGAATAAATGGGATCGGCATAAGTAGACTATTGTAGTGCTACAAAAGCTAAAGTGTTGGTTAGGTGAAATCTTCATTTAATCAAACCGATAAGAAAGAAACAATTGAGTGGGGACCATGTAATCCTTATCTTTTTTCTGAATCTATTTTAGTCCTTGTAGTGCATGTACACCTGCCTAATATTGCTAAATGTTAAATTTAACATAAATGTAAAAATTATCCACCAATTGTGTTGCTCAATGTATTAGGCATCTCCAAATGAAACTGGCAAACAGGCAGATTTGCTCAGCAACCTGCAGCTCAGACACTGGGTACATTTCAAAGCGTAGTTTGCAAGAGCTTGGTTAAGTGTGAATCCACATTGAAGATCTTGGGCCCAAGTCTAAAACACTTGGCACAGAGTAAGGCACCACTTACACTGAGAGCAGGCTGAGAGCAGTTGTTTTGGAATCTGACCCTGAGTGTAAGCTTGTTTATAGACAGGCCTTACACTGAAGTAATTCACTTACTCTGAGAGCATGTCTTTTGAAATCAGGGCAAGCTTACACTGAGAGCAACTCTTTTGGAATCTGGACCACTATATTTATAAAATACTGCATTAGTCACTTTCCTCAGTCTATTATTAGACAGCCATGTTAAACAAAACTGAATTTCAGGCAGTCTGTGACCTCTTTAGATTTTTGTATCATGCACACTTAGAATTGTCACATACATTTTGATATCTAGAAGGAGTCAGGCCTTTCTCTTGTCAGACAAATTGTTGCCAGAGAGAAAATGATGCCATCACCAGTTACCAGATATTCATTTTCCTTAACTTACAATACCTTGCAGCATTTTTAGCATGATTATAACTACTATGGAATGTGTTCAGATGTATTTAAAACTGCACTTTGTTATTTCAGCAGTCACGTAATGCTCACAATTTTTTTCTCCACAGGAATTACAGGTAAATGGCTGAGGTAGCCCATAGTATGAGCAGATAACTGTGTGTTTAGATGTCACAGACTGTTAAAATCAATAGCAAGAATGTGTACATCAGCAATAATGGGTCAGAAATAAAGCTGTGTAATCCCATTATGGCTGCATTCTTGGAATGCCTGTTCAAAGTTGCTGCAGTCAACTATTGCATTCTATGTAGATGTCCCCTGCAGTCACAGCTATTGGGTTCTAGCCCCATGCCTACCAACCAAGGCGTGACAGCCGGTCAGTATAGGTACTATACATGTACATGTCTCTCAAGTGTCACGATTTCCCGTACTATAATTAATATTGTGTAATCCATCTGTCACTGGATAACCACAGAAATGATTACCTGCATTGCAAAGTATTACCAACTTAGCCCACAGAACACCTTGGTAGCTATATAGGTCTACCTGATGTGCAAGTGTTCTGTGTACTTGTGTACCTGCCATTGTCATTGTTTGGCTCATACTATCCCATGCAAATAGCTTGAGAGGTATGTATGTGCAACATCAGCTACAGGAGACTGGTAATCACTGTACACATAAAGGGATATGCTAACCTGTAGAGCAGATAGTACTGTTGTCAGAGATGTAACCTGCAATGTCACTAATAGACTGTTTTTCTCTCTCCACCCACCCCTTATCTTCATTTATTTATTATTGTTATTCATTATTATGGTTTACTATTAACAAACTTTGTTACATTTACTGACTGTATTAACAAAAAACGTAACCTCAATATGCTTTCCTCTGCACTGTTTATAGATCTATCTAAGGCATTCGATACAGTAAATCACCAGATACTTATAAATATCCTCAAATCCCTGTCACTGGATGCACTAGCTGTAAAATGGTTCCAGTCCTACTTAGATAACAGACAACAGGCTGTACTTTGGCATAACATTCTATCTACCCATCTGCTCGTTAACGTTGGTGTTCCTCAAGGGTCCATATTAGGACCTCTCTTGTTTTCTATATTTATCAACAACCTTCACCTAGCAATCCCCCAAGCTACATGCATAGAATATGCAGATGATTCCACACTTATATGCTCAGCAACATCTATATCTGAACTTCACTCCCTTACCCAAAATGTGTTTGACACAGTCGAACAATGGTTTACACAGCGCTGTCTCCTTCTGAACCCCCAAAAAACTAAACTCCTCCTTTTTACTCCTACTTGTAAGTCCCCCCCTCCAACAGACTTCACAGTAACATCCAATAATGGTACTCTCATATCCCCAGATCCAACTACCAAACTACTAGGTATCACCATAGATAACAACCTTAACTTCGACACCTATATTAACAATACTCTAAAATCTGTTTATAGAAAACTAGGATCTCTCTACAGGATCAAACCCTTCCTCTCTCCTGCAGCTAGAATAACTATTGCTTACACCCATCTAATTTCTACTCTCCTCTATGCCTCACCCATATATACTAATCTCTCTAAAAACAACCTTAATAAAATGGAAAACTCCTACAATAACATAGCCAGATTTGCTACAGGTAACCCTTTCAGAACCCACCACTGTTTTAATCTAAAGCAGCTAGGATGGCTTGAATTACAAAATCAGCTTAAATTCCACCAACTGACCATTGCCCATAAAACCCTTTACCAACCTACCAATACCCCTATACTATCTACCCTCATTACCCCTTACAACAATCTAAAGAGCTTATGATCATCACAAACTTCTTGTAAATATTTGTAAATTAAACAATAGGGCTGGGGACTCTCTTTTCTCTAATACTGTTGGAAAATCCTGGAACCTTCTTCCTAACGAACTTTCTTCTCTTCCCTCTATATCACTCTTTAAAACCAAATTGAAACTTTTCCTCAGAACACACTGGTTGTGCCCCTGTACTAAACCTGACTGATCAACTAGCTCTGCTTACTTGGCTCAGCCTACCCTCCTCTTCTCAGTAATTAAGTTCCTTTTCTTAATAACAACTTACCTTGTCCTTCTATACTATTAATTACATCTTCAGAATCTCATTAAGGAGACTATTACTAATATATTGTATAATTTCAGCTCCTACTTTTTCTTTATGACTACTTGTATACTAATGTATTGTATAATTCAGCTGCCATCTTTTTCTTTATGATGTATTGTAACTACATTTTCTATTGTACTAATTGTATCTGTATATTTTGCACTATGTTATGAATGAATGACCTCTTTGATTATTCTCTGTACTGCACCTGCAATGTTCATTGTATACATTCATTTTTGTATATGTGATTTTGTTTGTTTCCTCTGAGCTTATCTCCCCGGGCCTCTACTGAAAATGGACATATATCCAGGTAGACTAGCCCGGACAACAAATGTAAAATAATAAATAAATAAATTAATTAACTGTATTTTAGGAATTGTGTTTGATTATTGGTATGTATTATTATGGTTGCATATTAACATTTACTGTTTTTTGTTGGCCTTATGCTGTAACTGTTACTTGCATGCTGTTAACATACTGACTGTTCTGTTATTTAATGCTCTATTACACATTATATGCATTGCTATGTAAATGGGATATTACAGCAATAACCCACGCCTGGGTGTGGGTAATGCTGGATTTACCCACGGTTGGTGTGGTTTGGTCACGAGGGCGAAGCCCAAGTGGCCAAACAAAGCCAACCGTGGGTAAATCCAGCATTACCCACACCCAGAAGTGGGTTATTGCTATTATACAATGACATTATTTAAGAAAAAAAAATTACTTTTCTTAAATAATGGCATTGTATAATGCCTCCTTGCTGCCCTTCCGCAGCTGTCTGGTATTCTGCTGCAGTACTGATGTACTGCGCATGCGTATGCCTATGCAGTACATCAGAGCTGTGGGCAAAAGCAACGGAGAAAGCAAGATCTCCGTTGCTTTTTACAAACTGTTTCGCTATGTTAAATGGGTTTAACATAGCGAGACAGCTTTAAAAAAAGCAACGGAGAATCTCTGTTGCTTTTTTTAAAGCTGTCTCGCTATGTTAAACCCATTTAAAATAGCGAGACAGTTTTGAAAAAAGCAACGGAGAAAGCAAGATCTCCGTTGCTTTTTACAAACTGTCTCACTATGTTAAAGGAGTTTAACATAGTGAGACAGCTTTAAAAAAAGCAATGGAGAATCACAGTACACTGCATTAACCCACCACCCCATGCCGACCTTAATTAAAACAGGTGTGATTGCCACTCACATTCATTAGGTGTGTTTCTCAACAGAGCTGTGCACCACTCTGCACTGTGCAAACTGGAATAAAAACTAATGGGAAAAATGGGAGTGTACCTTGGACCCTGGTGCAATAATACACCACTAGACAGCCAAAGACATGATAATGGATGTAAGTGAGCTCTGTGATAGCAGGTAAATGTGCCCTTTTATCAGTAACATGTAGAAAGACACCTGCTAAGGCATCAATGGCAAAGTGCATGTTCAACTGGGATGGGACCCTGGTGCAGAAATACAGCCATAGAAAGCCATGCACATACTGATGGATGCAGAAAAGTGTGTCACAACCTGTATATCTGCACATATACCTTGCAAATATACCTACTGTAGCAGTGACTCTGTAACGCAGTGTGTCAAATGCCTTGCATGCAGTACACAGTCCTGGGTTCAAATGCAGTCTTGTATTGCAGTTCAGTTACATTATTGTGAAGACAACAATTAAAGACTGAGTCATGCATTCTTTATCTGCACAGGTTACTACTAATTAATAAGCTGCTATTCAGTTTTGCAAGTCAAAGGCCTGCAGGTAGGGAAACACTGCACATGTCTGTATAACCTAACTATATGTTTCCTACTACTCTGTTATTGGCATTGTTGCATAACAGATGTACCTTAATCACATCCCTCAACTGGACTGTAAAGGGTACCCTTACCCTGGCTCTGACATAATGACAGGGCTGCACAGTTACGTGTACAGCTTGTTGTCCTCCAAAGTGTTCACTCTTCTCCTATGTATGCTAGGTTGCAGCAGCAGCTGCAGCCTGTAGCACACGCAGCTGTATGTAAAGGTAACTGCTACAGACCTACCATACCTCCCACCCCCTAGAACAAGGAATCCGGGCACAGCCATACTTAATGGGTGGGACAAAGGCTCAGAGATAGGGACATGTTTTACAGTTTGCTCCTACAAAGACATTAAGTTGATAGAATAACAGCTCTTCCATTAGCATGCATATTCTGATGGGTATCAAGTCTGACACTCAAAGGTGTGTTTTTCATTACTGACCTCAACCCACAATGTTTTCCATTGAACTGCCAGAGAACCACAATGTCATGGGACACTGACCAGACATATGAGGTGAAACTGTGGACATACTGCATAAATCTCTACAGTTGACAGTTATGGTACATACCCTCTGTGATGCTGTAGTCTCCACACCTCAGTAATGTCCATCTTAACAACTAAGAAAGGGGCCCAGGTCTATGTGAAGGCCTTATATATTGCATTGTGGTGGCATGTCATTGGCTAATGATAGTGCAATTCAGCTGTTTTGGCTACAATTAACATATCAGAGCCGTAGACAGAGGCAATTACCTGCTAATGAGCAGTACCTTAAAAAGGCAAACAGCTGGTTATGGAGAACAAGTCTGTATGAGACTTAACTCACATCCAGAGTGTATTTTCAAAAGAATACCAGAAGCAAAGTTCAACAAAGGAGTACTGCACTCCACCAGATATGCAATTGATTTCTTCATATAACAGGATGCAGATGGGAGGATGGAAGCATGGGGACTAGGGGTTACAGCAGTAAGCCTGTCTTAGATCTATAGTAATGACATGTCATTGATACTCTGCTGCCCTACACCTACAGGCATGTCTCTCATCTGTCCCTGATTTTCACTCATATCTTAGCTCTGTTCCTCTTAATCCCTCCTACAATGGTTGGCTGCTGTAGGAAAGCTAGTGAATTACATGTAATACATAGTGACAATAAGTAAGGGTGCATACTCCTGTAATGTCAAACGATGTATAGTAATTCACCTCCTATCATTCTGTCAATTTCTCACATAAATAGTTCTAACATTTTAAAAGTGTCCCTGAATGTCCCGCATACTCTGGCTAAGTCCCTGATTCTGTTGACATTTCTCTCTGTTTGGTTGTGCGCTATGCCTAACACACCTGTCAACCTCTTACAACAAGAAATCTGGACAAAGTCATAATCAATGGAGGGGTAAAGGTCCAAAATTTGGGACAATGTTTAAATATTGCTTGTACAAAGTAAGAAGGTGAATAGAATAACAGATATTGCAGTAGCATAACTGCGTTCTGAAGGGTATGATGTCTGAAACTCAAGATGTCTGTCTTTAATTTCTGACATCAACCATCAATTATTGGCCAACAATTTGTCAGAAATCCACAATTTTGTGTTTAAATGACCAAACCTATGAGGCAAACATCTTGATACACTCCAAACATCTGTATAGTTGAGAGATATGATGCCTTCAGGGAACATATACTATAACAGGTTTGCATTGTTTTCCGTCATTGTGGCACACTAGTGTTGCTGGACTGTCCCCATATAGTGGTTGTAATAGCACACTGCCATTTTTTTGGTAGTGGCTGTATGACATATCAGTGGAAGGTTGCCCATAGGGGACACACCACAGTAGACTGCAGTGCTGGGTGCAGGAGCATGCAGCAGAATCTGTCATGGCACACAGGGACATACCCCAGTATTGATACTATCTTGGTGGAATCCACACATGTAGAGTGTTGCCAGACTGTGGGGTATGATGTGTGAGGGAGCAGTGGGTAGTGCAGGCCATTATGGGCATACTGAATCTGTACATAGTGGACGTCCACATATCTGGTCCTGTAGTGTGTTCCCCTTTTGTTATCTTTCAGGAACCATGTATTGCAGATGACATGCCCCCTTCTGAGATGCGGAGAATGAAGTGATCGTGGATGCACTAAGGCAGCATCATCAGGTCTTATTTTCCACGGGGAGGCATAATAGTGAATAACGGGCAGCATTGCGGGCAGACCTTGTGCAGGATGCCAATCAGATTGGCCAGCAGGACAGGACCTATGAGCAGGTCTGACACCGAGCCACAGATATGGTGAATGCTGCATGACAAAAAGCAGCTGATGTTGCCAGGGACCGTGCCAGCACCAGTGCAGGGCCTGCAGCAGAACAACCACTCTCAGTCACAGAGGAATTCCTGGTGAGCCTAGGAACATACAGCAGCTCCCAGGCATCCATCACACCATACATCATGGAGGTGGGAGCCACAGTGTCCACAGAAGAGGAGCATCCAGGTAAGCTTACTGTGTTCATCAGTGTAATACTGTACCAGTCATTGTGGCAGGTTGGACATACCTGTACAAGGGTATCAGGTCTATCTACATTGGGGAGGGGGGATTGGGGGTTTCAGCTCAATTGTGCACACATACACTGAATCTCAGCAATACAGCCAGTAACAGTGGCTACTGTACAAGTGGATATATGCACATATTACCCTGTAGTGCTGCAACATATGCTGGTGATGACAGCACATCTCCCTCACCCTTTCACAGGTCCATCAGGAGTTGCTGACAAACACAAAAGGTAGACGTTACATACCTGAGGCAGTGACACTAGTACTGGCATATTATTCTGAAGGTAGGTGCACTGTGTTTTATGTGTAGTTCTATCACATATAGTGCCCTGTTGCATACCTTAGAGGTATATTGTACTGGCAACTTTAACTGGATGTATGTTAGAAGGAAACAAAGAGGCAGCATACACGGCCAGCAGAATATAATTATAGTTTAATATCCAAACAGAGTAAGCACTTTGGTGTCTGTTCAAGACGCTTCTTCAGACTCAGTTCAAATGACCACAAATCAGCATACTTATATATTCAACCAGAACATGTCAATGATTCAATTAATTAAATATGCAAATGATTATAGAATCCAATACACTCAATCTAAGCAAAGTCAAGAACTAGATGGCAAAATAAACGCATATTGATAAAACATGTTGATAAAACATTATGCACAAATCCAAAACATCATAAAACTGCACAATAAAAGCCATATACAAAAAATGCATACAAAAAATGCAAAAAAAATATACACATATTTATATATATATATATATATATATATATATATATATATATATATATATATATATGTGTGTGTGTGTGTGTGTGTGTGTGTGTGTGTGTGTGTATTTAGAACACATATGAAAAACATATATATATATATATATATATATATATATATATATATATCTATATATAAATATATAAAAAGTGCTTGCATAACTGTCAGTCATATGTAACAAGCATTACAATGTAAACACAAATCTATTCCTATCTCAAACAAAAATGTATACAACTATAAAAGCAGACCAGTAACATTAAAACTATAGAAGGGGGTTTTATTGTTTCAGAGGTGCAATTAGTAGTTCTAGCTTGCATATGACCTGGCAGTTGATGGAGTGATACCCCTTGCAGTTGATGTAGATTCTACCCTCCTCACTGGGTGGTGCTTTGATGTGCACATGAGTGCAGTCTATGGCACACAGTACCTCAGGGTAGTGTGCTACATGGTAGAAGTGTTGCATATTGGTGGCCCTCACCACAGGGGTGAGGGGAAAAGAAATGTGCTCACTGGCATGTGGAAGCATGGCATCCAGGAACTGGTGGAGTACCCTGGATGCTGATGCCTGTGAGACCCCCATCATGTCCCCAGGTGGTCTTTGGAAAGTACCTGTGGCTAGCATCCTAAGAGCTACACATACCTTTGTTTCCACTGGGATGGGCTCCCCTGTGTTAGCTCTGGGTCTGAGTTGAGGGCAGCAGGGCTCAATGATTTGTTGTAGTATGTCCCAGTCCACCCTGTAGCGCTCTACAGTCTCCAGCGCATGTGGCTCCTGGCAGGTTACTGGGGTCTGAGTACTATTCTCCTTCTCATTCTTGGTCTAGTGAAAGCAGCATCAGCAGCAGCAGCACTGACCTCAGCATCCAGCACCTACAGATGTAGCACACATGCAGCAGCCCCTAGCATTCCTTCAGTTAAAATTCCCAAGTCTGTACTCCACTGGTGCAGAGTTTGGGGGAGAAATCAGATTGCAGGGTGCATGCAACCTTTATTTGGTTCTGCTGTAGATGTAGGCTGTGTGATTGGCTCCCTATGAT
Organism: Protopterus annectens; assembly: GCF_019279795.1. Classification (NCBI taxonomy): domain Eukaryota; kingdom Metazoa; phylum Chordata; order Ceratodontiformes; family Protopteridae; genus Protopterus; species Protopterus annectens. The sequence continues at coordinate 1,255,685,404 of NC_056728.1, forward strand.
GCATTCCACCTGCCAAGTGCATCATTAAGAACATTTAATGGCCCTAGTTTAAGTGAAACAGAGGTCATCAGTAATTAATATATCATTGGCTTTTGGATACACTCAGCACTATGGCGCACACCATGCAAACATGTGGAAACAAGCACCCTGAAGGTAAACAAAACTCAGAAGTCATTGTACACACCCCCTGAAAGGGCACGCTCAGCATGGTGGCATGCCAAGAAACATGCGCAAATACGTGGAAAAACATGACCTGAAGGTAAACAAAGCTTAGCGGACATGGACACACACCCCTGCCCAGCACAGCGCTGCACCATGCAAACAGGCGTAGCTGAACTCCAATGAGCTTACAAGTCCTCATCCACACCCCCCTCTTGTTGTCAGCTACCTCTTCTGTGGACACTGACATGGTTCTGTGTATACACGGAAGGGATATGCAGACACATACCCATATGTACTATTCGGTAATCCCACCTCATTTGCATAGGGATCCGTGCACACAACCTGGACACTACATGGTTCCAGCCCCTACCTTGATAGCAACAGCACCATTCCAGCATTGTGGATACTCCACAGAGAGTCCTATAATACATTTCTGTCACATACTATGACATTTGGCATTTACACTATTTTTTCATAACTGGAGGTTTGCTCACTGCAGCTCACTATGCAAGCATACCCACATCATTAAAAAAATACAATTATTTTAATGCATTTCCCTAATGTTTTTGTCACACGGTGGATAGTATTGCTCATATCTGTCTCTGCTATGCTATTTCTGTCCGTCTAAACACACTTTTACAGCCCCTGTTGCCTGTATAAAATCCTGTATATGATTTTTCTGTGTACACTATGGACACCAATAAGGGATCTGCATGGCTGCCTATCTGTCTGCTGGATCACTCTGCCTCCTTCATTTGCATGAAAACCACCTGCTTATGAGGTGATTTGCATGCCACAGATACTTCCATGTTGACCTTGTGTGCACGCTGTCCAGCTCTGCTTACTGGATCACAAACGTGCTTATTTTTGTGTAAACATTGTGCCACGATGCCTACATGGAAAAAAGTCTGTGTAGGCTTTATTAAATCCCTCCCTAGTTTTTCTTTCACGATTTGTGTTATCACATTCATCACATAGTTGCAGTGCAAACTCCTTTTTATTTCTTTTCTGAATATACATATCAACAAGATTCTGTATTTCTCAATCAAATGTGTTCTCTTCTGAAATCAGTTTTGATTATGTAATAACTTAACATTTTGTTTGACATTCAAGGGGTGCCCACTTTTAAAAAGCAAAACAAATTTGTGATAGAAGATTTTTCTAAAGATAAGTTATGGCAACTGGTATCTTCACTTCTGTATATAAGTATATCTAAAAATAAATAAATAAATGGAAACAGTGTCAGAGTTTGCCCGCTTGGCCTCAGCCTTTAAAAAGTAGTTGACTCATTTAACATCTCAGCAAATACATTCAAATCCAATTCATTGCCTGTCCACCATAAAATATATTACCAATAAAGTGTATGCAAGTTTTCCCATTTAGCAAGAGTCAAATTAGATCACAAATGAACAGCAACATGTTTCACTGTATGCTGAAACTGCATTTTTTCAGGCCAGTTGTATGGTGATTTTTAATTTTTTTTTTAAGAGTCAAGTTTGAGTAAGCAAGCAACAATACATTTTACATTGCATCACCTATTATTTACATGATAATATCTGTCAGGAACAAAATAAATCAATATTTTTTAACAATTCAGAAATTAAATCAATAATACTTGCCGTGATAGTGGAAGTATTTCTAAAAAGTAAATGTGCTGTTATGTTGTTGTGTGGAATTGATGTATATAAAGATTCCACAGCAAAGTTAACAAAGGAAGTTACATCAGGTAAGTATTTTTAATTTTATTAGAAAATCTGTCTGTGTTTTAAATATGAACCAGTGTTTAAGACTTTGCAAATGTAATTGCACAGAGTGGTAGATTGTTCCTTGACTTATGCAATTTTTGTAATAGCAAGAAAAGACAGCATTTTTGCATGCTCAATTCTAAATATAGCTAGATGGCTAAACGGATAAGTAGGTAGATACAACTTATTTGCAGTAGCATTCGGTTGTAGTAAATATAATATTCTCAAATCATTCCCTCTAATATGCTAACTGGACATCTCCAGATACCACCTCCTCACAACACTTCATTTGGCACTTATAAGTACATGGCCTTTGTCAAATCTGTTGTGCTCATAATTACATTTTCTGCACTCTTACCTGCTTTCATAAAATGTACATCTTTCATATTTTTTAATTCAGCATAACACTTCTTTGTTCCAGAGTTAAATTAGTATAGAGACACTTAGGGTGGCTTGTTAGTACATCTGTAATATATCTGGATACCACATTTTTATAAACTTGGAAAAGGTTTTGTTAAAGATAGAGTAAAAGTGTTCAGATTGTGTAACCCTTCATACAGTGCCATAAAAATAGGGAAGCAATCATTCAACAGGCACTTGAGATTCACTTTGTATACAAACAATTTAAGATTAAATAAACTGCCTGTTTTGCCACTTCTTTGCACTAACACAAGCATTAATCATTTGTTCAGCAGTTTGAGATGTTTTGTACCCTTCACCCCGTTGCTTGATCTGCTTTGTTTCACCATTACCATTGTGTCTCTTAAAAATATATGCTAGCATCTGGTTGGTTAACATTTATAAGTGGACTTTGTAGAGAATCCAGACAGTTCTGTGGAGCAGCTTATACTCTGCAACATATTCTGATGTCCAGCAAAAGCACTGTTAAAAGATTGACCATTATGTTGATTGGTGTTTGAATATATATTCAGTCTTTGGTTAGGCAGAACATAAGCCTTATCAGAGTCATAATCCACTTTACACTTAAAAGGTCTTCTACTTTTTGTTCTTATTATTTACTTCGAATCTGCCCTTATTTATATGTTCATAGGTTCATAGGTGTGTACTAGGCTAATGGCCCTGGGGCCTTTACAAGCCTAGCCATAGGATTACCCTGGCATAGTGCCACCCAACCTTAGTTCCCAGTGCCTCTGTCGAGTAGAGCCACTGGAGTTATCCCTGGGGTGAATTTTCTGTTTCCCATCCACTCATCAAGATTTCTCTTGAAGAGGGTCAGCGAGGTGCTCTGCTTGACATGTATGGGACGTCTGTTCCATAGCATGGGCAATCTCTGGGTTATGAACCTGTCCCTTCAGCATGTTCTGTTAATTGTGGTAATGAAGTTGAGATCTCTGGAGTGTGTGGTGCGGAGGGATTGGGATTTCTTTAGATGTAGCATTTCTAACAGAGCTGGGTCAGACATGACATTGTAAGTCAAGCAGAGATTGCCTCTAAGTAGGCGATATGATACAGAGAATAGTTGGAGTTTTCTGAGTCTGTCCATATAGGACAAGTGTTTAAGCCCTAGGATCCTCTTTGTGAGGTACTTTTGTGGCCTCTCCAGTTGTTGCAGGTGTCTGCTGAGGTGCATGCAAAATGGGGCATTGTACTCAATGACTGGCCTAATGAGGGAAGAATAGAGGGAGACAATGACCTCTTTCTTCCTAGATGCAAAACCCTTAGTAATGAGATGTGCCACATAGAAGGACTTCCTGACCACAGTGGAAATGTGGTGATCAAAAGAGAGGTTGCTGTCAACCTGTGTTCACAGATCTCTTATAACGCCTTCTGTGTTCATTGGACTACCATCAATGTGGTAATTCATGGAAACTGGGTTTTTCCCAAAATGGATGACGGCACATTTTTTGGCATTGAGGTTAAGGCCATGGTTCTGACACCAGGTCATTCTGTAGGATGTCAGCATCACTTGGGGAGTTAATAATAGCTCCCAACTTGCAATCGTCTGTGAACTTTGTCAGCCAGAGTCCCTTCGTGTTGGCCTGGACTTTAGAGAAGCAGATACCAAACAGGAGAGGACCCAGGACTGAACCCTGTGGGACTCCACTTGTGCCTAGTCGGCAGTCTGACTTGGAGTCAGCTACTTTCACACTGTGGGTTCTATCTGTGAGCCAGTTTGCAACCCACATAGTGATATAGGAGTTGATGCCAAACTTAGTGAGTTTTTCTATAATTCCTGAGTGAGAAATGGTATCAAACACCTTGGCCAGATCAAGGTAGGCTGTATGAACCATCTTGCCTTCATCCACACCTCTGGTGACTGACTCAAAGAAGTCAACCAAGTTGAGCAGGCATGATGTACCCTTCACAAAACCAAACTGTGTGGGATCCAGAGTTTGGAGATTCCTTATATCCTTGTTTATTAGGTCCATGATGATGCGTTTCATAGCTTTGCATATCAGACTCATCTGGCTAATGGGGCGATAGTTAACAGGGTCTGTAGTTGCTCCTCCTTTGTGGAGAGGGTTGACTGTAGCAGTGCACCATTTGGTAGGGACAAAGCCTGAGGCAGGCTGTTGAATGAACAGGGCACACAGGTGAGGTGCCAGTTCACTCTGTAGTTCATGTACAACACAACCAGGGATATTGTCGGGTCCCATAGAAGCTGTATTGTTAGCCATGGACAGTGCTATTTTAACCTGTGCAGCAGTAATACTGGGAGCCTTGCAATCTACTGATATTGTGATTGGTCTTTTGGCGGGGAGAGAGGGATAAAGTTGGCATTGAATCTGTTGGCCAGTATACTGGCAATATCTGTTGGCTTGGTATAGGAGATACCATTGTGCAGTAGCTCAGAACAAATCTGGGTATTGCTGTGGAGATTCTTTATGTAACTATAGAAGGCCTTGTGGTTGTCTTTACTATCGGCTGCAATTTTGTTTTCTTAGCTAGCTTTAGAGGATTTGATGAGGGATCTCAACTTTTTGTTGAGGCTGATAAGGGAGTTTTTCCAGTCTTGGGACTTCACCTTATTATGCATCAGTTTCCTCCTTCTGTTGTAGAGTTTGTTTATGGCAGGGAACCACCAGATTGGCTTTCTTTTTTTGGAGGAGAGCATCTTGGTTCTATTGGGTATGGCGAGATCCATGCATTTGTGTACATGTTCGTACAATGCATTGGTGTATGATTCTGTGGTCACACAAATATTCTCCATTTGCATGGGTGCTGTGAAGTTATCCATGTCTGTTTTTAGGAGCCCAAAGTTAGTTTTAGAGAAGTTTTTCATGGTGGTAACCTTTGCGGGAGGTGGGTGGTGGGAAGGATGCGGATTTCCAAGGTGATTAGTTTTATAAACTATTTTTATATTCTAATTTTATTGTAAAAACCTCAAGAAGTTTTAGTATATTGCTAAACTACATTTGAATGTTTGATCAGCAAAGGTAGTGTATGCAGACAATGTACCATTACAGGCAGACTCTGAACAAGAAATTTAGCACATGATAGGGGAATGGAATACAAAACAGAAGCTACATGGGATGAAACTGAGCATAGACATGTCATCTGTAAAGTCAGCAAATAGGATAAATCAGAAGAAAATGAGTATTGAGATAGGAGGGAAAATAGTGGAGTAGATTAAGAGTTTCAAGTTTCTGTGAGGGGGTGGTTGTACAGATGTGAAGTCTGAATGAGAAGGTCAAAGGTAGAATTAGAGGGGCTTCAGCCAACTGCCACAGAGTGTCAGGTGTAGTATATGACAGAAGAATGCCAAAGAAATTGAAAAGTAAGGTGTACAAAGCAGTGGTGGGACCAATACTGCTGTATGATTCAGTAATCTGGGCAGTAAAGGCAGATGAGGAAGCTAGAGGTGATGGAGATGAAGTGCCTGAGCTGGATGGTACGATGCACACTGTAGGACAGATGAAGAAATGAGGACATCAGAGCAGAAGCCAAAGTAGCTCATTTGCAGATACAGTCAAAGAGAACAGATTACACTGGCTTGGGCACATGCTCAGGGAAGCAAAGACAATCTGATGAAGAAGATTTGGGAAAGGCAGGAAGAAGGTAGAAGGAAACAAGAGCCTCCAGCAACAGATGGAAGCATTGTGTGCGAGAAGACCTCTGACAGTTAGGCATGGCTGTCAAAGAATATAGGAGTTTGGCGTTGTAGCAAGAGAGACTGTGATAGCTTACACAATACCTTGAACCCACGTAGAAGATAGGAATAATGGGATGATGATGATGATGATGATGATAATGATGTTTGAATATCTAATTTAATCTGCTTCATTGTGTTTTACTGATATCTCCATTAGTTTAGAGTCTATTTTTTCAAAAACTTCAACAAATCCTAGTAGAGTTTACTATTTTCCATAGTTCTGGCAAATTTGTTTATAACCATTTATAACCCATTTCACTGCAATGCATTTTTCAGAAAAGCAATGCCACACACAACAGAATTAGAGAATACTTTCTCCAGTCTTTACATAAATCCATCATTAGTTTATCAGTACCATTAATACTGGAACACGTTTCACCATTAGAAGCAAAGAACAGTGTCAGGTTTATTACAATAATTCCTGAAATTTGCTGTCACCTCAGCTGTAATATTATTGCTGTGGTTTCTTCTTAAGCTTGTAGAATTTTCAGGATTGAACTCATTGCTACATTTGACAGATAATTTACTGCAGCTGCCACAACCACTGGAATTGTTCCTTGTAATGCAGTAACAGCCTTGGGAAATTCAATTAAAACCTGACACAAAGTATTCTGCATAAAACGCATATTCACTCATAATAAGGAATCTAATTAGAAAAGAGAGATCTTGTGAACTCCTATCACTATGCACTTTGGAAATAATAATCAAATCAACCCAGCAAAAATAGGCCATATTGGTCAGGTTCCAGCTAAATAACATTAAAACCAACAAGACTGTTGCCAAGAGTTTATTTCTCATCACATTTCTTCAAACAAACATGTTCTCACCTCAGTAATAATGTCAGCTTTCAAGTAAAATAGATTGTGAATTCACCAATTTGCCTTAAACTAGAACTGATGGTTGAAGCCAAATGTATCAGCCACACTACTTGCCTTTTTTATCTTTTGTTGAACATAGTAGCATTTATACTAACAGGGGAAATTTAGCCAGAGCATCTAGGATTTTGCCTGTCATTTCTGTTGGGTATCTTGAGGGCTGACACCAGAAGGAAGCATTATGATACAGGAGGAGGAGGAGGATCTTGGGAGAGAACATGGTTAGTATTTTGGTGAGATAATTTTGGAGAGTAAAAACAAGATGGATGGCAAACTTATAATTGGTATTTCAGGCAAGATGGGTACAAATAGTATGGATTGTGGATTACCACACATTATTATTACCAAGGTACAGAAAGGAAATTTGGAGAAAGATGTTTTGTATGTGATGATTGAGGAGACAGAACTGGAAGACAATGCTGCTGTTGTTTGGTCAGATATTGTTTCTGGTAGTATGTTCTATGATGCAGATATGCAGGTAGCATAGAATGCAGAAGGGTTTGCAGAGACATTAGTGGTGGGGAGGGCAAAGAAAGAGTACCTGTGAATTTGTGAAGGGCTTGGCCAGGACTAAAGTGAGTAATACATTTTCTTATGCAGCAGCTGTTGCTAAAGACATGAAAAGAAAGCAGGCTAAGTCTTTTGCAAAACAAGAGACCTGTAGCGTTCATTGAAAAAACAATGGAAACAGTATTGACGGATATTTTGCATGGGGCAGTCAGCATTGTTTATGCATTAGAGTTCATCTCAAGGATGTGAGGGCATTCATTGGTATAGGGAACAAAGCTTTTTGTGAAGTGAGTTTTGAGACTTTGGACAAAGCTAAAAAGTTTAACTCTTTATCTGAAGCAAAATCTTTTTTTGTAATTTGTATAATCAGTGCATTATTAGATGGCCAGAAATTTTTTAAAATGAAGTTTAGATTATAGTTCCAAGCAGCTTATGTGACTACTGATGACATTAAATTAACTGTCTATGAAAGGAAGCTTTGGAATGGGAGATGTGAATTGTTGGCATATTTAGACAGCAAGGATGGAAAAGATTTTTGATTACAAAGCGAAAAAAGATATGTTGAGATATTGGCTCAATCCCCAAAAATACTTTCACTGTAGTATGGAAGATCATTTAATAAATTACATTTCCTAAAAGGCATCACAATAAATGTGGGGAACTGGGACATAAGGCCAAAAACTATAAAATGTAGCAGATATGTTAGTAAAAAAACATTTTTATTTGATTGTGAAATAATGAGAAAGTTAGACGATGTAAGCAATATCAGGAAAGGTGATGATATTTCAGAAAGTCAAAAAGAAAGGAGTGTGGTATTTTTGAATGAAGAAGTAGGAATATTATTGAAATATACATGGAATGGGGGGAGAGAAATACATGGTGGAAGATGAAAATAGATTTGAGAATCTTGATTATGTGGAGGATGAGGTGGAAGAGGAAGATATGGAAAAGCAATTATTGTAAAAGGTCAAAAAATAAAAAAAAAAAGCAGCAGCAAAAGAAAACTGCAAATAAAGGAAAACAAATAATGTTAGGATTCTCTCATTAAATGTTAACAGCATTACTAATGAAAATAACAGATTAAATGTAATTATTTGGTGTAGTAAACAAAATTGCAATCTAATTTGCTGGTTGGATACTAGATTTATTAATAATAAACAAAGAAGGTTAATGGAGGTGATATGAAGAAGATATAATATAGTGTTTTGCTGAGGATATATTTTTGGGGATAGCAGTTACAATGAAAAATGGAACTTGAGTGATTGACACTACTGGAATTAAATACTGTATGTGATGTATCAGATAAGAAAAAAATGGAGGTTGATTGTGTTATATGCTTCTACAAAAATGAAAGCTTGACTAATTATGTTTGAAGACATGATTAAATATGGTATGCTAACAATGGATGTTATAAAAGGAGGTCTTAATTGTAATTTAAGAAGATTGTTGGGTAAAATAAATAAGGATGCTAAAAAATATAGAAGGATGATCAAAGTATTAAAATGAGGGTTTCCTGGTCCAGATAGAAATGGATATGAATTTAAAAAAATGTATGATAAGGAGAAATAGCTATTACTAAAATCATGAATAAATGGATGGAGAAAGGTTTCAAAGAAAAAGAATCATGTGAAAGTATTATGAAATTCTTCTATGAAAAAATGTGAAAGGGTTGAAATTCGAAACTGGAGACCTTTAAAATTAAGTAAAACAGATTATATTTTTTTGAGAATTATATAGAAAGGAGCTACAAAATGTGATAGAAGAAGGGATTTGTGGACTAGAAGGCAAAAGTTTAAATATCTATTAATCATTGTAACAAAGTAGTACACATTATTAAAGAGGAAGGAAGTGATGGTAGTGTTGCAGGCTTATGTGGGAAATTATTGCAATATTGAAATAATATAAGATGGTTAATATTATAAGGGTGATAGAAACAGAATATGTAAATTCTTAGGCTTGAGTACTTCAAAGTAGATGGTTTAATTAGTAGATTAGTGCAGAGAGAGAGGTAAAGCAAGACTGAGTTAAGCAAAGTTCTTTGAAAAATGTATAAAGAAATAAAAATTCCTATATTTATGTCCTATGTGGATGATTTGATAATAGCAAATGGTAAAGGATGTAAAAATTAGGCAATTAACGAAGAAATAATTAAAATAACAGTAAAATGTAAACAAGAAATATTTAAACATGATCTAGAAGTAAAATATTTTTGCGGAGGCTAATGTTAAACACTTTGCTGGTGAAGGATAAAATGAAATATATCCACAAATAAGATATAATGCATAGGGTATGCACTGTTGTGGAAACATTTATGGATTTTATCAAAATTTAGTTGAGGAAGATGTTGATGTGATAGATAAGTTAGTTGTAGACATCATTTTGATTGTGTGGAACATGAGATGAAAAGAATTATTACGTAATCAAATTTGGGATATTTGTCTGAATGCTCATTTGCCTGAAACCCAAATGCTCAAACTTATTTTCCTGAAAACTTACTTGACTGAAAAGTATGGAATTCTAAATAAAGTATGGGATGGTATAATTTCTTATTATAGGAGTCACTAAGGATGTCATTCTAGCAGAGTATGTGCAGATTGCAATAGTCAGTGTCATGTTGTACCACCAAGTGTGTAGACATTTGCACCTGTTCTCCAGTACTGATTATGCGTGTGTGTGTGTGTGTGTGTGTGTGTGTGTGTGTGTGTGTGTGTGTGTGTGTGTGTGTGTGTGTTTCTGCCTTGTCTTCCTGTTTTTTGTGACCATGGAGGGAGGGTAAGGGGCAAAGCCTGCACCACATGTGATAGTGCAGGGGGGCTTGCCCCCTGCAAAAACATTTTTCATGGTATATTTGTTGTAGAGGTACTTTTCACTCAAATGAGTCTTCCAAAGGCATCCCTACTGCAGCTCACAAGTGTGCTGCAGGGCAATGGGTTTCAGCATTTTCCTTGGCAGCAGTATGATGCACTAACCATTCAGTCCGATCACCAGCCCCTGGTGTGGTCAGGTAATACCTAGGGAGGCTAAGGCAGGTCTGGTAGACTCAGAGAATGAGAGGAGGATCTGGTGGAAACTTAGCCATGTGAAGCTAAAAATTAAACTCAAGAGAACAATTTTTCTGGGCAACAGAAAGGCTTTTCATACAATGGATCACACCTTACATTCAAAAATCTCACAAATTGTGGCTTCTCAGGTTATGCGTCCCAATGGTTTACAAAGTACCTTTCTAATAGAACCTTTTGTATAATTGGACATAATTGTTCAACTAAAACATTTCATACTATGAAAGGTGTTCCTCAGGGCTCAGTATACCGCCTCTGCTTTTCTCGCGACTGGTAAATAATGGTCCTTAGATGGTCAAATTTGAACTGTGTTTTATACACAGATGAGATTCTTCTAACTAGTGCTCAGAAACACATCAAACCCTTGCTAAAATCTCCAAACTTACTTCATACTAATATTGAAAAATGAACACTAATAAATTAACTGCTAATACAGGATCTCCAAAAAATAAGGCATAAGCTCCTATGTCCAAAAAATGACAATAGGATTCAGTTCCACAGTAAAATTTATTACACTGACTTAGCGCCTTGGCCACAACAGCCTTCAAAGAGTACAAAATTACAAAAAACACATTCCCCATTCCTACATCATCAACAGTCATTTAATAAATTAATCAATCAATTAGACAGATACTTTAAAATTTAAAGCAAACTTCCCCAATTTACTTCTCTATTCAGACCTCTTGATTTTCCGTGAAACACATTGTCATTTTAATTTGATGGGTTTAATCAGATATACTGAATTGAATATCACCCCCCGAGGATTGAGAGCTTTTAAGACCCCAGCTACTCTGTTTGATTCATCGGACACTACAGATGCAGCTTTTAAGGAACGCTGGTTAGCTGCAGCACATACATGTGCTATGGAGTGGGTAAGCATTTTAGTAGAAAGGGAGCAACTGTTACATTCTAAACTTAAAAATGATTTAAATATTATGCATACACAACTTTTGAACCAAGTGGGTAATTTAAAAGTTAATGACGTCCTTAAAAATTTAAAAGAGAAATTGAATAATTTTGAAAACGAGCAGGTCCACCTTAAATTACATAAAATCAAATGTGACCTGCGTGATTACAGCAACGGACGTGCTTTCGTATGGAGAAATAAACAAAATGTTAATTCTGGACATAATGTCAAAACTGCAGTTAGTAAAAAACAGTTGTTTGTATCTTTTGCCTCCTGGGGTAGGTTATACTACAGACTCTTAAAACGATGTCCGTGAATTTCCCCTGTTGCCTGCAGCACAAGAACCTGAATTTCACCAGCAGCGTTTTCGTCATAATGGAGAAGGTGCCAAAAGGGGAAATAAGAAGAAAGGAACTGGTTTCAATTCTGCAGCAAGTGAAGGACAATTTAAACAGCCTTACAAACAAGGTAGATGGAACTGATTTCTCTCCTTTAAGTTGTACTGTTTCAAATGTTGTAAATTTATCTGGATGTGCATTAACTGATGAACAGTTTGCTGTTCTTTGTCTTGGTTTAAAGTTTGTACTGACTGTAGTACCTAGGTTATATTCAATTAAACAAGAAGTTTTTAAATTGATTAGGAAATTACATCTTCAAATTTTTTTTTGATGAGCAAGTGGATAAACAGCAAAGGGACATTAATTCTGAAATTGTTAGTTTGGAAACTGATAGTGAATGTGACAGTTTCTTTTCTTGTGTATCTTGTGATTCTGATGTCAACACTTCAAACGCATATGCTTTATTAGACACTAGTGGTATTAATTTTCAAAGCAAATTTATACCCCCTTATGTGAATAGCACTGTCACACATTTTTCTGAAATGCTTAATTTTTCTATACAGGAACTTGTTGTGGAATATAGTCATACTTCTCATCAATACAATATGACCAAGAATGAATGGCTTACCCTTAAGATTCTTGTAGCTAGGAATGACTAAATCATTAAGCCTTCTGACAAAGGCAACAAAATTGTGGTGCTTCACTATATGCAGTGTTATAATATGTATATGCAGCATTTGAATGATAATTTAACTTATGAAATATATGATGTTGCTACATATTTGAATGCTATAAATGATTTTTCTGTATTGATTGAAAAGGGAGTGCGCCTGGGTTATTTTTGTAAGAAGGATTTGGACACTAAATTTAATTTAGATAATTGTAACTTAGCAACTTTCTATTGCCTTCCTAAGCTACATAAGGATAATGTTAATCCTCTGGGGTGTCCAATATGTTAATCCTCTGGGGTGTCCAATTGTGAGTGCTGTAAATTATTTTTTACATAATATTGCGGTTTTAATTCATAATTACTTATTACCACATGTAGAAAGGCTGAATTCTTATATCAAAGACTCATTTGATTTTCTTGATAAGGTATCGGCTATTCATTGGAATCAGAATATGTTTTGGATAACTATTGATGTATGTAGTTTATATACTAATATTAGACAAAATTATAGTATATGAGCCTTACAATATTTTTTGGATGATAGTCCGAGGTCTCATTATATTGTTAAATTAATTCACTTCTGTTTGCTTCATAATTATTTTAGTTTTGATGAAGTTGTTTATCACCAGTTAAGAGGTACAGCCATGGGGGCACCATTTGCCCCTATGTATGCGAATATCTTTATGACTATGAGTTGAATTATGTATATAAAAATGAGTTTGTACAACAGCATGTTTTATTTTGTTTCAGATATATTGATGATTTCATTTTTATTTCTGATGGTGGATTTTATGCAGTATCAGCATTTCTTTCGGAATTAAACAATAATGTGTATAATATCAAATTTGATGGTTTACAATGTGGCACAGAGGTGAATTTCTTGGATGTTCATCTATCTGGAATGAAAGATGGCTCTATTGAAACTACAGTTCATCGTAAATTTGAGGATGGCAACCAATATTTATTTGGTACTAGTTGCCATCTGGTCCATACTATTCAATCTTTACCTTATGGGGAGATGATTAGATTGTCCAGGCTTTGTAATAATAAGTTGGATTTACAAAAGCAAATTTGCCAAACTTTGTCTATGTTTTTACATAGAGGTTATAGTGAGAATTTAATCCAAGAGTCTATTAATAAATTAATGCAGCTTAACCTCAATAAATGTAATAATAATAGCAGCAAAATATATATTTGTTCTAGTAATAATAATTCTCCTGTTAGGGGGGAGATAAAATATTTTTTGTAACTACTTATAACATCTTAAGTACAAGAGTTTGGGAATTAATAAAACATGGAAATTCTTACATAGAGATGAATTGCTGCACAGGATTATTTGCGATTTACCCTATGTGGCTTATAAGAGAGGACAGAATTTGAGGGATAAACTAGTTAAAGCTTACTTTATTTCACCAGTAGCTAGTCCTAGCTCCCTAGCGTCTTTGGGTACCATACCCTGTAATAATTGTAACATATGCTTTCATATAATATCGAGTTTTCCTAGGATTAATGGGAAAATATTTAGACCACATAATCATTTTTCATGTGCTATAACAGGTGTAATATACTGTTTGAAGTGTCCCAGCAACCTCTTCTATATTTGAGAAACCAAGAAGAAATTTAGAATCAGGTTGTAGGAACACATCATAGACATCAGGAAACGGAGACTGGAAAGTCCTATATCATCTAATTTTTTGGAAAAAACATCATAATGATGCTAATTTATTACAAGCCACAATCTTGGAAGAAGTGTTTATCAGGAAGGGGGATGAAATATTAATTAAAATGTTTTATTATATAAAGAAACTGTTTTCATATTGAAGTTTGACACATTAACACCAAGAGGTCTGAATAGAAAAGTATTTTAAAGTATCTGTCTAACTGATTGATTAATTTATTAAATGACTGTTGATGATGTATAAATAGGGGGATGTGTTTTTTGTAATTTTGTACTCTTTTGTACTCTTTGAAGGCTGTTGCGGCCAAGGCTTTAAGTCAGTGTAATAAATTTTACTGTGGAACTGAATCATATTGTCATTTTTTGGACTACTTTGCTGGTTTTGCTGCTGGTTGTATTATAAGCTCCTATGTCACCTACTGGAAAGCCAGGTGGCTCATAGCTAGGACTCAAGAAGTTAGGATAAGGAAGTATACCTCCACAAGCAGGCCAGTCACTAGTGGTGTCCCTCAAGGCTTGGTGCTGAGGCCAGTCCATTTTGGCATCTATTTCTCTGACATCAAGATCAATGCCAAGGGCCTTTGGCTGACCAAGTTTGCAGACAATTGCATGTGAGGTGCAGTCACAGAATCCACCAATGACACAAAAAAGCCTGACACAGGTGAATAAGTGGTGTGAGAGCAATGGTCTAAAATCCAATGCCAAGAAATGCATAGTACTATCCTTTGGGAAGACTGCTATACCTGGAAACTATCAAACTGATAATACACCTCTAAGAGTAAACCCAGTGTTCAGGGGTTTAGGAACAAATGTATATGCTAGCCTAGCTGTTGAACAGCATGCATCTGTGGTATTAAGGAAAGCATTCTATACTGTACAACTTATAAGCAAGGGTATGCCATCTAGGTCCAAGGATGTCATTATTCCAGTGTACTAGACTCTTATCAGTCCAGTTATTGAGAACAATTCCCCCTTTGGT
Source organism: Protopterus annectens (assembly GCF_019279795.1). Taxonomy (NCBI): domain Eukaryota; kingdom Metazoa; phylum Chordata; order Ceratodontiformes; family Protopteridae; genus Protopterus; species Protopterus annectens. Next base: position 1,255,700,441 of record NC_056728.1, read on the forward strand.
ATGTACCTGACCAGGCATATACAACAACTGAAGTGTTCCCTGAGGTTCCTTACAAAAAGGATTCATAACCTAAATAACAGTCCCTACACTGACTGCCTCAAAGTCCTATTCCTGAACTCGGTCTCTCACATATTGCTGAGAGGTAATCTATGCCTGGTCTACAAAGCATCCTCTGATTTTGCTGTAATGGACCTGTTGCACATCTGCAAGGCAAACATCATTGGAGTTACCTGATGTTGGGATATAAACCATGTCTGCAACCTAAAATAGGACATGTTGGAGGGACAGGTATGTCTCTCAGAGACTACCCTTTCTCTGGAATAGGCTTCCCATCTATGTGAATTAGAATTTTTCCTTAACCAGATTCAAGCATAACTTGCATCAGTGGATGGGAGATCTGAAATGTACCCCTGGTCTGGCACCTACATCTCTAATATGCAGTTGCAGCCTATAAATGCTTGATCACCCATAACCAAGCCTGCATATACTCCTTAAAATATCCTTTGTGTATCAAAACTTGTCAGATTCATTGAGAAAGCATGGCCTTGTAAACACATATGAACCTATGAACTTATAAATAGATTACTGTCTGGTACCAGAAATATTCTCAAAACTTATAGTGTAGGTGGGAAGTGGACATGGAAAAAAAATGTCCCTGTAGGGGAGGGACTGGTCAACTAGTGAATTACAGAGGGTCACTGGGTGCAGTAGTGTAGGAAAATAGGTTCTGGATGAGCAGTGCATGGAAAACAAATGGTTTATTGGTATAAAATGGTAAAAATTAATCTGCACACTTTTTTTAGTTGTTCCCCCTTCTCAAAATCATCAGCAGATCAATTTCTTCACCACACATGACCCGATCACTTGTGAAGTTGAATTATTATATCCCAGTACCTTACTCAACTACTAAAGTTTTTTTTTCCATATTACAAAATGGTTAACAAATTGTAAAAGCAGTTAGTTTTTTCAGTAGCACATTGAAGGTGTCTGTATGGGGTTGAAATAGGACTACTGTATTTCGTCAGGTTGCAGAGATTCTGGCAAAGCTTCTACTATGTAGACACTGAAAGGTTAATTTCCAGATACCAGATGCTGATCCTGTTTTATTGCTTAGCCTGTTTCAAGTATCAAGATCAAAAAACACTTTAATCATCCTGTGCTACTACTGAAACCAACCAAAAATAGGGAATATGTATGAAATATATGTTGCCATGAATTGTTCCAGTGAGGAATTGCCAGTTTCAAGTGTAATAGAATTTCTTATGCATCTCAAAGAAATACTTACTGAGAATCATCATACAAAGAAGAAGATGATGTGCACTGTAAGTCATCATGACATAGTCAGTTTTAGTTGAATCTCATATGCCTGGAAAGCAACAGTTTCTTACATTAAAAGACAACATTCGGGTGTACAGTACTGGCTGTCTTCCTATAGACAAATTGAAGAATGAATAATAAAAAAATAAACTGATTCAGATTACTAATGTTCAACTTGTCCATAATTATGGACTGATACTTCAATCAGATTCCAAACCGCAGTTGCATCAAAAAACATTGGTCTCAAGAGGAGCAAGCATTGAATTTTATATAAATTTACCCTTAAGAAGAGCTCTCAGATCTCATAAACAGTACGAAAGAGAAACAAATCTATACAGGCATTTTTCCTTTAAAATGTTACATCTTATTCATAAAGTACTCAGATACAAAGCATTTACATGTTTTTAAACAGTTGCAAAGAAATTGAAGAGGCAATCACTTTGTACATATGGCATACCTGCACATGTATGTTTTTATAAATGAGGTTTGGTAACAAACCGATTTTTCCAGGGACATCTTCAGGTGGTGGTTAGGTAGAAATAGTAGTGAGAATTAAGAGGGAGGGGGAATGAAAGGGTTATATGGACATGATGGTTTACTGGGAGGAAATGAGGTAATGGTAGGGAGGGGCTTAAGTGGTTTATGCAAGTGTAGCTGGATTAGGCATCACAGTTTGGCATGAACTTGCTACTGCAAGGATTACATCCATGATGACCTATAGGTACTATGGTCCGGGCAGGCCTTGGATTAGTTTTGGTTGGCAGGTGGTTGAATTTATATATATATATATATATATATATATATATATATATATATATATATATATATAAAGTAGTGTTTTGGCCATGGTTAGCATTGTGGGAGATGGCTGCAGCTAGGGCCATGATTTGTGGTTGCCCAGTTTGTGGTTAGCTAAATACAGCTCAGGTTTCTTAGCCAATTCAGAGCTGCTAAGTTGATAGGAGCATTTAGGGAGGCTGTTTTAAAATGGTTGGTTGTACCATATAAATTCATTGTTCCTGACAGGTCTCTTTTAAAGGAGGTCTTTAACTACTGCCATTGTTTAGTAGATTATAGCGGGTTAGCATCATGAGGGAGGCAGCTGTTACTGTAGCCTTGGAGTGGATCGCTGCGACTGCTCAGAATGTTGTGTTATTTCTTAGGTGGAAGCTGCCTGCTACTTAAATGGATCATTGTTGCTTCTTGTTGGGTTGTTATGGTGTGACTTCACCTTCCCCCACTTTTTTGGCTGTTGAATTAGTCTTACCGCTCGTCACTGTCATGGCATTGGATTTGGCTTTTCTTGCTCTTCCTTAGTACAAAAAAAAAATATATAAAAAAATAAATAAATAAAAGAAAGTAGAGGAAAGGGAGAATGTAAGACATAGTTGCCGAATAAATAATGGACTAGCTTTCTGATGAGACTGTTTTCACAGCCTCACAGACAATCCACGTATGGGCTGTTCATTGCACATGCGTGGTATAGCAGTAATGACCATAGGGAGCAGGGTAGTGCAGGGTATACCCCTCAACCATCCCAAATTTTTACTACAATTTTAGAACTGTCCCTCTTAACTTATCTTTAAGTGGTGTGTTAGTGATAGTTTTCCGGAGTACAGTTTTCATTACCCGCTCGTACAGTCAGTTAAATGAGATTTGTCCTACCTATTCTGCATGAAGTAAACTGTTTCTAAGAGTGCACATTCTAAGAGTGGTACTGTCATGATTTGGTACTGAAATCAAAGAAGTATTTTAGAGAATTTTAAAAGAAACTGAAAGCCCTGAATCTTTTCTGTATCCCCTCAGATAAAATAACTAAAATTGTGCAATTCTGTCACATAGTATGAACTTATCTTTAAGTGGTGTGTTAGTGGTAGTTTTCCTGAGTACAGTTTTTGTTACCCTCTCGTGCAGTCAGTTAAATGAGATTTGTCCTACCTTTTCGGCATGAAGTAAACTGTTTCTAACAGTGCACATTCTAAGAGCGGTACTGACTGGATTTGGTACTGAAATCCGAGTTAACTGTGCTATGCACTATCACCGAAAATGGCATTTCATTAAAACACACCATTTATTAAACTGCAGTTTCAGTTACACTCTAGCAAGTAGCCTTGGAGAAGATAAGTGTGTGGACCTGGTTCTTTTATCCAGAAATCGACTCATGTTTTGCCAAGTAACCATTCCTGAATGCCGTTAATTTAAAGTCTTTTGGTTTTAATTAATTTCATTCCATGATACTTATTGTTCAGAATATTGTTTTCTGAAATTATTGAGCACGTTATTCACTGAGGTCAGGATGCAGTACCCCTTTTAAGAGGAAATGATGGGCATTTGGGAGCTAACACTGCAGGACTTGGGGGGGGGGTGTTTTTGTTACTGATCTGTACTGCTGTATACACACAGTATGTCTACAGATTGTGCATGTTTTGTGAATTTATAATGAGTAAAATCATTCCTGTCAAACTCATTGCAGAATTATGGACAAAGTTAAACATTATTTGGAGACAGAGGCCCAAAATCAGGGATAGACTTTGCATGTAAGTGCAATATTTAGAAAGTTGCTAGAATAACATATTTTGCATTAGTAAGCATTTTTTTTCCCTTAAAGATAAGAAGTCTGACACTGTCGTGATTATGCCAGAATAACACAAGTTTTTGGAGGAATGGGCCAAAAATATGAGGCCAAAATCTGGACATTTCAGAGATCATAGCATCATAGGAACATAGGAAGTTACTAGGCTATTGGCCCTGAGGTTCTTGCAAGCCTAGCCAAGAATTTAGCCCATGTTCCAACAAGTCATCACCCAATGCCATTGTCCAGCAAGGACACAGGTGGAATCCCAGGGGTGTATTTTCTGTTCGCCATCCAGTTATCTAGGTTGTGCTTAAAAAGGGTTAATGAGGTACTCTGCTTGACGTGTAGAGGGAGTCTAAAAAGGGTTAATGATATGATATGAATCAAATACAAATATTAATAAATTCCATGAAAAGAAAATAGATTAAGTACATATATTTTTAATTACATATGTATTAGTTGTGGGGGAATGTCCTTCTGGACTTCTCAAAGTGTCCGTATTCTGGTAAAACTTTTAAAACAACAGAGAGCCATTGAGTAAAATAGAACCATAAAAAGTAATGTTAAATTAGGTAATGAAACAGTTGCATCCATATTATATCAGCCGGTCTCAAAAGGACTGTTTATGAATCAATGCTTGGCTCATCCAGAATAAACACTGAGGACAAAGCCAGTCCTAGGTTACTTGAAACAAAATAATGTAATGCTTGTCAGCTTACAACAGACACTATACAGTAGAAGTGTCTTATCCTGCAGTGAACAAAACACAGCTATGTTATTCAACTTTGTTATTAAACACAACTTCTTAAGTTAACCACAAACCACATTCTTATTTTTTTTCCCCATTTTATTATTGTACTAAAATTAGGGCAACTGCGGTGGTGCAGAGGTTAGCTTTGCCACCTCACAGCAAGAGGTTCTCTGGTTCGATCCTCAGCTGGGGTGTCTTCTGTGCTGAGTCTGCATGTCCTCCCTGTGGTCGTGTGGGTTTCCTTCAGGTGCTCTGGTTTCCTCCCCAAGACATGCTGTAGGTGGATTGGACACTCTAAATTGGCCCTAAGCATGTGTATGCCTTCTGTAGAAGGTTTGGCACTGGGCTGGCAACTCAACTCTATAAAACTCCCCTGCCAATCATGAGCAGACAGGTGATCTGTGCTGGGAAAAAGCCAGAAGAAGAATTATTGTCCTAAATTATATATTATGTTATGTAAGGAAACCACTACAGACATGTGACAACATTTGCTTTGAATTAAAAGCCATTCATTATATTTCTATCATTAATGAAATATCAAGTTATGCTGTGGAACCAATCCAAAACACAGTCTTAATTTTTTTTCACCATTACTATTACTGATTTTATTATTGTTATACCGAATTGGTCTGCTGTAAGGAGCTGTTTTTATTAACTGGCATTGGGGCCAGGTAGTCAGAATGGTGGGTCCCCTTGATACCACTCACTGTTAAGATATTTTGGTTTATGGCAGTGAATTTACAGTTTCTTTTCTTTTACAGATCAATAAGGGATGAGCACACAGTGGACATTGTGTCAGTAGCTGGAATGAGGGGCAATGAGATTGTAAAAGGATGTGTGAAGAGTCGCATCAGTCGGTGACCTGAAGGTGATGGATGCTGCTTGGCTGGAGTGGTGCACATGGAGGGCACAGGTGGGGTATGGCGGACGGGGCATTGGTCGGTGACCTGAAGGAGGTGGGTTTGAATGGAGATGGAGGCCGTCGCAGTGTGGATGTCCTGTTGGTTAGAGTGGTGCGCTGCAGGAAGTGATTTTGGAAGGTGATGTATTCTGCTGTGTTGGTGTGCTGCTCTGGAGTGTTCCTGTTGCAGGAGTGGGCACTATGAGGTCACAGGTAATCTTACTTTCTGCTCATAGAGACATGTCAGTGTTGGTTCAGATAGGGGATAGTGGGGGCACGTGAGGAGAAGGTATGTTGGGGCAGGGTGAAGCTGGGTGGGAATTGTTTATGGGGAGTAGTGCTGGGTACCACAAATGAGGTAGAGTCAATTTCAGGGTATATATGACTTCTAGGGCCAGGTTGAGTTTTATGAGGAGTGGTAGGTATACAGGTATTTTGGGGGATGTTGGAGGAACCGGGGCTTTGTGGATAAGCGGAAGTGGGAAGCCTTAAGCAAGGCATGGTTTAGGCTTGCTGTTCGAGTTTAGGGTGTCTTTTTTAAGGTAGGCTTATGGTGAGGTATTGCTAGTTTGGTTAAATTGGTGTTGCAGGGGCCTGGAACTCCATTTATAAGGATGGCTTATTGTAGGGCATCACCATAGTGATTAAATTTGTGTTGCAGTTGCCTCTGGGTAGGAGTTGGTGAGAAAGATTGTGTATTTGTCCGCTTTGGGATCAAGGTAGGGTGGGTTCAGCCGGCAATGAGGTGTTAGCTGTGAGTAGTATAGTTACACAGGTGAAAATGGTATGTGAACTTAATCCAGGTTGGGGGTTTCACTGGCATGTAGGGCTGGGGTAGGTTTAATAGGGGAAGATTGACTGATAGTGGCCATTGACGGGATAGCTTGTGTGGTGAGGGTTGATGTAGGTAATGGAGGTTACTAGGCTACAGTTCATGCGGTGTGTTTTTCTTTTGTAATGGGTGCATTGAAGTCATTCAGAGGGTGTTTTGTTACTCAGCAAATGCTATGATGACATTAAATGTTTTCTCATTACATTGGGTAGTTGGTGTATAGTTAGATTGCTATTAAAATTGATTTTGAAAAGGACATTTCATATGGATATAACGTTCAGTGGGCAGTAAAACAGGGCTTCAGGTAATGACTTGGAATCATTGTAAAGCTACTATAGGTTCTTAGGTGAGTGTCAGTTTAGATACTATATAGAGGTTATGCAAGGTTATGATTAGTTATTTTAGCAATGCAGTGGGATCAGTGTTTTTATTTCAGCAGTTTAGCTTATTGGCTACTTTGGCTAGTTATGTCATAGACCTTTGGGAGGTGAGAACACAGATACAATTAGAGAGGATGGAGTACACCAAATGATGTTGGCCTTAATGCCTTTCAAGGGCAATTAGGTTGTTAGAACTCTGGTAAGAGAGAGGGTGAACAGCCTGGTCAGGCTGCTGGGTGGAGAAAAGGGGCAGGTTTGTCCTCTTCTGTTCCCCCTCTGGGGTTGGATGTTTAGTTCAATGAGTTGGGAAAGGAAAGTGTGCAGTTGGACGCTGCTCGATAAGTAAATTAAGTGAGTGGAGGTAAGGACGCTGCTTATGGGTTGGATGGCAATACAATAAATGGTAAATGAAGTGAGTAATGGGATGCTGCTTCCTAAGTAAAATAAGCGAGTAGAGGTATGGACGCTGCTTACTGTATCAGGATGAGCAAGGTCACGCTGTCCTAGTTAACATTACGTGGAGGTTATGCTGTGATTAATATCAATCATACTGTGTTTATGTTGTAATTAATAAATGTTGGTTAACAAAGTTGTTTATGGAACTCTAATAAAGGTCGTCAAATGTCATTCGGTCTGATGTTTTTGTTGAAGGGGGTGGGACAATGCTAGTTATCATACTGTACTGTGAACAGCATTGTGCAATTCTCATGATAGCCTACACCATTTTTTTCCATTAGAAAGTGTCCCTGGTCATCTAACTATGGGATAAGTTATGTCATAACAACTATTAACAGTAAGAGTATATTTATGGTGAGTCTACTTCATTTGCCCGAGACCAAATGACCGAAATTTCATTTGACCGACACTTCATTTGACTGACACTTCATTTGACCAAGTATTATTGGCAAGAAAATGGGATAAGCCCCCATCCCCAGTGAAGTGCGACCCTGGAGTTAGAATATATAGTTAGGGGGTGTGGGGGCATATTATATTGTTTAGTTTTGCTTTAATATTGCTTAGTAAAACAAAAGTGCCCCCCACACCCCCAACTATATATTCTAACTCCAGGGTCGCACTACTGTGGGGAAGGGGGCATATCCCATTTTCTTGCCAATAATACTTGTCAGTCAAATGAAGTGTCGGTCAAATGAAATTTCAGTCAAATGGGGTCGGGCAACTGGAAGTTTGGGCAAATGAAGTAGACCCATTTAGAGCACATCCAGGGTTTGTTGTGCTGTCAGTTCAGCTACTGGATTTTCAAGATAGAAAACTCATTCAGGGTTACACAAAATAAATTCAGATCTTTACTTTTGCAACACCACTCATTTTTATTTACTTAAAGTATGAACAGTGTAGCTTCTTTGATTTTGCAATATTATATTTTGATCAAAAATATTTTCTAACATATATACTAATAGTTAAGGACAGACAGTGGATGCAGCACGTGCCTGTATTTATGCAAATCTGGTTATGTGGAAATGGGAATACGAATATTTACTTCAGACAGGACTTGTATTTATCTTGAATCTGTACACAGCTGATAACATTAATGAATTTATATACTATATTAATAATATGACTATTTTTTTAATTTACTCACCAGTATAGAGATCCATTGAATACATTTTATAGATATTTTCATTTACAAGACTAGTAATGGCTTTATGTCAAATACTTAATCAAGCTAAGAGGGGAAATACACCATTTCATATGCACACTCACTCAAATCAAGCTAAGAGGGGATATACACCCTAACCCAGGCCTCCAACATCCAACTTCCCTTCTCAGTAAAAACACATCCAAACTGTATAAAAGCAAGCTAACACCCAGTAGCCCTGTTGCAAAGCTCAACAACTCTGACCTTTTAATTATTAACATAAATCTTAGAAGCATCCTAAACAAAGCAGATGAATTCCATGCTAATCTTACCCTTTACTCACCCAATATAGCCATCTTAACTGATACCTGGCTGAAACCCCACATAAAAGATACTGAAATTCTAAGCCAAGGCTACAACATAATAAGACTTATAAGACTTAATAAGATAAACAAGTTTGGCTGTGGCATAGCAGTCATGGACAAAGATACACTCAAACTAGATTGATTACAGTATAAACCCCCAGATCTCGGTAATTCAGAAATATTAATAACGCCTCTACAAATAAATTACCAAAAAGCTATCATAATAATCACAACTTACTTCCCTCCAGGAAACAATCAAACCAACAATGAAAACCTCCTCTGCTGGTCATCTTCCACATTCAACCAAGAAACAATAATCTTAGGTAAGTTTAATTTGGAGTGGCTCACCTGCTCCTCTGAAAAGCCCTCGAACTTTATTAACCTCTACAACTTCTCTCAAACTAAACTGTCGCCCATCCATATAGACAAACACAGTCACAAACTTTCAGTCCTGGATGGGATACTAACAAACAGGCCCAACCTTGTTCGCCAATCAGGCTGCCTTCCAGACTGTCTAAGTGATCCTTTATCCACTTTCCTACTTAGACAGCAGATATATACCCTAAATGACATCATATTTAAACACATTCACAGCAAAAAAAAAAAAAACTTCTCCCCTTTTATATTCAATAAACTCCTTCAACAATGCGACTGGTCTCCTCTAAAATATCTCCAGTTAGACCTAGCAGTTCAACACTTCAACAATACATTTCTAAATATATTAAATAAGCTAGCTCCCCAAGGAAATTTCATGTTAAAGCTAAGCAATTACCATGACTTACTAAACACACCAAGCCACTACTCAAACAGAGAGACAAAGCTCGGTCACAACACCAAGGAACTAAAAACAAAGACAACCTTATCACTTGTCAGCAATTAAGAAATGTAGCCAAAAAGCAAATTAAAAATGACAAAAAGTCATATTACCTCACAACCCAACAAAAACACCAAAACAATCTTCAAAAATTTTGATTTAGTATCAAACAACTCCTTAATCCAGAGAAATACACTACCCCATCCCCCACCACCCACCACCTCAAATACCAAAGATAGCACAGCATCACAATTTAATGCACATTTCATAAACTACATAAGATCCCACATAAACTATGATACCAATACACCCCTAATAATCCCAAACAGACTAGGATCTATCCATAACTCATTCTCTATCAAGCCTATACAAACTAGCACCATAAAAAAATTCTGTACAAATTAAAACCCTCATCTATTGCAGCTGACCTTCTCCCCGACAACAACTCTTTGATTATTTACTTACTAATAACCTCATATCCAATTCCCATCATGGTTTCAGACCCAAGCAATACTGTAAACCTTCTCAAAAATGAGGGCCAAATCATCTCATCCATTTTCCTTGACATGTTGAAAGCTTTCAACACAGTATCCTACCAAAAACTACTCAATGAACTTTCATCTTATAACCTGATCCAACATTCACTATCTTGGTTTCACAGATATCTAGCTGAGAGACAGCAGTTATTCAAGTGGGATAACAATCTATCCCCTCTCCTACCCATCTCTGTCAGTGTACCTCAAGGTTCTATCCTTGGACTTCTGCTTTTCATCATATTTACTAATAACCTCAGCACCACCACTCAACTAGCCACCATTGTACAATATGCCAATGATTCCTCCATCATCTGTTCAGCATTCCAAGAAAAAAAAATCTGTCCATAGCATAGAAAACTATCTCACCATCCACCAACTAATACTCAACCCAAACAAAACTAAACTAATGATTTTCTCCAACATCAAGCCAACTAACAACCCCCCCATCATCTACTTTGCCAACAAAACTACGATCAAGCATGTGGAACAAACTAAACTTCTAGGAGTCACAATTGACAACTGTCTTAAATTTGATAAATACATAGCACTAACCATCAAAAAGGTTCACCTTAAATTTGGCTCACTCTACAGAGCCATACGATACCTTGCTAAAAACACCAGACTAGCCAGAGCCAGAACATACCTACTATCTACCATCCTATACTCTGCTCATGTTTTTACCAACTTTCATAAATCAGACATAAGTAAACTAAAGGCCTGCTGCAGTAAAAATACCAAATTTGCTATGATCCAACCATAACAGATCACACCACTGCACTGCACTACAAGAACTCATTTGGATGAAACTACCTAACCTATTATCCGCAAACCAACTAAACATCACCCACTCCA